>NC_045597.1:108947467-109564788 GCF_009762305.2 Zalophus californianus
ATTAACTGCTCATCTGTTATGGGAGTGGTGAAAAGTGCATTTAGAAACATGTCTTATATTTGTGTCTTCAAAACTCCATGAAAATACTCATTATCCCCATTTTTCACATGAAGAAATTGAGTGTGCAGTTATGTCTGAAAATATTGTACCGTAAGTTACACTTGCTATACTTTCATTCTTAAAATATATCACTCTTAAAACATCTGTATCTAGAAGTCAACTCACACACTCTCTTTTGCTTTAGGAGGTTCTTACCAGTATATCTTCCACTGTATAATCTGACCTTACAGCCAAAACCTACTACCACTACAAATTCAAATGTTACCAAATTAGGAGAGCCTCTGAATTTAATTCAGTAGCATAAATCTGGGAATAACTAGTTGGTTACTTACAATGTCTTTTATCAAAAATAAAAAATAATAATACTCTGTACATTTGCATAGTGTTCTAATAGGCTATTTAATGACCTGGATCAATTTTTTTTTAATACTCTCTAAATGGTAGGTGTAGAGTCTTGAGACTTTAAAATTGTAGAGTATACTACCCTGTCTCCTCTAGTACTGTTAATGGCCAAACTTTGGGTCCATGACATCCCTAGCCATGAGAAGCCAACCATCACAGTATTCAGAGTATTAACCTTAACATTTTAACCTTATGGGGTGATAACTAAATCCCATTTTAACCAACCAACCAACCCTTGGAAGTTTCCACTCCAGGGACTGGATGGAAAGAAGTAACTGAAGTACCTCCATAGAGACTAATAACCAAATAATATATACAATTCCATATCTCTTCAGGGTCTTTGGTAGAATGATCCAATTTATGAAGACCAGGGTATTTGAAGAACTATTTCCCACTATCGTGAAATGCCCATCCTTTCTTTGTGAATCTCTCTTTGAATGTTATAGGATCCCTAGGATAAATATAAGTCCTGCCATATATGTGTGTTTTATAAATGTTGGTCGAATAAATGAGTTAGAAGACAATGGAAACACAGTTTTACAAATTCCTAATCACATGCACTCTAGTGAGAAATTGAACATGTAACCCTTAGTCCTCCCATCCTTTTCTAGCAGAATCTGGTATAAAAGTGGAGTGGAATCTTACTTATATCTGGCAATTGGTGCATATTTCCTACGAAATGAGTGTCATAATCTAGTTGTAGATAAAATTCCTCTAAAGTGTCAGGGCTGTGGATGTGCAAGACCCAATAGAACAGCTGTCAGACATGATCTCTCTTCAGATGAACTAAATCACTTATAAATAACTTCAAATTTTTGATTTTTGTAATGGAGGTTGTTCTAAAATAATTGGAATATAATTAGTCTTGGAGTATAAAGATTTAGAATCTAGTCATATATTTATCATCAACTAAATAGTTAATATTGGTGAAATAATTAAACTATTCAAATTCCCTCATGTTAAAATTAGGAGACTGGGCTCTGAGCTTTAGGATATCTGTAGCTTTGAAACACTATGATTATGAGAGCATGTGCCTTCTATTCAAATAATTATATATTTCCAAGATTGTAATATTTTGATTTTATGGTATATTGTTAGTTTATAGCTACTATGAGAACAGATTTTTGATAAAGAGCATAACATCTACATACAACACTTTCTGAGGAAATAAAATTTTTTTTTAGATTTTATTTATTTGTTTATTTTAGAGAGAGAGGGCGCCCATTGGGAGAGGAGCAGAGGGTGAGGGAGACAGAGGGTGAAAGAATCTCAAGCAGGCTCCATGCTGAATACAGAGCCAGATGCCAGCCTTGATGTGGGGCTCCATTCGGGGCTCTATCTAACGACGCTGAGGTCATGACCTAAGGCGAAACCAAGATTTGGACGTTTAACCAACCGAGCCACCCAGGAGCTCCATGGAAAGACAATTAATTTTATGGCCATCTGCTATATAATAATGTTTTTGGAAATGTAATTTGCCTGAAGTATATCTGCATACAGTAACAAAGTGCCTGTGTTTGAAAAACAATACTTTATGTAGTTTTTTTGCCTTATACATTGTGTGGGGGTGCACCATATTTTTGACCAAACTGATAAAAGTGCCACTCACACCTGCTTGCACATTCCAGCCATATGTCTTCTATTGTCAGTGACTCTCTCTGAAGGTAATAAATATATATATATGTGTGTGTGTGTGTGTGTGTGTGTGTGTGTGTGTGTGTGTATAAAGTGCATCAATCAAATAATTACCTAAGTTTGCTATTAAAACTAAATGAAGTCATCTCTCACTTATGCTTAGGGAGACACATGGCCACACATTCCTTCTATCCATTGAGGCAACTTGGCAAAATAACATTTCATTGCATGGCCATATTATCAGAGGAACTTTTAAATGGGTAAATAAGATATTTTTAAAAACTTACCATAAGAAAGGATGACCTAGATGCTTTGTCTCCTAGCTTTTACAGGAAGTGTATAATATTACATTTAGCTAACAGAAGATAAGATGAAGTTGACAAACTAAATATGACAAAGGCAAACACAATCTCTGTAGTCTTTAAGATATATGTGCTACCACAGCAAAGCAAGAAGTAAGCCTTTCTAAGCAGATTCCAAGCATATTCTGTCATATTACTGTGGTTATGAATCTTTTTATCTCATGAAGAGGGCATGGTATACTTGAAATCTATTTTGTATCTGAATAGATGATAGTTTTCTAAAAGGTTAATTGTTACAAAAAAGGGAAGAAATTGAATCTTAGGTAACCACTGTTGTCTCAATTGTTGCATGAAAAATTTTTCCTCTATTAAAGGAAGTCAGACTAAACCTTTTACTCTCTTCAAATCAATTTCTTGATATTTTGAATTCATGTTACACAATGTGTTTGATATTTTAAATTCATGTTACACAATGTGTTTCTCTTTGTTGTATTTATTTTGACCTTCACAATACTTACGTAGGTGATGTATTAATGCACCTACTTTAAAAATGAAGAAATTGAATCTAAGAGTATATGGGACATGTCAAAACACAACTTGTTAGAGCTATCACTGACTTGTTTCATGTTGGAAGAGGAGGAATATGAGTATATTACAAATACTCATGAAAAAGTCTAAAAATTCTACAGATGTTGTCATGCTGAAATCTGTTTGCACTTGTGCTCCATAATTCTAAAGCTAAAAAACGTATTCTTCAGTTTGCATCAGACTCCATTGTGAAACCTTTAAGAGTCGCTAGCTCTTTGTAAGGTCATATTGTAGTGTAGAGGTACATTGTAGTGTCCTGTGGTTATAAAGATGAACAAAATATCATCAGTCTGCCAAGAAGCTAAAACTAAAATCTCAATTTACATTATTTCTACATATGCTGTTTGATTTTATCCTACCAAAAACACATTGTCCTCACTGAAAAAAATGAGAAAACTAAGATTCAGGGAAGATAATTAAATTCTCTACTATCTTTTAACTGTTAAATCCAGAATCAAGAATCATAATTTGAATGTCTGTCTTTTTTATGAGTAAATATACTTTCTACTATATAATTCACTTCCCTTATTGTTGACATTACAGATATTTATAAAATATATTGGTTTATATATAAACTTCTTTTTAAGAAAATGCAACAAACGAAATACCATTTTAGCCCCTCCTCCCATAAAAAGGAGGAACCAAGATTAAGAATTAATTTTATAAAAGATTAAGAAGAATTAGGGGCACCTGGGTGGCTCAGTTGGTTAAGCAACTGTCTTCGGCTCAGGTCATGACCCGGGGGTCCTGGGATCGAGTCTTGCATCGGGCTCCCTTCTCCTTCTCCCTCTCCCTCTGTCGCTTCCCCTGCTCCTGCTCTCTCTCTCTCTCTCTCTAACAAATAAATAAAATCTTTTAAATTAAAAAAAAGAATTAGTTCATCCAGAATGAACTAAGGATTTAAAATATCTAATTAAATTTGGCTTGAGTTTATCAAGATTTTATTAAGGAATCAACTTTAATAAATAATATTAATAGTCAATAAATATTGAATTTTATTGAGTATCTATTATGTCTAATAACTGTGACATTTGTTGGGCAGGGTGCAAAGGGATAAAGAAACACAATAAAAACCCTAACTGAAAGAAGCATTCAGTTGCGCTACATTGACTATTTTGCATAATTCAACAAATCTTGACTATTGTTAGTTGTATTTTAATGGCATTGTATGAATTTCATTAGTAGAAGTAAATTTCTTAGGAGGCCACTTTGGTATGCAAAAATGATTACTATTAGAGAGCAGTACATATTAAACTTATTTTTTAAAAGGGAGTAGGTGACCTTATCTTTAACTGTGGGCATAGCTTTCTCTGTAGCTTTTTCTGATGATTGAATTTAAATGTTTATTAGAGCAAAGAACATATTGTCTGACCTTCTCAGTTCTCTTTCTTGACCTCTTCTTTTCTTTTAAACTTTTCATATGAAATGTAATCTGGGCATAGGGTGAAGAAGAAATTTCAGTACCTTCACCTTAACTAAAAACTCTTATTGTAATGGAAGTTAATAAATCCAGTACTGTTGACATTGTCTTTCTAATGACATATATCTCTCCAGGTGGAAACTGCAGAATCCATATTAAGTCACAGTGGTTAGATATCTCAGTAAATTATGTGCCATCTATTGGAGTACTGTAGTTACTGCCAGGATTCATCATGATAGTAAGACAAAAAGTTTAATTAAACACCTTTAGAAACCAAGCAACAATCAAATATTATTTGTTAATATTATGTGAGGCACTGTGGAGACTATGAAGAACTATAAGGCCAAATCTTGTCCTTCAAGAAACTTAGAGTCATTTTTCCAGGGACAATGAAACTGTGTAATTATTTCCAAAAACAGCTGCCACTTCACTCCTGTAAGCCCATGCCATTCCTCGTCTTGAAAGGTAGACTTTATTTCTCTTCCCTTTGATCCTTGCCTGTTTTTGATAAAGAGAAGCAACAGGTATGATATTCTGGGGCTATGGAGGCCAAGCTTTAAGAGGATTGGCAGCTTCCACTTCTACCTCTTGGAATTCAGCCCCCTGCTAAAGCAAAGTCTAAGTTAGGTTACTGAATGATCCGAGGCTGTGATGGGTCCTGTTGTTTAAGCCAGACCTCCTTACACTTACCATCTTCTATATTCTCGGGATCAGCTGAGCTTAAATCCCATCCCAGAGATGAAATGTTTATCTGCACCTTTTCTACTGTTATCCTTTATACGAAAATAAAAGCACTGAAAATTGATTTAAAAACCACTCTCTCTTTCATTAATATGTGATAATAGCATCAGGTCCCTGAGTACCTCTATATCCTATATCAAAGTCTCTTTTTAAAATGTGTATCTTTTCCCCTTTTGAAATAAAATTTCTCCCTAATTCTATAATCTAGGAAGCTCCAATTATCAGAGGTACATATGTAGAGATACAGGTCTTTGAAGTTAATAACCCAATCTAATAAAAACTCAAATTTTTAACACTCAAATTTTGACTCCCATTTTCAAATGCAACAAAAATTTGTCTTAAGAAAAGCTAAAATGTATCCATTGTAACTCCAATTTGAGGATACAGCTTATAGTAAAGCAGTTTAAATATGGAAGAATTCAGAGAGCCCTGTACTCACACACTGTACTTCTGCCTTCTAGAAGAAGCACATCATCCAACAAAGGATGATAAGAAAATTCACTGCGACGAGTTAAGGGAACATACATGAGATGATATCAGAGGTGGGGTAGAAATGGCAGAATAGGATGTAAATCTTATATGTTTTGGACAAGAAGAAATAATACAACCAAAAATTTGGCTTCAAATACCAGGGAAAATTACATATAATAAGCTAATTTTAAAAGTATATCCAACACAATAGGTTGACATCAAAGGCTGTTATTTAAAGCTATTTAGTCAAATGATAGATACCTAAAGGTACTAATTGTATTATAAAAGACAGTATTATATTGATAACTACCCAAACATAGGTACAAATCTTTGAAAATATTAAAATAATTTTTTAAATTAAAAAAAGCAACACAGAGAAATAATAACATAATAAACAGAAAAATATGAAAGATGATAAGACAGAATTAAGGATAAAATTTCCAATTAAATAATAAACATAAATGTGCTTAACTCACATATTAAAATTTTGTGAATGCAAAATTAATGAGTGAAAATTTGATGAGGTATAAGATATGTCTCCTCAAGAATTTTTTTTTAATTAATAGCAGGGAAAAATACTATCTGTAGAGTAGGGAAGCCTGGAAAATGCTACATTAAACAAATGAATAAGTTGACATTACCAATAATCAGCCAAACCCAACATCATGTGGCTCCTTACAAGAATAATTGACAGGGGAAAATATCACATCTGTAATATCTCTGCTAAAAATGCAGGAATCCAATTGTGAGGAAGAACTGAACAAACTCCGTTGAGGGAAGCATACAAAACAAAGGGTTACATGTTATATGATCCCATTTCTAGAACAAGATTAGAGTAATGAAAGTGGATAAATTGTTGCCAGGTTAGGATTAAAGGGAAGGGTATAACCTATCAATGGGTAACACAATGAAGCATCTGTGTAATCATGGACCGATTTTGTACATTGAATGTGATGATGGTTACTTAAATCTACCCCTGCAATAAAATTTAATAGAACATACAGTGTAATGGAGAAGAAAACTCCATCATAGGACAAAATAAAGATTAAATATTTGTGAATAAACCTAATAAGATAGCATAGCAATTTACAAGAGGAAATATTTGAAAACACCAGAAAAAGACACAAAAGCAAATTTAAACAATATCTTTTGTTTTTACATATGACAACAGAACAATATAAAATGGCAGTTATCTCCAAGTTAATATAAAATTTCAATAAAAATAGTGATTTTTGGAGATACATGAATGATATTAAAAATATATATGGGATGAACATTCAGGAAAAGTTAGGAAAGCCCTAAAAAGGTTATCAGTGAGGGGTAACTAGGGCTGCTGAAAATGCAACATAGAGCTTCAAAAATCATAGTATGAAACTGCCACATGAATAGTCAGACAAGTGAAAATTACAAGAAAATTCAAAAATAGATTCCAGTATATAATAAAATTTTAGTAATATGAAGAAGGTCACATCTCATATCACTGGGGGAGGGGGGGAAGCACTAAGGACAAATGTTGGGACCACTGGACAGCAGTTTGGAAAAATACAAACTGGGACCCATACTTCAAATCACTCACCCACAAAAGCTCCAAAGGGATCAGAGATCTAAATATACAAAAAGAAAGCCGTATAAGAACCTTAAGAAAGCAGAGGAAAACCTCTAATTGCGACTTAAAATCCAGTTATACTAAAAGAAAAAACCTATTTACTCAAACAACAGCAAAATGATAAATAATAAAAAAAAAACCTATTTCATTATATATACAATGACAACATGGGCAAAAACAAAAGACAAATCACAAGTTAGAAGAAAATATTTGTAATATATATAAAAGATAAAAGGCTAATCTCCTTAAAGTTCTAAAGAACTCTAAAATTGCAGATGACCAAACATCTGATAGAAAAATGGGGAAAGAAAAACCTTGAACAGATATATTTTTTTAAATGTGCATAAAAATGGTACTTTTTATACTCAAAAATACTCAACTTCATGTATAATAAGATAAATAAAATTAAAACTGTGCTAAATATTTCTTGTCTATCAGATGTGATAAAAAATCAGAACACTCTTGAAAAGTCTTTGAGGAAATCTTATATTTTATTCTTTGCTGATGGAATTCATAACGGAACACCTTTTATAGAAGTCATTAGGCTATATTCAACAAAGCTATGTATTCATATACATATATAATGTGCTTACATATAAAAATATAGTTATATTGTATGTAATATCATGTATCTACACACACACACACACACACACACACACACACACACACACACACACACACACATATATATAATTTTCTAGTTTTGTTCACTGAAAGGGACTGGAAGCAAAAAAACACCAAGAAAAATTAGGCACATTTAGATCTAGACTGAAGGGCTTCACACTAGATAAATTTATAAAGAAAAATGAAAATCTATGAATGCAAAATGGTATTTCAAAAGAAAGAAAGTGAGGAGAGAGAGAGAATGAAAGGGGGAAGAAGAAGGCAGGGAGAAAGGAATGAATGAAGGAAGAATGGAAGAGAGGGAAAAAGGAAGGAAGGAAATTTGGAAAAAAGAAAGAGGAAAGGAAGGTAGAAAGGAAGGAAGGAAGAAAGACTTACATACCTAGAAAATCATTAAGACATTAAGATATCTCATTCAGGCAAAGATTAATAATGAATGCTAAATCATTGGCTACAGATAGTTGTTCACAAGAATTCAAAATATCAATTCATGTATTATTTTTTACAAATGGTAAAAACTACTCTTGAAATGAAGATGTGCACTAAAGTGAGTATCACAATAAACTGAGTCAAATGAATATTTTGGTTTCCCAGTGCATATAAAATTTTGTTTATACTGTAGCCCATTAAGTGTACAATAGCATTATGTGTAACAAAATGTACTCTAAATACCTTAATTTAAAAATATTGCTAAAAAAACCCTAATCATCATCTGAGCTTTCAGTGAGTTGTAGTCTTTTTGCTGATGTTAGAGTTGTGCTTCAGTGTTGATGGCTGCTGACTGATCAGACTGAAATTTGGGGAGGTTGTGGCAATTTCTTAGAATAAGATAACAATGAAGTTTGCCACATTGATTAAAGCTTCCTTTCATGAACCATTTCTCTGTAGTATGTGATGCTGTTTGATAGCATTTTACCCACAGAATTTTTTTGGTCAAAATTGCAGTCAATGCTCTTTGCTGCCACTGCTTTATCAACTAAGTTTTTGTAATATTCTAAACCCCTTGTTATTTCAGCAATCTTTATAGCATCTTTATCAGGAGTAGATTTCATCTCAAGAAACCACTTTCTTTGCTCATCTATAAGAATCAACTCTATCTGTTCAAGTTTTATCATGAAATTGCAACAATTCAGTCGGCTCTAGTCAGTCAGGCTCTACTTCTAGTTCTCTTGCTGTTTCCACCACATCTGCAGTTACTTCCTCCAGTGAAGTCTTAAACCCCTCAAAGTCATCTAGGAGGGTTGGAATCAACTTCTTCCAAACTCTAGTTAATGTTGATATTTTGAATCACAAATGTTCTTAATGACATCTAGAATGGTGAATTCTTTCCAGAAGTTTTCAGTTTATTTTGCCCAGGTTTAAATCAGAGGAATCACTACCTGTGGTAGCTATAACCTGATGAAATGCATCTCTTTAATAAAAAGACTTAAAAGTTAAAATTACTCCTTGATCCATGGGCTGCAGAAATGAATGCTGTGTTAGCAGTCATGAAAATGACATTAATTTTGTTGTATATCCACATCAGAGCCCTTGTGTGATCAGGTGCATTATCCGTGAGCAGTAATATTTTGAAAGGAGTCTATTTTTCTGAACATTAGGTCACACCTGTGAGCTTAATATATTCTATAAACCATGTTGTAAACAGATGTGCTGTCATCCAGGCTTTGTAGTTCCATTTATAGAGCACAGTCTCTCTATGGAGTAGATTTAACATAATTTGTCAGGGCCCTGGGATTTTTGGAATGGTAAATGAGCATTGGCTTCCACTTAGTCATTAAATCACCAACTGCCTTAGCCTTAACAACAGAGTCACCCTGTTCTTTGAAGCTTTGAAGCCAGGCATTGACTTTTCCTCTTTAGCTATGAAAGTCCTAGACGGCATCTTCTTCTAATAGAAGGGTAGTTCATCTACATTGAAAACTTATTGTTTATGGTTGCCACCTTCATTCATTATCTTAGCTAGATCTTTGGATAACTTGCTGCAGCTTCTACATCAGCACTTGCTGCTTTACTTTATACTTTTATGTTATGGAGAAGGCTGCTTTCCTTAAAACCTCATGAACCAACCTCTGCTAGCTTTTCTTCTGCAGCTTCCTCATCTTTCTCAGCCATCATAGAACTGAAGAAGGCTAAGGCCTTGCTCTGGATTAGATTTTGGCTTGAGAGAATATTGTGGCTAGTTTGATCTTCTATCCAGACCACCCAGACTTTTCCCATATCAGCAATTAAGCTGTTTTGCTTTCTTATCATTTGGGTGTTCACTGGAGTAGTACTTTTAATTTCCTTAAAGAATTTTCCCTTGCATCCACAACTTGACTAACTGTTCAGTACAAGAGGCCTAACTTTTGGCCTCTCTCAGCTTTCAACATGCCTTCCTCACTAAGCTTAATCATTTTTAACTTTTGACTTAAAGTGAGAGATGTGGAACTGTTATTTTCACTTGAACACTTAGAGGCCATTATAAGAGTATTAACTGGCCTAATTTCAATATTTTTATATCGTAGGGAATAGGGAGTCCTAAGGAGAAGGAGGGAAACAAGGTAATAGCCAGTTGGTGGAACAGTCAGAACACGCATAATATTTACCCATTAAGTTTGCCACCTTATAAGGATGCAGTTCTTGGCATCCCAAAACAATTACAATAGTAACATCAAAGATCGCTGAAGATAGACCACCATAACATATTTACTAATGATTAAAAATTTAAAATATTGCAAGAATTGCAACATGTGACACAGAGACACGAACAGAGCAAATGCTCTTGGAAAAGTGGCACCAGTAGACTTACTCAGTGCAGGGCTTCCACAAACTCTCAATTTGTAAAAATGCAGTATCTGTGAAGCACAATAAAATGAAGTGCAATAAAATAAAGTGTGTCTGTAAATGCTGGTACAATAACTGGCTATTGGCATGGAAAATAATGAATCTTCACCATTTCCTCTTACTATGCACAAAACTTACCTCAGAATGTATCACAGACCTAAGAGGAAAAGTTTGACTTTAAAACTTCTAGAGGAAACTGGAGAAAATAGATGTAATTTTGTGTTATACAAAGATTTCTTAGAACACAAAGCACTTAAACTATGTAAAAAACAAATTGAACAATGTCAAATTTACAACTTTTGTTCTCTGAAATAAACATTTTAGAATACAAATAGACAAATCACAGATTGCGTAAAATTAACTGTGTAACAAAGTTGAACAGATTTGGATTCACAATATATTAAGCACTCAAATGAATAAGAAGACAATCCAATTAAAAGATGGGCAAAGGAGTTAAACAGACACTTCACAAAATAGGTTACAAAAGTAGCAATAAGTTTATGAAAAGATGTTCAGTACTACTGGTCATTCAGAAAATACAAAACAAAACTGCACTAAATTACCGCTACAAACTCATTATCAAAAAGCAGAAATAACGACAATACCAGGTATTGTTAAGAGTGTGGAGAAACTGGAGTCTTCATACATTGTTGGTGGGAATATAAAATTATACAATCACTTTCAAAAAAAGTTGGTAGCTTCTTTAAATGATGAACTTAATCCTTATCATATGATGCTGCAATTTAATCTCTGGGTATATACTCAAGAAATAGGAACTATACATCCATGGAGAGACTTTTATGTGAATATTTACAACAGCATTATTTCTAATAGTCAAAAGTAAGAAACAACCAAAATGTCAATCATCATGTGATAGATAAATGTAATATGGTATATACATACAAGGGAATACTACCAAACAATAAAAAGAAGCAAATTCTGACTCAACATGCAACAGCATGGATGATTTACAAAAATATCATGTTAAGTAGAACAAGGCAGGAATTAACTACTATAAAACGTATGATTTCATTTATAGGAAATTTCTAGAAAAGGCAAAATTCATAAATTAGGAAAACATATGAATCATTGCCTGTTTCCAAAATGGATTGCAAAATGACAAGAAAGATATTTTGGTATCATTAAAGTATTCTAAAACTCACTTATGGTATTGACTGAACAATTGTATACGTTTTCTGAAGCTCATCTAACTATAAATTTATAGCATGTAAATTTTATGATATGTAACTAAAAATAAGATTTAGCTCAATAAAACTGTCCATTAATGTGTTCCTCAAACATTCTAAGTTTTTATTACTAATAAATTTTCTTACATGGCAGAAATCAATCAACACAATTTAATGCATACCACAAATGTATGTGAAAAGAAGTTTGCCTTGCAAATATAAAAGAAAATGTATCATGTTATCCCCTACATTCAAGTTACTTAAAATATTATTTTCACTATTGACTTCATTGTTTTAATCCTCTCAAGGTGGGAGAAACTAACTTTTAATGTGCATCTTCTTTATGTAATTAGTACTGGTTTAGATGCTTTACATGCATTATTAAATTGATATGGATAAAAAAGAACATGCAAGATATAATATGCATTATATGTATAGCCTCAGAATATTAATGAATCTGTTGATGGTTAAACACTGAGGAAGAAGAAAAACTAGAATGTGAACCGAGGCTTCAAAGTATGTGGTTTTTCTTTGTTTTGGCTTTATTCCCCTTAAATATGAGAATTGAGACCCCCTTGTTCACAAAGTTTAGCTATTAAGACTGAGAATTGAGGTATCTTTATTGACATGGCTTAACTGTTTACTTCAGGAAATTACTGTAAACCAAATTATCTGGGCAAATTGTTTGCTTCTGGGCAAAAATCTCTCCTATCAGAACAGTATATTACTCACCTTGTCAAACAACTCACTTTTCACACACCAATTTATTTATTAGTCTCACTTCAAGACTCTGGATGCTGTGTACTCCAATACTAAAGTTATATCACAGATTTTCCCCAACTGGGTTAACTCCATGCCTAGAAAGATCCATCTTAAACTATTCTAGGACAGACCCCCAAACCTTGTAAATACTACCCACTGACTGCCCTCTTCTGAGAAACTACTAATGCTTTTACAGTGTAATATTCTGCCTTGCTGCAGTAGGCAGTCCTTGTGGGACAAACTTTGACTTAGGTCTTCCATTTAAAATGTATGATAATTTTCCTCTGGATTTTTTTTTGGTGGGGGGGCCGGTTGCTGGTCTATGAGAGCGGTGATTCAGAGATGGATCCTACTTCCAAAACTTCTACCCACTGGATTTGTTGGGTCTGCAGTTGCAGACAGCCCACCATTAGAGGGAGAGCCTGAGCCGTGAGGTACAGCAACAACATATTTAATCAACCATTGCCACCCTTTCATGACATTTCCTCTTAAAGTCTGTGTCTCCTCCAGGTCAGATTCCAGCTTTTTAAAAAATTTATTCATATTTTAACTTTAAAATCTATTTCTCTAAGTGACAAAATTTTACCAAAGATAATTTAAAATTATCTGTAGCCACTTTGGGAAACTTTCAACACAAATTGTTTATTTGGGAGGTGTTTTAAAACAAAAAGGGAGTAAAATTCCAAACATCTAGTGATGCCCATTTTTATAAATTTGTATGAGGAAGCTTCTAAAATAATTTCAGATATCAAACATTGCATCCTTAAAATTTCCCTTCCACAAAATGAGTTAAATAGGTGAAAATTTTAAAACTTGCTCTTTTAGATTCTTCCATATCATTACTTGAAACTAACACCCTTTACACCACTCTTGCTTCTCCCCATTATATGCCCCTCTATGCATTATGTCTATACTCCTTTTTCTGACCCACGTCCTTTAGTTTGGCTTGCCCAAAACTCACAAAGATAAATTGTCTCTTAAAGTTAATGCCAAAAAAAAAAAAAAAAAATCTTAAGAAAAAGGACACCTGGGTGGTTCAGTTGGTTAAGCATCTGCCTTCAGCTCAGGTCATAATCTGAGGCTCCTGGGATCAAGCCCCATGTCGGGCTTCCTGCTTAGCACGGAGTCTGCTTCTCCCTCTCCCTCTGCTCCTCCCCCCTGCTCATGCGCGCTCTCTCTCTCTCTCTCTCTCTCGCTCTCAAGTAAATAAAAATAAAAATAAAAATAAAAATATTTTTAAAAAAAAATCCTTACAGTTAATGCCAATTCAGAACAGACAAACCCATTATGATTGACTTTAAGCCCTGGTCTCAGGCTGAGCTGAGAGCCATTGTTAAAACTCTAAAGCTAGGGGACTTGGGTGACTCAGTTGGTTAAGTGTCCAACTCTTGATTTGGCTCAGGTCATGATCTCGGGGTCATGAGATTGAGCCGTGTGTGGGGCTCCAGGCTCAGTGGGGAGTCTGCTCTCCCTCTCCCTCTGCCCTCCCCCGCCCCCGCTTGCACACGCTCTCTTTCTCTCTCTCTCTCTCAGATAAATAAATCTTTTAAAAAATATATTTAAAGTTAGATAAGATAGAAAGAAATTTACAGATCAATGTAGAATAGATCTAGAATAATCAAATATTCCCAGGTCTGTATCAGTTGGTTCATATGTTATTAGGAATCTCATATGCAAAAGCTTATATGGGAAGGGAATAATGAAGGTGACCTAACAGACCCAGATTTGTTTGATTTTTATTTTGCACATGTGCATTATATTGTTACAGCACCATTCCTTGAGAAAACTATTCCTTTCACTACTGAATTGCCTTTGACCTTTGTAAAAAAAAAAAAAGAACATCGGTTGATACTTTGTGGGTCGGTTTCTGGTCTCTATTCTGTTGATCTATGTGTCTATATTTTCATCAATACAACACAGCCTTGTTTAGTGTAGATGTAGAGTAAAAAAAAAAGTACACTTCTAAACCTAACTTTCCCTTGGATTAAAACCCCAAAAGTTTAACTTACTGAAGCTTTTCTAAATAATGTTTGCTGATTTAGTTTCCCTATGCCTGATTTCCTTATGTGAAAATTAGTTGTTAAGGTTAACCTGCGTTCCCAAAATGTACTGAGTAAACCTGGACCAAGACGAACCATCCTTTACTTCAGAAGATAAGCAGGAACATATTGAAAACATTTGCAAGCAATGCTAGGACCATATGGTAGGGGGAAGGGAAGAGGAGGAAGGTAGCCATTGTGGGGCGTTGTGAGAAAAGGAAGTGGGCGTAATTTAGTGTGTGCAATATGGACAAGAAGAGAAATAGTACCGTGCTAAAATATTTTACTCCCTTAACATCTTCTCTCTTCCAAGGTTAATCTATTGACATCTAACCTAGCAAGTTCATAGTGTAGATGAACATAAGACACATAGGAAGCAACAATTTTTTTGAGTAACATATTAACCGGAGTTATTTTTCTTATGTAAAAAAGACCCATGAAATAGAATAGCTGTCTAAGTTTTTAAATGGTGCTTTTTCTACAAACACAGCAAGCAGATTGCAGAGCTAAAGTCCTTCTGTTCCACTGATAAATGTCCCTTTACAGAGATTTGGCTCCCAGATGGCCATTCTATCTCCATCACCTACTCCCCCCAAAGAAATAATACTAGTGGCTGATTTTTTTTTTTTCTCTAGCCTGAATATATTTAGCTGTCTTTTGCAGTACTTCACACTGAGAGTGTAAGTCTAAGTCAAGCTAACAGTCTAATCTCATTCATTTTGCATGAGTCGCTCCTATTTTTTTTTAATTAATCTTAAGGCAATTTGGAAATATTTTTTACAATCATTACACTCTTGTAATAAAAGATTTGTAATAGTTTTCAAAAAAACATTTACAAATATTCTGTCTTTTTTTTTAACCCTATTCTCCTAAATTAACATAACTTGAGTCTAAGCACAGATTATTTCTGCTCCGTTAATATCGTCAATTTGGACCAATTTAGTCCCAGCACAGATTTTTCTCACTTTTTATGTAATTCTTTAAGAAGACTCTGGCTTTTAGGATTCTAGGATTTTCAAACTGACCTAATGTTAAAATCAATGTATGTCTGATAGCCACTGGTTATGGACTCTGTTTAAGTGCTGAATCTTAAATGTGCTGTATGTCTATGCATTTCCTGAGATGCTTGTGTCATGGCAAGCTGAGTACATACCTAATCTCATTGATTTTAAAACTCTGTGTAGACATCACAAAATGGCCAAATAAAATATATCACAGAGCTGTAAAACACTAGTAGTCTACAGTTTGTAGTTCTTACAGTGGTCCCATTACCGTTAGGATTTAAAAGTCATGAAAGAGGGGTGCCTGGGGGGCTCAGTCTTTAAGCGTCTGCCTTGGGCTCAGGTCATGATCCCAGGATCCTGGGATTGAGTCCCACATCGGGCTCCCTGCTCTGCTCGGCGGGAAGCCTGCTTCTCCCTCTCCCACTCCCCCTGCTTGTGTTCCCCTCTCGCTATGTATCTCTCTGTCAAATAAATAAATAAAATCTTTAAAAGAAAAAAAAAGTCATGAAAGATTCAGCCCACCTGAAATATATAATTGGATCCAGAGACCTTTATTTGTTTAGATGCTCTCTATCTTTAGAAGTTTTTCCTGTTCCTTTCTTCTTTTTTTCCTTTCAGTCCTTTCTTTCCTTTTCCCTCCCTTCCTTCCTCTTTTCCATGTCTTTCTCTGTAGAAAAGAAACTACAAAAAACTCATTTGTAGCTCTAAATGGCATGTTACTGGCTCTTTTGAGTACATAGAGATGTCACTATTTGTTATGTTCTGATGACCTGTTCACACATTCAAAACTGCATATTTTAAGCCAGAGAAGAAATTAGAGTCAGTTCAGTACATAGGACAAATGTTTGAGCACATACAACCATACACGCATGGAAATGGTAAAATGGATATTCCAACACTGTTTCTAAGATAATTGTAACTGAAATAAAGACATTTACAATCTCTAAATCTTCCTGAAATATTCATCATCTGTCGTAAATTTGTTGCACAATGGACCAATTACATTGCCTACTAGAAAAGGTTCTTCCAATAGTATTGGACTTAAAAGCGGTGAAAAACTCTTCCTGGTTTATCATCTCAGTGGTTACATCATTTTTCTACAATAAAGATAAACCTTTATTTCATAATATTGAGACATTTTCCTGGAGTATTGGAGCTGTCTGTGCTGATCCACAAGGCATATCATATCTTTAAGGAATCAGTTGTCATACTACCTACTTTAAAGCCATGCATAAAACAATAGAGGATTCCTACTCTAACCAGGGATCAGAATTCCACAAATATTTCTATAAGCACGTTAGAGCCATGCCTTTACAATTTGTTTTGATCCTAAGCCAATTTAGGGAATTTTTCTAAGAATACAAATGCATATTAGATTAAATTATTACATAACATAATTTAGTGCTAAAGTCTTATGCTTTATCTATCATTTTCCCTTAAGCCCAAATGAAAATTTTAGTGCCTATGCCCTGAGCTCTCTGATCTTAAATTTTCAAAAGAAATTTAAGTGATTCAAATAGAAGTTAAAGGATTTATTCAGCTGGTGTGAAACAGCATTTGAAGATGAAGTAGATTCCTAATTGAAACAGAGTCAGGATTTTGATAGGCTAAGGGACAGTTGAGTAGCTGCACTCATGGTTTTGATTTAGGCAGCAATTTTTGACTTTTGGGGGTCATGCCTTTTGCTTGGGGTTACAATAACCATCAGGACAGTATTGGCATGGTATTACTTTTGCAAGCTTGTGGTTTATGAGATAGTCAAGGTTCCTGAGGTGGGGAAGAGAGATAGTGGAAAGGAAAAGTAAGTGTGTATGTGAGTGTATGTGTATGCATGCATGCACATGTGCAGGTGCACATGAGATGGGGGGGCTAGAAGGCAAGAGGGAAAATGGTGATGCTATATCATGTTTGTTTAATCCTTTTACACTTTATATTCTGGCCCTCTGCTACAAGAGTTGATGGTCAAAGTCTTCCATGGCATACCTCCTCATGTTGTTTAAGTCATTCATTTAAGTGTATGGGGTGATAGTTTATTCATGTGGACCTTTAAATGGTTAAGGGACAAATGGCCAATGAAGATACCACCTGATAATTTCACAGTGTTCCCAAAAGCTGTCAGTTGAGTTATCTGGCCAGAAAGGATCAATATATGCAGGAATTACTTTGCTATGTCAATCTCACTTGTGTTCGGGAAAAAAACAAAACAAAACAACACAGATTTCAAACTTACAAGCAAGTCTTTACCGTTATAAAAACTGCATTGAAGGTAGGAAAGAGAGAACACTCAAAGGGAGGTGGTGAACTTATTTTTTTTTCTCCTAACACAATTGAAAGCAATTAAAGGAAGCTTCCAAGAATTGATTTGTGATTTTCCAGGATGAAGGACCCTCATGATCCTTAGCTAAGGAAGAGGAGACATCATGAGCCTCAGATACAGGAGATGACATCTCATAAACTCAGCAAGAGAGGGTGCATTGGGTAATGTACTTACAAGCTAACCCACTTCAAAAAGTCTCTTTTAAAATTCTGTTGATGATATAAAATTACAATTGGCCATTTTATTTATCCTGCTAAATATTAAGAATCTACTATTTTTTTGGTATTTTGTCTTTAAATAATGGCAGGTAGCACTATATTTTTATGGAGGGGATGATATGTCATCTTATTTATAGATCTGACCACCACTTGGTGTGTACATATTTTGTGGTTTTTTTGCTGCTGATCTCTCTCAACTAAAACGTGAGGCCCGGGAATAAGAATTGTTGCCTATTTCTTTTACTGCTGTATTTCTCAGACACATTATTGGTGGTCAATAAATATTTTTGAGGTAATGAATAGTAATCATAATATCATGATCACACTACAAGTATCACATCCAAGAGTTATTTTGATGAAAACAAAACCATACCTAAGAACTTTCTTGTCTGTGAAAAATGTGTAGGTGCCTCAGATAAGACTCCAAATTCTATTTCCAAGATGGATCATTTCAGGAAAAAAATATACTGATTGTGTTGGGACCTCAAAATGCTTCAGAGCGTTCCATGTATTCTCAAAGTACATCAGAAATCTGCTGCACAATCAGAGCGCTGCTTCAGGTACTGGGAATACAAAGATTCTAAGTTAGTATCTATTTCAAACAATGTTTTTCAAATTGCCTCAAAGGGATTGAAGTAATCTGTGAAAAAAGAAGTATAGGTGAGTGTCATCTTATTTTATTACCCTCAAGCCAACATATTGAAAAAAATATGTACAGATGCTACATATGACCTAAAGCAGATATCTGTAACAAAATGGCTATCCAAAATTCCTCTGTGCACAGAGAGAAAGAGATCTCTGGTGTCTCTTTCTCTTCTTATGAGGCTATCAGTCTTATCAGATTAGGGCTTTACCTTTATGACTCAACCTTTATTATCTATTTATAGGCCCTATATCTAAATCCAGTCACATTGAGGTTTAGGGCTTCAACATATGACATAGGAATTTTGGGAGGACACAATTCAGTCCATAACATATTCACTGGTGAAAACAAGAGTTAAAGTAACTGTTTATCTACTTCTTCTCTAACTGAGCTCCCATTCTTTGTACAGGAGACTACAGTAGTCTCTTCTGTGATATTTGGGCAACCTAAAGATTCTGACATGAGGGGTTTTCCTGATATGAGACCCAATAGGATAATCTTATAACAAACCCCAGCACAGGCACAGAGGAGAACACACTCGTGTTTAATACAGCCCAAATAACAAGACTTTTAAGGAAAATCTGTTTTTAGTTTATGAACCATATGAATATGTTACCTATTCAAAAAATTTAAAAAAAAAACTCTATAAAAGGGTTGGAAGCAAGAGCAAGCTCTATTTCCTACTAGTTATTATTGAGAAAATGGCTACCAAAAGATACTCAGGATAAATAGACAAGATATTTGGCTGTGTTACAGAAACAAAGAGACTCAACATAGCAAAGATGTGGTTCTCACTCATAATCTTTTGTGAATTAGGTAACAATCCAGGTTAAATATACATGTGATTACTCAAGAATTCAGATGCCTTCTATATTTTGATGCCATCATTATGGGGCATTAAAGATTTGCTGGGGCAAAGGAACAAAGAATGTGGAAGATTCATTCTTAAGTACCTAAGACCAGAAGTGATACACTTCACTTCCTCCCACAGGCCATTATCTAGAACTAATCCATAGTACCAAATTAACTATAATGGAATGTACAATATATATGGAATCATACAAAATACTTGGGCCACTCTATAATCTGTGCCATCCTGGGTTCCTTATAACCACAAATGCCACAGTATTTAATAAAATAGGTCATCTCCAATAAATCACTAATATAGTAGGGGTTTTTTTAGATTTTCCTCAATAATTTGAATTAAGACTTACCAAAGAAATAAAAGTCACAAAATACATTTGGAAGGCAAATGTCTTCGGTCATCCATACAACAAAATTATTTCCTAATAGTGATCGAGTTGGACCAAGATGAATTCCAGACTCTGTAACTGAAGTCAAGGAACCCATGCCTTGTGAATTCAGTTTAAATATACTGGTTAGCTCAAAAGTGATAGTATTTAAAATGATCCATCTCACAGTAACAGGCATAGAGTAATATGTGGGTTATTTTTATAACTACTTATATTACAGAAGTGGGAAAAGCCTTATGATAATAAAAACTGGGTTACGGTGATATCAGCAAATGAAGGAGGACTGTGGTTTGATTTGCACTTTGTTTGCTTTCTATATTTATAATTTATTAAATATCTTGCAAAGTACCTTTAAAGGTTGGATATTTTATTAGAGTGATTCAATTTTATATTTTATCCAATTTCCTTTAAGAACTTACATACTGCGTGATATAAGATGGAAGTTTTGCCTTCATAGAGAAAAATTGCAACTAAATTACCACTCTCAAAACTTATTTTGTTGTTATTTTTTAAAAGATTGCTTCCTGGGGCATCTGGCTGGCTCAGTTGGTAGAGCATGAGACTCTTGATCTTGGGGTCATGAGTTCAAACCCCATATTGGGCGTAGAGCTTACTTAATAAAAATAAGATAAGATAAGATAAAAAAGATTGGCTCCCACACCTTAGTGAGCTTCAGAATCACTTAACATCTTAGTCAAATACAGATTGCTGGGCTCCACAGGAGAGTTTCTGATTCAATTGGTCTAGGGTGGGGCCTGAGAATTTCCATCAGCAACAAGTTACCAGCTGATGCTGATATGGCTGGTCTGGGACCACACTTGGAAAAAAAGTGCTCTAAATTTTACGATACTCAGCTCGTTATTTAAAAGTTCCTATAAAATAAGCTGACTCTTGTAGATGGCAGGTTCTCTTAAGAAAGGGCCATTTGAGGGCAGCTGCCTGGCTTAGTTGGTAGAACATGAGACTCTTGATCTCGGGGTTATAAATTTGAGCCCCACGTTGGGTGCAGAGATTACTTAAAAATAAAATCTTAAAAAGAAGAAGAGGGGTCATTTTTTATTTTTAATCTTAGCACCCAGCAGACATGCTGAATGTGATAGATATTAAATGTTTTTAATGAATGAATAAAGTATCTACTCTATGTCCTTACATCATCATATTTAAAAAATATGTGGTTAACCCTAAAATTGATTTCAGTTCTTTTATAAAATAATAGATGAAAAACCAAGGGTCCCACTCTTTTATGGTTTGTTCATCATGGTAGACTCAGTTCATGCCCTACTTTATGCTTTTTCATGGATTGAAGGTGAATAATCAGCATCTTCATCAAGATAATTTATCAATTATAAGTTATTAGGATTAACACGTGTATGAGGGAAAGGAAGGAAGAAATATTAAAAAAAGGAGTTGATGACAATGCAATCTCAAAATAGGTCTTAGTTAAAGCCACAGGGAGTCTTGAAGTCTGAATAGTCCTTCAGAGTTTTACCATGCTCAAACCATAGAGTGGTTTGAGTTCCATACCAGTCATTAGATTAACTGCCCTGAAAAGGAAGATTTCCTTTAGTAAGACAACTCTCTCTAGCCAAGGGCAATTTCCAGAGAGCTGAGACTAAGTGCATCTGTGTGTGTGTGTACATTAATATATATGTATTATTTTAATTAATATCAAATTATTTAATAATAAAATTTAAAAATATATAATTAGTAATTAATGTTCAGATATATATCTTAAACTGCTTCCTGAATACATGTAAGTAACTTCAAGAAAGAAAACATGCCTTCTATATCTTACCACTGTCTTTGCAAGAAGCATTACAGTTAATTGATTACCTAAATATTGAAAATTAAAAGCTTGATATATTTCCTCTCAAACATGCAATGAACATTAAGAAACTAACAGTGATTTTTAAAGTTATTAAAGTCCACATGCACATAGTTAAAATGTGAAACATTCTTATATTTATTATTTTATGTCATAATCTCTGCCAAATCAGTGATTGTTTTATTTGCTATCTGGAGTTACTATTGGCTAGAGATGGATAACGGTGTTAAACAGGAAGTGCCATGTAGATACTGAGAAAATAAGCTTTTTTGGGTGTCTACATTAAGTGGATATTACAATGGCTTCATACTAAAAGTGGACTTCAATTTCTCTAGCTTAATCAAATTAAACAGAAGAACATGAACCTTAGTCATTTTAAGGAATAAGAACTGTAGAATTAAGAAACTACATTATTGGGGCACCTGGGTGGCTCAGTTGGTTAAGTGGCTGCCTCAGGCTCAGGTCATGATCCTAGAGTCCTGGGATCAAGTCCCACATCAGGCTCCCTGCT
Source organism: Zalophus californianus (assembly GCF_009762305.2). NCBI lineage: Eukaryota > Metazoa > Chordata > Mammalia > Carnivora > Otariidae > Zalophus > Zalophus californianus. Next base: position 108,969,902 of record NC_045597.1, read on the forward strand.
GAGCGGGGGAGTCTGCTTCTCTCTCTCCCTTTGTCCCTCCCCCCACTCATGCTCCTGCGCTCTCTCTCTCTCTCTCAAATAAAAAAATAAAATCTTAAAAAAAAAGAAACCACAGTATCAATTCTTAATATAATCACAAAGAGAAAGGGGGATGCTGGGTATTACATCCTGACTATTTGGCAGACAGCAGGATTAAGTGGACTATATTTCAGTGTGCTTATTAGCATAATAATTGGGAAGTATCAAAACAAATGTCTCCATATGGAGGTAGGTGTAAATATATTCCCTATAGTAACACTTAACTCATTTACTTATCACTCAGAATCCATTCACTTACCAGCATATGGTTATTATATTACCTATTGAAAATATTAGTGATTTTATGGAGAAAGTTTTTATACATAGATAAACAGAGAAACCTCTGGATATTAAAAAAATAATGTGAGTTGTTTTTGAATGTTTTCATACATGTCTATTTTTGTTGTTGTTCCTAATCTAAAGCAAATAAACACTACAAATCTTCCCAATGTAAGTTCTCACCTTCCACATGGATTAGTGTAGTATTCTTTTAAAATGTGTCTTATATATCATGAGCGCCTCAGGATTAGGACCATGTCTTATCCACCTTTGGATCCCTTAGGCCTATAGTTACTGCTATCATGTTAAGCATGTTATAGGTGTCGGTTGAATCATGTAGATACTGATGTGATCCAATACATTTTGATTAATTTAGTCTATACATAGCAATTGTGATATTCCTAAAATCTAAAATTACACATTTATTATTATTCTTAATTTAAAAATTCAATTTCATATGTGCTTGGGAAAGAGTATATTTCTAAGGTGATAGAGAAATGCAGAGGAAGATGAAATTGAAATAAAGGAAAGATAGGGCTTAGGGCTCAAGAACAATTCAAAAAATATTCCTTAAGCACCTATTAGCTCCAAAGCAATGTGCTCATTGCTAATAGAACTTAGTCCTTGCCTTCAATGTACTTTAAGAAATCTGATAGGGAGTGAAATTTGGCTTCTCAAATACAAGAAAGTATATTTAAAAAAGCCTGACATTGGCAGGCAATACAAGAATGATACAGAAACCAAGAAGAAAATAAGCAATCATTTAAATATTTTACAATATTTACCTTGGCTTATGAGATGAGTCCACAGTTAAGTGTTTATAAATGTTAAGTGAATGGGTAGTTGTGACAAATTTAATTTTAAATATAATGATTAAATAAGGCTTCATATATACATAGAACAAGGAGATAGCATAAGTTACAGTTAATTTGTATCAGCCTCAGTCATCTCAAATAAAATACCCTCAACCATATTTGTATATCTAAAAATATGACAGATCATTATTGCATTTAGCATTAATTATTTTATTTCTCAGCAAAATAAAGAAGTAGCAGACAGGCAATTCTAGGCATAAGTACATTCTTTCTTTCTTCAATTAATTAATTTTTTTTAATTATGAAGAGATAACTAGAAGTGTTATGACCTGAATTCAAATTAATATTTGATTAAATTTCACAACACAGCATGGAGCTATAACTGGAATGAACAGTTTGACGAAATTAAAATTACTTAGTAGTAGATATTCAGCTAAGTAACTATTAAACTGCTTATTTCTTAGGGTGTAATAACAGATGCCAGAGGCATGGTATTGATTTTCCACACACACAACCCTGGTAGACTTTAGAGATTTGGGGCTGTGTGGATGAACAATTCTTGGTCTCAATTTATTTTGGCTATAGCTTTTCAGACGTGTGATGATGCTTTATAAAGCTCTGCAAATCACTGATGATACTGAAAACACCAACAGTTAACATTCCTGATCTCCATTTGTATAGGCCAAAGGGAGGAAAGTTGTACTGAAATCAGTTATGTGGAGCGCCTGGGTGGCTCAGTCAGATTAAGGCTGGCTCTTGATTTCAGCTCAGGTCAAGATCTCAGGTTCCTGAAATGGAGCTCCTCACTTCACTTACTGGGTTCCGCACTCAGTGGGGAGCCTGCTTCTCTCCCTCTCCCTCTGCCCCTCCCTTCATGCTCTCATGGTTTCATTCTCTCTCTCTCTAAAATTAAAAAAAAAAAATCAGTTCTGTGTTAAAGATAAACAAACAAACAAACAAAAAAACCCAGCATTTGCAAATGTGAAAGAAACAAATCCATGGGAATCATTTGGAAGAGAAGCATCCTGAGTCAGGGGGAGAAATTCCTAATTAGTAGGTCGTAACAGACATTGTTACAGAAAGATAAAGTGGAAAGCGAGAAAGGTTGGGTTGGGGATTCCATGACAATTCAAATTGTTTTGTTTAAGACGCTGTGGCAGCTACTACAAGAATGCAGTCTCTTCTTTCAGTGTGCTTGCAAGAACATCGATGGGCAGGCTGCTGAAATGTAGAGAACATGGTAAATGTCATAGCAAACTTACAGTTTGTAACTTTAAAAATATGGAGAGGTCTCACTCTGTGAGCAAGGGGAAGAGATGAGCAAAACCTTCAAGGACAGAATTACCTTTGAGATAGCCTCAACAGCACTGGGTCAGATGTTGGTAGTGATGAATGGGGTAGAGACCAAGCGCCAGTCTTTGGCTAAAACAAGGAGTTTGGTTGATGAGTGTGGAAGTAGCCCTGAGAACTTATTCTGGAGAGTTAAGTTTTGATCTTTGCTCAGCTAACTATCTATTGAATTATGGATGAGTCACTTAGCCCTTCGAGACCTAGTTTTCTCAGCTACACATACAGGGAATTGAACTAGAAATCATTAAGGTCACGCCAGTTCTAAAATGCTCTGATCTAAGAACACATCCGTTCCTGTTCTGAATGGCGTAGAATGCTAAGTTGAGAATTTTTTTTTTTTTAATTTGTCAGCAACTGAAAATTTCTGAAAGTTTTCTGAGCAGCATAGTAGTATGATTGAAGTTATACATTTGGAGGATTAACCTATAGGGGAATACATAGGATTAATTTTTGCAAGAAGGTTATGTAGGGTCTGTAATGTTCCTAGGTAAGAGGTAATGAGGGACTGGCAGAGAGAATATATTATAAAAGCTGAATCTGTAAGACTCGTCCTCACAATTAATCAATGTTAATGGGAGAGAACAAAGAAACAGGAAAAAAAAAGGACGTAGCTTCCAGCCTTGGTATGTGAGAAGATGTTTACCAGACCAAGTTAGGAAAGTTTTATGTGTAAGGATCAATGCAAACTGTTTGGAATGAAGTTTTGTAAGTGAGGCTGGAAATGCAGGCTTAGATCTTTTGCTTTTAAGATGTGGATTAGAAGAGGGCTTGCAAACTCAGATGCTTACAGGGACTACTGACGTGACAGGCTATGTTCAAAACAATAAAGATGTGGGGAATAGAGCACACTGGAAAAATATGCCCTTCCAAAGGGAGCAGCAACCACTCAATTGCAAGCGATCAGTGCCTTTGCAATTGTAGACACTGCTCAATATATATAATTTTTCATCTCAACACCTGAAGATATTTAGTGCACTTCTGGTGTTACTGTCTATTACAAGAAGATAACATGGAAACAAAGACTTAGAAGATTTAACTGTTCGTTTATATTATTAGGTAGACAGACAGGTCTACAGTCATGGCTTTATTGAAGCACATATAAGAAAAAGTAGAAAATGAATTTGATTTACTGTTTAGAAGATATTTTTATTATTTATTTATTTATTTTTTAATTTTATTTATTTGAGAGAAAGAGTGAGAGAGAGCACAAGGCGGGGTAGGGTCAGAGGGAGAAGCAGACTCCCCGCTGAGCAGGGAGCTGGATGCGGGACTCGATCTTGGGACTTGATCCCGGAACTCTGGGATCATGACCTGAGCTGAAGGCAGTAGCTTAACCAACTGAGCCACCCAGACACCCTAGAAGATATTTTTAAAGTGTTCCCTCAACCACTTTTTATTCATTGACTTTGAGAATGCATTAGAAGAGCAAGTGGTTGTATCTTGCTGGACACTTCTAAGTCTCCTCTGGTAAGAAATCACAAGTCTCAGTTGTAAATAAGCTCTGTGTTTTCTATGAAAAGACACAGTTCCCTGAACAGATGGTTGACAGCAAGATTTTGCCACGTTTCTGAAATATTCTTTGTAAACTACCAGCAGCCAGATTTAATTCTGTCTATGAGAAAGGAGCAATGAGTGCATGATGAAATCAGACATCATTAGCTAGAATTAAAAAAAAAATCAAATGCAACAATGTCTTGAATAGCAATTATAAGATATTATAAAAGCTCTCTTTTGAAAAGATTTTTCAAATGTGCAAAGGATTGTCAAAGTATTAGAACATTACAATAAAGAATATTAAGGTGGGTGACAAAAATTGAAATTGTGTGTGCATGTGTGTGGCGGGTGTAATTTGTATATGGAACATACTAGGTATTCAATAAGTACTTGGTGTGCATAATTTTTCTACTCTTGCTGATCACAGATTTGTCCTGAATTCCTTCTGGCAGCCATCTATAGAGCCTGAGAGACCTGACTGCCAACTTTTTCTCTTCCCATTCTTCCCCACTATTCTGAAAAACCCTAGAACCTTACTATTTTCCTTTCCTGGTCTATAATTAATTATTTCTTTATAACTGTTTTGTTGTTTGTTTGCTTTTTGTCTCCTTGACTTACAAACAAGCTCAAATTTCCTTCATGATTTAATAAGCTTTTTTTCTTCTAGTTATCTACCGCTATTTGTTAAACAGTACAATTCCAAAATTAGTGACCTAAACATCAACCATTTTATTCTGCTCTTGGACTTCATGAGTCAGGAATAAGGCAGGCACAGCAGGCATGACTTGCTGCTCAAGGATGTCAGGGGCCTCAGCAAGGAAGTCCTAATACCTGAGGGTAGCTGGAGACTCGAGGGCTGGAATTATTTGGAAGGCTTTTTTCCCCCTCCCATGACTGGTGCCTGTCTTGGCTCAAAGCCTGGGCTTAGCTGAAACTTTCAATTGGAACACCTATACCTGTCATCTTCTTATGGACTTAGGCTTCTCATAACATAGCAGCTGGGTTCTGAGAATGAGTGTCTAGAAAATGACAGTCCAAGAGACCCAAGCAGAGGCTACATGATTAATTGATTGATTGATTTGAGAGAGAAAGAGAGAGAGAGCACGGGGAGGGGCAGAGGAAGAGAGAGAATCTTCAAGCAGGCTCCCCACTGAGAGGGGAGCCCCACACAGGGCTCAATCCCAGAACCCCGAGATCATGACCTGAGCCAAAATCAAGAGTTGGGGCCGCTTAACCAACTGAGCCACCCAGGTGCCCTGAGAAAGGAGTTGGTGACAATGCAATTTCAAAATCGGTCTTAGCTAAACCACAGGGAACCCTGAAGTCCGAATAGTCCTTCAGAGTTTTACCATGTTGCATAGAGGAGGTTGAGTTCCATATCAAACAGTCATTAGACTTAGCTGCTCCTGAAAAGGAAGAGTTCCTTTGGTAAGGCAGGTCTCTAGCCTTATGAGTCACATGCTGTCACTTTTATCATCTTCTATTGGTTGTGGCAGTCACCACCCAGATTCAAGGCTGGGGACATAGATTGCCTCTCCTAATGAGAAGATGTATCAAGAATTATAATCATTTTTTTAACTGATCATTTAAAAAATTATAACCATTTTAACCATATTTTAAACGAATTTTTGTCTATCTGAATTTCCATTAATTCAAAGATATATTTCCTTTAAATAACAAATTTCCTGAAAAATTAGCTTACAGTTGCTATCCCCATGTTCTCGCTATGACTCTTCCATAACCCTTAGCAACTTGCCTCTTGTCAATATCATCCCACTGAACTCCTTTCTAAAAGTCACAGGCAGTTTTCCAGTTACCATATCACCACCTCTTCAGTATGCACCGTGATACTGGATCATACTCAGTAAGCTTTTGCTCTATGCAATATACCTTTCTTCAGTTCTTGTAATAACATCATGAGGCAGGTAACACTCCCTTTTCTTAGGCCATAAAAACAAGACATGAAAAGTTCAATGATTTTTTTATAAATTTATTCAAATGATAAATATATGAGACAAATTGAACCATCTTGGGTTATAAATATTTAGCTATCTCTATCTACTGTAACTAAGCAAGAGAAAATTTGACACTCACAATATGAATGCCATGTAGAGCATGGGAAGATAATTCAGTTCCGTCTGTTTGTTCTATCTACAGAAATCTCCAAATACTATGTATGTATGTATGTATGTATGTATGTATTATTTATTTATTTATTTATTTATTTATTTATTTATTTATTTATTTATTTAGACTATGTGAATTTTGCCCTTCTGGCTTCTTTCTTTTTTCTTTCTTCTTTTCTTTCTTTTGAATATAATATATATATTGAATATAATTGACACACAATGTTACATTAATTTCAGGTGTACAACTTAGTGATTTGACAAGTTTATACATTATGCTATGTTCACAAGTGTAGCTACTATCTATCCTATTACATGGCTATTACAATATCATTGACTGTATGCTCTGCCTTTTATTCTCAAAACTTACTCATTCCATAACTGGGGGGCCCCTAACCCCCACCCACCTCCCCTCTGGCAATCATCAGTTTGTTTGCTGTATTTATAGATCTGATTCTACTTTTTGTTTGTTTATTCTTTTTTTTAAGATTCTATTTATGAGTGGAATCATATGGTATTTGTCTTTCTCAGTCTGACTTATTTCACTTAGCATAATACCATCTAGGTCCATCCGTGTTTTCTCAGATGGCACTATCTTATCCTTTTTATGGCTGTGTAATATTCCTGTGTGTGTGTGTGTGTGTGTGTGTGTGTGTGTGTGTGTGTGTGTGTGTTCTGTGTGTATTTTTTTTCTTTGTCTGTTCTTCTGTTGATGGACACTTAAATTGCTTCCATGTCTTGGCTATTGTAAATAATGCTGCAATAAACATATAGTGTATATATCTTTTTGAGTTAGTGTTTTTGTTTTCTCTGGGTAAATACCCAATAGTAGAATTATTAGATCATATGGTATTTCTATTTTTAACGTTTTTAGGAAACTCCATACTGTTTTCCACATTCCTACCAATGGTGCATGAGGATTCCTTTTTCTCTACATTCTCGCCAACACTTGTCCTTTCTTGTCTTTTTGATTTTAGCCATTCTAACAGGTATAAGGTGATGTCTCATCATGGTTTTGATTTGCATTTCCCTGACGATTAGTGATGTTGAGCATCTTTCTGTGTGTCTGTTGGCCATCTGTGTGTCTTCTTTGGAAAAAAAAAGTCTATTCAGGTCCTCTGCCCATTTTTTAAATAAAATTATTTTTTTGGTGTCGAGTTGTCTAAGTTCTTTATATATTTTTGATATTAACCTCTTATCAGATATATCGTTTGCAAATATCTTCTCCTATTCAGTAGGTTGTCTTTTTATTTTGTTGATGGTTTCTTTTGCTATGCAAAGGCTTTTTATTTTGATGTAGTCCCAATAGATTATTTTTGTTGTTATTTCTCTTGCCTTAGGAGACATATCTAGAAAAATGTTGTTATGGCTGATGCCAGAGAAATTATTGCCTGTGTTCTCTTCTAGGATTTTTTATGATTTCATGTCTGAGTCTTTAATTCATTTTGAGGTTATTTTTGTGTATGGTGTTAGAAAGTAGTCCAGTATCATTCTTTTACATGTAGCTCTTCAGTTTTCCCAGTACCATTTATTGAAAAGGATGTCTTTTCCCCATTATATATTCTCTTTTTATTTATTTTAATTCAGTATACTTACCATACAGTGTTATATTAGTTCCAGTTGTACAATATAGTGATTCAACAATTCTATGCATTACTCAGTGCTCATCATGATAAATGTACTTTTAATCCCCCTTTACCTACTTCACCCATCCCCTTATCCACCTCCCCTCTGGTAACCATCAGTTTGTTTTCTGTAGTTAAGTGTCTGGTTTTTTGTCTCTTTTTTTGTTTGTTTTGTTTCTTAAATTCCATATATGAGTGAAATCATATGGTATTTGTTCTTCTCTGACTGACTTATTTCACTGAGCATTTTACTCTCTAGGTCTATCTATATTGTTGCAAATGGCAAGATTTCATTCGTTTTTTTCCCATTATATATTCTTTCCTCCTATATCATAGGTTAATTGACCATATAACCGTGGGTTTATTTCAGGGTGTCTATCTGTTCCACTGATCTCTGTGTCTGTTTTTGTGCCAGTGCCATACTGTCTTGGTTATTGCAGCTTTATGGTATATCTTCAAATCTGGTATTGTGATACCTCCAGCTTTGTTCTTGGTTCTCAGGATTGCTTTGGGTATTCAGGGCCTTCTGTGTTTCCATACAAAGTTTAGTATTATCTGTTCTAGTTTTATGAAAAATGCCATTGGTGTTTTAATAGGGATTGCACTGGATCTGTAGATTGTTTTGGGGAATATGGATATTTTAACAACATTAATTCTTCCAATCCATGAGCATGAGACATGTTTCCATTTGCTTGTGTCATCTTCATTCCATTTCTTTCATCACTGTTATAGTTTTTGGGATATAGGTCTTTTGCCTCTTTGGTTAAGTTTATTCCTAGGTATTTTATTATTTTTGGTGCATTTGTAAATTTTTTTTAATTTCTCCTTAAAACTTTGTTGTTAGTGTATAGACATATATATATATATATATATATTTTTTTTTTTAAGATTTTATTTATTTATTTGACAGAGAGAGAGCACAAGTAGGCAGAGAGGCAGGCAGAGGGAGAGGGAGAAGCAGGCTCTCCACTGAGCAGGGAGCCCGACGTGGGGCTCGATCCCAGGACCCCGAGATCATGACCCGAGCCGAAGGCAGCCCCTTAACCGACTAAGCCACCCAGGCGCCCCTATATATATTTTTTTAAGTTAATATTATGCAGTCATCAAAGTTACTTAATTTCACTTCTGGATACACCTAGGAAGAAAGCAATCAGTTTTGTGTTCTACTAACCTCAAAGCAAATGGATTTTGCCTGACTCTTTTTAACCTGGGAAAGTCATCAATATCCTTGGTGTCATTTTCCAAGTCTTGTAAAACTAAGTGGTTGCCATTCAAACTGTGCATAACTTCAAACCTCTACCCCCAAATAAACACAAACTCAGCCCTATCTGCAGTTGTCTATCTGATATATATGACATATTGTTGCAGTTGCCCATAAGCCTTTGGGGGAGCAGGTAGTGAGTTAGATATTTGGTTGATTTTTATTTAGTGGAAAGAGAGCTTGATCTGGGTGCCATGGCAGCAAAAAAATGACCGGCCAAACTCAGTTGGAATGACCAATTACAAGTCCTCACTGGTTAGACTTATAAGTTATCAACTGGCTAAGGAGGGACCATAAGGAAAAATTACATGCCAGCTTTGGGTAAGAATGACAATTCTTTATTTTCTGAGATCAGCTCTCCAAGTGTCTTTTTAAGACTAAAACTCTGGAACATTTCTCTAGTTTGGTCCCCTGTCAAAGGAAAGAGATAGAATAAAAAAGTTTTAAGGTACATTCAAAAAGAAAAAGCTCTTCTATGCATATGTATATATGCATATCAATTGCTAAGAAGAAATGAAAAGGTGAAGGAAAGTGATTGAAGTTAGGAATGGTGTTCAAAGTTATATTTTGAAGTAGAGTCCACCCAGAAGTATACTCTTCTTCTTTTAAACTCTTACAACACGTACCTTATACAACAATTTAGTATCTATTTTATTCTATTTAACATTTCTTTTAATTATATAAATAGATGCCTTCTCTGCTAGATGGTAAGGCCCTGCATGTTTTATTAACCTTTGAAAGAAATGAATATTTTATTTATGTTTACTCCCTGGAATATAAGAAATGTCTTTCACATGGAGAATGCACAATTACTCTTGTTCACTTTAGTTGGATTCTGTTTTCATGTTTGAAAATGCAATGCACAATATGATGGTTAAGTAATCAAAATGAACATTGCAAAATCCCTAAGATTTCCTGTGAAAGCTGACATATGGATATTTCAGATAGGTCCAGGCAGTCAAAGACCTGTTTTTGTATGTGCATAAAACAAATTCTAGGAGGGTGCACATTAATAGGTGAACAGTGAAAAGAAGTTTCTAGCAACTTCATATTATACTTTTCTAAGTTTCTGGCATGAACATTTCATTTTACAATGAAAATGTTCAACTAGAGTGGAGACTGACCTCATTATAAGGTGAGTAGAGAGCAAACAAGTGATAGGTGAGGTTGGGGCGTGGCACATAGTTGAGAGAAAGATAAATGGGAAAGGTGCTATAGGGGTATGTAAGAGGCATAAGAGCACACTAAACAGGGAAATTGATGGGTTTTATGGACGATGTCCTTTTATTTTAAACCTTTGCATTATGCTAATCCTGCTTTCATAAAAGGAACTTTGTGATTCAGGGAAAATTCCTATGCCTTATACTCTTCAAGTTAGTTGAAGTTTAAGCATGTAAAATATTTAAATCTTTTCATGAGCCAGGTACTGTAATAGATGCTGGGGATACAAATTATAAGAAGTAATTAAAAATAAAAACCAACGTCATTTCAGTCTTTAAACAGTGTTGAGGCTGAACATATACTCCCCCCTATATGTATATGAAGTTAACATTGTGACTAAGCAAAAACAACCTGGTTTCTTCTCCATAAACAATTGCTTCTGGAAGATAACACTATAAAACAACTAAACAAATTACTTATAAGCAAACAGCTTCCTCATCAAAAAGTACTTCAGGACCCTCATTTCTGTGTGCTTATCAATATAAAGCTATTATGCTATAATCTCTGCCCAATTCCATTGAGTTCCACATCTTGCAAGATACACCTAAAGTCAACCAGCCAGCCCAGGACCTAAAATACGATAAATATCCTTCCATGACCTTCTGTTCCAAGATAGTATAAGACTCAGTCGAGGTGGTGTTCTCCCTTACTGCATTAAGTATCATAAACATAAACACAGCTTTCCTGAAACAATTGGTTTGTTGGTGGTGTTTCAGGGGAGTAAACTGTTCACACATTGTTTCTGCCTTTAAGGAACTTAGAAGTTAAGAACATGTGGTATCTTAACATTTATCTAGATAGCAGTCTATCAGACTTAAAGTGGTGGAAAATTTTATCCAATACTGTCCTTCTACCATGACTTTCAGGGGCTCCATATCCACTCATTCATTCAACTACTTGAAAGAGGTGACTATGTAAATTAATAATAATTGTATGTATGGGCTCTATCTAAGTCATATATATGATAATTTATATTTTCTGTACTCAAAGAGATTGTAGCCCACTAGAGAGGCAAACATGCACACATTTATAAGAAAAAAATAACACTAATACTTATAATTCAGTATGCACAGGTAGCAAGGGAAGTATAGAGCATGCCTATGTCTGCATAGACAAGTCATGAAAAATGTCATGGAAGGGCTTCTTGAGTCAATGATAAGTTAGTAACAAGGCGTTTGAAAAGGAAAAATATAATACAGTTGATCCTTGAATAATGCAGGGATTAGGGGCACTAACATCCCCAACACAAATGAAAATTCCTATATAATATTTGACTACCCCAAAACCTTACTACTAAGAGCCTCCTTTGACTGGAAGTCTTACAGATAACATAAAGAGTTGATTTACCCATATTTTGTATCTAATATGTATTATATACCGTTTTCTTATGATAAAGTAAATTTGAGAAAAGAAAATGTTAAGAAAATCATAAGGAAGAGAAAAAATACATTTAGAGTACTGTCTTGTATTTATTTTTAAAAATCCTAGCAGTTCAAACCTGTGTTGTTTAGATATGAAGAGATGTAAGTGAGCATGCCATGTTTGCAAATTGCAAGTCTAGTATGGTTAGCCCGTATTGTATAAAATGTGTGAAAACAGTAGATTCTGAAGGGCCATTTATGCCATTTTAGAAAGTTACTACAGTACCCTTTAGGTAATAGCAATCACTGAAGAGTACTGAGCATGGGACAAAGTTGTTTCTCACTACACGTTAGCCCTATTTCTGTGGCAGCTCTCTGAAGAATGATTTATTAAGGGATGAGAATACAGGTAAAGTAACTAGCTAGAAAGCTATTGTGGCAGTTCAGAGGAGCACGAAGACAGCCTGACCTCCTAATAGATAGGGAAGGATTAGAACAAGAGAAATTGAGGAAGTTGAATTAAGACAATTCAAAAATTGATTAATCATTAAGATAAAAATGGTCAAAGTGAAGGAGCAATTATCACATCACTATCAATAGGTGGTTGGTTGATGATTATTGTGCTATTTAGCCAAAGTAATGATGATAGGCAATTATTTTCATGATATATTAGTCTTAATACATTTTTAAACTCATTATGGACATATCAATCTTATTTGATAAGTCAATAATATTGATCTACTCAACCACATGCAGTTTTCTTTATTTAACTGACTATATAGAAATGGATGGTCATGCAGAGAGTAGTTAATGATGAAGAGAAATGGTGGCTATAAAAGTACTTAAAATAATCCATAGGTAGTTTTTTATATCCATCAATGTCAGCCACTGTCCACTGTCAGTCAGGTCTTGAACTTAAACCTATCGAAAAGATAATAAATAAAATAGTCTACTCCATGATGTCTCCTATATTAAGTTTAATTATCTATTTTGTCATGCTGGTGTGTGATGGCACATTGAGAGGTGAGAAAATCATTTTTGCTCATGCATTCTATTAGAAACCTGCACCTGAATATGGTTGGACCAAGTATAACTTTAAAAAACAGAAAGGTTGTGGACTTGCATGGGAGAGAGAAGGAAAGGGGGAAACTTTATAATGGTGAAGTGAAAATGAAACACTGCATGTTTACTTTCATGCTAAAGAATTGTGACAGAGGGGTGCCTCAGTGGCTTAGTTGGTTAAGCGTCTGCCTTTGGCTCAGGTCATGATCCTGGAGTGCCGGGATCCAGCCACACATCTGGCTCCCTGCTCGGTGGGGGGTCTGCTTCTCCCTTGCCCTCTGCCCCTCCCCCTGCTCCTTCTATCTCTGTCTCTCTCACTCTCTTCCACTCACTGTCTCAAATAAATAAATTTTTAAAAATTTAAAAAAATTGTGACAGATAGGAAGTCTATAAGTTACTATTACAATGTTGAATTAAAGAATCTTTATATATAAACAAGTACTCACTGGTCCTGGTACTTCAACCATTTTTCCTTATGGGTAAAAGTGAAAGAACCTTTAATTCTTAAGGTAAGAGCCTGAAAAAGATTGGTTATTGGTGGACATGAGGTAGTATTTTTATCAGGCTACTTCTAGCCAGGTGTAACTTGAACTGTTGCTATATATATAAACTAACTCTATTGGTAGCAGGCCTTTTCATGGATGGCCTAGCCATTTGATGGATTGATGGAAAGTATGAAACTATTAAAAATATTTACTTAAAGCAATGTTTTGTTTTGTTTTTTTACTTCACTCAAGCATGACTAGAAATTCACACCATGCCTAGAAATGGCAAGGTGTATATGTTTTCTTAATAGTACAAACATTTTATGCTCATTGTTTTAAAATTGAGATGTTATTATCAATCAGGTATGGTGAGGCCAACAGATCAGGAGACAAGTGCCACTGAAAAGATAGTTTTTTACTCCCAGGTTCTAAGGGGAGGAGACACACCACACATGTAGGTGTCACACCAGGAAGCCCCAGAGTCAGTAAGGAGGCAAAGGGAACAGGAGGAAAGCATGGACAAAAACCTTTACTGTGGTTTCCATGTGAAGGAAAAGACAAGGGAGGTAAGCAGATTTAGGATCGGCAAGTTTGCATACTTTCAGTGGGCTCTGGGGTATAACAGCTCTCTCTAGATGTCTGGGGACTGGCCCTGAGTGATTAGGAGCTGGGGTTTAAGAGCCCTGGAGCTTAAGAGCCCTAGAGAGTGATAAAAGAGGTATTGGAGTATGGGCTTGGATTAGTTGATTTGCATATGAAAGACACCCCTACAGGTTGAGTCCTTTACTATCTCTAGGAATTGGCTAGCCCTGGGAGTAGTCTATCTGGGGTCAGCAAGGCCCCAGATGTCAAATCTTCAGAAGTATACAAAAAAATAAAGTAAAGAGGCATGATTAATACACTTGTCAATGTCAAAGCCTTTATGTTTACTCACCCCAAAATGGAAAAAAACAAAAACAAAAACCTAAATCTGTTTTTACATTGGCCCCACTGGTTAATCTCACTAACAACTAGACTTCTGAGCTGGTACTACTCTTACTGTTAAAGCTAAAAAAGACTGGCCACTAGAAAATTCATAATTGCCTTTTGCTTGTGTTTCCCAAAGACTTTAAAACATGTCAGGAATTTAAAAAAAACTGTATTTAAGGTAAAGGAGTATTTCTTTACTTATTATCTAGTGAGATAAGAACATAAGCTGGTATTAAAAATCACCTGGGAGAAAAAAAATAATTGTAAGGGTATTCAGTTTGCTATCTTTGCCTTCAAGCAGAGTAACACATAACCTATTTACAGAAGGAATGCATTTCACACTGAAGCACATAATAACTTTATTATAATACACACATATATATGCAGAAGACTATGTGAGGTTGTGTTTCTCTACTCTATGACGAAAAATACAGAAGGGCAATCTGCTGATTGAAGACTTCAGGATAAGATAGGCCCACTATAGATTGGATATTTGTGTCCTCTCAAAATTTCTATGTTGAGATCATTAAAGTGATGGTACCCTGAGATGGCACTTTTGTGAAAGGTGATTAGGTAATGAGGGCAGAGTCATCATGAGGATGAATGGGATTAGTGCCTTTAAAAGAGGCCCCAGCAAGATCCTTCATCCTTTCTGCCATGTGAGGTTATCACTAAAAAAGGGACAGACAGAAAGGAGCCCTCACCAGACACTGAATCTGCCAGTGCCTTGATCTTGGACTTTGCAGGCTACAGAACTGTGAAAAAATAGATGTTTACTGTTTATGAACCATTCAACCCATTGTATTTTGTCATCGTAGCCCAAACAGACTAAGACAAGGCCATGACACAACATTGAGTTTGGAATTTATAGGACTCTTCTATATAGTTTGAAAATGCCTTTTAGTTTTACTACAATTATCTTTAAGATTTTTAAAAATGAATTTTATTTTTAAGGGGGTGCTTGGGTGGCTCAGTCAGTTAAACATCTATCTGCCTTCAGCTCAGGTCATGATCTCAGGGTCCTGGGATCAAACCCCACATCTGCTTCTCCCTTTCCCTCTGCTCCTTTCCTCCCCTCACCCCTGCTCATGCTCTCTCTCTCTCTCTCTCGCAAATAAATAAATAAAATATCTTTTTTTTTAAAGATTTTATTTATTTGACAGAGAGAGACACAGCCAGAGAGGGAACACAAGCAGGGGGAGCAAGAGAAGCAGACTCCACGCTGAGCAGGGAGCCCGATGCGGGTCTCAATCCTGAGACTCCATGACCTGAGCCAAAGGCAGACGCTTAACGACTGAGCCACCCAGGGGCCCCAAATAAAATATCTTTAAAAAATGAATTTTATTTTTATCTATATAATAATTTTTTCTATTCCTGCCAAGAATGAAGATAGACATTCTTTTTTAATTTTTTAATAGTGTTGTTGAAGTATGATTGATATACACATTAAAAAAACTGCACATATTTAATGTATACAATTCGATGAGTTTGAACATATGAATACACCCATGATATCATAACAACAATTAAGGTAATAAACATATCCATCCCTTCCAGAAGTTTCCTTGTGTCACTTCGCTATTTTTTTTTTCTGGTAAGAAAACTGAATGTGAACTCTTTTCTCGTAATAAATTTTGAAGTGCATCATACTGTAAAGTTAACTATAAGTGCTCTGTTATATACAATAGACCATTTGCTGTAACTCTTGTTTGAACTATATTTTAAATGAAGAACGTGGTTTTTGTCTTTAGATGAATCAAAATATCTTATAAGCATTCATCCACTCAACAAGGATCTGCTGAATTCCACATTACCTTATTTATTTATTTTTTTTAGGTTTAGCCATGGTAGGCATAGAATGATCAATGTTCATTACAAAATCTACTAGTATCTCTATAAAACTAGGAGGTCCCTTTTAAATGCACATTTCAACTTGGTTATTCCTGAGATAAGAATAGTGAGATATAGTTGTATGGTTTTCAGATCACGAACATAATCTTAACAGTGCACATTACAGCCTAATCCTGGAGTCAATTAATAAATTGGTTGAAATAGCAGTTTGATTAAAATCTCAGATGTGCTAATTCGCTTTCCTAGTGTCCTTTAATTAAGGCTTTAATAGAGTCTGCAATTACCTGCAAATTTTTTCTTTGTCTTAAATATTTGTGCTTTATTCTTAACTTTCAAAGCTCCTTCAACTCACCAAAGCACAAGAACAACTACTCCTAGAAATTGAGTTAAAGCATAGAGAAATTAATGACCTTTTCCTTCAATCAGATGAACAGTACTGTATGACTTTAAAACACTTATTGAAATTTAAGTTGCAAATGCATATTTAACTTATTGGTGTGCATTTTTGTTTGTTTTGGTTTTTGGTTTGTTTCTGTTTTTGTGTAAAAAAATTACTTTTGGTGAATGTGATAGCATTTTGTGGACATTTTTTTAAAAGATTTTCTTTATTTATTTGAGAGAGAGAACACAGAGAGAGAGTGAGTGGGAGAAGCAGACTCCCCACTGAGCAGAGAGCCAGATATGATGCAGGGCTCCATCCCAGAGCCCTGAGATCATGACCTGAGCCAAAGGCAGACGCTTAACCGACTAAGCCATCTAGGCACCCCTGTGAGCATTTCTACTTAAACTATTTTGTTTTTGTATTTAGTTTTAATATAGAATACTTAACACTGAAATTTATGGGTTTTTGTGTTGAAATTTTAACTATGGGAAAATACACAATTTTATCTCATCTTGTTTTTAACTACCATTTTGTGACCTTTTACTCTGTATCAGGCATTGTTCAAACTGCTTCACATAAACTAGAACTACTTCATTTATTACTCCAATAATTGAATTCAGTAGATATTGTTGTTACCCATATTTTAAAGATAATAGAATTAAGAATAACAGATTTGAGGTAAGTGGTTCACCGTTACAGGCATGTAAATGGCAGGATTATAACTAAAAGGCAGGTCTATTTGACTCCAGAATTTATACTTACCTATGCTAAGCTTATCTCAATTGTTTGAGTTTATTGAATTGTTATTAACTAACTGGCATTTGAGGGCTCATGTTTAAATTTCTGGTGTATGATATGCAATATGTTTCTATCAAATACAAAGACTAATTTACTGATTGCTTCTTTTAAATGGGAAATAACAATGCATTGGTATTGTTTTGTGGTGAATCATGACTTGACTGTGAAGAAGTTATTATCCCCCAAATCTTTCTTCAAAAATAAACAAATGAGCAAGTAAACAGACCTCAGTCTGAGACTTTTTTTTAAATAAGTAGATATTCACACATGAAAAACATTGCCGCAAAAAGCCCACTCTGGATTTGACTGCCATCCATTACAACTCCCCTCCCACCCACAAAAATGTTCTTTCAGAGAAGAACTGAGTCTGTTTATAGAAAGTATGTCTAAGACTGATTTGCAAAACAAAAATGCTATAAAAATAGGGGTGCCTGGGTGGCTCAATAGGTTAGCCTCTGACTCTTGGTTTTGGCTCAGGTCATGATCTCAGGGTCTTGAGATTGAGCCCCACCTTGGGCTCCATGCTCAGCACAGAATCTGCTTGTGATTCTTTCCCTCTTCCTCTCCCTCCCCCTCTCCCACCTGCTCTCCCTCCCCCAACCCTCCCTTTCTTCCCACACTCTCTCTCTCAAATAAATAAATAAAATCTTTTTTAAAATGCTGTAAAAATATGCTCTAGGCCACATATTGGAACGTCCCAAAGCAATGCAAAAAAAAGTAGTTCCTAGCTTAGCTTAGAAGTATGCAAACTAATAAAGATGCCAAGTTTGAGGAGTTGCCACTTAAGAAACATTCTAGCATATTCATTGATTCAGAATAGAAAAAGTTTATCTCAAAAAATATATAGACACTACACTTATAATTGATAATTATAATAGATAATTGAAAAATTGAAGAAATATGTTTGTATGTTTTGAAATCACTAATGTAATGTAGGAAATTAGGTTTAAGAAAATATACTAATAGTTCCTGTTACATATACTCTTGAAGTAAGCTCATTGCAACACTGGTACAATCAGAGATTGAAAGGAGTTGAAGAGCAATTATAATCACTTTGTATGAGAAAACATGTTTAAATTCATGTGTTACCATGCTTTTCACAGATATTCATAGTTTTTAAAATCGCAAAATTTATATATATATCATATAAAAATTGTAGACCAACTCAAACCCCAACAGCATTTGCACAGATGAGGGGTTTGTGGAAGGAATTTTGTTAAATGTTGACAATAAAGAATAAATATTTCAAAAACGTATGTAAGAAGAAGTGGCTTGTCTTTCTACGTATTCAGCTCATACAATAATTTAAGCAATATGGAAATGGGACAAAGATTGAAAAATAAAACGATGGAAGAAAAATATATATTTCAGAAAAGATCTAGTTTATATGAAAATTAAAAATTTTAATAAAGGAAACATTTACACAATAAAGGAAAGTATATGCCTTTTAACTTAAATTACTTAGACTATATTTAAATACTCAGGAAAATAAAATTTTAATTCTTATTTGATCTATTAATATTAAAATATAAGTATTTGGGTTAACTACATCTGTTAGAAACAAAATATAGATGAAGCAATTAAGTTTAAAAATTTTTTTGTATTAAATGGGAATATCTGACATTAACCAATGAAATACCTATTATTTAAATATCTTAAGTGCTTTTCTAAAAAAGCAATGAGGTTTTTCAGAAAATCTTTGCTACAATGACAAAACTACCTTATAAAGTTATGGTAAAATGCTGGTTCCAGAGCCTCAGAAAATACATATTACCTGATAATTCTCCTAGCCCTGTCTTCTCTTCTCCTGTTTCCTCCTCTACTATTATTTCCCATTTTGATTATGCAATTCATTGCAGTATATCATTTTACGTCTTTATTATTTCAGGGTCTTTCAACACAAATAACCTGTTTTCTTTTCTTGGAGTACTTTCCATGTAAATAATTCATCACCATATTTGCAGTAAATAATAAGAAAGTAGTGCTCAGTTTGGCAGTACGTATTCTAAAATTGGAATGATACAGAGATTAGCCTGGCCCCTGTGCAAGGATCACATGCAAATTTGTGAAGCATTTAATATTTTTTAGACTTGTCAAATTATATGTTGTACACCTGAAACCAATGTAACATTGTGTCATCTATCATTTAATTAAAAAAATAATAATAATGAGAAAGTAATGAGATGACATCATATATTTGAAACCACATTTCCATGTTGAGGGGCTATAGACTCAGTGTGATTATAGAAGTAAATACTGAGCAAAGAAAGAATTCTTAGAAAATGTTAATTATGGAGGCATTTGTGGATTATCTCCCTAGACTCTAAAAAGAAAATCTATAAATGCCCATCACCCACCATGGCATTCGTTAGAAGGTACTGACTATTTCACAATAAGCAGGGGT
Source organism: Zalophus californianus (assembly GCF_009762305.2). Taxonomy (NCBI): domain Eukaryota; kingdom Metazoa; phylum Chordata; class Mammalia; order Carnivora; family Otariidae; genus Zalophus; species Zalophus californianus. The sequence continues at coordinate 108,989,463 of NC_045597.1, forward strand.
TTTTTTTGTTTTGTTTATTTTATTTTATTTTATTTATTTGACACAGAGAGAGGCACAGCAAGAGAGGGAACACAAGTAGGGGGAGTGGGAGAGGGAGAAGCAGGCTTCCCGCGGAGCAGGGAACCCGATGCGGAGCTCGATGCCAGGACTCTGGGATCATGACCTGAGCTGAAGGCAGACCCTTAACAACTGAGCCACCCAAGCGTCCCAATAAGCAGGGCATTAGCTAATATATATTGATATACTTTTATAATTCTCAGCCTACTTCACATAAAAATAGGCATTTCTACATGTTCTATTATAATTAGGATTTCTTAAATCCCCATTAGTAAAATTATTTGTAGTAAAGTTATAAAATGAAGAAATGGGTAATTAGGTAGCACTGAATCCAGTAGTTAAGACTTAATTTCATTGATAGCAATTTTTAAGCAAGAACAGGCAATAAATTCAGACTCTTCTCTTCCTGATAAGTTTTGTGAGCAGGCTATGAATGCTAAACATCAAAAATGATATTTTACCAGGAATTAAGGTCAGCACAATACTAGTTGACTGAGCCAAGGAAGCACATTCTTAGATAAGAACTCTCTTATGCTTTGTAAAATCAGATCTGTGCAAAGGAAGAAATAGCCTGAATTCCTGATAATTACGAAAATTAGAATATTTGGTAGGTGGATAGGGAAGATTAAGAGTTACAAAAACTTTAAAGAAGGATGTTCAGAAACTTTGGAAACACTTTAAGAAGACCAATGCTGAGCTACATGGGATGAGCACCTGGAATTGGCAGAAACAAAGGAACTCAACCTGGGGCGGAAAAAGGTGATAGGAACAAAAAGGTGTTATTACCTTGTCAAGGTGTACTGACTGATCTCTAAGGGGAGAAACTGTATCTTGATTAACGTAATTAGGTGCCCCCCTCCCGTATAATAAGAACATTGAGCACATCACCTTTAGAAAAGTTGAACTGCTGATGTTGTTCATTCTTTTGTAAAATAGAGATATATCTGGAGCCCAATATCACATGCTTAGCTACCAGATATGGCAGAAGAATCTGGCTTCCACTCGGACATAATTAAAAGACTGTACTTTAATTATATTTTGGTGTGAATGCCACGCTTTCCCTATTTAGGAGAGACACAGTGCAAAAGTTTTCATATCTCCCCTAACTTTTCTTTTCTATTGAGAACAAGAGCAATTGAAATTGACATGTTTACTCTGCCTTGATTCAGCCCTCAGCAATCTTCATCTGGACTGTTTTAAGAGCTTTCTGACAAGATTCTTTGCTCATGTGATCTGACCACTACCCTTGCACTGTTTTATCTTTCTGAAGCAGAATCTGACCATGTTACTCTCATAAATAAAATCATTCATTGCCTTTTTACTAGCATACATAAAACTCCTGAGCGAAGTCTTCCACAGTCTGTTCATTTAGCTCTTTACTGCATTTGTACACTGTTGTTCTCCTCTTCACCATTTGCGTAGTGTTCCTGAAAACCCAGATTTCTTATCTGTTGCCAGGAGTCATGCTATTTCCACCACAATGAGAAAGCAGCTACTCCTTACCCTCACTCTCGTCTTGACTTGTTATTCTCAAATGTCCCTCTGGTGAACACCAACTGCTTGTGGTCAAGGACTTCATTTAAATGTTGTCTCCTCTGGGGAAACTTTGCTGGCCTGTCCTAGCAAACTTTGATGTATCCTTCATTCCAATTTTATTCCAGCAAGTATCAGTTTCCCATAATTCCCATGAAAGTAGCTATATAACCACTTTAAACTGAAATGTACCTAGAAGGCAGAACAGTTTTTAATTGTTATATTATATGAATAGACCCTAGCATATGCTAAGTTCATATAAACTTTGTTGACTGAGTAAATAAATGAATAATACTCAACATTTATGAAACATTTTTCACATATTATGAAACTACTTTGGACTTCATAAAGTTTTCTAACTTTAATCCTCTGAGTAAATTTCAGCAACAGAATTTTTTTTTGAAACAAAACTAAACAGTTCTGCTACCCTACAAATTTAACTTTAGTTAGTTATATAATTCTACCTACAATTAAATGACCAAAATTGTCTACCTATCAAAATATCCTTGAGAACCAGCCTTAAAAAACTTCTTTAGCTGCTATGGTGAGCGCTGTGAATTGTGCAGGACTGTTGAATCACAGATCTGTACCTCTGAAACAAATAATGCAATATATGTTAAGAAAAAAAAAAAGAAGAAGATAGCAGGAGGGGAAGAATGTGGGGGGGAATCGGGGGGGGATGAACCATGAGAGACGATGGACTCTGAAAAACAAACTGAGGGTTCTAGAGGGGAGGGGGGTGGGGGGATGGGTTAGCCTGGTGATGGGTATTAAAGAGGGCACGTTCTGCGTGGAGCACTGGGTGTTATGCACAAACAATGAATCATGGAACAATACATCAAAAACTAATGATGTAATGTATGGTGATTAACATAACAATAAAAAATTTATAAATAAATAAACTTCTTTAGCTCGTTGAAATTTGTTCACAAACTAAAGTTTCTGGCAGAAACTTTAGAGGTAGAGAATAGTTCTTATGCTCATTTTTTACTTAGAATTCATCTACTCTAAATGCCTACTGCCATCCATCCATCCAGTGATTATTGAGCCACTAATATTTAAAATTAATTTGGTGAAGGATATCAATGTAAAACTCATAATAATTTATGCTTTCAAGGAATTGATAGTTCAGTTAGTATCTTTCCCATTTCATAATTAAAACGAGCAGAAACTAGAGTGGCTCCCCGTTTCATCTCCCTCTCCTCACCATAGGGCCTGCAATTCTTTAAATGTACCCTTGCATGAAAAACTATTGAAGACCCATATTGTCATGATTGTTTCAGCTTTCACATACTCCACTTTATAAAAATCCCTTCTTAAAATGAAGCAGCTATAAACCAATATGCTCTTCTAAATGCAAAGCATTTATGCATTTCTCCATTTGAAAATATATAGTTTTTTTTTTATTATTTGTAAAATACGCTGCAGATATCCCTATGATTTATGTTATTCTTAACTCTTGCCCCTTCCCTAGAGTGTAACTCAGAATGAGTAGATTTTCTATTAAGGTATCTGTTGCAAATACCACCTTTTCTTTCTTGTAATGTAATTTCAATAGGAATTTTTCCCTCTTTTTCCTTTTTCTCTGTGCCTTTTTTTTATACTAGCTAAAAAATTCTTATGATAATCAAATTTTAACCCACATATTTTGTATCCCTCTATATATTGTCCGATTGGTGCAGGAAAAAAATGGAATTATCTCCTTCTCTGCTAGATTTCATGATGCTGTATTAATTTATCCTATGATTGCAATAGCCTTTTTTTTTTTGGCAGCCATAATTTCTTATTGGTTCATACATACCCATTGGCAATAAAATAAGACACACTTTCTAAATGAATAATAATTGTTTTTGCAATATAAAGACTTTGATTAATCAAGGAAAGCATGCATTATCTCAAGTGTGCTCTGAGAGGTTAACCAAGTAAGTGCTTCCTTTTTAAAATACATTTGTTCAACCATTGATTTATTCATTAGCCATTTTTGAGACATCTATTCTGTGTGCACTGCAGAAAGATTTTTTTCCTAAGTGGTTAGACAGCTAAATCAGGTAATTGAATAAAAATATTTAATTATCCAAGGGAAAGCTTTTATTTTGTTGTATGTTATCTAGATCACTATAAGCAAATAGAGTTTTTAGTATTCTGAATAAAAATAGAGTTGCTTGTGTTTAATATGGTATACTTCACGTCGATTATTTCTCATGACCTTTGCATTATAGAGAACACTAATGAAGAACTTGTTGCCAAGATGGGAGACAAAAGGATAGGTCAGGGATTGTAGACTATTGGAAAAGAAACCCAGTTGTGTTGCTTACATATTAAAGATAGTCTTCCCATACAAGGAAGCAAAAAAAAAATTTTTGAGAAGACATCCAATCTTCTGTTCAACTATAAAAAATAGAAATTCACAAACAAGATGGCTTGAGTCTAGCTTTCTGGTTCTACTGTCCACCTTTCTCCCATTCTGATATTTATTAATCTGCTCTAATATCTGTTCCATCTCTATTCATACACTGTAAACTTAACCTGGTTCTTCAACAATCTCAAAAGTATGACCATATATCTACAAGCAGAAAACATATGCTAAATGAAAAGACTTTGAGGTTGGTCTGAGTTCTGTGATTTGTTTAGTCTACAATTGCACATGGCTTGACCTCGAAAAATATACATTTCTTTATTGGTTAAATTGGGGAATAATGCTAACTCATGAAGTTACTATGAAGTTTAAGTAAACTAAGTAAATACTATATAGTGGTTGATGTTTTTATTATCACTATTATTATCATTCTTAATATCCAGTATAAGAAGTACATTTACCTCATTTTCCCCTAATCCTTTGACAATGCCTACCTCATCAATGAACTTTCCTTAACATATAATGTGTACGTCTATTGGTTTGTGTCTACCCTGCTCCCATACTTCTCAGACTAGCATCCCTCTTCTCAGATCTACCATTCCTGCCATTTTTATCAACAACTTTTCTTGAGGAGTTGCCATATTCTTATATGCCTGTGCCCATCTGGTCACACTTAGTTTAACAATAGGAATCTTATTTGAGTTTAGCAATTCATCCAAAGCTGTTGCAAATTGTTTTGGATCTTTCAGCTTTTTGATTGTTTTAGTTTGTTTATATGAGTCTAGAAGCATACCTTGCCTAATGAGTATAAGTAAGAATTTTACAAATTTTGTTAAATAAATGATTGAACATATTTAAAAATATATAATTAGAAGAACTTGTTTCTGTAAGTCTTAGGATCAGGCAGTTGGCTGTGCCTTGTTACCTTTTATTCTTTTATATATTATGCAAATTTTTGTAGCCTTCTTTAGGTAAAAGAATTTAATTTTCTTCTTTACCACAGTAATGTGTGAATCTTAAATTACACTCGAATAAGACTGTTTCTCCAAACTATAAATATTTGAATTTTTAATTAGGCAAGAATGATATAAAGTGTAAAGACAAGAGATTGAAGACACCGAGAAATATTGAGGTAAAAGGGAATTTCTAAATTTTTGACTTGCAGTCTATTTTACTCAAAAATTTTGACTTTTGTTAGGGGCGCCTGGGTGGCTCAGTCGGTTAAGCATCTGCCTTTGGCTCAGGTCATGATCTCAGGGTTTTGGGATCGAGCCCAGCGGTGGCCTCCCTGCTCAGCAGGGAGTCTGCTTCTCCCTCTCCTTCTGCCCCCCACTCATGTTTTCTCTCTCTCTCTCACAAATCAAATCTTTTAAAACTTTTTGACTTTTGTGTATTTCATTCACAGAAATAAGAAAGGGACTGAGGTCTATAAGAAATCTGAACAAGACTGTGGTTTGACAGTCAATTGATTATGATTGATTGGTGACTTCATCGTTAGCAATTTTATCACTGTTTTCCAGTTCCCACAATCTGCTCATCCAACTGTCCAAGGAATGCTGCTGAAGTAGGCTGCCTCCATTCTCTCTCCCATCTGCTGTTTTTATTTTTACACTTTAATGATGAAATTAGGTCCAGAAAAGTGGAAAATTTTGCAATATCCTACAACTACAATAAGTTTTTCATAATCATATGAAAGAGTGGTCAGTCATGTGTTACAAGAACACTGGGCAAAATCTCACATGATCAGGGTTCTTATTCCTGCTTTATTACCAACTAGCTGAATAGCCCTGGCCAAGTATTGTGTAGCTCTCCTTTTCTATGATTCCATTACTTGAAAGGCCTCGGTTGTTGCAGGTTATGGGTAAAACAAAATACTAATATTAAATCTTAAGAACTTACTCCCATACAGGTCTATTGCTACAAAAATAGATTTTAAAAATCTGTCTTGGGACGCCTGGGTGGCTCAGTGGTTTGAGTGGCTGACTCTTGATTTAGGCTTAGGTCATGACCTCAGGGTCCTAGGATTGAGCCCTGCATCAGTTTCCGTGTTCAGTGGGGAGTCTGCTTCAGGATTCTCTCTCTCCCTCTCTCCCTCCCCTGCTCATATAAATAAATAAATCTTTTTAAAAAAATCTGTCTAAGTTTGGCACTGGCACAATGGCAAACATATAGACTGGGTCAGAATAAAGAGTCTAGAAATAAACCCACACATATATTGTCAACTGGTTTTGACAAAGGATGCAATGGGGTAAAGACTGTGTCTTAAACAAGTGATGTTGGGAACACTGGATATCCACATGCAGAAGAATAAAATTGGACCTATATTTTACACCGTATAAAAAAGTCAACTCAAAATAGATTAAAAACTTAAACATAAGAACTGAAATTATAAAACTCCTAGAAGGAAACCTAAGGAGAAAGCTTCAGGCCTCAGATTTTAGTAATGATTTCTTGGATATGACACCAAAGGACAGGAAACAAAAGTAAAAATAAACAAGTGGACAATAGCAAACTAAAAAAGCTTCTGCACAGTAAAAGAAACAATCTTTTGAGTGAAAAAATGACCCATAAAATGGGAAAAATATTTGTAATTCATATCTTTGATACGGTTTTATTGTCCAAAATATATAAGGAACTCCTAAACTCAATAGCAAACAAACCAAAACAAGACAACAAATAACTATGAAAAAATGAGAAAAGGACTTGAATAGACATCTCTCCAAAAAAGACATACAAGTAGCTAACAGACATATGAAAAGATGCTCCACATCATTAATCAACAGGGGAATGAAAATCAAAATCACAATGAGATATCACCTCACATCTAGGATAGCTATTATAAAAAAAAAAAATATTGGTGTTTACGTGTAGAAATTGGAACCATTATACACTGTTGGTGGAAATGTAAAATGGTTCAGGTGCTATAGAAAACAATGCGGAGTTTTCTCAAAAGATTAAAAATAGAGCTACCATATGATCCAGTAATCTCACTTCTAGGTATTTATGCAAAAGAGTTGAAATAAGATCTCAAAGAAATATTTCCATCCCCATGTTCATTGCATTATTATTCACAATAGCAAAGATGTAAAGACAACCTAAACGTCCATCAATAGATGAATAGATAAAGAAAATGTGGTATATACACAGGATCGGATATTACTGAGTCTTAAGAAAAGAAGGAAATCCTGGTAGACATGACACCATGGATGAACCTTGAGAACATTATGCTAAAGGAAGTAAGCCAGTCACAAAAGAACAAATACTGTATGATTCTACCTTTTATGAGGTACTTAAAATAATCAAACAAACAAACAAACAAAAAACAACAGAGTAGGGGCGCCTGGGTGGCTCAGTAGTTAAGCATCTGCCTCCGGCTCAGGTCATGATCCCAGGGTCCTGGAATCGAGCCCCCCCCAATCAAGCTCCCTGTTCAGCGGGGAGTCTGCTTCTCCCTCTCCCTCTGCTGCTCCCCCTGCTTGTGCTCTCTCTGTCTGTCAAATAAATAAATAAAATCTTAAAAACAAAAAACCAAAGAGTAAAATGATGGTTGCCAGGGCCTAGGAGTAGAAAGAAATGGGAAGATGTTATTCAATTGGTATAAAATTTCAGTTATGCAAGATGAATAAATTCTAGAAATCTGCTAAACAATACTTGCTTATAGTTAATAATATTGTACACTAGTTAATAATACTATATTGTACACTTAAAATTTTGCTAAATAAATAAGTGCTAGGAATGTAATATACAACATGATGACTGTAGTTACCACTGCTACATGGTATATAACAGGTAGCATATATGATATATACGAAAGTTATTAAGAGAGTAAATCCTAAGAGTTCTCATTAGGAGAAATTTTTTCTCTTTTTTCCATTTCTTTTTTTTTGCATCCACATAAGATGATGTATGTTAACTAAACTTATTGTAGTGATCACTTCATAATATGTGTGAGTCAAACCTTTATGCTGTACACCTGAAACTCACACGGTGACATGTCAATCATATCTCAGTAAAACTAGGGGAAAAAGGAAAAACATTTAAAATTTGTTAAAAGGGTAAATAAATCTCGTGTTTTCACAATTCACGAAGGAGGAGGAGATAGGAGGAGGAGAAGGAGGATAAAAAACCCAAAGACACTGGGAATTGTTCATCACTCATATACCTGCCAGTAGAATCAAGACATTGGGCCATAAAAGTTGCAGAAGAACTGGAGCAGTGACTGGAGACGAGATAGGGGAGGGGGACTTTTGGAAGCACTGGTGAGAAATCATAATTATCTTGAAGATAATCTAGAGCCATTGAAGGGTTTTTAAAGTAGGGGGATAACACGATTAGATTACATTTTAGAACAAATTGTTTTTCTTGAAAAACATGAAAAATGGGTTGCTGAAAACACTAAAACTGGAAAATTAGGTAGTAAGAAGTTCCTATTAATTCTTGGTTTATAAATCTTGCCTTCTAAATCCAGGCAAGAGATAATGATGGCCTGAACTGACAGAGTGGGCATGGATATCTAGAGAAATGGGAGAAAAGAGAAATTCTTAAGAAGTTTAATGGATAAAACTTGGTGATTGGTTTATTATTCTCAGCTTCCATTTCAGAATATTTCCTCTTCTCTCATCCTTCCTTGGAACCTTAGTTACTGATGCACATTTAAAATCACCTTGAAATTTATTATTATTATTAAAATAATTCCAAAATATAAATTGATACTTATACTTTTTAAAAAATTTAGATTATCACTGACACAAATATTGCATTAAGGTGCTATTCCAGGAAGTGGGTTCTGCACAAAGTAAAGACTTGGTATTAAATGTTAGCACGTAAAAATGAGGAAGTACTTCAGACTGATTGAAGAAAATTTGTGCTAAGTAGTTTTGGCAAAATTTAACCAAAGCAGAACCAAAAAAGGAGTCTGATGGTTATACTATGGTGATATTTGGTGGCATTTTTCTAAAGCTATAAATGCTGGATTCATAGTTACTATGTGACCGGGAACTAAGATTCTTGAAATATGACGAAAGTGACATTTTTGGAAGAACATTCAGTATTTACAAACAAGGTTTGCCTAGTAATTGAAAGTTGGCTATGTATTAAAAAGACTTACCCAGTTTTACCATGATTTTTAGTAGAAGATACAAGCCGTTTGTATGAAAGGTAAAATGGAATTTTTTAAAAATATCGCCTAGTGAATTAATCTCTGAAAAGCATTATCATATAATATTTACTCTTTCCGGATCAGACAATGTACATGGCTATGTTTCCTGCCTTTGAGAATCATTGGGCCTAAAATGGCTGACAAAAACAATAAACATAGAAAAGCAGACAAATGAATCTCCACTATATAGAAATTCTGAGAGGCAATGCCTTGAAAGAAGATAAGTTGAAAGAAAATAAATTCAATAAGGAAGGGCTCATATTTTGTAAGTGAACCTATGCAGGAAATTAAATACATATAAGCAGATATGAGACAAGAATTGGAAATGTTCTTTGGGTATTCCTTTCAACATTCCAAGTGTCTAATGATATTCATTGTAGAGCACTTTCATATCTATTATCCCTCTTTCTAAATCCTTCAAGTATATTAAGTTATTTACATATTATACATATTTACAATCCAACTCCCAAGAGCCAGTCCAACAAAGTTTCTACAGAAATTGAATATCAATTACTTAAACCTGAATAACTGTATGCCAAAAGTCTGTTTCCCTTTACCTCTTTTATTCTCCTGTTCTGTTCTATTAGTTAATTACTTTATTTCTGGAACGTTTGTCTCTAGGCATTTTATTGCATGTATATGCTACTCAGAGTATTTATTCTCGAATTGTAATTAGCATATTCTTACTTTCCACCTTAAATACTTTTCTTTGTAGGTGTTGTTTATTTGTTCTTTTCCATTAAAGTAACTAGGTCTAAAGTCTTAAGGCGCTCCCACATTCAGTGGCAGAATTGCCTTATCCCCTCTCCCACGGCTCCATGCAGTCTTTCTCTCAAGCTCACACATTTTCTTAAAATCCAACTTTAGCAAGATTTTAAGAAGCCTGGTTTTAGTTTTGATTTCCTTCTTCCTCTTAGATTAGTTATAAAGTTCCACTTCCTCACATGATTCTTTCCTAACAGATACCAATATAGAAATTGTGCCCACCTCTTTCTTCCTTTAACTTCTTCTTTCTTGTCTTTACAAAACGCTTTTCAAGATATGTGCTTCCTTGCATTGTAAACTCGGCCTTCAGCAGTGTACTCCCTTCACCAGAGGCTCAACAGGAGTAGCGAGAATGAGATACTTACCCTTTAACCAGTGTTATCTTCCTTTTAAATGTTGAAATAGAAAAGGTAATCAACTGTAACAGAAGTCTTTTGATACTGCCTAACCTCATACCTTCAGTGTCAGGCATGCAAGGCTGTCCCACCAGTGTTGGGCACACAGATGGAACCTTGGATGTCAGGCACAGAAGCTGAAGCTTGCTTGAATTTCTCCTGCTGTTCCAGAAGGGAGAGTCTGAAGGACTCTGCATGGGGTTGATACTCATCATCCATAACTAATATTCAAGACAATTAATACTTGTGTGTATGAACCACAGGTGATATACCAATTTTAAAAAGCTCAGCATGCTTTTCTTTTTCAAATTTATCTGGTAAACCTTCCCTATCAACATGTATGACAAGTATTTTTACGGCTCTGTCTTCAACTTTAATAAACCTTCCGACTATATCAAATTACCATATCAAATTTCTGACTTTGATTTTCTTCTGTTGACGCTCATTCAAAATTCTCTGGCATGACTTTTTTTTATATATTTTAAATATTTTCTCCTTTCTTTTTCTTAATTAGTTAGAGAATTGTGAACATACCTGGCTTACGACTTTCTCTTTTTCATCTTGCACTGTACTGCTTTCCAGTGTGGAATGCATTTCCCCCAGAGGGAGCATTCCATCCATAATCAAAGGAGAAGTTAAATGGGCTGCTTAACCTCACTGCCCTAGTGGCTTTTATCTCTCTCCCCACCAACCCACTCAGATGGGGACCGCCTTTTACACTGGCAAACAGAGCATTTTTGCATCCACGACATCATTCAGCAAAGCTTTGTGTTTTCTTAAGAAGAACATAATTATTTGCTCATTCAAATATAATAAATAGCCATTCTCTGTTCCCTTTTAGAAAAAAATTAGATTTCTCATCAGTCAATTGAACAGCTCTATTTTTGTCCTTGAAAGTTGACTGCTTCTACTCTAAAAAGTCCTTCAGTGGAACAGACTAACAGTACTGGGTATAATCAGGATTGAATGATGCTAAATGATGCCTTCTAACTTCATGTCTTCCCCTTCTGAACCCTTGAATTTTGGTGCTATTTCAGGTGGATATCCAATAAGCTTGGGAAAATTTTATCAGAGCCTTAGATGCCTACCTAGTAGCAAGTGTCTGCACCTGCTGTCAAAAACTGTATCCCCAGTCAGCCCCAACTCAAGCAAAGTTTTGATATTTTCACACTTGAGAGTACTTTCCTCTTTCCAATTTTTATCCTGCTGAATTTCTGTACGTAAAAATAGTAGTGTAACCCTTCCTAAAAAGTGGCAATATTCTGAGCACTTTGTATCCTTTAATTCATGTGATCCTTAGAACATCTTGTGGGGTAGATACTATTATTATTTTCATTTTACAGATAAAGAAACCATAACACAGAAAAGTATTCTAACTTGCTTATTGTAAATAGCTAGCTGGTGACAAAAGACATTTGGACACTGTATTGTAGGCTTCTTATTAAATCCTTCACTTCGTGTCTGTAGCAAAAAAATTCTTAAATTTTAAGTAAATATAAATAACCCCAAATCTTAGGAAACTGCATCAGAATTTGTTTGAATTTTGTACACAAAAATGAGAATCTTTGGGGTTTTTTGTTTATTAAGGGAATTTAGTGTATTTGCATTATCAAATTTATGTACTTGATCTTATAATCTTGTTTCAGTATATTAAGTGTTTTTATTATTTTTTTTCTCTTTTGATATGTAAGGTATAATTCTTTTTGTTTTCTTTCTTCATTTATTTGACAGCTATAAAGAAATCTTTGTCCTACTAGAGATTACTTTAACCTTTTTTAAATAACAAACTTGAACCTGTATTTCTTTTACTATCAGTTACATTCATATGTTATGTATCGATTCTTCTCAAAGAAGAAAAATTTAGCAAGTTTATTTTCCTTTTCTTCCCATAGCTGTTTTCCAATTTTAATATAATTTAATATTTTCACTTCAGATTTACTTTATTTTTTAAATTATGTTTCTTTGTCCAAAAATTATTATGGCATTTGTGTTCAGTTTGTTTAACCATTCATTTATGTTAACTCAATCCTCATCATTTAGCATCATTCATGCTGACCATGAGATTTTTCTTATAAATGTTCTTCACTTCTTTATTTTGATTCGGTTTTCAAATCGCTGCGTATTTCAAACAGGAATATGTCTGTGAAGGTTTTTTCCACCTTATAAGAGTGTGGAAATTACACTGCTAAGGTGTATGTATCTGAGAATTTTCTCCTTTTTCCTTTAAGCATAACACAGTTATAGAGTTCTTGGTGGTAATACTTCCCCTCAAAACTCTGTTAATATTTCATTGTCTTCTAGAGTTAGTGATATAGAAAAAGTTTAAGGTCAAACTGATATTATTCCTCTGTATGTAAACTTTATTTCTGCCTGAACATCCTTTGGAATTCGCTTAATCCATGCACTTCAAAAAGTTCGCCAAGCTCTCTAGATATTGATATACTTAAGCTAATAAACCCAGAAATTCTAATTATTCTTCAACCTAGGTAAGTTATCCTTTCCAGATTCTAATTATTACTTTTATTCGGTTGTCATAAGTATACTAATTCTACCCTGTTGTCATGTGTATAATAGAACTCTTTTTGTTTGTCTGTTTACTCTCCTTGTTTATTTTTCATAATGTTTATCTCTTCTTTGTCCTAATATCTTCTAAATGTTGTGCAGACTACCCAAAATTTTCTCCTAGACTTACTTGTATTTCTCTCAGGGATCCTTGTGTCTCTAAGTTTATATTTTAGGGGAGCCTGGGTGGCTCAGTCGTTAAGCGTCTGCCTTCGGCTCAGGTCATGTTCCCAGGGTGCTGGGATCGAGCCCCGCATCGGGCTCCCTGCTCTGCGGGAAGCCTGCTTCTCCCTCTCCCACTCCCCCTGCTTGTGTTCCTTCTCTCGCTGTGTCTCTCTCTGTCAAATAAATAAATAAAATCTTTTTAAAAAATTAAAAAAATAAATTTACATTTCATTCTATCTCATCCATTTATTAAAAATCTCTTGAATTTTTGTCATATCTCACTTTGTTTTATGGTCCAAGATTTCTTGAATTTTATTTTAAACGTTAAAATTTTAAAATTATTTTGTGTTTTCTCAAATAAACATATACTCAACAGTATTCTTTTCCTCTGTGTCCATGATCCAATACTGTTTCCCTACATTGCAATATTTATTTTTTGTTCTCTAAGTGATTGGATTTTGTTTTCTGTTTTTTGTTCTTAATTACTAAGTGCAGGAAATTCTAGCAAACCAGATACTTTGGTATATTTCCTTTGCCCCCTTCCCCTCATTTACTCACATCCTTTTATAGCTCTTATGCTGACATGGAGGTTGAAGAGAAAAACCTTTAGTAAAGTCTCAAGGTTTGATAGTTGCCAAAAGATGGAACTCCTGTAGCAATTCTGTACTTACCTGACTATGTGGGAGATAATTTATCATTTAGTAATTTGTAGAGTTTTGTAGTTTTTATCTTGTCAGGAAAAATACATGAAAAAGTACATCCCTTTCAGACTACACCACTCTTCTGAATCTGCCAATATCTCCTTATTCCTACCATTGTCTTCGCATTCTTGAATGCAAAGAGCATGGGTGCCTTTTTACTTTTCTGAAAATGCATCACATTAAAAATAAATATATTAAAGAATTCTACTCTTGGTTGTGATGCAGTAGCTGGGGCTAAACTTGCTATTCCACAACGAACAAGCAGAACACTAAAAGAAATGATGAAACAACTGTCTTTACACTGGTTAATAGCCCATTGTTGTTAGCCCTGAGAAAAAGGATACAAAATAGGTGAGCACAATGATAACCTGGGCTATCTTCGTATAGGCACCTTCTAGACTGTAGTGAAGTTTAGGAAGAAGTGTCCAATTTTATTTCTAAATGACAGTTAGAAAGTACAATTTGAAAAGTTATTAAATATTAAGGAATGAACTTAACAAAATTTGTGTATAAAATATTGCTTAGGGCAATTAAAAACAATTAAATGGGGCAATATGCTAGGTTTCTGAGTTAAAAACTTAAATTGTTAAAATTTTTCATCCAATTTATGTATAAATTCAGTGAAATCTGATTTAATACTCAGCTGTCACTTTCTTACCCCTTAGAAATTGACAAGATCCTAAAATTCATAAAGAAATATGAAAGACGTGAAATAGTTCAACAAATTTAAAATGAAAGAACAAAATTGAAAGACTTATGCTACCTAACTTTTTGATCATTATAAAGTGATAATAAAACAGTATTGTGTTGGCATAAGGATATATATCAATGAAATAGGATAGAGGTTTCAGAAATAGACTTACACATAATTGATCAAGTTAATTTTGAAAAAGACACCAAGCTATGCAATGGGAAGAGTGATAGTTTTGTTTTTTTTTAACTGTGCTCAAAGCCCTGGATATTCCAAAACTAAAAATAAAAACAAATATTGAACTTTTAACTAACACCGTATGTTGAAAATAACTCACAATTGATTATAGATCTACAAGTAAAGATCGAAAACTATCAAATTCCTACATAGGTGAAAGTTTCCTTATATTGAACACAAAAGCAAAAAGTGTAAAAGGAGGGGCGCCTGGATGGCTCAGTCGTTAAGCATCTGCCTTCTGCTCAGGTCATGATCCCAGGGTCCTGGGATCGAGCCCCGCATCTGGCTCCCTGCTCAGCGGGAAGCCTGCTTCTCCCTCTCCCACTCCCCCTGCTTGTGTTCCCTCTCTCGCTGTGTCTCTCTCTGTCAAATAAATAAATAAAATCTTTTTAAAAAAAGTATAAAAGGAGAAGACTGATAAAATTGATATTATCAAAACTAAATTTTCCTCTGTGAGAGATACCATTACAAAAACTGAAAAAACAACAAATGAAAGCAAGCCACAAACTGAGAGAAAATATTTGCAATATGTATATCTGATGAAAGACTTCTTTACAGATTTTATAAAGAACTCATATCTGAATAATAAAAAACAAACAAAAAATAAAGAAGTGGGAAATGGTTTAGAAAATATTAAGTAAAGAGATGAAGAGATGACCAATTCACACAAAAAGATTTTCAACACCATTAATCACAAGGAAATGTAAATTGAAGCCACAATAAAATACTACTATACAGCCAAGAGAATGGCTATAATTAAAAAGACTATCCTTTTTTGTTGTTGTTGTTAAAGCTAGCATATTTTTTGATAACAGTGAAACCTATATCTAACACAGGACTTAGCCATTACACTTATAAGTAAGTATCTGAGAAAAAAAAAAAACATATATCCATACTAAGATTTGTAAATAGCAACTTGTACATAGCAAATTCATCCATAATAGCCCCAAGTGACAAACAACCCATATGCTTATCAACAAATTAATGGATATCCACATGAAATAACATTTCACATGGAATACCATATAGCAATGAAAAAGAATTCTACTGCTGCATACTACGACGTATGTAGCAACATGGATGAATCTTAGAGAACATTGCATTGAGTAAAAGTAGATACTAAAAATAATACTTTGTAATTCCATTTATATGAAATTTTAGAAAAAGGTAATTTACCCATAGTGAGAGAAAACAGAGAAATGAAAGAGCTTTTGGTGTGATGAAAATATTTTAAATCTTGATCATGATGGTGGTTATACGAGTGGGTTTTTTGTATTGTCCTAGTCATGTCAGGAAAATTATTCCTACAAATTTCAGGAGAGGCTGTTCACTTTCTGTGGAGCAGGATGACTGCATTTAAGGGACTGATACTCAGATTGGATATGTTAGTCTTGTACAATATTTCCTTGACTAGTTTTCCTCTATCTCCTTTGAAGTTTAATAGGTTGTTGATACCTATGAGTAGTTTTCAAGGTTATTATAATTTGGCATTTTTTACTCTCATATACACTTAAAAAAACAAAACAAAACTGACATTGCTAACTAGCAGTCATCCACACCTCAGCGTAGACCTCGTCTCTAAAACCCGAGGGGATTTCTTTGCATTCCCATGAACAAAGGCTCTCAATTCCATTGCTTCATTCTTCTGGCACCTTGAAAACAGCCAATTCTTCTGCCTTAACTTCCTTATGGCACGCAGTTGGTAAGTTTGCATAACTATGACTTTTCTACCAAATATTTACACACAGTTCTGTTTACCTGAAGCCTTGTTGTGTTCTCATTTTTCATACATTTTGAATTTTTGAGATGCCTTTACAGCTTCTCTATGGCTGAATAACGAATTCCAATTGTTATGCTGTATTTTGCCTAAACAGATAGGTCCTTGAACCTTTTTAAATCAAACATAAAACTACAAACACCCCAATAGAAAAATTGACAGAACAGGCAAGTTACAATAAACATGAAAGGATTTAACTTCGTAAGTAATGAAAGGAATGCAAATTAAACAGTGAGATATCATATTTGCCTATTGTCAGGAAAAAATAAAAAATATTCATTGTTTTAAAAGCTTCAGGGAAAAGATGCTCCTGGTAGGAATATCAATTGCTTTCTTAAAGTGAATTTTGAATAGATATTTTTTAAAAACCTTTAAATGTATATTATATTTTGCCTAGAAATTCTACATCTAATAGCTTTTTCTAAATAATCAGACAAGGACACAAATATATAGGCACAAGCACATTTACAAATGCTTTTTTAAATCTTAAAATCTCTGCATTTCTAATAATGGGAGTAACTGATGGTGTATTACATAAATCATGTCTGTCTATTATTTGATGGCTCAGAAACTGTTTATCTACAGAGTATTTCACATCGATCTCACAAATTTTTGTTTAAAATGTACATGTATGTAGAGAAAATAATCTAGAAATTAATATACTGAAATGTTAACCACCAATTTCTATGTTGTGAGATTAAAGATATATTTATTTCTTATGTTTTTCTGTATTTTTCAGAATGTCTAAAATCCACATTAATGATGCTTTTATATTCAGATTTTAGGCATATGATTAACTCTGTATCCAATGGGCCCATTTCATACCTTTCAGTTTCTTTGCAATCTGTCTGCATTTGGTCCATTTGCATTCATCCATCTTGTTGTCTGGGATATTCCCTTAAGAGGAAAAAAAAATCGTGATTTTCCCATAGGTTTGTTCCCAAGTTCATAAGTATGTAAGACCCATAATGTTCTAGCTGTAATCTACCTCTTCAGCCTCATTTCAGTCATTGTCTCAATCCTCAGTTAGTCTTTATTTTGGTCTCAGAAAATTCCCCAACATCACGTTTCTCAACCTAATGCTCTACTTATATCAGACAAAATAGATTTAAGCCAAAAAGAGTAATAAGAGACAAGAAGGTTGTTATGTAATGATAAAGGCCTCAATCCAAGAAGAAGATATAACAATTATAAATATTTATTCACCCAACATAGGAACACCTAAATATATAAAGCAAATATTAACAGATGTGAAGGAAGAAATGTACAGCAATACAATAATAATAGAGAACTTCAATACCCAATTTTCAACAATGGTTAGATTATTCAGATAGAAAATCAATGAGGAAACATGGTACTTAAACTACACATTAGATCAGATGAATTTTACAGACATTTACTGAACATCTCCAAGTGCCCATAGAACATTCTCCAGGATTGATCATATATTAGGCTACAAAACAAGTGTTAATAAATTTAAGAAGATTGAAATCTTATCAAACATCTTTTCCAACCACAATGTTATGAAACCAGATGTCAGTGATAAGAAGAAAACTGGAAAATTTACAAAAATGTGGAGATTAAACAACATGCTATTAAACAATAAATGAGTCAAGAAAAAAAAATCAAAATAGAAATAAAAAATATCTGCAGAGGGGCACCTGGGTGGCTCAATCAGTTAAGTGTCTGCCTTTGGCTCAGGTCATGATCTCGAGGTCCTAGGATTGAGCCCCACATCAGGCTCTCCACTTAGTGGGGAGCCTGCTTCTCCCTCTACCTCTGCCTCTCCACACCTCATGTGCTCTCTCTCTCAAATAAATAAATAAAAATCTTAAAAAAAATTTTAAAAAATCTGCAGGAAAATGAAAATGGAAACACAACATACCAAAATTTATGGAATGCAGCAAAAGCAGTTTTAAGGGGGAAGTTTATATTGATAAATGCCTACATTAAGAAAAAAGAGGAGCACCTGGGTGGCTCAGTCAGTTAAGCAGCCACCTCTTGATTTTGACTCATGGTATGATCTCAGGGTTGTGAGACCGAGCCCTGCATCAGGCTCTATGCAGGATGTGCAGTCTGCTTAATATTCTCTCTCTCCCTTTCCCTCTGTTCCTCCACCCCATCTCACACATGCATGCTCTCTCAAAAAAAAAAAAAAGAAAGAAAGAAAGAAAGAAAGAAAGAAAGAAAGAAAGAAAGAAAGAAAGAAAAAGAAAGAACTCAAATAAAAAACTTAACATTACACCTCAGGGAAATAGAAAAGGAAGAACAAATGAAGCCCAAAGTTAGTAGAAGAAAGGAAATAACAAAGGTTAGAGCAGAAATAAATTAGAGACTAAAAAGACAATAGAAGAGATAAATGAAACTAACATCTGGGTTTTTGAAAACACAAACAAAATTGACAAACAGACTCACCAAGGGAAAAGAAAAATAGAGAGGACTCAAATAAAATTAGAAATGAAAGAGGAGACAGTACAACTGTTACCGTACAAATACAATGATCATAAGATTCTACTATTAACAATTATATGCCAACAATGAGACAACCAAGAATAGATAAATTCCTAGAATCATAAACCCACTAAATCTGGATCATGACATAGAAAGTTTGAACAGAAAAATTACTACTAAAAAGATTGATCCCATAATCAAAAACCTCCAACAAAGAAAAAGATCAGGACTAGATGGCTTCAGTAGTGAATTCAAACATTTAAAGAAGAATTAACACCAATTCTTCTCAAACTCTTCCAAAAAATAGAAGAGGAGGAAACACTATCAAGCTGATCTTATGATTAACATTATCCTCTTATCAAAACCAGACAAGGACACTATAAGGAAAAAAAAAATACGGGTCAACATCCCTGATGAATGTGGATGCAAAAGTCCTAAACCAGATATTAGCAGACTGAAGTCAATAACACATTAAAAGGATCAAGTGGGAAGTGGAAACTCTTGTAGAGATATAAGCAAGGCTCAAGAAACACAAATCAGTGTGATGTACCATGTTAATCAAATGAAGGTTGAAAATTACATGATTATCTCAATAGATGGGAAAAATTTTTTTTGACAAATTTAAACATCCACTCATGATATTAACCCTCAGCAAACTGGGTATAGAATGAACTTATGTTAACATGATAATGGCTATATATGACAAGCCCACAGCTAATACCATACTAAATGGTGAAAAGTTGAAAGATTTTTCTCTAAGATCAAGAATAAGACAACAATGCCCCTCTTGCCACTTTTATTCAACATAGTATTAGAAGTCCTAACCAGTGGGTGACTGGGTGGCTCAGTTGGTGAAGTGTCCGACTCTTAATTTCAGGTCAGGCCATGATCTCGGGTTGTGAGATCAAGCCTTGCATCAGGTTCCATGCTCAGTATGGAGTCTGCTTGAGATTCTCCCTCTCTCTTTCTCTCTCTCTCTCTTCCTCTCAAATAATAAACAAGTCTTAAAAAAAGAAGTCCTAACCAGAACAATTAGACAATAAAAAGGGATAAAAGACCTCCAAATTAGAAAGAATCACTGAAAGAATAATATTATCATATATAAAAAACCCCAAGAATTCCACCAGAAAGTGTAAAACTAATAAATGAATTCAGTAAAGTTGTAGGATACAAATTCAATACATAAAAAAATCTGTTGTGTTTCTACACATTAATGGCAAACTATCAGAAAGAGAAATTAAAATATTCCCATTTATAATTTCATCAAAAAGAATAAAATACTTGGAATAAATTTAACTGAGGAGGTGAAAGATCTGTACACTAAAAACTCTAAGAAATCAAGACAGAAACTGAAGAAGACAAAATAAAGAGAAAGACATTTCATGTTCATGGATTGGAAGAGTTAAAATTTCTATACTACTCAAGTCAATCTCTATCAAAATTCCAAAACCATTTTTCACGGAAATGGGCAAATAACTCTAAAATTTGTATGGAGCCACAAAAGACCTCAAATAGCCAAAGCAATCTTAAGAAAGAACAAACCAGAGGCATTAAACTTGCTGATTTCAAACTATATTACAATGCTCTAGTAATCAAAACAGTATGTTATTGGCATAAAAGTAGACAATGGATTGGTAGTATAGGATAGAGAGCACAGAAGACATGTAGATCAATAGAACATAACAGAGAGCTCAGAAATAAACCCATCAATATATGGTCAATTAATTTGTGACAAAGAAACAAGGGTATACAATGGAGAAAGGATGGTCTGTTCAATAAACAAGGGTGGCAAAACTGGATAGCCACATGTCAAAGAATGAAATTGGCCCACTATCTTACACCATACACAAAATTAACTCAAAATGAATTAAAGACTTGAATAAAAGACCCAAACCATAAAACACCTAGAAGAGAACATAGGGGTAAGCTTCTTGACATTGGTCTTGTCAATAAATTTTTTTAGGATTTGACACCATAAGCAAGGGCATCAAAAACAAAAATGAACTAGTGGAACACATCAAAGTTAAACATCAATAAAATATTTGTACAACAAAATAAACCATCAACAAAATGAAAAGACAGCCTATAGAATGGGAAAGAATATTTGCAAATCATGTATCTCATAAGGAGTTAACATCCAAAGTATATAAAAAGCTCATGTAATTCAGTAGCAAAAACAAAACAAAACAAAAACCCCCCCAAAACTAATATGATTAGAACAGATGAATAGATCGATGGAACAGAATAGAGAGCCCAGAAATGGACCCTCAACTCCATGGTCAACTAATCTTTGACAAAGCAGGAAAGAATGTCCAATGGAAAAAAGACAGTCTCTTCAACAAATGGTGTTGGGAAAATTGGATAGCCACATGCAGAAAAATGAAACTGGACCATTTCCTTACACCACACACAAAAATAGACTCCAAATGGTTGAAAGACCTAAACGTGAGACAGGAGTCTATTTAAATCCTAAAGGAGAACACAGGTAGCAACCTCTTCGACCTCAGACGCAGCAAATTCTTCCTAAAAATATCACCAAAGGCAAGGGAAGCACGGGCAAAAATGAACTATTGGGACTCCATCAAGATAAAAAGCTTTTGCACAGCAAAAGAAACAGTCCACAAAACCAAAAGACTACTGACAGGAAGGGAGAAGATATTTCCACGTCTTATCAGATAAAGGGCTAGTATCCAAAATCTATAAAGAACTTATCAAACTCAATACCCAAAGAACGAATGATCCAATCAAGAAATGGGCAGAAGACATGAACAGACATTATTCCAAAGAAGACATTCAAACGGCCAACAGACACATGAAAAAGTGCTCAACATCACTCAGCACCAGGGAAATCCAAACCAAAACCTCCATGAGATACCACCTCACACCAGTCAGAATGGCTAAAATTAACAAGTCAGGAAACAACAGATGTTGGCAGTGATGCGGAGAAAGGGGAACCCTCCTACACTGTTGGTGGGAATGCAAGCTGGTGCAGCCACTCTGGAAAACAGTATGGAGGTTCTTCAAAAAGTTGAAAATAGAGCTACCATACAACCCAGCAACTGCACTACTGGGTATTTACCCCAAAGATACAAATGTAGGGATCCAAAGGGGTACGTGCACCCTGATGTTTATAGCAACAATGTCCACAATAGCCAAACTGTGGAAAGAGCCACGATGTCCATTGACAGATGAATGGATAAAGAAGAGGTGGTATATATACACAATGGAATATTATGCAGCCATCAAAAGGAATGAGATCTTGCCATTTGCAACGACTTGAATGGAAC
Organism: Zalophus californianus; assembly: GCF_009762305.2. Classification (NCBI taxonomy): domain Eukaryota; kingdom Metazoa; phylum Chordata; class Mammalia; order Carnivora; family Otariidae; genus Zalophus; species Zalophus californianus. The sequence goes on from NC_045597.1 coordinate 109,011,598, forward strand.
TGGAGGGTATTATGCTGAGTGAAATAAGTCAATCAGAGAAAGACATGTATCATATGATCTCACTGATATGAGGAATTCTTAATCTTCAGGAAACAAACTGAGGATTGCTGGAGTGGTGGGGGGTGGGAGGGATGGGGTGGCTGGGTGATAGACACTGGGGAGGGTATGTGCTATGGTGAGCGCTGTGAATTATGCAAGACTGTTGAATCACAGATCTGTACCTCTGAAACAAATAATACATTATATATTATATATATATTATATATAGCAGGAGGGGAAGAATGAAGGGGGGTAATCAGTGGAAGAGATGAACCATGAGAGACGATGGACTCTGAAAAACAAACTGAGGGTTCTAGGGGGGAAGGGAGTTGGGGATGGCTTAGCCTGGTGATGGGTATTAGGGAGGGCACATTCTGCATGGAGCACTGGGTGTTATGCTCAAACAATGAGTCATGGAACAATACATCAAAAACTCATGATGTAATGTATGGTGATTAACATAACAACAACAACAATAATAATAATAATAATAAAGAAAATGAATAGAGGCTCTGAATAGCCATTTTCCCAAAGAGGACATATGAGTGGGCAATAAGGACATAAAAAGGTGTTCAACACACTAGTCATCAAGGAAATGCAAATCAAAACTACAATGAGATATCACTTAATACCTGTTATCAAAAAGAAGAGATAATTGTTGGTAAGGATATGGAGAAAAGGAAACCTTTGTGCACTGTTTGTAGGAATGTTAATTGGTGCAGCCACTGTGGAAGACAGTATGGAAGTCTCTCAAAAAATTGAATATAGAACTACCATATGGTCCAGCAATTCCATTTATGCATATATTTGAAGGAAACAAAGTCATTATCTTGAAGAGATATTTATACCACTATGTTCCTGAAAGCATTATTTGCAATTGGCAAGACATAGAAACAGCCTAAGTGTTCATCAGCAAATGAATGGATAAAGAAATGTGATTACTACTATTATTCAGCCATAAAAAGAAGGAAATACTGCCATTTTTGACAACATGGATGAACTTCGAGAGCATTATGCTGAGTGAAGTATGTCAGACAGAGAAACACCAATTCTGTATGATCACACTTATTTGTAGAATCTGAACTCATAAAAGCAGAAAACAGATTGTTGGTTGTCAGAGTTGGTAGGGTAGTCTGTGGAGGAAATGGGTGAAGGTTGTCAAAAGGTACAAACTTCCGGTTAGAAGATAAATAAGTCTTGGAAATGCAATGTACAGCATGGTGACTATAGTTACTGTGTTAATCATTTCACAAATCCTATGTGTCAATTACATATCAATAAAACTGAAAAGAGTATTAATCACATATTAGAGCTAGTAATTAGCAGAATAAAATATAGTACTTAATGTTCCCTGGTCAGTATTCTTTTTCTTAAATTCATTTGTCTTTGTAAATGTGTTTTAGTGGTACTACCTATATTTAAAAAGCAGACAAATTTCTTTTTCTTTTTTTTTTTTTAAAGATTTATCCATTTATTTTAGAGAGAGAGAAAGCTCAGGAGGGAGGGGCAGAGGAAGAGGGAGAGAGAGAGAATCCCAAGCAGATTCCCTACTGAACTCAGAGCCCAATGTGGGGCTCAATCCCACCTCCTGGAGATCATGACCTGAGCCGAACCAAGAGTGGGGTGCTTAACCAACTGAGCCACCCAGGTGCCCCAATCAGACAAATTTCTGAATGAGATTTGTACACTTTAAAGCAATAAATTATCACTTTTTAAAACAGAATTGTAAAGAAATCTATTAACTGACTTTGAGGGTAGCTGTTATCCACAACCTGGTATTAGACTATATGTGGTTGATACTTACAAAAGTTGTATAGGAGGATGTTCTGTTTTAATCCTCAAATCTCAATGATTGAAATTTCTTTCTTTTTGTTCTTAGTAAAAACCAGATAAAATATGCTGCTTGGTTTTATTGAGGAAAATATTTCCTTCTGAGCTAATGTAAAATATCCTATGATTTCTAGAAATGTATTCGCTAAAACAAAATGGATCAATTCGCCAAAAATTAAATGAAGCAATATTCAATCTAACCATCTGAGCAGGATGATATTTGCCTACCTAAACTTTTCTTGACATTTTCATTGGTTAAGGAATTACTCCTCACTGCACGACTCAAAGTTGCTTATGTTTCAGTAAAAACATCTGCTTAGTCTCTTTCCTGAACTGACTATTCAAAAATTGTAAATAGAGCAGTATTTGAAAGTATTTTGATATTCATTTATAAATTATTTGGAAGTTTCGGTTGCAAAAGGTAGGCATACAATTCAATATGCTATACAGACAATTTCTCATCACCGCAATGTTAAAAAAAATTTTCAATGCAAATATGTCCTTTTTAAGAAAAATCACTAATACATGAACATGATTTTTTGGGGGAAAAAGGCTAAAATCCCTTTCAATAATCTGCAATCCAGTTCTTTTCCCCCAGAAATGAACACAGTTTTTGGTTTGATGACATCCTCCAAAAACAATTTTATATATTGATTAAATATAAAATATATACCTGTATTATAATTTTACTTAATAATTCACATGATATGTTTTGTGTCACAATTTGATTTTCTTCAATTATTAATCTTTTTTTAAACTGTAAATAAGAATGTATTGTACAGTTTTTAGTCATTCTGTTGATAGAGATTTAGGTCATTTATTTACTTGTTGTTTATATCTAATATATATATATATATATATAAATAATACTTTTTGAGACCTTACTGTGTGCCCTCACCCTATATGATCTAAATGAATTATTTTTCACAAAAATTCCAAAAATAATTTCTGTTATTGTCCCTACTTTACAGACAAGGACTAGAGAGAGAACCTAATTTCCTCAAGGTCATACTGCTAGGAAGATGTGGTTTCAGGGTTCACTTTCAGGAAATCTGACCCCAGAACTGTGCTCTTTACTGCTATTTTGTATATTTTGATACTGCAATTTCAAATGTCCGTCTTCAGTTCTCAAAAGACCACCAGGAAAATCTGTAACCAGGCAATGATTAGATTGACTGCAATAAGAGAGAAATTCAAGTTGACATAGTCTTAGGGATGTCCGGGAAAAGGGAATCAAGATTTTGTTTGGGCAGGGTAACTTTTTAAGAAAGTCTTACATGGTAAAGAACTGAGTGGGACTGAGCAGAATTTATAATGTAACCCTTTTCCATTGGTGGGAACAGAGAAGTGAGGTACTGGAAGCAAGTTTTGACAAGAAATGTTATTCTTTTTTTTTTATGTTATGTTAATCACCATACATTACAACATTGGTTTTTGATGTAGTGTTCCATGATTCATTGTTTGCGTATAACACCCAATGCACCATGCAGTACGTGCCCTCTTTAATACCCATCACCAGGCTAACCCATCCCCCCATATGATGGACTCCTGTCTCATATTTAAGTCTTTCAAGCATTTTGAGTCTATTTTTGTGTGTGGTGTAAGGAAATGGTCCACTTTCATTCTTCTGCATGTGGCTGTCCAATTTTCCCAACACCATTTGTTGAAGAGACTGTCTTTATTCCATTGGACATTCTTTCCTGCCTTGCCGAAGATTAGTTGACCACGGAGGTGAGGGTCCATTTCTGGGCTCTCTATTCTGTTCCATTGATCTATGTGTCTGTTTTTGTGCCAGTACCATACTGTCTTGATGATGACAGCTTTGTAATAGAGCTGGAAGTCCGGAATTGTGATGCCACCAGCTTTGCTTTTCTTTTTCAACATTCCTCTGGCTATTCGGGGTCTTTTCTGGTTCCATACAAACTTTAGGATTATTTGTTGCATTTCTTTGAAAAAAATGGATGGTATTTTGATAGGGATTGTATTGAATGTGTAGATTGCTCTGGGTAGCATTGACATCTTCACAATGTTTTCTCTTCCAATCCATGAGCATGGAACGTTTTCCCATTTCTTTGTGTCTTCCTCAATTTCTTTCATGAGTTTTTATAGTTTTCTGAGTACAGATTCTTTGCCTCTTTGGTTAGATTTATTCCTAGGTATTTTATCGTTTTGGGTACAATTGTAAATGGGATCGACTACTTAATTTCTCTTTCTTCTGTCTTGTTGTTGGTGTAGAGGTATGCCACTGATTTCTGTGCATTGATTTTCTATCCTGCCATTTTACTGAATTCCTGTATGAGTTCTAGCAGTTTGGGGGAGGAGTCTTGGGTTTTCCACATAAAGTATCATATCATCTGCAAACAGTGAGAGTTTGACTTCTTCTTTGCTGATTCAGATGCCTTTGATTTCTTTTGTTGTCTGATTGCTGTGGCTAGAACTTCTAATAATATGTTAAATAACAGTGGTGACAGTGGACATCCCTGGCACGTTCCTGACCTTAGGGAGAAAGCTCTCAGTTTTTCCCTATTGAGAATGATATCCGCTATAAGTTTTTCGTAGATGGCTTTTATGATATGGAGGTATGTACCCTCTGTCCCTATACTCTGAAGAGTTTTGATCAAGAAAGGATGCTGTACTTGGTCAAATGCTTTTTCTGCATCTATTGAGAGGATCATATGGTTGTTGTTCTTTCTTTTATTAATGTATTGTATCACATTTATTGATTTGTGGATGTTGAACCAACCTTGCAGCCGAGGGATAAATCCCACTTGGTCGTGGTGAATAATCCTTTTAATGTACTGTTGGATCCTATTGGCTAGTATTTTGATGAGAAGTTTTGCATCCATGTTCATCAGGGATATTGTTCTGTAATTCTCCTTTTTTTGATGGGGTCTTTGTCTGGTTTTGAGATCAAGGTAATGGTGGCCTCATAAAAAGAGTTTGGAAGTTTTCCTTCCATTTCTATTTTTTGGAACAGTTTCAGAAGAATAGGTATTAATTCTTCTTTAAATGTTTGGTAGAATTCCCCTGGGAAGCCATCTGGCCCTGGGCTTTTGTTTGTTGGGAGACTTTTGATGACTGCTTCAATTTCCTTAGTGGTTATAGGTCTTTCACATTTTCTATTTCTTCCTGGTTCAGTTTTGGTAGTTGATACATCTCTAGGAATACAGCCATTTCTTCCAGATTATCTAATTTGCTGGCATAGAGTTGCTCATAATATGTTCTTATAATTGTTTGTATTTCTTTGGTGTTGGTAGTGATCCCTCCTCTTTCATTCATGATTTTATTTATTTGGGTCCTTTTTCTTTTCTTTTTGATAAGTCTGGCCAGGGTTTTATCAATCTTGTTAATTCTTTCAAAGAACAAGCTCCTAGTTTCGTTGATCTGTTCTACTGTTCTTTTGGTTTCTATTTCATTGATTTCTGCTCTGATCTTTATTATTTCTCTTCTCCTGCTGGGTTTAGGCTTTATTTGCTGTTCTTTCTCCAGCTCCTTTAGGTGTAGGGTTAGGTTGTGTAGTTGAGACCTTTCTTGTTTCTTGAGAAAGGCTTGTATTGCTATATACTTTCCTCTTAGGACGGCCTTTACTGCATCCCAAAGATTTTGAACAGTTGTGTTTTCATTTTCATTGGTTTCCATGAACTTTTTTTAATTCTTCTTTAATTTCCTGGTTGACCCATTCTTTCTTTAGTAGGATGCTCTTTAGCCTCCATGTATTTGAGTTCTTTCCGACTTTCCTCTTCAGTTTGAGTTTTAGTTTCAAAGCATTGTGGTCTGAAAATATGCAGGGAATGATCCCAATCTTTTGGTTCCTGTTGAGATCTGATTGGTGACCTAGTATGTGATCTATTCTGGAGAATGTTCCAGGGGCACTACAGAAGAATGTGTATTCTGTTGCTTTGGGATGGAATGTTCTGAATATATCTGTGAAGTCCATTTGGTCCAGTGTGTCATTTAAAGTCTTTATTTCCTTGTTGATCTTTTGCTTAGATGATCTGTCCATTTCAGTCAGGGGGGTGTTAAAGTTCCCCACTATTTTTGTATGTTGTTGATGTGTTTCTTTGCTTTTGTTATTAATTGTTTTATATAATTGGCTGCTCCCGTGTTAGGGTCATAGTTATTTACAATTGTTAGATCTTCTTTTGGATAGACCCTTTAAGTAGGATATAGTGTCCTTCCTCATCTCTTATTACAGTCTTTGGTTTAAAATCTAATTTGTCTGATATAAGGATTGCCACCCCAGCTTTCTTTTGGTGTCCATTAGCATGGTAAATCATTTTCCACCCCCTCTCTTTCAATCTGGGGGTGTCTTTGGGTCTAAAATGAGTCTCTTGCAGACAGCATATTGATGGATCTTGTTTTTTTACCCAATCTGATAGCCTGTGTCTTTTGATTGGGGAATTTAGCCCATTTACATTCAGGGTAACTATTGAAAGATATGAATTTAGTGCCATTGTGTTGCCTATAAGGTGAATGTTATGGTATATTGTCTTAGTTCCTTTCTGGTCTATGTTACTCTTAGGCTCTCTCTTTGCTTAGAGGACCCCTTTAAATATTTCTTCTAGGGCTGGTTTTGTGTTTGCAAATTCCTTTAGTTTTTGTTTGTCCTGGAAGGTTTTTATCTCTCCTTCTATTTTCAATGACAGCCTAGCTGAATATAGTATCCTTGGCTGCATATTTTTCTCATTTAGTGGTCTGAAGATATCATGGCAGTCCTTTCTGGCCTGCCAGGTCTCTGTGGATAGGTTTGCTGCCAATCTAATGTTTCTACCATTTTAGGTTACATATCTCTGTCCCAAGCTGCTTTCAGGATTTTCTCTTTGTCTCCAAGACTCATAAGTTTTAGTATTAGATTTCGGGGTGTTGACCTATTTTTATTGATTTTGAGAGGGGTTCTCTGTGTGCCTCCTGGATTTTGATGCCTGTTTCCTTCCCCAAATTAGGGAAGTTCTCTGATATAATTTGCTCCAATATCGCTTCTGCCCCTCTCTCTTTCTTCTTCTTCTGGGATTCCAATTATTGTAATGTTGTTTTGTCTTCTGGTATCACGTCTCTCTTGAATTCTGCCCTGGTGATCCAGTAGTTTTTTTATCCCTCTTTTTCTCAGTTTCTTAATATCCATCATTTGGTCTTCTATATCCCTAGTTCTATCTTCTGCCTCATTTATCCTAGCAGTTAGAGCCTCCATTTTTTATTGCACCTCATTAATAGCCTTTTTGATTTCGACTTGGTTAGAATTTAGTTCTTTTATTTCTCCAGAAAGGGTTTCAGAAAGGAAAAAGAAAAAAATAAAAACAAACAAAAACAAAAACAAAAAAAACAGAATATGATCAAATATGATCAGGCTGGTGCATAGATCAGTGCCCCACACTAGATTTTGGGCATATTTTGTTCTGTTAGAAGAAAGTGCCTCCCTAAATTTTAAAGAAAGAAAAACTTATATATGTACAAATGTAAGGGTAAATATGATGAAGGGATGGAATATGACTGTAAAGATGAAAAGTATAAAAGATTTTATAAAAGGAATGGATAAGATAAGAAGTTGATTGAAAAAAGAAAGAAGAGGTTTAAAAAAAAAGGGGAGAAAATGTGATCAGGCAGGAGACTACAACAAAGCCATACACTAGAGATTTAGGGTATTTTTTGATCTGTTAGAAGAAACTGTATCCCAAAATTTTAAAGAGAAAACAACTTTTATATATATATATACCAAAAATAAGGTTAACTACTATGAAGGGATAGAATATGACTCTAAAAATGAAAAATAAAAAAGATCTTTTAAAACAGGTATTGATAAGATGTTGGTTGGAAAAGGGAAAAAGAAAAATTCAAAAAGAAAAAGAAAAAAATTAATTTTGAAAGACTAAACAATCATGGGAAAAAAGTCATGAATGCTATGTGCAATATTCCCCTAGCGCTGGAGTTCTGCTGTTCTCATTGATCGCTAAACTTGGTCTTGGCTGGCTGTTCTTATGGATCTTCTGGGAGAGGGGCCTGTTGCCGTGGTTCCCAAATGTCTTTGCTGGAGGCGGAATTGCCCCGCCCTTGTCAGTCCGAGCTAAGTAATCTGCTCGGGTTTGCTCTCAGGAGCTTTTGTTCCCTGCAAGCTCTCAGTACAGCTTTGGAGAACGAGAGTGAAAATGGCGGCTTCCCAATAATCTGCCCCGGAGGAGCCAAGAACTCAGGGCCCCGCTCCTCAGTGAGCCCCCAGAGAAAATCAGTCAGTCACTCCCGTGTCCCTGGTCTCCGGTTCACTCCGTGCTCACCTGGCCTGTGACTGAGCATTTCTATCTCTGGCACATGACCCAGTGTGGAGTCTCCAAACCCAGCAGATCCCTGTGATGCACTCCCACTCTGCTCCTCCCAGGGGAGGAAGGGGAGTCTCCCCGGATCTGTCTCTTGTTGGGTCCCTGTTGGAGGAGCAGTGGCCCGACTGTGTCGCCAATCACAGTTTATGGCAACCCCGAGCTGAGAGCCCGCCCCTCGGCTCTGTCTCTGCAGCCAGCTTCCCCGCTCTGATACCTGGGAGCTCTGCCGCACTCAGTCACCCCCGGTCTTGTGTGACCCCGAGGGTCCTGAGACCGCACTGTCCCGTGACAGTTCCACCCACCACTTAGCCACTGGAGCAACGTCCCCCAGTGGAGTAGACTTCTAAAAGTTCCAATTTTGTGCTCCGCTGCTCTATCATTTGCCAGTAGCAGCAGATGGAGGCCCCCTCCCGTGCCATCTATCCTCCCAACTATCACCCCGGATTCACTTCTCTGCATGTCCTACCTTCCAGAAAGTGATTGCTTTTCTGTTCAGAGAGTTGCTGCTATTGTTTTCTTCACTCTCCTGTTGAGTTCATAGGTGTTCAGAATGTTTTGATCCCTATCTAGTTGAATTCCTGGGACCAGACAAAATTTAGGTCTCCTACTCCTTCACCATCTTGCTCCTCCCCTTCAAGAAATGTTATTCTTAATGAGTAAGCTTATTATAATTGATTCTTAGTCTTACCTTCCTGGAGCAAGTATCTAAGTTATTTGGCCAGTTCTTGATATTATTTAACAATGGGACAGGAAGGTATATTTAACTTCTCACTAAACTGCTGCAATAAGTAGAGTTTTGCATGACTCTCCATGTATGTGCACAATATTTTTCTATGATCTATAGAAGTGGAAACTGAGGCTCTATATTTGTATATTTTTTAAGTTAATAGGTACTGTCAAATTGTGTTCCAAAAATGCTATAATAATTAACATTTCCAGCAAAGGTATATGATGCTCAATTCCCCATACCCTCACTAACACTATATATGATCAAGGTGGTAATTTTACCAATGAGGTAAGAGAAAAGTGCTGCTTTATTTGACATTTTAATTATAACTTCCCCAATTTTTTTCCTGTACTTTCCTAACAAATTTGAGCATCTTTCTTATGGTGCTTATTTACATTTAGTCTTCTGTAATGTATTTGTTTATATCCTTTGTCATTTTTTTCTGTTGATTTGCAGGACTATTTTATATAATATGGATTTCTTGCTCATGTGTCTAAGGGATGGTTTGGTCAGCTCTCATAAAGGCTGCCATTGAGTTTGGGTCCATTCCACTTGTACCAATTTTGGGCTTTGGTTGAGTGACAGCAGAAACTGGGAACATTTCCTTTTCATGGAGGAAATGGAAGTTCCCAGAGAGGTGAGTGGAAATACAGGATTTCTCCTCGGGGTTAATATACCTTCACTTCAATCCATATTTTACTGCTCAAACAAATCATATGGACCAGCTCCAAATCAATAGGGTGCTGAATTTACTCTTTTCATGGATGTCATGGGAAGAAAGGAGTAAATATTTGTGAACAAAAATCTAATCTCCTCAATTTTAGTCTTAGCTCACTCTAGCTTAAGCCCTCCCAGAAGGTGGTCATGATGCAGAATTTGGTGAATATCATTGCTATATATGTTTTTGTAACTACTCAACAAATAAAATGCATGTGTGTATGAACTATATTATATAGACTGTTCTTTTCAAGATTTATCCATGTTTACAAAAGTAATCACTAGTAAACATGAACAGATTCTCAATCTGACAGGTAATTAGGGAAATATAAATTTAAATAACAAGATATACTTTTTTTCTTTTTATGCAAATGAATGAGTATGATAACATCAAGTGGGGGCACATGGGTGGCTCGGTTGGTTAAGAGTCTGCCTTCGGCTCAGGTCGTGATCCCAGAGTCCTGGGATGGAGCCCTGCGCTGGGCTTCCTGCTTGGTAGGAAGCCTGCTTCTCCCACTCACACTCTGCCTGCTTGTGTTCCCTCTCTGGTTGTCTCTCTGTCAAATAAAAAAAAATAAAACAACATTAAGTGTTGGTGGGTAACTATGAAGTTACAATTTTTATTTATTGATCATGAAAGTATATATAGAGAGATAGTGATTTGGTTTTGACTCATTAAGCTGATGTTTCACAAGCCCTACAATAAAGCAGATTCCCTTGTTTTTCTGGAAGAGATTATATAACACAGGAATTTTCTGTTCCTTCAAAGTTTTATAAAACTCAGCCACATAACCTTTGGGGACTAATGTATATTTTTCATAAAACATGAACTACATTTTTCCCCCATGGTTATTATGTTATACGGATTTTTTTCTTGATTCATGAATAAATTTAGATAATTTGTATTTTTAGATATTATTAATTAGATAATTAATAATTAGATATTATTAATTTTATTCAGGGACCCCATTGATATCTATATTTTCTCTGTAGATCCCTCCTTGTTTTCCAGCACTGCTCTAAAGTATTGCTACTTTTCAGATCTATAGTTTCCATGGCTTCATTTGGGGATGTGAGATAAGCCTGTCTGTCTAGGTTATCAAACTGATTTCCTCTGTTCATTCTAGCAGTGAGACTGGATAGACAACGTGTTAAATGTGTTATCTTTGATATGCCATGTCTTCAAAATTTCACACTAAGTATGCATACATTTTAGAAATCAAATGTTTAGGTTTCCAAGAAAATGTAATCACTTCCAATGAGACTTGTAATAGCTCTTGACCATGATTATAGCATAGGAAGTATCTTTGATTCAGCATCTTTTTTTCCTTTTAGCTAGAACTTAGTAAGAATCAAAGGTGGTGATGTTATCATTTCTTCCTCAGTTTGCACTATAGTACACATTCTGTGTTTCATTGTTTTTAGGTTCATGAAAATTCTTCATGTTCACACAACTTAGGCAATGTGGCCAATTTGCAAATTGAAATGAGGTATGAAACAATGTTATCTGGCCAATTCAGAAAATATTCTTAATTTTGAGATTCATATTTGGACAAACTAAAGCTACTTCATTCTGTATAATTAAAGTTTATTTGCAAGTTTTTATACACATATTTTACACAGGTTTTAGTAAATGTTTTTATGGATTACTGAATGTATTATAGATATTTTATAATTGATCTAGTTTTTCCATGTACATAAAATTATCTGGAGTTTGGAGCCTCACATTTTTTTCTAAGATAATTCCAGTTGTATTTTATGATCTCAAGTGAAGCTGGAAAGATAAAAATGATATCATCTGAAAAAGAAAGTTGAGCTATTCTAAAATAGAAATAACTGAGGTGTTTGAACAATTTGTAAAATTAATTCTTCCAATGAGTTTGCTCTTGACCCAGAACTAATAAAAATCTGCCTAATTAAAAAATTCTTAGATGGAATTAGTGGCAAAACAATCATCACAACCCAACTGCAGTTATTTTAGCCATCCTTATTAATAACTAATAATTCATCCAAAAATCTTTCCATATTCCTTACTATTACAGTTTTACCAAAATATCTCTCTACATAAATATGTAATATAGCTTCTATAAATACAACCTCAGCTCAGAGTTATTTGGTGAGAGGGTAACTAAATTAAAGTTCTGACTGTTTACTCTCTCACCAAACGACTTTGGGTTAAGGTTGTATTTAGAATATTCATTGAGTAGCCGCATCGGTGCCAACCAACTGGCCCATAATGAATTAGCTTGCTGTCTAATATATTTCAAAAATGAGATGAGATACATATTTTAATGTAACCCCAAATGTTCTTTTTGTAAATAGACAAAAATCTCAGCTTCAAATTCACAGTTTATATATATCAAAATTAAAAGGACATGTGAGATTTTTAATGTATTTGTACAAATTTGGAGGTTTCAAGCTGCAATTCTGTTTTAAAACTTCTTTGTATGAACAATTTGCTATTAAAAATGATAATTGCATTTCTCAAATACCAATATAATTCCAAACATTAAAAAGATTCAGCACATTCCCACTCATTATTTGTGCTTCAGGCACAGGGCAGTTCATATTTTAATTAGTCATTATCATGTAATTTCTAATTTTCTCAATTTTAAACATTAAAAATTAGAAGATCAAAGTTTTAAATGATAGTAGCAATGAATTAGCCACCAAGAGTGTTGAGAGAATTGAATTCAATACAAGAAAAAAATCTATTATTTTCAAATGTCATTTTTTTATTAAATGAATTTTACTTTATATTACCTGAAAAACCATAACCAGTAATTTTAGAAGTAAATTGAAAGACCCAATTATTGAGGGGAAAGATCAACTGATTAACAAAATGATATTTCAAAAGCTTCTATTTCCTCTAATGATACAAAACTATAAAATATTAATATATTTTTGCTGCCAACACATCCCAGAACAATTTTCCCAATTTTCTAAATGAGAGAGTAGTGATAATAATCTGTGAGGTTTTACAGAACAAACTTCACCAAAGTGTATAATCTCTATGCCACAAGGGTGACCATAGGAGATCAAACTGAGTTGAAAATTATATAAATATCAATTAAAAAAACTAATTCTGACCAAAATGAATCCCATTTCAACAAGTGAATGAGGTCAAGTGACAACACTGTTGGGTTGTGGAGGAGAGTAATGTTCAAAGTGCTTTACATAACATACAGTCTTGGGGGTAAAATAGTTTCTTTTGGAGTTTCAGTGTCCTAGTACAGAAAGTAAATATGTATTTCAAATTCACCTAAATAAATCCTTTTCAAATAATAGCTGAAGGTTAATTTCAAATTCAGAGAATGCAAACTCAGAGAGGTTTCATGGTAGAGCAGTGGAAAAAAGAGCTAATTTAATAGACATACAAAAATGTAAGAAAAGGAGGGGCGTCTGGGTGGCTCAGGTGGTTAAGCATCTGCCTTTGGCTCAGGTCATGATCCCAGGGTCCTGGGATCGAGCCCCGCATCTGGCTCCTTGTTTGGCGGGGAGCCTGCTTCTCCCTCACCCTCTACTGTTCCCCCAGCTTGTGCTCTCTTGCTCTCTCTGTCAAATAAATAAATGAAATCTTAAAAAAAAAAGACTTTGTTTCTAAAAAAAATGTAAGAAAAGGAAATCTACAATTATAATATGAGAGGCAACTTAAAATTGGGACAGATTAAAAGGGGTCCATGGTTCACTATAAAATTTAAATGTGATTAACTGGAAGCGATGAGTTTAAACCATGTTTTGGCATTGAAGGCACTTCCCAACAAAAGATAGAGTTCTGCCGAAGATAATTAAGATCAAGTCTTATTTACATGAACAATAGAGTTTTAAATAGTTATGAAAGTTGTTGGTGTTGTTTTGTTGTAGATGGAGTAGAGAATATAAAGGATGAGTTGAAGGGAAAAACAATTCTCTAAGAAAATTAAAGAAAGATAAAAAAAAAGAATCAGATCCTAGAGTAAAATAGGTGTGTCATAGGAAAAATGTAGCATATAGCAAAATAATTACACTTTATTTTCCAGGGTACAGTATTCCCAGGCCAGAAAATTGGGAAACAAACCTGGAATTATACATTGCCAGGTATACAAGTATTAATCTATGGGACTAGATCTCAGATCTGAATCATAAAAATAGTTATTTTTAGAAAGACCTATGTTACCCAAAGAAATATAATCAACTGCAAAGTTGAGAAAGGTAAGAAATTTTAGGCTTTATGGAAATACATAGACCTTATTTGGATAAGCCTCAAAGAAGAAAGGAGAAGTAATTACGTAATTACTTTGTAGTAATTACATGACTTCCCCAATCATTATTTTGCTATATGTTACATTTTTCCTTCCATGGAGAAAGAGGGTACTGGCATTTTTTTTTTTCTAATAATGCTTATAGAACCAGTTCAGTGGGAAAATGTATAGGGGTGGTATATAATACAGAGATATAAGAAATGTTTCACTTTTCTAAATTCAAATTTCCATGAAGCCTTAATTTGCTTTACTGAGCACCAAAAAGGGTGGAGAAACAATGAGGCGGTGCTTTTTGAGATTTCTTTCATATCAGAAAGGAGGAGCTGGTTCATAAATTGAAAGTGGTAAGAATTGCAGTGGGAATTGACCCTACTGTTCCATATGTGTAATATTGAAGGACACAGTCACATGCAAACTAAAGATCAAATTGTTTCCTCCTTCGTGATTCTCCAGTGATAAGAACGCAATTACATTGGACTGGCATTACCTGTTGATATTCCATCTCCCCAGATAGACTTTTTTTTTTTAAAGATTTTATTTATCCATTCATGGAAGAGAGAGAGAGAGAGAGGCAGAGGGAAAAGCAGGCTCCCAAGGATCAGGGAGCCCGACGTGGGACTCGATCCCAGGACCCTGGGATCATGACCTGAGCCGAAAGGCAGACGCTTAACCATCTGAGCCACCCAGGCGCCTGCCCCAGATAGACTTTGAACCTTTCAAAATCAGGGATAATATTTTATTCATCTTCTTTAATGCATAGTACAATATTTCTTGTTTGGGGAATTTAGTATCGTTGATTCTCATTATTCATGGATTCTGTGTTTACAAATTCGCTAACCGACTAAAATTTATTTGTAACCCCCAAATCAGTGCTCATGATACTTTCACAGTAATTTGGAGACATACATATGTCCAGAGAGGTGAAAAATGTGAATCACCCAACATGTGCTTTCCCATCTAAGATCAAATCAAGAGACAGTTTGTCTTCTTGTTTTGGTTCTTATATTATAAACAAGTGTACTTTTTGTGGGTTATTTATTGCCATGCTATTTTTCATATTTTATTATTAATATCACTGCTTAAAATGGCCACCTAGCAGAGTGTTGAGTGCTGTCTACTGTTCCTAATTACAAAAGACTGTGATGTGCCTTACTGAGACTATGTGTGTTGGACAAGCTTTGTTCAGGCATGGGTTATAGTGCTGTTGACTGTGGGTTAATGTTAATGAATCAACAATATGTATTAAATAAGGTGCTTTTAAACAAAAGACATGTAAAACAAGGTTATGTGTGCAAAAATGTTGTGGCCATGGCTTGTAGGCATCTAACACTGCATTTTTTGAAGGAGCAATGATTCAGGATTTCCTCATTCACTGTTTGCAGCAACTTTACGGAACATGACTATAATGAATAATGAGAAACAAACGTATATATTTTCTTGAAAAAGTGTTCTTTCAAAGATGTATTTATTTTTCACAAAGCTAGTTAGACTTCCTTTTTTTTACATAAATTCTCTTCCATATATTTTTTAAAAATAGAGTTAATGTGTAATTAAATAGATTCAGATTTTTAAGTATTCAATAGCTAAAGTTCTTGAATTTAATTTGTACCTCCACCAGTTGCATTCCGAATGACATGCTATAACTTCACATTGTCTCTAACTTCTTTGAGTTTTTGCCCTCAATATTTGTATAAATAATTTCCTCATGAGGCAGTTATAAAGACACAAAGGGCTAGTGTACAACAAAATATTTTTTATACTTTAAAAATGCTGAACAGATCATTGTTATTCTTTGATTATATAGATTTGATCTATTGAGACAAATTAAACTTATTTAAATAATTATTACTAGCATAAACATTTTACTCAGTTTTTAAAAAAAAACTGACTCAGCAACTACTGGATACTTGGAAGGCATCATCTTTGGGGCTGTGAGCATAAGGAATGTAAAAGTATAAGGTTCCTATACTCAAAAGAGCTTGTAGTGTAGGTGGAAAAATTTGGCATTCATACATTTTAATAGCAGTATAAGGTAGTATTTGATAAACACAAAAAGTCAGTTTCCATTAGGGCACTAAGAAGGGTGAAACCATAAATAAAACTTCCCTCCAAGAGACAGTATAAGTGATAGACAGTTCTTTCACATGGAAACAGGAAGAAAGGAAGAGAAAAATTTTGTTTTTGGCATTTTATTTTTCTGGATTTTAAAAATTAATTTAAAATTTGTTAAGAAAAATACTGTTAAAAAATTCCTGTGTAATAATTTTTACCTAGATATGAAGTACAATACGTTTGATGTCAAGTTTGTTCCAAAAGGTGATTGGGGAAGTCATGTAATGCACTTTTTTTTCTTGCAAAAAAAAAAATACAGGCTTTTCTATACTTGTATGCTTTAATGATGTTTGCTAATTGTGACATGATCTCTACTTACACTAATTACTAACTGCTGTAATCATACAAATCATGCTTATACACACTAATTTACTTAAGATGGTATTTAAACAAAAATTCATTTTTCCTACCAGCAGCAGGAGAGGATGAGGTGCTGAGGTATATTAAATAAGGAGGGCCAAGAACCACAGAAGATGGTATGAGTGGTGCAAGCAAGTTGGTGGCAAGATGAGGCAGGTGTTCTTTACTTGTGCTGAGCAGTCTCTCCTTGTTTCTAAAGCACTTTCTTATCCCCTTAACCACAAGTGTGAAACCCACAAACATTGGGGATCAAATAAAAGGGAATTATCTTACTGGGTGATGTAGCAATCCATCCCAGATGCCATTTCTTTGTAACCAGATTCTGTGTACCTATTGCATCCTCTACTTCTCTAACACAACATTTTGAATGTTGCTAAGCACATCAATAAACCAGCAGCTAGTAGCTAGAGGAGGCACCTGAAACTCCCAGTCCTTCTTCTATATATTATTTACTAGAAGAGAAGAAGACAAAGAATGTATTAAACCCTGATAACTTGTTTTACTTTTAATATCCCCCTAGATTGTCATCACAATCTGAAGAGATTTTGCCTATTGAAAAAAATAAGTGGATTTCGAAGAATGGTTTTCTAAATTTATGGAGAATAAGTGGTAAAATTGGTATTAGAACACTGATTCTAATATACTGTTCTATGTTCTAATACCTGTGCTATTTTATGTTACATCAACAGCACCTGCAGGACACCTGTTAGAATTATCTTAAGCCACAGTCACACAGGTCCCGCCACTCAAGACACAGTTTGACTATAAAACAAGTCGGAAAGAAAAATTCCTTTTCTCTACGATAAAAGCTGATTAATATTTGTTCCATTATTTTTGCCTTTGATTCTGGATCTTGCTTGCCTGTGCCAGCAGTTCCCACTAGGATCTGGGTCTCTGGCTCATAGTGCTCTGGTTGTTCCCTTCCCCAGTGCTATTCATATTCAGTATGTCCTGCCTAGTATAGAACAGAGATCAGGATATCAGCAGTCATCTTAACAAAATCTTCTCAGCCTTGGTGTTGGAGGCAAAACATTTGGATTTATATTACTATTCCCAAATAGTAAGATGTACTTTATCTAGAAGCCATACAGAGTTCAACAGCTTGGTTTGGTAGTTGACATTAAAAAGGCAGAAGAATATTTTTTTAAAGGACTTGAGGTTGGAAATTGAAAAGTGAGTAGGAAGACGTGGAGAATTGTGGAATATGGGTTCAGTTAAAAAAAAATCAGCTTCTGGGGCACCTGGGTGGCTCAGTCGGTTAAGTGTCTGCTCAGGTGTTCTTCAGCTCAGGTCATGGTCCCAGGGTCCTGGGATTGAGCCCCACATCAGGCTCCCTGCTCAGTGGGGCGTCTGCTTATCCCTCTCCCTCTGTGTGCTCTCTCCCTCTGTGTTCTCTTGCTCGCTCTCAAATAAAAATAAATAAAATCTTTAAAAAAAATCAGCTTCTTAACCATTGCATTTTATATATACGTTGTACTCATTTTTTTTTAACTTGATATAGTTGACAAGTAATGTTACATTAGTTTCAGGTATATAACATAATGATTCACCCTCTCTATACTTTATGCTACGCTCACTGCAAGTGTAGCTACCATCTGTCACCATGCAACTCTATTACAATGTCGTTGACTATATTCCCTATGCTGGGTCTTTTATTCCTGTTACTTATTCATTCTATTACTAGAAGCCTGTATCAAGTACTTACCTGCACATGTTTTGCTCATCTCCCCCATTTCCCACCCCTCTGGCAAACACCAGTTTGTTCTTTTTATTTGTAATCTGCTTCTGCCTTTTGTTTGTTTATTCATTTGGTTTGTTTTTTATTCATTTTTTGTTTATCCTTTTGCTTTGTCTTTAGATTCCACATATAAGTGACATCATATGGTATTTCTCTTTCTCAGCCTGACTTATTTCACTTAGCATAATACCCTCTAGATCTTCCATGTCATCTCAAATGGCAAGGTCTCATCCTCTTTTATGGCTGCATGGTATTCTATTGTATATATGGATACCACATCTTCTTTACCCATGCATCTATCAATGGACACTATGTTGTCTTCATATCTTGGCTATTGAAATAATGATGCAATAAACATAGGGGTGCATATATCTTTTCAAATGAGTATTTTTGTATTCTTCAGATAAATACCTAGAAGTGGAATTACTGGATCATATGGTAGTTTTATTTTAATTTTTGAGTAACCTCCATGTTGTTTTATACTGTGGCTGTACCAATTTATACTCCCACCAATAGTGCACAAGAGTTCCTTTTTCTTTTTCTTTTGTAAAAGATCTTATTTATTTGAGGGGGGAGAGAGAGAGCGAGAGCATGAGCAAGTGAGAGCACAAGATCAGGGGGAGGGAGAAACAGACTCCCCACTGAGCAGGGAGTCCAGTGCAGGGCTAGATCCTAGGACCCTGAAATCATGACCTGAGCCAAAGGTAGACACTTAACCAAGTGAGCCACCCAGGTGCCCCAAGGGTTCCTTTTTCTCCACATCCTCACCAACACTTGTTATTTCCTTTTTGTAGTAGCCATTCTGACAGGTATAAGGTGATATCATGTTGTGGTTTTGATTTGCATTTCTCTGAAGATTAGTGGTATTGAACATCTTCTCATGAGAGAGAGAGAGCAAGAGAGCACAAATCAGGGGAGAGGCAGAGGGAGAAGGAGAAGCAGGCTCCCCGCTGAGCAGGGAGCCCAATGTGGGGCTCGATCCCAGGACCCTGGGATCATGACCTGAGCCGAAGGCAGATACTTAACTGACTGAGCCACCCAGGCATCCCCCTTTGCCCATTTTTTAATCAGGTTTTTTCCCCCCTTTGGTGTTGCGTTGTATGAATTTCTTATATATTTTAGATATTAACCCTTTATTGAATCTATGGCTTGCAAATATTTTCACCCATTTAGCAGATTACCTTTTTGTTTTGATGCTGGTTTCCTTTGCTATATAGAAGCTTTTTAGTTTGATGTAGACCCATTTGTTTTCTTTTGCTTCTGTTTCCCTTGACTTTGGAGACAGATCCACAAATATGTTGTTAAGACTGATGTCAAGGAGTTTACCACCCATGTTTTTCCCTAAGACTTTCATGGTTTCAGGACTTACATTCAAATCTTTTATCCATTTTGAGTTAATTTTTGTGTATGGTGTAAGATTGTGGTCAAATTTTATCCTTTTGCATGTGACCGTCCACTTTTCCCAACATTTATTAAAAAGACTGCTCTTTCTCCATTGTGTGTTCTTGGCTTCCTTGTCATAGATTAATTTTTCATATGTGTGTGAGTTTATCTCTGGCCTCTCAATTCTGTTCTTTTGTCTGTGTGTCTGTTTTTGTACTAATACCATACTGTTTTGATTACTGTAGCTTTGTTGTACAGTTTGAAAGCAGGGAGCATGATATCCCCATCTTTGTTCTTCTTTCTCAAGATTACTTCTGTTATTCAGGATCTTTTGTGGTTCCATACAAATTTTAGAATTATTTGTTCTAGTTCTGTGAAGTATGCCCCTTAAATTTCGATAGGTATGAGCAACAACTTCATTAGTTTTCTATGTCAGCCTTCTATTTCATAAATATGTCTGTGTATGTGTGTGTATGTATATGCATAAAGATATACATATTTACATATGAGTACATATTGTGCATATACTGTATACATAGCTTATATTACATTGTTTCAATATACAAAAACTAATATTATATATATATTCTTTTGCTAGTGAGATACCTGTTATTAGAGTCTTAAATGTCCATGAAAACACCATAAAAACTGTTTACAAAATCCTATTCCATCTAGGTTGCAGCTGTAATCAAGTGTTTTATTGTTGGTAGGTTCATTTTGCCTTTTTTTTTTTTAATGAAGTTTGAACAGCATGAAATGAACCTGTTACAGTAGATGAGATTTAGGTGAGTATTCCTAATTAAAAAGTATATATAGTCTTTAAAATAAATAGCTTTGTAAGTTGTCACACTTTCTCTGAATTTTTTAGAAATAAACAACACTAGTTTTTAGACTTTATTTTACATTTATATTTGGGCTAGGCAGATTGAACGGATGAAATTTTCTAGCATTCTGTTTCTTCAGGCAAGTATTCCAACTCATGAAGGAAATGAAATATGTTATCTCATATTTCACCTCTATATGGCTGGCATAGAAACCTAAGACATGCATTACACTTATCAAACACAATTCCCACTGTTTGTCTCTTTCCTCATTTATGAGCTCTTTGAGGAAAAAGACCAAATTTTTAATATTTTTGTTTTTCCAGTGCCTGGCATAGTACCTGAACATAGCAGATTTTGGAATAGTTTATTTGTAGAACTTTATATGAGAAGAGGTGGCTAGGTCAAGAACAGGGAACATTTTTTAAAAAGAAGAAAAATGGTCTCTTCACTTCATCTGTCCCCCTCACCATGTCTATCCCTACTAGAACAGCTAGCTCTTGACTCTTAAAATACATTGGTTGCATTTCATCTAACATTAGCTAAATCTATTTCAGGAAGTGGGAATATCGATGTCAATATTGGCTGTGTGAGTGGGTCAGTTTGTATGTTAGCTGCTAACACAGAGACCAAGAACTGTTAATTTTTTTTTATTGTGCTTTTGAAAGAATTCTTCCTGTCTTCTTTATTCCAAATCTGCGAGTGGATATTTCCTAATACGACATTGAATCTACTGACAGAGAGATGATATTTTCTTTCTAGTCAACAACTGGTCTTCCCCCATATGTGGTAAAATAGTAAAGATTTTAAGTATTCACATTGATAATTCATTAAGCTGACCTCTAGCAAAATGTGGATTTCTGGAGTTTAGTCTGTTTCTGTGCACTGACTTCCCCATGATTTATATGTTTTACAATGAATTCTACTTTTCCAATCTTCTTGTCACCAATTTTACTCTTTCTGATCAGTCTTTTCTGTCGCTGTCTCTGGAGTCTCATTTCAGTCTGCCTCATAAAAAATATATTAGTTATCATCCTAAAAGACTCCCAACTTCTGTTTCTGTGCCTGTCTGTCTACATGCAGACTGCTCTAACAAGCATCACTGGCTCTGCTTGCTCGAGTTTACTGGGGTCCAGAATTATTATTCAAGGTAGCTTCTCCAGGCCCCAATGAACCCCTGGCCTTGTGCTAATGGGTTTTCTCCTAAAGATGCAAATAACGGCTGCCTAAAGTCCTGTTTAATTGTCTCAAAATGAGGCAATCTGGCATCTTTGCAGAGCCATAAATAATCCTCTGAAACTACTTACAGAAATACTCTATCAAGATGTTTTTTTGAGACTTGTAGTAAAAAATGTGCAATGCCAAATAGCCACCATAAACCAGATCACATCTGTAGGAGGAGGTTTGCTGAAAGAAGCTTCTCTCTGAGTCTCCCCTTTTACTGTAGTTATAAAAACCACCTTTACTAATTAGTATTACTCTGGTACTGATGTTTAGGACTCATACTATCCAAAGAGCCAGTGTAAAGTTAGGGCTTTAGGAAAATGAAAAGTGAGGCTTCATTTGGTGCTGCAGTCAGATCAATCATGCTTATTTTTTTTTAAACCAGACTAGGTCAGCTGCATTCTATCACTATTTAAATTTATTATTTCTTTTTTTTAAAGATTTTATTTATTTATTTGAGAGAGAGAATGAGAGATAGAGAGCACAAGAGGGAAGAGGGTCAGAGGGAGAAGCAGACTCCTTGCTGAGCAGGGAGCCGGATGCGGGACTCGATCCCGGGACTCCAGGATCATGACCTGAGCCGAAGACAGTCGTTTATTTCAAAACTACCCAGAACCGCACTTCAAGCACTTCGATAATTTATACCTAGGATTAGAAGAGTAAATAGGGTAAATTAGAGTACTAAAGAGTTCTTGACAAAAATTCAGTTTTATTACTACATATTAAATATAATATAGCTAACCCATTATGGAAAATCAAATGCAGAGAATTAGGGTGTTAATGTTAACCAAGCCTCAATATTTATAATTGACATTTATATTTATCATTACATACTCAGATGTACAGTCTCTGAAGCATAATAAGTATGCAATAAATATTTATTGAACACATGAATTAATGAATAAAATTTTTAATATCATCCTTAGTTTTCTGATTAAAGCATTGCACACACTTTCGTAGGCATTCACCTCAGCAGTAATTAGACATTCATCCAGAAATCTAATTTCCATAATCTTAGCCCTCTGGAAAGGAGTCAAGAGCCCCACACACTGTACCTGAGAACATACAGGTTTTGGTGTTCACAAATGAGTCTCTGATACCACGGATATCAAATAGCTTTGTGTTTAAGAATTAAACAGAAAAAAAAGATGCAAAATACAGCTGCTTAACATTTTAGAATGTGGATAAATGAAGAGAAGTTTCAATCATACAGAATATTCATTTCCACTGAAGTTTTATATAATGTCATACCTTGATAAAGAAGTTATTTTTTTCATTAAGAAGACTTTGATGAAAACGAGATCCTGGAGAAGAAGGGTAGGAAGACTATGTGTCATAATTCAACATTCTCAAAATATAGATGGTGACTGGATTATTTAGTGAGCCAGGCACAGTGAAGGCTAATCAGTGAAAATAGAAATTAGCTGATTAAGCATTCTTAGATGACTGAGAGAAAGCATGTTACAAAAATAGAGAAATTGGAAAAAATTCATTTATCCTGTTCAGTCTTATTCTTCCAGAAAACTATTTAAAACATTTATTTCTAGGTAAAGTAACATTAGAACAACTTTTCTCAGTAACCTACATTATCTCTTAACAATCTCTACTCTCAAAATGCACTTCCCAATATTGAATCCAAAATTTTGCCAAGTGACAAGCTGATAAATTATCCATGCAAATATTTAAATATTTACCAGCTTATTTTTCAACTTTTTATTTCTTTTCATGGTTCTCTATTCAATGTTTACAGTTTTTAGGGCACAGTTTTTCTGCATTCTGTACATCAACTAGTAAGAATTTCTGAACCTCTTAAAAATAGGACCTGAATGTATAATCTGCTAACTATGGAAACAAATCAATCAAAAGATAATTATGATTTTAACTTAGGTCTGTATGAAATAAAAAGACTTATGTCCCTGCCTCAAACAACAGGAGAATTGGATAAAATATTAGAAACCATATTTTTCAAATATTGGGCAACAGGCAGCATATGATGGTGATGCCTGAGTGATAGAAAGCAGATGAAGTAAACCCTCTGAACACCTCAGCTTCCTGCCCAGAAGAAGTTTTGGGGTTGTAGGGCAGGGAGAGAAAACCTACAAAGAATGTGGTGGTCATTTATATGAGGGGACATAGATCAAAGTTTATGGAGGCCATGGTGCCCATAATTTGTGACTCAATAATGGAGAGGGGTTGTTGCACAGAGGGAAGGGTAAAGAGATTTGAAGAAGATCCTCAGCTCTTCAGCTGAGTACAACTCAATGCATGTGATAAAGGAAGTTAACACAGGTTGGGAAAAGACCTTCCAGAAAAGAGAAAACTGAACAATTTCCAAATCTCACACATGTCTAGTAATAATTCATATTACTACCAGCCAAAAATGGAAAAATTTCAATAAATAAGACATCAGACAGAATTCTCAGAAAATATCACCTTGGTAATAGAGCTCAATTAGCCCTGGATTAAAGAACGCAAGTACTGACCAGCAAAGCTTAAAAGTAAACCTCAGGATATATTAAACAAATTCCAAATAACTTAAACGATGTGCCAAAAAAGTCCAACACTATTTACATGAACAGTAATAGCAAGAACTCAAAAACGTAGAATTCATACTGTTCAGCATCCAAATTTCCAAACTTGCTAAGAAACAGGAAATTATGACCCATAATGAGGATAAAATTCAATCAATGCAAACTCAAAAATTACATAGATGATGTAATTTTTTAAATTATAAGTTCTAATTATAATTTTATTTAAAACAGATCCAGAAAAATAAAATGTGTTCCATATATTCAGAAAAGTGAAGGGAAAACACAAACCTGCTAAGAGAGTAAAGTGAATAAAAACAAACAAAAAACACAGTGGAAATTCCAGAGAGATAAAATTCAATACTAGAAGTGGAAAAAAATAATGAAATTAGCAATGATTAGATATTGAAGAAGAAATCAATAGACTTAAAGACTTAGCATTAGAACTATCCAAAATGAAGCACATAGAAAAGAAATATAAGCAAAGCAACTAGCAGATCAGTGACCTGAGGAATGATATTAAATGTACTGTAATATTCATAATTTAATTCTTAGGAGAGGAAAGAAAAGAAAGCAGAGAAGAAAAAGTAAAAAATAAAAAAATAAATGAAAAGAAATTGATGGAAACTATAAAACCAAATATCCTAGAAACTTTAAGAAATCAAAGCAGTATAAACATAAAGAAAACCACACCAAGCCACCCTGAAATGAAACTTTTAAAAAACCAATGATAAAGAGAACAAAAGGTAAGAACAGAGAAGGATTAAAGTTATGAAGTGATATATTGAAAGTGCTAAAAGAAATAACTGCCAAACTCAGATTTGATAGTGAGCAAAAACAATTTTTTAAAACATAAAAGCAAAATAAAGACATTTCAGACAAAAAAAAAAATGTGCGGAGCAGCAGACCTGCATCACAAAATATGTTTAAAAAGTTTTTCTGGCAAAAGAAAAATTGGGGGCACCCTAAACAGTAATTATGCAATTAATTGCAAAAGACATTGCTTATTTTTTAAATTTACTATAAAATATAACTGCCTCCTTATAGCAAAAAACAATAACAATGTAGAAGTCAACATATGTAGAAGTAAAATACATGACATCTGTAATGCAGGGGATAGGTGGTGGGAAATAATGGCTAAAACATACCATATCAATAATTTCATTAAATGTTTTTATAACACTTCTCATTAGAACTGTAATGCAAGCCATATATGGAATTGTAAATTTTGTAGTAGCCATATTAAAAAAGAAAAAAGAAACAGGTGTAACTAATTTTAATAATACATGTTGTTCAACTCAATATACACAAAATATTATCACTTCAACATGTAACCAATGTAAAAATTATTAATGAGTATTTCACATTTTTTTTACAAAATCTTTAAAACCCAGAGTGTATTCTACACTTACAGCATTTCTTAGTATCAATTACTACTTATCTCACTAGCATATATGGCTTTTGATTACCATAAAGAACAGAATAGATATAAGTCATGATTGTGGTGTTGGTTATATGATCTAGCACATTTGTCAAAACTTACCAAATTGGGTGCTTTAAATGATAAGTTTTATTATACTGCGTTATACTCAGCATAAGACACCACCCAAATCACAGTACAGAATATTTCCATCATACTTGAAAGTTCCCTCATGACCTTTCCAGTCAATCCCAACCATACCCACAGAAGTTAGCACTATTTCAACTTCTAACACCATAGGTTTGTTCTGCCTGTTCTTGACCTTTATATATATATATATATATATGAAATCATATATCATTCATTCTTTCATGTCTGTATTATTTTATTTGACATGATATTTGGAAGACTCATTCATGTTGTGTACAGTTTATTATTTTTTTACTACTAAGTGGTATTCCATTGTATGAATACAATTTAGGTATCCATTTTTCTCTTGGCAGACATTTGGCATGCTTTCAGTCTTTAACCATTATGAATAAAGTCACTATGATGTTCTTGTACACAGCTTTTTGTGTATATAAAAATATTTTTTCATAATACCTAGTAATGGAATTGCTATGTCATGGACATTGCATACATCATATGTGTTGTGTTTGTGTTTATTAGAAAATGTCAAATAGTCTTACAAAATGGTACCATTTTATGTTCTCACCGGCAATGTATAAGAATTACATTTGCTTCACATCCTTGCCAATATTTAGTATGGCCAGTCTTTATAAATTTTAGTCATTTCAAAAGGTGTGCAATAGTACCTCTTTGTAGTTTTAATGGGCATTTCCTTGATGAATGATAATATTGAGCATCTTTTCAAATGTGTATTGATCATTATGTATCTTTTTTGGAAAGTGCCTGTTCATTTATTTTTCCCATTTTTATTTTGGGATGTCTGTGTTTTTATTACTGATTTATAGAAGTCCTCTATTCTCTCTCTGATCATTGAAGTATCTTTAGCCAATTACTTATCTTTATGGGAGAGCATGTCAGATTTGTTTTCCACATTACTTGTCTGATTATTTAGTTTATCTCTACCTCCCTAACTATAATGCAGATATTAATTCTTTTATTTTATTTTCCTTAAATAAGTATGTTTCATCCAGCTCACTCCCTCAGTGACATTTCCTTCTACATTAAATTATGTCATCTCACCTTCCATCTCTTATTTAATAAGATAATTAATTCAATATATTGAAAAGGAAGAAAATGGCAATTTAAAATTTTTACTTTTTTAATAACAAATATTGTTCCAAATGATGCTTGTTTTTTGTTTTTTGGTTTTTTTTGCCTTGTGCCAAAATTATTTAGCAGAATCTTTTTCAATACCATGTACTTTCTCCCACATTTTAGGTTGATAATGCTTCTTAAAGCCTGTATGGTGAATTTTTATTGAATCTTTTCAGTCTCCTACATTTCAAAGTTAAAGCAAAAGGATACATTGAGGGAGGGAATTGCAGACCAAATTTTTCTGCTCTAATGAGGATTCTGTTAGAATGAGGAAAGGGCTCCTATTTCCAAGGACTGATGACCATGGAAAAGAATATATTCTTCCAGGTCTTTCTTTAGTAGGCACTGTGCTTGAAAAGCTGACACACAGAGTATACTACTCCCTTGACTTTTATCTGCGTTTGCAGTTTTTCTTAATGACTTCCCAACCTATAACTTTCCTCTATTATTTTGACCCTGATATTTTTTGCATCATTATGATATGTGGACACCAATTTGATTTTTTTAAAAGCCAAGATGAGAGGTTATTCACTTGGCTGCCTCAGAAAGCAGATCATGGTCAATAGGTAAAGTGGCTTCTGACTGTGTACTACATCAAATGGTTTTTGTAATATTTATCATATCACATTATAGTTAGCTTTTTTTTTTTTAAGTGACTGCTGGCTGAACTCAGAGCTCATTCATAGGCTGCAATAACTACCAGAACACTTTTTGCCAAGCCTTGTATTAAACATTTCACAAGCAATATTTCTTTTAATTCTCAAGATAACATTTGAGGTAAATAGTATTATTACCTCTTTTTTACAGATGACAAAACTACTGACTAAAGGTGTTAAGTACATTGGCTAAAGTCACATGGCAAGGTGAAAATAAATGAAAGTAAGAGTTTCAGTAGGTCTTTTAGGGGTGTAAAAAGCATATTGGTAGAGTCTCTCCCCTTTGTCTTCATCATTTTTTTGCAGACTCAACTCAATATTGATATTGTTTAAGATGAGTTGCTTGAGTAATACTTTCTTATGGTGATTAATTTGTATCCTATGCTTTCCTGAGCACTGACATTCTAATGGTGACAGTAAGTCATCATGGGTAGAGAGGAGCACACAGATGGTAACACAGAACTCAGATCTCCCCTGTCCTTCTACAGCTCCAATTTCCATTTTTTAAAATTTGTAAAACTATTTAATATCATCACTTGTGGTGCTCTTCAAAATTCCAAAATAATAATGTAAATTCATATACAATTAATTATTCCTAAATACTGAAAAATAAGAGTTAATAAAATCTGCTCTGTGAAGTGAATCTTTTTCTACTTTTAAAATTACTCACAATATCTTAATATAAGTGAATAAAATGAACTTCTTTGTTAAAGACATTATATAGGCAAAGTAGGGGAAACATAAACCTTTCCATCTTAGAACATTTGTACAAGTAAAATATAATCACTTTTATTAAACTGGACAGATAAACAAAAAAGTAAGTTTAAAAGAACTGTCCTGAAATCTCAGTACCATGCAATTCTTATCTTACCACATTTTCTTTTTCGTAAAACATGACAGGAAGGATAAAAACAAAATAATTCCAGACATATTCTGGTTGAGATGTGTGAGATGGGAGAGATGCAATTCATTCACCCCCTCAAAAGAATCCACCCTGTTTTAATGAATGCTATAGTGTTCTCTAATGCTAGACATTTTATAGCTTCAAATACCTTTAAGTTCTTGCTTATTTATATTCTAGATGTGAATTTCTTGGCAGTTCCTAGTGATTTTTCATAAAAAATGTAGGATTCTATCAGATGACATAGTCCACTAAATGGAAATATTTCAGAGAATTAAATTTTTTTAAATTTATTATTCTGGTTGTGATAGTGTATTATATAGTTTCGGAAGATGTTTACCATTGGATAAAGGGCACATGGGATCTGTCTGATTATTTCTTTTTTTTAAGATTTTATTTATTTGAGAGAGAGAGAGAGCAAGTGAGAGTGAGAGCATGAGCAGGAGGAGAGAGAGAAACAGACTCCCCACTCAGCAGAAAGCCAGATGCGGGGCTCAACCCCAGGACGCTGGGATGGTGACCTGAGCAGAAGGCAGAAGCTTAACCGACTGAGCCACCCAGGTGCCCTGTCTTGATTATTTCATAGCACTGCATATGAATCTATAATTCTCTGAAAAGATTGATTAATAAAATTTAGAAGTAGTTTGAACAATACTTGCTCTCTTCTTAGTGTATAACTAAATATATGGAATGGGCATCTTCTCTGTGCCTTGGTGAATTGCCATGCTTCTTTCTAAGTTTGCATCAGCTTCCAATATTTTATCCTTTGGTCTTTCAATTTCAATAAAATATCTCCAAATTTTCCTTTATTGTGAGGATTTTGCCAGCATCACTTCCTCTGAGACATCTTCATCTTTTTCATCACACCCACTTTACTTATTATGTCAATAAATTCTCCATCAAATTCCTCTCTGGGTGTATATCTAGAGTCTCTCTAATGACAGTAATGTTAACATTCTCATGGTCAGCTATCGCTTCTCTAGCTTTATTTACGTTATACTCAAATGTCACATCAAGCATTATTACTTTCTATTACTTCAAACACTTTCATCTTTTTTTGCATAAGTCTCTCTCTCTTGATGATCCATTTAAAAAAAAATACCACATGAGTTTATCACTAGGAAAGTAGGAGGTAACACAACAACATGCTTTTATGTCTGCGTGTGAACTGAATAATTGATGCTCAAAGATCATTTGCTGATTGGTCATTGATTATAATATGCATGTGTTATTTACACAGTGATTTGGGGACTGAAAAGCTACCAGCAAAGTTTGTGCTTTATGGAATTACAGTTAATATAACATGGTAACTGAAACTTGAGCCATGTTCTTGGGAGATTGGTTTTATCTAAATAAACTCTGGTAACTGAAATTTGTGCACATCAGAACCATGCACAGCAAAGGCTGCCTGTACTTAACCCTGATCACTAGATGATGTAGTGTAAGTAATGCTTTATCCTTTTCAGGGCTATGTCAGAAAAGGCCATGCACTGTCTACCTACTTCCCATGAAATGCTTGCCTTGGGAAAAAACAGCTATCATGTAAGAACTCCAAATACTCTAGGGTCTCAGCATGTACTACTATAGATGACATCCTCACCTGAGCTCTTAACCAATAGCCTGTATCAAATGGTATCCAGGTGAGTGAGTTATCTTAGATATCTAATCCAGTTGAGTTTTCAGATGGCTACAACCTCAGCCAGCATCTGACCACACCAGCACGAGAAGTCCTGAGTAAAAACTGCCCAACTGAGTTCTTCCTGAATTCCTGATCCACAAAATAGGAGAGAAATAAAATGATTATTTTAAGCCACTAAGCTTTGGGATAATTTGTTATAGCAGTAGTAACCAGAACAAAGGATTATACCAACTAGCAAATAAGATGTGCATTTTGATTATATGTTTGAGGACTTAGAAAATTACTAACTAGTGTGTCTGTGGAACAAGTGAAACCAGAGTGAAATGAACCTGGGCCAGGTTCATTAATTATCCATTTATTATCTCTCTGCCATATACTCCCAGGAAATGATTATTGAGTTAATATTTGCAGATTCTTTTGGGGAAGAACTGAGAGAATCATTACACATTTCCTATGTTGTTACAGGGTGCTGGAGACCCAGCCTCCCATTCACTCTGTGAGTTCTTGGTCTATAAACTGACTTGAGTGTGCAAACCAGGCAAAGCATTATGACTTTTATTGAGGCTGTTTTTCTTGATTTCCTTTTCAACCAGTGTGGATAATGTTTGTTTTACTTTGTTTTATTTTATAAATCCAGCAATGTCACTGTTGGCTACCATATAGTTTTTTTCCAGAAGTCCTGTGTTCTATTAGCAGTTACCATAGTGATGGTTGGTTCAGTTCCTGGCTTCCTCTCTGACTTTGACACATATTTCAATAATTTCACTCATCTTTCTCCTGACAATTAAGCCTTACCACCTGGTCTCTATTAATGTGGCATTCCATCACCTTTCTTTCAATCAGATAATATCATCTTTTAAAATCATTCCCAGCCTACAGGGGATAGCCATCACGGATATTTACAATACCGGTGTACTCCTCACTAACACTTTTCTTCCCACTTTGCTAAATGAATTGCACTCAGGGTTCCCATAGCGTTTCACAGATTTATGTATTATGTGCACTCTAATTGCCCATGTTTGTGAGCATTTGATCTTTTCTCCACTGTTTACCAGGGTATCTCTGCATTTCTCTTTATTTAGTGAGGGCAATCACTTTTTCCAGCCTTTCACAAGCCACCCAGTAGTAATTAGCAACATCTCCCACTGTCTTTGTCAAAGGGTTAAATTCTATGTGACAGGGTGCCTGGGTGGCTCAGTTGGTTAAGCAACTGCCTTCGGCTCGGGTCATGATCCTGGAGTCCCAGGATCGAGTCCCGCATCGGGCTCCTTGCTTGGCGGGGAGTCTGCTTCTCCCTCTGACCCTCCCCCCTCTCATGCTCTCTCTCTCTCTCTCTCTCAAATAAATAAATAAATAAATAAATAAATAAATAAATAAATAAATAAATGAATAAATTCTATGTGACAGGGGAGTGTCCCCATGTGAGGAAACTCTTCCTTATATAACTATATAGTCTGTTATCCTTGATCTAGCACCCTCAGATATAATCCCATATATACTGTCCAGGGTCCTGTCTGTAATTTTGGCTAGGTCCTGCCATTTCTTTGGCACTTAGTGATTTTTTTCTCCTTTAGCAGACCCAGCACTTCCCAAGCCAACTTAATCTGGCAAGGAGCAGAAGTAGAGGCATACCCTGAGAAAGGAATGTGTTGTCTTGCAAGCAGAGGTGTCTGCATCATCCTTAAGTATGGATAAAATGGTAATCTTTGAACAGGGAGGAGTGAGACATTTCTGAAAGCCCCGAGAGTTTAAGGTTATCTGAAGTGTCAAGGTTCTAGGGACCATTAACCCAGACACCAACATCCTTAATCTCAGGCTTCCACCCTTCCTTATCGAAGCCCAGACTTCTTCTGTTCTCTAGCATCAGAAAATATGAATATTTTTTATGTATTTCCAAGGAGGCATTGTGACTTTAATATACTGCCTTAAAACAGTGATCAGAGTCTTTGTCTTTTTCCAGTGCATTGATAGTACCCCACGAGAGGCACCTAATTCCTACATTATAATGACTACTCCTTTTTTATTTCTTAAATGCTTGAGATATTGTATTACCCAGTGTATTTATTTTCATTTGTTCAGTACTGGTTAAAGTTTAATAATGGCATCGCTGTAGTGTACCAGGGCTTATCAGTATCCCCTTTACTATCATTCATAGGATTGATTCATCATGGTGGCCAGCCAGTGGGTCACCTAGCTCTAATATCCCATTTTATAGTTCATTCTTTAGACTCACTCTTGACACCAATTGGCTTAGGTCATGGTCTTCAAAAACAGTATCTATGATAGGAATTTGTATGCAGAAGTTGTACTGGGGAAGACATACCGGAACAACAACTGTAGTAAAGTGAAGGGAACAGGACAGGACAGAGAAAGAAGTTGAACTGTAATGCAGTTGCAACAGAAGACTCAACCAACCCCGTGGGCATCTATGGAATGAGTTGTCCCCGCAGAACTGTCCCAAGTTAAAGTTGCAAGGCCAAGACTTCAGAGACATGCATGTACCAGTCACTGACGCCAGCAATGGCCATGACCTTGGGAGAGGCAGCTTCCTCAGACTGAGAGCAGTTTCCAAAATGAACCAATTATAAGCCATCTGCAGCCAATACACATGACTATTGGAGGAATGAATATCTCCATCCTGGAGGAGAATCTGAGAAGTATACGTTGTAATTGCAAAGTACGTAAAGAAGGTCATTCAATAGTAATACACATATTCACTGGAGAATCTGTTTTCAGCAAGGAACTATAAGTTGCAAATGACTGTGTCAAATATCCTTTCACTAGGAGATATCTTATGGTGATGGTGGCATGGTGAAAATATGTAGCAATTAGAGTACAGAAAGCATGTTTAACTAAACTAGTGTTAGAGGACAGGAACTGTAGCCATTTCCAATAATAAGTAAAGAAAAAACAACTAACATTTTGAAGTTTGTGATACAAAGCAAAACTTCTGTTCTTAAAGGATGTTATTGTGAACAAATGCAAATATAAAAACCAAAAGGTGTCTTTAAGTAGTAATATGTCCCATACATGACAAATAAAACAGTATGGAAACCAGAGAAGACATAATAGACTTGAGCAATTCTAAGAGAAAACGTAGCCCAACCAAAGCCTTAAAGAAATGCAACCCTTAGACATCCTGCCCAATTAGAGCTCTCACCATATACTTTGTAAAAGAGAAATCAGAAATAGAACATCACTGAAGGGTTATGGTTACAGTCCTCTTCCACCCATAGAGTTGGGACAGATAAAATTATCAACATATATCCATATTGAACAATCCTTAAGTTAATGAATGACTATCAAATACTTATATTTAGCAACCCTGCTAAGCCAACTCTGCCTGGTTGTGGCAACCAGTATTCTGTTGTCCAGATAGACAAAATCAGTAGACTCTACGTATAGTTATAGCTTTCCAAGTCAGTCTTAGACTTAATTCTGTTTAGATTGATTGCCTGTAAAAACCATTGCCCCAGTGACAAGAATTTTGATAGAATTTAACTGTTAACAAGATTAAAACTCAATTTGGAATGAAATTTTTAAAAATAAACCACATTGAGAGAATCAGAAATACTTTAGTAATATAAAGCTTATAAAACATTTTAATTGGCAAGAAATAGGAGGGAGAAAATGTTAGGATCTTTTGGTTTCTCTAGATTATAAGCAATATGTTCTCTAGATTATAAGCAACTCATGTTCACTCTTACAGTCCCATTAATTAGCAGGTTTGATACTCATTGATACTTGTTTAGTGAAATGAAAACATGCCTCAACAGTATTTCAATATAATTGTCTGTGGACCTCTCAAGCCTTGTGCCTGTTTTTTTAGTTTTTTGTTTGTTTTTAATTCTAAAAATTGTTCTCTTTTGACATTTGGCTTTAGGTTTGTCATAACCCTCTCTTTCCCTATTTGTGACCTGTCTTATCAAGCTTTGGCCATTTAATGTCATTTCCTACCTCCTAATGCCTGAGATAGGTCTTCTCTCAGTATTCTTCTTCTATCCTAAATTCAGTTAAAGCTTTTTACCATACAACGTTGACCTTCAAATCCATACAGTAGAGCCCTTTTTCTTCTTACTGACTAAAAGCAGAAGGAAAAACATTTCCACACTGTCAGCTCTTTGCTATCCTTCATGGATTCCCATTGTTTATAACTTTAGCTGTCTAAATTTAAAGTCATGCTTTTAACTCCAAAATTCATAAAGTATAAATGAATAGTCAAGGCCATTTAACTAGTAAAACAGTTTATTAAGAAATATCAACTTTTGATATAAACAAGTAACAATTTTATTTATCCAAATATTGCTATGCAGTGAGTCCATTAATATCTTGGGATTTTCAATAAACTTAGTCATTTGTAAGTAATTAGAAGAGTTTCATTTCAGTATTTAGTGTGCTGTCCCATTATTTAATAAACATTCACATTAAATTAGATTCAAACTTTTATTCTTCTTCCCACCATCCCAAGCAAAGTCTCTTATGGCTTCAGTGTTTTGAAAGAGGAGCAGGAAGAGGGAAAATCTGACAAGATCACTATTTACACATTCCCTTCTTTCATTTTCTAAGGCTAGTTAAAAGGAGGAATAGAGAGGGGGAAATAGGAGTGTTCCTTGACTTAACTGGGATTGATGGCAAGTTGGCTAGGTTGACTATAGTTGTTTCTCTACATAACTGAAACTGGTTACTCTTGCTTTTTATATAGTAGTTACTTAAATACTGGCTTTTTTGGAAGGACACCTATTGGATGTTAAGATTCCCTTCCAAAGCAGTGTTAAATAGCACAATTTCTTGATATCAGAGATAAGGTTCTGGCTAGACCTATTCCAATGCCACTCATTTCCCACTAGCATCAATCTACCCCAGAGCCTCTTACTGATGAAGTTCCTTCTGTCTGTTCACAGCAGACACTGACAAATGGTGAAGGACAAGGAGCTCCATTCAGCTTCCTCTTTCCTAGCTCTACCATTTCTTCCTAATTCTCTCTTTCTGCCTCTGTAGTACAGTGGCAAGTTCACTGCCTAAGCAGACAGCCATTGGGGAACAAAATTCTCTCCCTTTATTTTGGGCACCCATTCCTGAGAAGTGATCCCTTGGCTTTGGAAAAGAGAATACTTTTCTCTAATAACATTTACAGCATTCCCTAAGGGCTTGTCTCATTTCAGTTCTTTATTATACAGTCTCCTCTGATTGGGTCTCACTTTTGAAAAACAAGGAAAATCCTACTTAGTCTCATTTGACATTAATAAGAAGAATAGCCAGCACTATAAGTTTCTACTCCTTTGTCCTTCAAGGGAAGCATGGAGAGGAAGACCCATCAGGCATGGGTCAGGAGGGTTTGAGTTGTGATGAAGCTGACAGATTTTCAAGTCAAGCAAGCCAAGAGGATTGGCTGAGATCTAGAGAAGTCTGGCCAGATAGCACTCAAAGCAAGAAGATAGTGGGAGATAACTGCTGTCAAAATTTGGATCAGAGTATGCTGATTTCTATGAGATGTCAAAAGGAAGTTCATCACTTAGGAGAACCATATATAATATATTATATATATGTATATATATATATGTATGTATATATATAGCAACTTATATAACCATATATGTTACTTAGGGAACCACATATATTATATGTATAATATATATAGCAATTTTGTAAACTCATAAATTTATGTTTTGAATAAATCTGGATGGTCATATATAAAAAAGTATTTCTTGGGCCACAGCAAATTAAGTCTGATATAATTGGAGTAAAAGTGACCAGTAAACAAACTCAAGAGCATGAATAAAGTGGAAACTTTCTGATATGTCCCTAACTTGGAATCTTTACACCTACACCCAGGAACATTTCCTGCCATTGTGCATATGAATATTTTGCATTTCCTTTGTAACCATTGCTACAAATGTACTTTTCTATGTTTGATCGTAAAAGCAGTAGTGCTTTGTGCCCTTTATTTTATTTTATTATTTTATTATTATTTTATTCAGAAGACTTGGCTATACAGTACTTTAAATATCTCAGCCTCCTTCCTTCCAAATTTCTTTGCCCTGATCAAAAGGTGCTGACGTGGGAAAAAAAAAATAGTGTATGGACAGGTGATGCTGAGGTTGTCTTCATACACGTCACACTTTAGACCTTCTTGTCCTTTCTAGTATGCTGCCTGGAGTATGAAGAGTGACCTGATAATGAAGCAGGTTAGGCATCTTAGTCTTGGTGACTTTGTAATAGGGGTCTACTTAGTTGCCATGCAACATCCTAAAAATGATCTTAGTTAATCTGGCCCTACAAACCATACCAGTACCTCAGACTTTGCAACACAAAAAGTTTTAGGTCTTCACTCTGAGATCTGTTTCTCACATATATTCAGTTTCTTTAAAGTAAGGTACATATACACACACTTTAAAAAGCTATATAGTGTATTTCAAAGGCCAAGAGCATACTCAGTAAGGAAAGAGTCTAAAAATAAAAATGAAATAAAGTTCTGAAAAAGAACAACTAGGCCGGCATATTTCAAACATACTTTTCCTTATAAAGTGTGCTGTCAAAATAATTCCCCGCTGATGTTACAACTTGAAAGCTTTTTTCCTGTTGTTTTTCATATTTTTTTCTGATAGAGCAAAAAACCAATTGGCTTTGTTCATTTATAAAGACAGTCTTGTCCAATTAACACAAAATTTTCTAATTAATTACTGTCAATTGGCGATTATTCTTTAAGTGAATTAAGATCATGGAAAATAGTTTCTAATCATTTGGTGTCATAAAAAAGGATTCTTTCCAAGGCATCTTTTAAAATATATTCCTCTAAAAGAGTATTCCTCTACATGTGCTTATTTTGTTGATTTATTATAGGTGTGGTTCCTGCACTTCATTTATTTACATCATTTCCTGATGTGACTCAGTAAGCAACCTGAGACTAACTATGGCCTCTGATCAGGATGAAAGAACTTGGAAATCAGTTTTGTGAGTAAAAATGCCTATTGAAAAACAAGGAGGGCAATGGTAAGAGAAAGTCATCCTGTCTGTGTTTTAGTATAGTGCTTTAGTCTTCCCCTTCCCATTCCATTTTCTGCTTCATCTTGAAAAATTTAGTCTACTAACCATTGAGGGCTCTCATGAGCCCCTGAACCATGGGGCTAAGGACAATAGAAGTCCATGCCAGGGGTGGGGGCACAGTGCTCAGTGTGGGGTGTTGTAATCAGTGTGAGTAAAGAGGCTGTCCCAAGGGGAGGTGGTCCAGTGAAAATGATCAAAACTCAAAACTGTTTAGGAATGCCCAGTAAGAGGGCGGCCTGACCTGGGATGTCAGAGCCAGAACATGGTGAAAGCATGTCCACATGAAGGTATAGCTAGTTATAGGATTTCCGACATAAGTAGTGTAGAAGGGTATTCATGTGTTGGGTAGAGGCTGGCTCTGTGTGGGATGTTGAGTCTCAAAATGGATGAGGTGAAGTATCATGGGGCGGGGGGCAGTGAGGAGTCTTCAGGGCTCAAGCAAGGTAAGAAAAGCATGTGTAAAGGAGGGGGTTGCAATGTGGTCTGGCATGGGGTGTTGGGGCCTGAGGGGAGTGTGGAGGGGTTAATCCAGTGCAGTGTCAATGTTTGAGCGGCCTAAGGAGGACATTCCTGTGTGTGTGTGTGTGTGTGTGTGTGTGTGTGTGTGTGTGTGTGTGTGTGTGGAGAGAAGCTTGGCATGAAGGATCAAATTATGAACGGTATGAAGAAGATGTCTCCAGAAGGGTTATCTCTTCACTAAGTGTGCGAGCCCAGGTGGGTTAAGGAGGGCATCTGTGTGGTATGACTGTCCAACAGGGCTATCATAACTATAGCTGGGAGAGAGTATTTCCACCTGGGAGACCATATCATTAGGAGGTATTTGACCCTAGGTGGGGTAATGAGGATGGAGTGAGAACATTTTCCATATGATAGGGAAATCCCACCTGGGAAGTTGGAACAAAGTGTGGAGAGAAGGGCATTCATATGTGGTGGGGAGCAGTGCAGCCTGGTTCAGTGTGTTGGAGCCAAAGTGGGATGAGAGAGGAATCTGTGCATGAAGAGGCTGACAGTATCAATTGCATAGAGGGGGGAGATCAATTAAATAGAGGGGGATGGATCACATAAATAAATATGTCAGGTAGGGATAATGAGAACTGGATTTCTCATCATCACAGATGGAAATTACAAATATGGAAAGGGGGGAACCTAACATGAGCTCAGCAGTATTATATTGAAATTAAAGACATTAGTGTGAACCTGTGATTTTCAATACAGAAATAAATATAGGAATAGAGGTGTAAATGTGTATGTCTTTATTTTTTTTCTAGTTTTTTTTTTTTTCTTCCATGTGGAAAGTCTGAAAGCAAGGACATCCCAATAGTAATAAGCACATCTTGAACCCAGGTGTTGGTTTCTAAATTCTGTTCTCCCCCAAAATAACTAGGAATCCTTGCAGAAAAGTCTCATTCCAGAGGTAGGCCAGAAAAGGACAACATGAGCCTAGAACATCATGTATGAGGAATAATAAAAGTCTCAAACAATGAAGGGACATGCCAAAAGGACATAAAAGGCAGCTTGAAGGACTTCCACTGGCCAATTCTGGGACAAATGAATATCAAAATAAATAATGATGTTAATGGATTGCAGCCCACTGAATAAAACAGATAACCATGGTTCAGAGTGATACGCAAAAATGAATGAATAAATTGAAAGTTTGTGTAGTGGAGAAGCACGATAGACACCACCTTCACCACGTGATCAAAATTAACATTACCAGGAATAAGGCAAACTGAAACATTGGGCAATCTAATAAGATGCAATGGGAACACAATATTACTTCTGTGGTATTCCTAAAATGCACAACCTGAATCTAGTTGTAAGTAAACATCAGATAAACTCAAATTGTGGTATGGTCTATGAAATTTCTGGCCTGTATTCTATGAAGATGTAGTGTGATAAAAGCCAATGAAAGATTGAGGAAAGGTTTCATATAGAAGGGGAAGATTAAATACAAATACCCCCACAGAATTCTGAATTGTATTATTTTGCCATTAAAAACATTCCTGGAACATTTGGTAAAACTTAGATGGCAGCTTGAATTCAACTTTGTTGAGTAAATGGTAGTGACGTGTCAATGTTAATTTTTCTATTTCTATGATTCTGTTGTGCTCTGTAGAAAAATGTTCTTGTTTTATTTATTTTTTTTTAATTTTTAAAAAGATTTTATTTATTTATTTATTTGACAGACAGACAGTGAGAGAGGGAACACAAGCAGGGGGAGTGGGAGAGGGAGAAGCTGGCTTCCTGCTGAGCAGGGAGCTCGATGCAGGGCTCAATCCCAGGACCCCGGGATCATGATCTGAGCCAAAGGCAGACACGTAACAACTGAGCCACCCAGGTGCCCCTTATTTATTTATTTATTTGACAGAGATAGAGAGGGCACAAGCAGGGGAAGCAGGCAGAGGGAGAGGGAGAAGCAGACTCCCTATGGAGCAGGGAGCCCCATGTGAGGCCTGATCCCAGGACCCTGGGATCATGACCTGAGCCGAAGGCAGGTGCTTAACCGACTGAGCCACCCAGGCGCCCCATTGTTCTCGTTTTAAAACTATACATTTAGGAGGGCATTGTGTAAATAACTCTTTTAAATGATAAAGGGCAAATATTTGTGCTCTTCTTGCAATTTTTTGTACTTTTGAGTTTTTTTCAAAATAATAAAGAATTAAAGTTTACGAAAATAAAAGCATGGCATTTTCAACATATACTGATGTGAGAAAAGGAAAAGGAATTTGATGTTCTTTCCACTCTGCATATGACAGTGTAATGCAAAGAAGGATGTAAAATGTTTAAAAAATCCTGAATTTTGGACCAGATAGCATCAGGAACTACTCCAAATCTTACTATGTTGAACTTGAACAAGTCTACTTCAGGTCTCATGTTTCTTCATGTTGCATGTGATATCAATGCCTACATTATTTACATCAGTTCTTTTATTTGAGCTAGGAGGCTCAAAGGGGTTGTTTGTGAAAACAGTCTGTAGACAGTAAAGCAGCATAGAAGAGTCAGCTCTTAGGAATTGACATGACTGAGCTGTGCTCAGCCTGTAGCCTTAGAGTGTATTGCAAAGTTCCTGGTGTTTTTGTTGGAAGTCCATCAGTTCAATTCTGATTCCATTGCCCTTTCTGTTGGTTTGACAAAGATCACACTCCACAGCTGTGCCATCTGGTCAAGGGGGGCTGTAAGTTTGTGACTACGGTATTCCTTCTGGTTCTGTTCAGCACGGTGCACTAAAGCCACCTCACTCTTACTGTCGGATGCTGGTGCGCACACTCAGCCAAGCAGAGCTGTATTTCTGCAAGTATTTGCTTTCAGATCGGTGAGCTGGCTGAGGTCAAAACTTTTTCCTGGAAAATCCATCTTAACTTTGAAATTAAGAACACACATTTGAAGTCAATAAAGGTCAGGCAAAATCTTTTTTTTTTTTTATTTCACAGTGTGGTAACCCTCTAAGATTAATATGGTGGGAGTTTTTGTTTGTATTTCTTGTTTGTTTGCATAGTACTATTTCTAACCATTTAAAAGATTAAAATCCAGAGAGACAATTGGTTTCCTTAAGAAAACTCAGAGTCAGACAAGAGTCTGTATCCTCTCAGGTATTTGCTGGGACTATCCAACTATAATCCTATCATGAACGTTGACTCTGATGTCTGATGTGGCATTTGTTTCCAACTTGATGCTGCAAAGGGGGGGATACATTAAAGAAAGTGGTAACTCTCCCTGCTAAGTAACAAGTGTACATTTTAAATGGGCCTTTAACTAAAGGCTGTTGGCATAGTTTTTTGTTTCTTTGTTCTCTTTTCTTACTTTTCTTTTTTCTTTTTTTTATTTTTTTGGTTGGTCAAATCATGACTTTTAACAGAACCAGTGAAAGCATCTTTCTGAGATATATTAAGGACTAAGAAAAAAGAAAAAAATTAGTATGATTACTGAGATTTTGGATGCTTCCTTAAATTTTGTGCTGAGACAAGTAATCTCATTGTGTCACCCTAGTCTTAGCCTTGGACCCTAGAATAAGCTTGGCTACAAAGCAAATAGTGTTTGTTACTACTGTTATTCCATGAAATCTAGATTTTCAAAACCATATCATGAGACCTGACCGCACCCTGACATCATTGTCTCCGTGGCTGCTGAAACCTATGCACACATCAGCATACGCTTGTGTGTAGATTCCTCTGCAGAAACTGAAGGAACTGTAAGAAAATGTCTCCATTCTCACCCCATTATAAGAGAGATGAAACTGAATGGGAGAAGCCTGAGAAAACATTCCCCATAAGAATTCATCTTTTCCTGTTAAGCTGCAGTAATCACCCACTAGTCCAATGGTGCCCATTTCTCAAAGGAATTCCAGGGAAGCTTGTACCCATGTACTGGCTTAGATTTATAATCTAACTTGCTCTCATTTAACATGTTTTTTTCCCCTTGCTTTAAGGCTTAAAGAACTCCATTTATCCATCCATCTTCTCATTCATTCAGCAGGCATTTTCTGAGCACCTACAGAGCTCATAGAAGAAGCTTGGGGAAGATATTTAAGAGGTGACATTTGAACAGAATGTTTGGGAACAAATATGTGGTCATGGACTGTGTAAGAACAGGAAAATCATTTAATGCATTTAATGCGGAAGAAGTGGACACATGAAACTGTAAAGTTTTCCTGAAAATTTTAGTCATACAAAAAAATCTAGACAATAGTGTGTGTTGTTGTGGCAAAATATGACTCTGGAGAGGAAGTCAGAGGCCCGTGTATGAATGGATGTGCAGAAAACGAGAAGGATTTAACAACATTCTTCTTGTCACATGGATCATGGACTATTTAAGCAATTGATTATGATGCATCTTGGAATGGTTTTCTTCATGTTTCTTCACTTGGGCTTCAGTGAGCTTTTTGAATATGTAGGTTGGTAGCTTCATCAAATTTAGAAAGATTTTGACCATTATTTCTTCAAATTGTTTTTCCTCCCTCTGCCAGCTCTTTTCTCCTCCACTGGGACTCTAATTCCATAAATATAGACTGCTTGATTCTGTCCTCAGCTCACTAGTCTCCATTCAACTTTTTAAATGCAATATACAGTTTAGGATAATTTTCAGTTTACAGAAAAGTTGTTAGGATAGTACAGAAAATTCTCCATACCCCACAACCAGTTTTCCCTATTATTAACATCTTACATTATTAGTATGGTACATTTGTAAATTATGTTTTCTGTATGTTTTTCATCTTGTATAGTTTCTATTCATGTGTATTTAACTTCCTTTATCTTTTCTTTGCAATATATAACCTACTATAATCCTATCCAAAGCACTTTTCATTTCAGACATTATTTTTTATGACTGGAAGTTCATTTTGGCCATTTTTATATCTTACATGCCTCTCATTTTTATATTCATGCTTCCTACTATATCTTTTTGCATATATGGAGCATATTTATAATAGTGGTCTTACTTTCCTTGTCTACTATTCTATTTATGTCTCTTTCCTTTTTCTGTTCTGTTTCTGTTGGTTAATTTTTCTTCTCGTCATGAATTGTATTTGCTTGACCTCTTCAAATGCCTGGTAATTCCTACCTTCCTTCCTTCCTTCCTTCCTCCCTTCATCCCTCCCTCCCTCCTTCCCTCCCACTCTTTCTTTTTCTTTCTTTTTCTTTCTTTCTTTCTTTCTTTCTTTCTTTCTTTCTTTCTTTCTTTCTTTCTTTCTTTCTTTCTTTCTTTCTTTCTTTCTTTCTTTCTTTCTTTCTTTCTCTTTCTTTCTTTCTTTCTTTCTTTCTTTCTTTCTTTCTTTCTTTCTTTCTTTTCTTTCTTTCTTTCTTTCTTTCTTTTTCTTCTTTCTTTCTTCTTTTTCTTCTCTTTCTTTCTTATGCCAGTTATGAATTTCATGAATGGGGTGCTATAATTTTTGTATGCCTTTATGGATTTTAAAATCTTATTCTGTTGCAGTTAAGTTAAGTGCAGTTAAGTTAGTTGGAAGCAATTTGATCCTTTTGAAGTTTGCTATGCTAGGTGGATCTAGAACAGTATTGTTTTAATATGACCTTATTGTTTTAATATGACCTTATTACTGAAACAACATCTTTTTAAGATTCTACTAAATATCACATCATTTGAAGATCTTTCTAGCAAGATAAACTATTGTCTAATGAGAACAAACTGTTTCTATCCCTGTGTAAACTCTGAGAATGTACTGTAAGTTCTTTTCCAGTGGTTCTTTTCCTAGCATATGTTGATTAGACTCAGGTGAAGCCTTAAGGGAAAACTTCTGCATTTCTCTAGATCTCTCTCCCTCTCCCTTTCCCTCCATCTTTGGCTCTGTCCTCTATGACACTCTATCTTGCAATTCTATTTGCCTTGGCCTCCTTGAAATCTAAACTGTGTCTCTCAACTCACATTTCTAAATATGCTGTCTACATGGTATCCTGGAGTCATCAAAGAGCTCCCTTCTTTTTGTTTTCCTTCTGTCCGAGATTATCATCCTGCTATGCCTATGGTCTTGTGTCCATCATTTTATAGATTTTGTTTTTAGTTCTTTAAAGTAGAAGAGTAAATCTTCTTTCTATTCTATTGTGTCCATAAGAAAGGGTATTAGGTATATAGAGATTTTAGTTCTTCTTTTCATACTGATACAACGAAAAATTTAGATGTGTTTGACCACTAATCCATTTCTTTCACATTTTTTTTTCAATCAATTGATGTCTATTCTTTGTTTCGGACACATAAAATACAAAGGGACCCATTGTGATTTTTTTTTTTTAAACTGGAATCCTAAGAGAAAGCAGCTGAAGTTGCAGGATGGCTAGGAATGTGCAAGTGTTGTCGAAGGCGGAGAAGAGTAGAAAGATAGGACTCTGGTTTGTTTTGGGTACTTTTAAATCGGCTTCT
This sequence comes from Zalophus californianus, assembly GCF_009762305.2. Lineage (NCBI taxonomy): Eukaryota > Metazoa > Chordata > Mammalia > Carnivora > Otariidae > Zalophus > Zalophus californianus. The sequence continues at coordinate 109,055,434 of NC_045597.1, forward strand.
TCATGTATCACTATTTCTATCCGTATTACCTAAGAATGTGATTGAAAGTGACTGATTTTATATCTATGAACTCTGGTTGTTTTTGGTGAATTAGAAAACAGCCCACATTCCTCTTGGATTTTGATGCTGGACTCTTCTTTCTTTAATTTACAATCATGGGAGGGAACTTACGCCACTAAACTACCACAATTATAATAATTCTCTGACATATGAAGCAGTTGACTCAAATTGTTTTTTCCAAAATTAGCACTATATATGTATATAATCTGAATATATTTTCTGATGCATTTGAAATACAGTCAATAACCAAATGGTTGTGTGATGCTGGGTAATAGTAAGGCTGAGATTCTATTTTGATAAACAATAAAGAACTCACATTTAAAGATAAATATGGAAAATAACCTCATATTTATAAAGTGATTCTGGAAAGAAAATAATATAATTATTTTGAGAAACTCAACTCTATTTCCTTATCATACGATATTTTCCAATTTTGTTCATAAGTGATTATTGAATGATACATCTGGTGGGTGGTTTTATATATATATATATATATATATATTTTTTTTTTTTTTTTACAGAAGATAAACCTAATATTGCCTTCTAATTTTACTAACTTCTATGGCAGCTTCCAATTTTGTCAGCAATGATTAAGGATGCAGTTCTCTTTGTCTCAAAAATGTTTATATCATTCAAAAGGTGAGAAAGAAAGGATATTCCAAGAAGCTGACCTTGTAAAACTAAATGGATTATTAATTAGTCTGCCAAGTTTAATTTTTGATCAAGAAAGAAAGGTAACACTTGAGCACATTTTAATTAGCTGATTTTAAATTTTTCCATCATGGCCATTGAAGATCTTCAAGTAGAAGAGATTCGACAAGTGATGGCATTTATTCTCATCTCTCCAAAGACATGATCATTTAGATGATTGTGGTGGATAGCATAATATATCCAGAAGACATTAGCAAAGAAAGGCTATTTTTTACCCCTGATCTTTGATTTGCTGGAGTCCCTATGAAGAACTGCACACTGCATCTCACTTACCCTAAAGTCTGTGCTGTCACTTGAAATATTTCCGAAAGTTTTCTTCTTCTGTTATGTCATCCAACAAAGTTTTACAAAACAGCATGCTTTCATTCACAGGGTTTTCCAAAATATATCTTGCAAATGCCAACAACTGAGCACAACCTGAAACATCTGTGGATGTGTCCATTTAGGGGGCAAAGTAATCACTTTTCATACTCTTTAAAACCAGCTGTTCACAGGCATTAATTGCCATGTCACTTGTACGCTGTAGAACAGCAACATTTGACAGTGGTGCACGTGTTAATTTGTTTACCACATCTGGTTCTTTTTCAGTGAATACTGTCTTCATGGCAGATGGCAATAGAAGAGTTGTTGCAATTAAGTAGTTTAAGAGGGCTTTGAGTTGTGATGGATACAGTATGCATTTAAGTGACTACATTTTTATATTAAAATGCATATGTAGTGCGCCTGCGCGCTGCCGCCGCCGCGCCTGCATAGTGTAGCCAGGAGGCCCCGGGGTCACCCTGAGCGGCGGACCGCGCCGCGATGCTGAGCAGGTTTCTGGGCCCGCGCTACCGTGAGCTGGCCAAAAACTGGATGCCCACAGCAGGCATGTGGGGCGCCGTGGGCACTGTGGGACTGGTGTGGGCCACGGACTGGCGGTTGATTCTGGACTGGGTGCCCTACATCAACGGCAAGTTTAAGAAGGACGATTGAACTGACTCTCCTCGGACCCCTCTGGTGTCTGTTGATGCTGTCTCCCGTGGGAGCCCCTGCAGTGCCTGGACCAGCCCCCACCCTCAGGATGGGCCTCAAGGAAAGGACAGCATGACTGAGGACTCTGTTTCTGAGAATAGCTTTCATGTTTGAATGCACACAGCATTAAACCTTGCTCTGGAAAAAAAAATGCATATGTAAATGCCTTCAAACTTCTAGCTAAGGACTTCCATAACCTAGGTTTTGTCTTATTTTTAGAAATCTACATGTTGTCTGTATGATGACAAAGTGCAGAATGGTTTTAAAGATTTACTACTTTTATATATCAGATCTTCAGAATATATACCATGTCTGTCTTAAAAGAGATATACATGTTGGTGTCTTCTTCAAGTGATCCAAGAACATTAAAGCTCACTTATAGAGAGAAAGATTAAATATTGCCAGTTTCAAGCACTAAGGTTCTTTTTCTGTTTCCTCTTCAGTTTGTATAGATGCACACAAGTGTACACACACACACACACACACACACACCCTACCCTGAAGGTCCAAGTGGCCTGGGAGAAGAGATTTATGTAAGAATTCTACCAAATACTTAGTCTCATGAAATCCCTCTGCAATTAATATAAATCTCTTGTAGCTTCTATACCTTGGCCTTGACTTGACTTCCTAAACTATTCTACATTCTTCTTTTTTTTAAACTATGATACATTCCTGATGCTTGATTTGGGCAGTCTCCTGCCTTACTCTATGTAGTGGCTGATGAATTCTTAGATTTTGTTTAATTCTTCTTCTTATCCTACCCTTTAGATATCAGTGCTCTCAGCAACAATATCAAAAGACAAACACTAAGAATAATATTTGCAGAACTGATGACAAAGGAGTAAGTCTTTAAATATATCTTTTCCATCAACCATGCTGTAACATCTGTCATGTCAAAAAAAAAAAAAAAAAATCCCTTCCATGACCTCACAGCTCTTGTGCTATTGTCAAGGCATTTCTCTTCCTGCTGATAGAGTAAATGTGCAGTTGCCTGTTTTGCAGTCTCCAGTTCTTTTCTGTCATTTCTTTTGCCTATAGCACACCACCACTGAGCTCTCACCAAGGTGGCCAATGCCATCTATCTTGCTAAATCTAATGAGACTTTGAAGTCCTCATTGTTTGTAACTTATAGACAGCCTTTGACATAGTTACTTACTCTTCTTTCTTTAAAGACTTTCCTCACTTCGTGCCTAGGATAGCACTTTCTGCAGGTTCTCTTCTTCCCATGGGACCTGACCCACCTCCCCCAACCCCCCATTCTCTTTCCTGGCTTGTCTTCAACTCTAGGATTTCTCACGTTTGGGTGTCCTAGAGCTCAGTCCTCAGGTGTCTCTGCTTTCTTGTGGACCCCCACTTCCTAGATCGTTCCATCATGGCTCAGGGAATAGCATACTACTTGTATGCCGAAGACTTCATGACTTACGTCTGTGGTCAACCGTTCTCAATGTCATTTTTGCACATAAAATCACCTCTTGGAAATCTTCACTTGAAGGCTCAGTGGTATCTCAAACTTAAATGGATGTTTCAGTAAAGAAGTAAATTTAAAAACCTAAAAAAATATGTATTAAATTGAATATAAAATCCCACTCGATATCCAAATTTGCACTGATCATGTTCCTCGTTTCAGTAATTTTAGGAATTTTGTTATCCTATTTGCTTTGATCAAAAGCCTTGCAGATACTCTTGTGTCCTCTCTTTATCTGATGTTTTACAGACAAACTCAGCAGCAAATTAGGGCAATTCTGCCTTTAAAATACACTCAGAAGCTCACTACTTCTCTCTTTTTCACTTTTCACTTTCACCATCATCGTGGGCATGTGGGTGGCAATTGTCTCTTAGTAGATTTTCTCGCTTTGCCTCTTCCTATCCACCTTCCAGCACAATCTATCCTGAACACAGCAGACAAGGAGATCCTCTGAAACAGAAGTCAGATCACATCTCTCCTTTCCTCAAAACGCTTCAGTGACTTCCTGTCTTTCTGAGAGTAAGAGCCAAAGTTTTCTTTTTTAAAGATTTATTTATTTACTTGAGAGAGAGAGAGAGAGAGAGAGCAGGGGTGGTGGCAGAGGGAGATGGAGAGAGAAACTCTAAGCAGACCCTGTGCTAAGCACAGAACCTGACTCAGGGCTCTATCTCAGGACCCTGAGACCATGATCCAAGCCGAAACCAAAAGTCAGACCCCTAACAGACTGTGCCACCCAGGTGCCCCCAAAACCAGAGTTTTTTAAAGTTATACAATAGTTTTTATCTTGTTACCTGTGGATCTCAATTCTGGCTACACACTAAAATTTCTTGGCAAGCTTTCAAAATATATATGAATTTTGGAGTCTTATTCCAGAGATTCTGATTGAATTTGTATGGGATGAGGCTTAGATATTGGTTTTTTGTTTGTTCGTTTGCTTATTTGATTTCGGTTTTTTCGTTGTTGTTTTGTTTTGTTTTTGTTTTGTTTTGTTGTTTAAGTTTATGCAAACTAAGCTGAGAACAACTGTCCCATGGTCCAGCCCATAGCCACCACTCTAGCTGCCTTTTCAGCCACTCTTCCCTTCGCTTGTTTCACTACCGTGTTTTGACTTCTTGGCTATTCCTCTGACATGCCAAGCACATTTTCCCCCTTAGAGCCATTTCACTTGCTGTGATGTCCCAGTTACCTCCCAGGCTCTTACTACTTCACTTCCTTCAAGTCTCTGCTGAAATACTGCATAATAGATAAGGGCATAGCTCCCTAACCTATATAGCATAGCAACTCTATCACCATTACCTCTGGCCTTCTTTATGTTCTTCTTGCATATGATATATTTATTTATTTACTCTCCGCCTCCTTCCCCCCATTAAATGTAAATTCAAGTTTGCTGGATTGTTCATACATAGTCTGCAGAGCCCAGAACAAAGCCCGACCAAAGTAAGTGCAGAATAAATATTTATGTAATAAATCAATGAATACAGAGTTATTTTTAAAAATGGGGGGGGAAAAGACAGTTGAATTTTTGAAAATTGAAGGAATATACATGAGCAAGTGTCTCAGGCAAGGTAATTAAAACATTCAAAATGTAACAATACAAAGAAGGTTTCTTTCTTTCTTCCTTCCTTTCTTTTTTTTTTAAGATTCTATTTATTTATTTGACAGAGAGCACAAACAGGAAGAGTGGCAAGCAGAGGGAGAGGGAGAAGCAGGCTTTCCGCTGAGTGGAGAGCCCAATGGGGGCTTGATCCCAGGACCCTGGGATTATGACCTGAGCTGAAGGCAGACGCCTAACTGACTGAGCCACCCAGGAGCACCACAAAGAGGGTTTCTTTATGAGGTGTAGGTGTAGGGAAAACACATGACACAGGTACAGACCCCCAGGTTTAGTAAAATTTCATTTAGTCCCAAACCTAGGCTCTAAGTTACCAGAACCTGGATGGACAGAGAGTTAGTTCTGAGAGCTCCATTGCCCTCAAAGGAGCTGTGACCTTCAGTTCAGGAACACAGTTGGCTTAAGGTGCCTCATGGTGGGGAAAGAGATTACCAGGGAATAAATACTTGAACTTTACCATCCTTCCTTCCTCTTTCTCTTCTTTTGGGATCCCTGTTAGGTGAATCCAATGAGAAACTAGAGAATGTGAGATCTCTGAGAGGTCCAGATGAAAGCCAAAATCCTTTGTATGATCTTTCAGGCCCAACTATGGGCACTTATAAAGTCTTTTCCTGGCTCCCATGGGGAGAAGCCACCCACCTCATATCAGACTTCGTACACAGCCAGTTACATTGCAATCTCTGGCGGGAATTACAGTAAAGGTCTTATTCCTCCTTGCCAACTCCCACTGGTCAGCCAGCCATGCTCTCACGTATATCTGCATTCCTAGCTCAGGTGCTTGCATTTAGAGGCCTCTGAAGCAGGCAAAGGCCTTAAGACACTTCTACTCGTGCTTACTCGGTACCCAGTACTTCTCCACTCTTAACATTTTCCCCTTCCCCCAGGTCTGTAGAATGACAGGAGCCTTTCGGATTGGAGGTTCTCTTGGCAATGAAATGATCCCTCTGCATTGATTCACCTAATCCTCACCCCAGTGCCATTCTGTGGGGGAGAATGGAACTCTGGGGGAGCCAGCAACTTCTTTCTGGTCTTTATCTTAAACTATCTCAGTAAATGAATAAAAACTTGGCTGTTACTTTCAGTACTTTTAGTTTATTATCCTAATTGGCCACCTCAAAACTTAGCAGCGTGCTCTCTCTCTCTGACAATCCCTTTGATGTAATCCATATTTGTTATCATCTCTGGACAGATTACAAGGCAGAAAAATGGACCATGGATCTGGAGAATAAAATAAAAGATCTTCAGTAAATTTCAGTCCTTTTGCCTCTCAATCATCACTCTTGTCTTACACTTCAGCTTCCATTCTTGTCCTTCATCCAAGTAAACTTTGTGTCCCTAACATGGGGAATGCATGAAGTCCCATTAACTGCAATATCACGGTAAAGTGTTGCCAATTTAATCATATTCTAAAACCCAAATAAGCAAAGGATAAAACAGGGAGAATATAAACAATTTAATTCCATAAAACACAACTACTACAGAAACTGCTTCTATAGTTGATCACAAGATTTATATTAAATAACATAGCCGACTTCGTCAACTCATTCCAGGTCATCTTATCTTCTGCCCCCAGTTTATCTGAATGGATTCTCTACCTGATTGTGTGACTCAGCTATTTACTTTTATAAGATCTGAATCCTTGATGATCTTATCTCTACTGAATTGTTGCAGATTTCCAATGACCAGAACTATTTAGCAAGGGGCTATTAAGATGTACTCCAAATAAATTCCCGAGTTTCAGACATAGTCCTCTTGCAAAAAGTTATAGCAGCAACTCATTGACCTTTAATAATTGGGATCAACCCTCTTGGCCAATAAAATACTTCTCTTCCTAATGGTTCAGTTTTGTGAAAGCCTATATCATCTGAAGATGGTCTCAAATTCCAATTTATGGAAAGCATGACCATGTTCCCTCATAGAAACATTACTTCCTTGGGCATAAGACCCGCCAAATTCATTGAGCCAAAATTCATGAGGAAAGGGGAACAAATTCTTCTGGTAGGCCATTCTTACCTCTTGCTTCCTCTCACCATTTGCTTCCTGGTTCTTACATCTTGGTTATGGGGGAGAAGGCACAAAATATTGACTAATAGACTGAGACATATACACCACTCTGTAGGACTTCACCCCAAACTTGCTGAGTTGGGTCCTATCCTGGCAACTAAGCCTTCAGCAGCCCAAAGTTTCTGCCAGGTCAGTTGTATGTGGATGATGGGACTTATCATAAGGCCAGTATATACCATAGGACTGAGCCACTGCCACATGCCTTTCACACACACACACACACACACACACACACACACACACACACACACACACACACGTCCTTTGGTTGGATGTAATATTGTGTGGGATACTGCAGTGAAATCCATAATTAGCACAAGTTTTTTGAGAAAAGAGGCAAATCTATATTGAAAATACTTGATTCAGGTATTTAAGAAAAGATTAATAAAATTTACCTTTACTAACATGGAATGAATTTTGTGACAAAATATAAAAGGAACTTGCAGAACAGATAGTAAAGTATGCTTCTATGAAAGTAAACAAAGAAAATATATGTAAATTATCCAGCTATTACTAGGAAATTTTATAAAATTCAGCCATGATCTAATTCCATTATCTGGGACATAAATGTCCTCTCCACATTTTCTATTTCTCATGCTTTTTTTTTTTCCTATCTCTGCCCAAGCATGAATATAGATTTGAAGCACAAACTCACACACACACCCCGGAGTCTTTTTTTTTTTTTTTAACTATGAAAGTTTGTAAGGAGGTAGAAGAGAAATGCAAGTCCAGGGCCCCCAAAATTTTGGCCATCATCCTTGTTCCCACCTCAATTTTTTTAACTTCTTATTTCCTCAGAGATAAACACAAATTATTCCTCTTCTTTACTGAAAGTCCTTCTTTATTTTACTCATACTTCAGTTCTTTCAGTCTCTTAGGGGGTCTTACCTTCCGTAATGAGTTGTCAAGTGAAAGGTATTTTCCAGACCAAAAATCATGATCTACCTGAAACTCTGGTGAATGTCATTTTCTCTATTTACTTATTTAAACTATAGGTTTGCATATTCTTAAAATACATATTCAGAGATATTTATAAAATTATTGACAGTAGCTATCTATAAGACCAGTTGGGATAGTGCATAGTAGAAACTTTATTATTTTTCCAACAAACATGTATCACTTTTATAAACTGGAAAAAAAAAACTTTTAATAAAAGTATTGACATGCCCCAAGATTAATCCTAGTTCACATCTCCTTCTATTTGTTTTCCTTTAGTCATCACATTCTATCCAAAGGTTTTAATTACATTCTGTATGGCAATGATTACAAATCCATATTTCCATTTAGATATTTTTTCAAGGCACAAATATCTGTATTTCTTACTGGAGATTCATCTTTTCATGGAGATACATGTATTACCTGCCTACTACATGCCCTGGTGCCATGATAACTGACAGGCTACACAGTGGCTAAAGTAAAGTGATGTAGTCTCTGAATTCATGCATTTGAAAATTTTTGGAAGTGCTATATAATAAACAATTAAGTAAATAAATAAATGTACTTAACATATTGTAAGCAATGCCTTTCAGAAAAATAAACACAATGCTATAATTAAAAAAATTAGCTTTCAATTGAAAAACAAATAAACAAACTGGGTAGCCAAGGAAGTTCTTTCTGAGGACATAATATTTAAGGTGAGGCCAGATGGAGAATTGTCCAGGCATGTGAAGAGTAGCTTCAAGGCAGGTGGACAGCAAGTGGGAAAATCTGAGTTGGGAAAGTGCTTGCTGTGTTTTCCAAATGGAAAGAGAGCTGTGTGATTTAGACATAGACATTGACGGGGGGTGAGGCATAAAATAATCTCAGAGATATAAGCACAGGAACTCAGTCATGACAATCTTAGACCATATGGAAATTTTGGACTTTTATCTTAAAAGCAATGGGATTCATTGGTGTGATTTAAGTAGATTAGTGATGTGTTTTGGTTTATATTTTTAAAAATTCTCTTTGTTCTATTATTTATGCTGTAAAAGGAGGTCAGAGAGGTAGGGAAAGAGCAGATCATTAAGAACCTTTAAGGTATTTAGATTTTCCCTATTAACATTTTCCATTTCAAAACTCTGGATATTCTCTATTGACTTCTCTATTCCTTTCATTTGTCCTACCATCTCTGATCAAGCTTTGGCAATTTTAGATTCTTAACATCTTTCAGAGGTATAATTTTTTTTCTTTTTCTCAACCTTTACCTTCTTAAATTAGTGCTTCATAATCTTTTATCTGGACCATTACAATAGTCTTCTTAACACATTTCTGTGGCTACTGTCATGCATATCAACCCGGATCATGTAAACTGATGCCTTAGTCATTTTAATGAAATAAAAATTTAGATATGGTACTCTACTACTTATATTATCATTGCATGTCCACAATTAATTGCATGTATTTATTTACATAGGAAATGCCATTTATTGAGCACTTTTGTGGGCAAGGTTAATTTATCAGATATTTGTAACAGCCTTGTATATTGGGTTTTGTCACTGTTCTTGCTTTATATATGAAGAAACTGGGGCTTGGGGAGAGTAAATGATAGTGAAAGTGAGTCATTTGGTCCATTGCAGAGTAAAGACACTCTTAGAAACTCCTTGACTGGGGTGCCTGGGTGGCTCAGTTGTTAAGTGTCTGCCTTCAGCTCAGGCCATGATCCCAGGGTCCTGGGATCGCGCCCCACATCGGGCCCCACATTGGCTCCCTGCTTGACAGGAAGCTTCCTTCTCCCTCTCCCACTCCCCCTGCTCGTGTTCCCTCTCTCGCTGTGTCTCTCTCTGTCCAATAAAATCTTCAAAAAAAAAAAGAAAGAAAGGAAGGAAAGAAGGAAGGAAGGAAGGAAGGAAGGAAGGAAGGAAGGAAGGAAGGAAGGAAGGAAGAAAGAAAGAAAGAAAGAAAGAAAGAAAGAAAGAAAGAAAGAAAGAAAGAAAGAAAGAAAGAAAGAAAGAAAGAAAGAAAGAAAGAAAGAAAGAAAGAAAGAAAGAAAGAAAAGAAAGAAAAAGAAACTACTTGATTGATAGATTGCAAATCACATTGAGATTAGTTTGGGGGGACCTCTACTGCTCAAATTTATAGATAAAATGCATCCTCTTTAAGATTTTAAACTGTTTTAAGTTCTTTGGTGTAGATCATCTTGGCCAGCAACTTGGTGTGCTGTCATTGGGAAATTTAAGACTTTAGAAAATTATAACAATTTCTGATTAAAATTAGTAAAACATTCTTTGTGGTGTTTTTTTATTGGCATTAATATTTTTGACCTACATACTTATAGGAAATTTCCCAAATTTTGCCTTTTATGATACATTTACTCAAATAATTAAGCATAAAAATTTCAAATGACTGAGTTTTAAGATGAGTAGAACTATATCTCATTTTCTTAACATGGGGATAAACTTTATACAATAAGGAGTATAGATTTCTGTCAACTTGTGAGTCATTAGAATTGAGGCTCACTTTGTCTTCCAATCAAAGACCCTGAGCCTGGTACACTCAATATCTGTACTTATTGTTCTCACTTCTCTCGCCACTATACCATCATCCCTTTAGAATCAGCTTCATTTCCTGGAAAAGGTTACCAGCCAGTCCAACCAATATTGGTCCCAGCAGGCCTTAATAAAGCAAGTTTTAATAAAAGAAAATAACATAAAGTGACAACTATAGAATTCCACAGAGAGCTAGTCTGTTATCAAAACACACATCAGTGCCCCCCCACGCCCCCCCACCCTGCCTTTAATGCTTTCCTTTTCCTCTGATAGTTAAGAAGAGGAAGAACTGGAAGTGATTTGTAACTTTTGGTTCAGGGTTTTCTTTTCAATATAAGGATTTGTTTTCCATATAGTTGTTGAGGCAATAATTTCATAATCTTTATGAAGATTTTTGGTTGTTCTGAGATTTCCATCCAAACTTGACCCCTGGGATGAAGAACATCAATATTAACAATAGATCTCTTTTGTCCAGTTCCAAGTGTTGGATAATTTTTTATTGACATCCCACAAACTCATACCCTACACATATCTCATGCATGTAAACATTGATTAATATATCTCATAATATATAAACACACTTTGCCTGCATTCAGTAATACTTGTGGAATTAGTTTGCTTAGTAGCTTCTACATACATGACATTTAGGACAGGAGAACATCCTGGGTCCTGGATGAATCTCCTCTTCCGTTATTCTTGTCAGGTTGTCGGTTTCTACCATTATCTATCAGCTCATATTCAGAAGTTTTATCATGCCCAGATGAAGCATGCAATCATCATTCCACATATACACAAACATCAGATTCTCATAAAAATGAGACTGCTTATACACCTCAATAAAATGGATAAATCTATTTCCACACATACAAATCTGTTTTGAATTGTATTACTTCTTTGAAAGAATTAAATTCAAATTTTTTTTGTTGATTATTCTTCCAAGTAAACATAAGGATCCTGACAATTGGAGGTGGGGAGGGAGTATTACAGGAGACAGAGAAACAGGATTTAGAAATTATGAAGCTTTGCCCACTCTACAAGATTTATTAGACCGCTCCTGCTCTTAAGCCATATACTCCCTGGTTTTATTCATTCATAATCTGATTTATTTTTAACATCATGTGGCAATACTTTAAATTTTTTTCAAGACCCCTCTGATAATCAGCATAAGGCTGAAATATTATGTAAAAGAACAATTGAAGAGGTAATTTAACCAAAGTAAACTTTAACACATCTTTGTCAGACTGTCTACTTCCTCCTCACAGAGTTTTTTTCCAGCATTTGGCCCTAAAGTCCAATGTTAGGGACACACAGGAAATGCCACATCCTCTAATCCCTCTTTCCCAAAGGTTATGCTGTTAACTTGGACCTCATTTGCTTTTTCTATTTTAAATCAAATTTTCCCAACAAATTGAAACATTATTTAAGTTACTCCAATGCCCAGTTTAAAAATCAAAGGGAGATGAAAATTTGACTTGGCAATGATTTGTGAATGACAGTAATGAGTGTGGGGGAGATGAAGAATATGAACTTTTCAGAGTGCCTTAAAAATGACATTGTTATTTAAAGTGCTGATCATTTAATGATTTTTAAAAAAATTATGATTTTCTTGTTTCACCAAAAGAAGATTAAGCTGTGCTTTTCATCACACTCTTCTCCAAAGCACTGGAATTATGCTCTTTGTTCAGTCCATGCCCAGCTGCTGCCCTAGTAAGCCCCATAAACTTGGCTTCACAGCTGCTTGGCTGTTCCAGATTTTGGAGTCGGAATTTTCCTCTCAGTAGTCTTGGTGATGTTGTCCCAGATTTCAGGTGAACATTGTGACAATCCACTGAAAAGCAGTTTTTGTGAAAATCACAAAGTGATTTTGTTATTTTATTTAATTTTTTGTTTTGTCTGTTGGTTTTTTGTTTTGTTTTGTTTTGTTTTCTGTGCTTTTCTTAGTGCTGTTGGAAATATCTAAACCGATTTACCAACTTCTTAAAGGAAGCTCAGTATATGAAAAGGTGTTCAACATCACTAATCATCAGGGAAACATGAATCAAATCAAAATGACATATCATCTCACATCTGTTAAGATGACAATTATTAAAAAAATAGATAACAATTGTCAAGGATGTGGAGAAATTGGAACCCTTATACACTGTTGGTGGGAATGTAAGATGATACAGCTACTATGGAAATAGTATGGAGGTAAAATTTACAAATAGAATAACCATATGATCCAGCAATCCCATTTCTGGGTATATGCAAAATAATTGAAATCAGGATTTCAAAAAGATATTTGCACTCCCGTGTTCATTGCAGCATTATTCACAATCGCCAAGGTGTAGAAAAAAAAACAAACTTGGGAGATGAACGGATAAAGAAAATATGATGTATACATATAATATAAAATATTTTTGTCTCAAAAAAGGAAATCCTTCCGCATGCAACAACACGGATGAACTGGAGGACCTTATGCTAAGTGAAATACACCAGTCATGGAAGACAAATACTGCATGATTCCACTTTTATGAGGTATCTAAAATTATTAAACTCATAGAAGCAGAGAGTATGATGGTGGTTGCCAAGAGCTGAAAGGAGGGGGAAATGAAGAGTTGTTTTCCAACAAGCATAAAGTTTCAGTTATGCAATATGAGTAAGTTGTAGGGATCTGCTATATAGCATAGTACCTATGGTCAACAATTCTCTACAGTGCACTTAAAATTTTGTTACGAGTGTAGATCCCATATTAAGTGTTCTTAGCACAGACAGATACACACACACACACAATGAGGTGTGAGGAAACTTTTGGAGATGATTGATATGTTTATTACCTTAATTGAGGTGATGATTTCATGAGTATATGTAAAAAAATCATTAAAATGTATACATTAAATATGTGCAATTTTCTGTATATCAATTATACTTTGATAAAGCTATTTAAAAAAAAAGCTTGGGAATGTGAAGCTAAATGGTCTACTATTTCCAGTGACGAAGTGAAGCTGAACACCTAAGTGTTTTTAAGTAACTATTCCAGCCCTCAACTATCTCCAACTGACTTTGACAGTAGCCAAGGGCATGTATACATCAGTCTCTATCTTGGGCATATCATCCTGGAATCCAAGGTCTCATCCAGTCTCACTGACATTTCTTCATTGAGCTTCCACTCAAGCAGAAGAGTATGGTGTACTTTTTCTGTTTCTAATTTCTGTTTTTATCCTCTCAGAAAACACCTTTTGCTTTGAATCTTTGCCCAGCCTCTCCTGGAAAGCAAAATATAATTGTCTTTTGTTTTATTCCATAGATAGTCTATTTAGTACAAGGCCAAGTAATCCTATAAATATATTTAATAAACTATGAAATTAATGCATGATAGATTATGACATTTATTCTCTCTGTATTAAAGTTATGTTTGTGCTCTTTTGTCATTTACTAGGTTGTGAGTTTCTTGAGGGCAAAATTATGTCTTATTTTTCTGTCACTGAAATTAAGCAATTGGTTATAATTGTAACGTGTATATAAATGTACGTACTATATTTTTTTAAAAAATCATAGAGGGTGTGGTATCATAGAAAGGTATTTGGTCTTTGTCCCTCGTTCCTGGCATCTCCTAAAACCTCTGGAGTTTCCTGAGTGATAGGGTGATAGGATCTTTTGTGCTGATGAGTTTCCCTTGATTAGCTACTATAGCTTCAGGGTGGTGGCTGATGTCCAGATAAACCAAATCTTGATTAGAAGTTTGGAACTTTCAGCCTCAACCTTCAGGAAAGAGAGAGAAACTGGAGATTGGGTTAGTCACCAATTGTTAATTTAATCAATCACACTGTATAATGAAACCTTCATAAAAACCCTTACTGATGGGATTCAGAGAGTTTGTCAAATAGATTCACGTGTCAGGAGCATGGCACACCCCAACTGCAGAGCAGTAAAAATTCCTATGCTTGAGATCCTTTCAGACTTTGCCCTATATACCTCTTCATTTGGCTATTCATTTGTATCCTTTAAAATAAACCGGTAAATGTAAGTACTCTGTCATCAAACCCGAGGAGGTAGTCGTGAGAACTTCCAAATTATAGCCAATCAGAAGTATGGTGTCCATACTTCCGGCATCTGAGGCAGGGTGCAGTTTTGTGGGACGGAGCCCTTAAACTTGTGAAGTCTGACTCTAATTCCAGATAGTTAGTGTCAGAATTGAATTGTAGGACATTCAGTTGTTATTAGAACCAGTGTTGGTATCAGGAGGAAAAAGAAACCTCTCAGAGAGCCAAAAAATAAGAAAATGACCCAAACCTTCTCACTCCCCAGATAGTTAAGATACATAGATATATAGATACACATACACCCACTCTTTCTTCAAAAACATTTACACACACAAATAGTTTGAGATCATAGTGTACAGACTTTTTCGCTGTCAATGCATAGTTTCTTTAATGGACTAAAATGTCATTTTACTAATATATACAATTTACTTAATGTCAATTATTGCATTTCAAGATAATATGAATCGTCATTTTAGTGTCTTATAAGTGTAACAGCATGGACAAACTACACTAAGAAAATATCGCACTAAAACTTGTAGCAAAAAGTAGTAGGCTGTGACTGTCCATAACACTTTTCATTTTCTTTCCAATTAAAATAAGACCTGAGATAATGATAATTTCTGTGAAATACATCTGATAATATGAAAAAGTATTTATTACCTAAAATCTGGAGTTTCTGCACTCCAAACTTTTAAAGGTTCTTTTATTTATTAAACCACATTTCACTGGAACAAAACTTTCAATTTATTTGAAATGGAATACACAGGAGGATTTTGGATGACTGAATCTTTGGATAAGCTGAGATATTGTATTAATCAAAAGAGACAAAAAGAGCATAAATCAAATTCCTCATATAAACTAAAATCAATAGGGTTCTGTCAGGCTGAATTAAGCAATATTGTAGTATTAACTTCAAATATTTTCTTGTGTGGTTAAATGATTTCATTTATTTTTATCTGAGTTCATTTTTTTCTTGCACATAAGAATCTAGAGTCATATAGTTGTTGAGCACAGAGAGACAACCAAACAATACATGGCTGGAGTGCAAACTCATTTGGATTAAATCCTGCATTTTCTTCATCTTCAACTCAATACAGTACTTTGTACAAGTGTACCTAATTTTTTATTTTAAGTGAATTAAAAATAAGGAAACTATGACCCAACAAGTTAAACAACTTATCCAGTGACTACTAGAGACTTAAGTATAGCTGGGCTTTAGAGTTATTTTTTAATCCTAGACAATAGTAGTAGTATTATGCCAGACTTCCTCTGTCAACATAAATTTCATTAATTACAAGAATATATTGGATATAGCAATTTTTATCTAATGGAATTTTATAGTGGTATGGGCTTATTTATATTTGAGTTTCCATACTGAAATGCCCATGAAGAATAGGACAAATAAAGTGAGAGAATATGTCCACTATTGGGTGTCTGAGTATACATTGAGTAAATGGAAGGGGCTGTGATAAACTGAATAACTCATGTCCTCTCTAAACAAGGCTTCTGCCTCTCAACTTCAGGAAATCTTAGATGTTTATCAGTGTTGGAGGGAGGTCAAGAAACTGTCTCTTCTCAATACTCAAAACAGATACAAGGCAGAGTCTGGGTGTCATTAAAGGGAAGACTCAGGGATGCAGACAGACAAAACCCCATCTCCAAGACCCAGGAACACAAAACCTGTCTCAGATGGAGAATGAGCCAAGAGAGTAGAGGAGCATAGATGTTTATGGCATTTTTATTCATAATTGCCAAAACCTGGAAGCAACCAAGATATCCTTCAGTAAATGAATGAATAAACTGTGGTACCTGCAGATAATGGAATGTTACTCAGCACTAAAAAGAAATGAGCAATCAAGCCGTGAAAAGACATGGATAAACCTTAAATGCATATTACAAAATGAAAGAAGCCAATATGAAAAGTCTATATATTGTATGAGTCTAATATATGACTTTCTGGAGAAAGCAAAACTATGGAGACAGTAAAATGATCAGTAGTTGCCAGGGAGGAGGTGGAGGAGGGAGGGATGAATAGGCAGAGCACAGAGGATTTTTAGTGCAGTGACAATACTCTATGATATTATAATGATGAATACATGTCACTATAAATTTGTCTAAATCCATAATATGGATTCACTAAGAGGGAACAATAATGCAGATTATTGACTTTGGGTGACTATGTGTCAAACTAGGTTCATCAGCTATACTTAATCTAACACTCTAGTAGGGGATGTTGATAATGAGGGAGGCTATGCATGTATGAGGGCAGGTGTATATGCAGAATCTCTATACCTTTTCCCTCAATTTTGCTGTGAATCTATAACTGCTCTAAAAGTAATAAAGACTTTAAAAACTCAAAAAAATAAAGAAATTAATAGAGAAGCTGATTGGTCAAAACTATTATCAAGGAAGCTAATTAGATGTATGGAAAGAAATGAGCAGGGCTAGAAAAAGCAAAATACATAAATAATTATAATCAATATATTTTTAATTATACTATGAATAACTTATAGATGACACAAATACTATAAATATGTATTATACAATTTATACACATGTAAAAATAAAACACATGCCAACAACAGTACCAGGAATGGATGGCTCTAAAATTCTTATACTGTACGGAAATAATATGGTATTATTCAAAATTTCACTGTAATAACCCCAGAACGGTTTTTCTCAGATGAAGATGATTACTCCTCTACCTCTTGTCACACACACATACATACACACTCACACACATGTACGCAGGGTATATTCATCAATGTCTGAAGACATTTTTGTTCATTGAAATTGAGATGTGCTACTGTGTCTACTGGGTATAGTCCAGGGATGTGTTATACATCTTAGAGTGCGGAAGACAGAACCCTACGACAAAGTGAGAATTGTCTGACTCAAAAATGTTGTTGGTAATAAGGTAACAAATGCTGTTCAAGAATTATCATCCAGAAAATTTTTTTCAAGTAACATATATAGAAAACCAATAGTGGTGATAAAATGGGATATGAATAATTATGCCCAGTTAATCCAAAAAGAAGTCAGGAAAAGAGAACAAGAGGAATAAAGAATGGATAGGAAAAATAGAAAACACCTTGAAAAGTGGTGATTCAAATCCAACTATAACTACATTAAATTACATTAAGATGCAATTTAGTTGACATTAAAATTGAATAATCTAAACACCCTCTATTTTTTTTTAAGATTTTATCTATTTATTTGACAGAGAGAGATACAGTGAGAGAGGGAACATAAGCAAGGGGAGTGGGAGAGGGAGAAGCAGGCTTCCCACAGAGCAGGGAGCCCGATGCGGGGCTCAATCCCAGGATCCTGGGATCATGACCCGAGCCAAAGACAGACGCTTAAGGACTGAGCCACCCAGGCGCCCCTAAACATCCTCTATTTAAAGATAGAGATTTTCAGATTGCAAAAGAGAGTAAGACCCAAATATATACTCTATGAAACTCAAATGTCAATACAGATTGGTTAATTTTTTTTAATGTGAACTATGTTCCATGTAAACATTAATTAAGAACAAGGTGGCCTGGTTATAATAATAACAGGCAAAGTAGAATTACAACAAGAAATATTATCAGGTATAAAGAAGGGCATCATATGATATAAAATTTAATTAACATAGAAGACCTAGGATCATAAATGTGTATCAGACACAGTTTCAAAATATGGGAAGCAAAACTGATAGAGCAAAATAAGAAATAGACAAATCAATGATTACAGTTGGCTAAATCAGTACCCCACTCATTAATTGACTGCAAAAGCATATGGAAATTTAGTAAAGATATAGACAACCAGAACAATACTATCAACCAATGTTGTCTAACTGATATTTATACTTCCCACCAAGAACTGGATGTGTATTCTTTTTAACTGCACATGGAACATTCACCATGATATGCAGAATCCTAGGGCATTACAAAAATCAACAAATTCAAAAAGATATAAATCATACAATCAACTGATGGTATTCAAATAAAAATAAATAAAAACCACCTCTGTGTAATGCATGCATCAAACAATATATCACAATGAAAATTAGAAAATAATTCAAATGAAAATAAAACAATATTTGAGGGACTAAGCTAAATTTTGAGGGAAAATTTGTAGCACTAAATGCTTATATTAGAAAACAAAAAGGCCTTAAATCAGTAATCTAAACTTCTGCATTAGGAAAGTACAAAAACAAGGGCAAACTAAACCCAGAACAAGCAGAAGGAATAAAACAATTAAGATAGGAACAAAAAGCAATGAAATTAACAAGAAACAAGTAGAGAAAGTCAGGAAACAAAAGACAGGTTATTTGTAAAATAACAAAATTGATAAGCCTTTGACTAGACCAAAAAGGGGGGGAAAGAAAAAGAGATAGAATACCAATAATATCAATGTCGGGGAGGGGCAGGGAAAGGGAATGTCACTACAGATTATATAGACATTTAGAAGACAATAGGGTAGTGTTATAAAAAATACTTTATGTCAACAAATGTGATTACTTAGATGAAATAGACATTTTTGGAAAGTCACAAACTACCAAAGATTACACAAGAAGAAATGGATACCCTGAGTTACTTTTGTCTTTTAAATAAATTGCATTTATCATTAAACATTTCTGACTTCCTTCCCCCTAAAATGATAACAACTCCATGCCAAATGGCTTTACTGATAAATTCAACCAAACATATAAGTAAGAAATCATATCAATTCAATGGAAGCATCTCTCCACTATGTACTTACTACAAAGGAAAAAAATAAAAACTTTACAGTAGAGTAATCCAACCGACACCATTTTTACCAAGTGACTGATTAACATTAACTTTAATAGGACAGTTAACTTTAATGTCAGTAATAGGACAAATGAACACAGTGTGCATCTTCATGTGATGGACCAAGAACAAAGTATTACTTCTGTACTATTCCTGAAAAACATACATAACAGAATTAAGTCATACTTTACAAGATAAATGTCCTGTTCTCTATAAAATTATCAATGTCATGAATCACAAAGAAAAGCTGAAGAAATCAATACCTCAATTGAAGATGCCTGGAATGAAATTGACTATTTCCTCCCCAAACATGTTATTACATCTGATTTTTTAAATTATAAATAGTGGCAATACCACACACACCACAGTCACACAGATCAGTCAGAGGATGACATTTTATTGACCATCTTATTCATCAACATTCTAAGTTAATGAATTACTAGATTCTGCCAATTTTACCTTTGAAATATTATTCAACTCCACTCACACTTGATATTTTTATTTTTTAATTTAAATTCAATTAATTAACATATAGTTTATTATTAGTTTCAGGGGTAGAGTTCAGTGATTCATTATATAACACCCAGTGAACATTGTATCACGTGCCCTCCTTAATGTACATCACCCAATTACCCCTCCCCCCCACCCCAGCCCCCTCCAGCAACCCTCAATTTGTTTCCTATGATTAAGAGTCTCTTATGGTTTGTCTCCCTCTCTTATTTCATCTTGTTTTATTTTTCCCTTCCTTCCCCCATGATCCTCTGTTTTGTTTCTTAAATTCCACATATGAGTGAAATTATATGATAATTGTCTTTCTCTGATTGATTTATTTCGCTTAGCATGATACTCTCTAGCTCCATCCATGTTGTTGCAAATGTCAAGATTTCATTTTTTGATGGCTAATATTCCATTGTATATATATATACCACATCTTCTTTATATATTCATCTGTCAGTGGCCATCAGGACTCTTTCCATAGTTTGGCTATTGTGGACATTGCTGCTATAAACATTGGGATGCAGGTATCCTTTCTCATCACTATGTTTGTTTGTATCTTTGGGGTAAAACCCTAGCAGTGCAATTGCTGAGTCATAGGTAGCTCTATTTTCAACTTTTTGAGGAACCTCCATACTGTTTCCCAGAGGGGCTATACCAGCTTTCATTTCCACCAACAGTGTAGGAGGGTTCCTGTTTTTTCCCCAACCTCGCCAACATCTGTCATTTCCTGACTTGTTAATTTTACCCATTCTGACCAGTGTGAGGTGATTATTTCATTATGGTTTTGATTTGTATTTCCTTGATGCTGAGTGATGTTGAGAAATTTTTTCATGTATCTGTTGGCCATTTGTATGTCTTCTTTGGAGAAATGTCTGTTCATGTCTTCTGCCCATTTCTTGATAGGATTATTCATTCTTTGGGTGTTGAATTTGATAAGTTCTTTATAGATTTTGGATACTAGCCCTTTATCTGATAAGACATGTGCAAATATCTTCTCCCATTCTGTTGGTTGTCTTTTGGTTTAGTCGATTGTTTCCTTTGCTATGTGAAAGCTTTTTATCTTATGAAGTCCCAATAGTTCATTTTTGCCTTTTTTTCCCTTGCCTTTGGAGATGTGTCTAGCAAGAAGTTGCTGTGGCCGAGGTCACAAAGGTTGCTGCCTGTGTTCTCCTTTAGGATTTTGATGGACTCCTGTTTCACATTTAGGTCTTTCAACCATTTTGAGTCTATTTTTGTGTGTGGTATAAGGAAATGGTCCAGTTTCATTCGTCTGCATGTGGCTGTCCAATTTTCCCAACACCATTTGTTGAAGAGACTGTCTTTTTGCCATTGGACATTCTTTCCTGCTTTGTCAAAGATTAGTTGACCATAGAGTTGAGGGTCCATTTCTGGGCTCTCTATTCTGTTCCATTGATCTATGTGTCTGTTTTTGTGCCAGTACCATACTGTCTTGATGATGACAGCTTTGTAGTAGACCTTGAAGAATTGTGATGCCATCAGCCTTGGTTTTCTCTTTCAACATTCCTTTGGCTATTTGGGTTGTTCTGATTCCTTACAAATTTTAGGATTATTTGTTCCAGCTCTGTGAAAAAAAGTTGATGGTATTTTGATAGGGATTGCATTGAATGTATAGGTTGCTCTAAGTAGTATAAACATTTTAACAATATTTGTTCTTCTAATCTATGAGCATGGAATGTTTTTCCATTTGTTTGTGGCTTCCTCATTTTCTTTCATGAGTGTTCTGTAGTGTTCAGTGTAAAGAACCTTTGCATCTTTGGTCAAGTTTATTCCTAGGTATCTTATGGTGTTTGGTGCAGTTGCAAATGGGTTCGACTCCACAATTTCTCTTTCTTCTGTCTCATTGTTAGTGTATAGAAATGCAACTGATTTCTGTGCATTGATTTTTATATCCTGCCACTTTGCTGAATTCCTGTATGAGTTCTATCATTTTGGGTTGGAGTCTTTTGGGTTTTCCACATAGAGTTATCATGTTATCTGCGGAGTGAGAGTTTGACTTCTTCTTTGCCAATTTGGATACCTTTTATTTCTTTTTGTTGTCTGATTGCTGAGGCTAGGACTTCTTACTACTATGTTGAACAATAGTGATAGTGGACACCCCTGCCATGTTCCTGACGTTAGGGGAAAAGCTGTTTTTCCCCCACTGAGAATAATATTCACTGTGATCTTTTCATATATGGCTTTTATGGTATTGAGGTATGTTCCCTCTATCCCTACACTGTGAAGAATTTTAATCAAGAAAGGATGTTGTACTTCATCAAATGCTTTTTCTGCATCTATTGAGAGGATCCTATGGTTCTTGTCCTTTCCTTTATTAATGTAGTGTATCACATTGATTGATTTTTGGATGTTGAAGCACCCTTGCAGCCCAGGAATAAATCCTACTTGGTCGTGGTGAATAATCTTTTTAATGGAAGGTTGGATCCTATTGGCTAGTATTTTGGAGAATTTTGGCATCCATGTTCATCAGGGATATTGATCTGTAATTCTCCTTTTTGCTAGGGTCTTTGTCCGGTTTTGGGATCAAAGTAATGCTGGCCTCATTGAAAGAGTTTGGAAGTTTTCCTTCCATTTCTATTTTTTGAAACAGCTTCAGAAGAATACATATTAATTCTTCTTCAAATGTTTGGTAGAATTCCCCTGGGAAGCCATCTGGCCATGGGCTCTTGTTTGATGAGAGATTTTTGATTACTACTTCAATTTCCTTCCTAGTTATGGGTCTGTTGAGGTTTTCTATTTCTTCCTGTTTCAGTTTTGATAGTTTACATGTTTCTAGGAATGCATCCATTTCTTCTAGATTGCCTAATTTGTTGGCATATAGTTGCTCATAATATGTTCTTATAATTGTTTGTATCTCTTCAGTGTTGGTTGTGATCTCTCCTCTTTCATTCATGATTTTATTTATCTGGGTCCTTTCTCTTTTCTTTTTGATAAGTTTGGCCAGGAGTTTATCGATCTTATTAATTCTTTCAAAGAGCCAGCTCCTAGTTTTTTTGATCTATTCTTTGATTTCTATTTCATTGATTTCTGCTCTAATCTTTATTAATTCTCTTCTCCTGCTGAGTTTAGGCTTTATTTGCTGTTCTTTCTCCAGCTCCTTTAGGTTAGGTTATGTATTTGAGAACTTTGTTCCTTGAGAAAGGTTTGTATTGCTATATACTTTCTTCTTAGGACCGCCTTTGCTGCATCCCAAAGGTTTAGAACAGTTGTGTTTTCATTTTCATTTGTTTCCATGAATTTCTTTAATTCTTCCTTAATTTCCTGGTTGACCCATTCATTCTTTAGTAGGATGCTCTTTAACGTCAATGTATTTGAGTTCTTTCCAAATTTCCTCTTGTGACTGAGTTCCAATTTCAAAGCAACTGTGGTCTGAAAATATGTAGGGAATGATCCCAATCTTTTGGTACTGGTTGAGACCTGATTTGTGACCCAGGATGTGATCCATTCTGCAGAATGTTCCATGCACACTACAGAAGAATGTGTATTCTGTTGCTTTAGGATGGAATGTTCTGAATATATCTGTGAAGTCCATCTGGTCTAGTGTGTCCTTCAAAACCCTTGTTTCCTTGTTGATCTTCTGCTTAGACAATCTGTCCACTGCAATGAGTGGGGTGTTAAAGTCCCCTATTATTATTGTATTATTATCAGTATATTTCTTTAATTTTGTTATTAATTGACTTATATAATTGGCTGCTCCCATGTTAGGGGCATGAATATTTACGATTGTTAGATCTTCTTGTTGGATAGACCTTTTCATTATGATATAGTGTCCTTTTTTGACTCACTTCTTTCATGTAACATAATGTTTTCATTGTTTATACATGTTGTGGTACATATCAGCATTTCTTCTTCCTTTTTCAAATAATATCCCTTTATATAGATATATCACATTTTGTTTATCTATTAATCAGTTGGTGAACATTTTGGTTGTTTATTATGCTTTTTGGTAATCTTCACTGATGCTGCTATGAACGTTTGTGTACAAGTATTTACATGGATATATGTTTTCATTTCTGTTGGGTATATATTTAGGATTGGAATTACTGGGTCATATGGTAACTCTATACTTAATGTTTGAAGAAATGCCAAACTTTTTTCCAAAATGGCTGCACCATTTTACATGTCTATTAGTGATGTGTGAGGATTTCAGTTTCTTCACATCTTCACCCACATTTGTTATTATACGTCTTTTTTATTATAACCATCCTCATAGGTGTGAAGTGATGTCTCATTATGGTTTAGATATACATTTCTGTAATGGCTAATGATGAACATCTTTTCATGTGTTCACTGGTTTTTGGGGTCTTTTTTTGCATATCTTCTTTGGAGAAATAGCTATTCAGATCATTTTTCTGGTATTTTAATTGAGTTATTTATCCTCATTGCGTTTTAAGTATTTTTTATATATTCTTAATGTAAGTCCCTTATTAAATGTATGAATTGCAAATATTCAGCTACATTCTGTAAGTTACCTTTTTATTTTCTTGAAGGTATCATTTGCCACCCAATTCTTTTTATTCTCACAGTAACTATTTGAATTTAGATCCTTATTATTTTTGGAATCATTTCTGAATTGTCTTGTAGACTTCAAAATGGACTCTTGTCTTCACTTTCTTAGCCTCTCACATCAATCCATCATGTAGCTGTCAGCTGTCCTCCAAAACCAAAAATCAGATTGCCATTTCTTCCTTACAAACTATCTGTCTTCTCTTTGTGTCTAGTATAAATCTTAACTCCTAAAAATGACATCAAACACCTTACATACTGGTCCAACCTAGGATTTTAGCATTATCTCAGGTTATCAATGCCCTCTGTTCCCTTAAACCTTCAGTTCACACCACCCTCACCATTTATTAGGTTATTTACACAATTACTTCTGTACCTCTGTACTTTTACTCATGACTGAAACATCTTTCTCTTCCTCCATCTCCACCACAAAATTGGCACTTATTCTTTACACCATATTTGGAAATCAACTTCTTCGGAAAGCCTTTTAGGAATTCCTATGTCCCCAGCATAATCTTAGCATTTCTTCTATTCTCTCTTATGGAAATGCCATGGAAATGGTGTGAGGTTTAAACATTATAGTTAAAGATATATCTGTTTCACTAGTTGTTAAACTGCTTTCTTATGTAGGAGAACCATATATCTTTACACGTGTTCCATGTCCAAGCATGTATTGCACATACCAGGCACATACTTATTTATTAAATATGAAAATGGGGGGGTGCTTGGGTGGCTCAGTCATTAAGCATCTGCCTTCCATTCAGTCATGATCCCAAAGTCCTGGGATCGAGCCCCGCATTGGGCTGCCTGCTCAGGGGGAAGCCTGCTTCTCCCTCTCCCATTCCCCCGGCTTATGTTCCTTCTCTCACTGTGTCTCTCTTTGTCAAATAAATAAATAAAATCTTTAAAAGAATATGAAAATGTGATGTGATGAGCACTGGGTGTTATATGCAACTGATGAATAATAACTGAACTCTACATCTGAAACTAATGATATACTATATGTTGGTTAATTGAACTTAAATTAAAAAAGAGAAAAAATATGAAAATTAAAATTTTAAAGAGATTATTTAGAATTTATTGCCTACATTATGAAATAATTACTTATTTTATGAAGAGGTTAACTACATAGTACTTTTGTTTGTTTACTGACTTGTTTTTATGTTGAAATGTCCTGGCAAAAGTTTCATTGTTTTAGAACAGACTTTATTTACAATCTACTTTCAGAATATCTGTATCAGCATGACTGGAACAGCTATACTACCAGTGCTACAAATATACTTCTGAAATTCATGTTGCCAGAGGACCTGATTCCAGAAATAAGGCGAATTGCTTTGTTTTATTCCTCTTTTTCCTTAGCAATTTACATCAGTGGGAAATGCCACATTTTTCATCTTGTGCATTTTTAACCTCAGTTACCTTATCAGTAAAATAATTTCTTTTTTTTAAAGATTTACTTATTTATTTAAGAGAAAGGGAGAGCAGGGGGAGGGGCCGAGGGAAAGGAAGAGAGAATCCTTGAGTAGGCTTCCTGCTGAGCGCCATAAGGGGCTTCATCTCAGGACCCTGAGTAGGTCAGATGATTTCTAGTGTTCCATTTAATTCTTAATACATGTCATGTGCTGGGCATTTGCATGTGATCTCTGGCAGCAACCACAGATTTGGGGTGTTATTTTCCCCATTTATATTTACCATCAGCATTTAAATTTCTGCTCCTTCTTTAAAGGAAATACTTTTAAAATGTTTCAGCTCTTCCAAGATGGTGGTGCCTTTCATGTTTCAAGACCTTAACAGGATATGCATGAAATTTCCACAACTGTAAACCTGAGCCAGTGATCCATTCTTAGCCTCTAACTAATTGTTTATAAGAATTTGTGAATATTTTAAATGTGTTCAACTCATACTTTTCCTTCCCCTTAAATTCCCAATATGATGTTTCCCTTTTCTGCCTTTACCTAGAAAATGAATGCTGATGAGAAAAATTTAATTTGACTCTATAAAATTATATTTTCTTTGCTTCAGTCATTTTAACTTATACCTTTTCTCATTATATATTCCAATTTTCTGAGGTATCTCTCATCCACACTGATACAATTAGCTGTAGCTGATTTGTTAGGCTAGATTATTTCCTTTCTATGCCTCAATATTTTTGAAGAGACTTACTCTTCTTCCTCCTATTTATCTTCACCATTCTTATCATCACCATATATCAATAGCAATAATAAAATGATAATAATAATATATCATTATTAAGTACCTTTTATGGGTCAGAACTCATTATAGGTGTTTTGCAATGTTTTTCTGTCACTAAACTATCACTACAATGAATGGCATGATGAAATGAATATTGCTAAATTCAATTTATCAGTAAGAAAATTGAGAATCAGAA
The DNA here is from genome assembly GCF_009762305.2 of Zalophus californianus. Taxonomy (NCBI): domain Eukaryota; kingdom Metazoa; phylum Chordata; class Mammalia; order Carnivora; family Otariidae; genus Zalophus; species Zalophus californianus. The sequence goes on from NC_045597.1 coordinate 109,082,032, forward strand.
AGATAAGATAATTTATCCAAGGTTTTATTGTTAATAAATGGAGAAACCTGGATATGTGGAAAGAAAAGTCTGACTTCAAACCACATTTTGCAGGTTCATATTTCCACTGAATAGATTTAATTAAAAACAAACAAACTCTTGCATATTAAGGATTTTCAAGTGAACGTTTTCTTATACAACTGTATAGAATTTTAGAAGGCTGAGTCTAAAATCATAAAATCAGAATGTAAGGAAAGAAACAATTTATTAAACAATATAGACTCTAAATTTGAGTCTCTGTCCATGACAACACTATCTAGACTTACACCCCTCTCATTCAGTGGATCTCTCTGGGGCTCAGTTTTTTCCTCTTTCAAAAAGGAAAACATTGTTTACCTGCATGAGTTTTGTAAAGATGATAGTTGTTATTGCTATTTCAATATCAAATTTTAATCCAAGAATGTACTGGAAGATATTAGCGAACCATGTGAACTTACAAAAAAATAGTATATGGGGTTTAAAACAGGTCAAATTTAAAATTTTTTTAAATTACTTCCCAAAAAAGTCATTCAACTAGTTTTTCACAAGATGATTTTTCTGAAGTATTATATATCAATACATACTAAGAAATCAATTAAGGGACTTCTAATCTGGGCAAGATGGTGTAGAATTGTTTTTCCCTGCATCTCTCCTCTAAGGACAACTTTATACCCTAGAAATGATACAAGACACAACCAAAGAACTCTGAAGGACACTGGGACTGGGGGAAAAACACAGCAGCAGTAGGGTATCTTGTTTCCCCACCCAACAGAAGAAGGCCACCCAGAACCAGCATTTCCCAAATCTTAAAGTGGCAATGGAAAGCAAGTCATTTCTCCACAAACAGAATTCCCTCTGACAAAAGCAGGGAAGCATGATACTACTAAAAAAGAGAGTCAGTTGGAAGCCCTGCCAGGAATAAATAGCCAGGAGAGGTATTCTCATTTCCCACTAGGCCTGAAACTCCCCTCATCCACCAGGAGATAATCAACTGGGCAGGCAGAGCTGGGAGAAGAGCCAACATACAGCAGGTGACCTGGTTCAGGTAGCCTCATTGTACCTGCTCTACCCACACTCACCTCCCCTGCCCAGCAAAGGGAATGGGCAGCTGGAACTGGGAAAATGAATGTAGCCACCATAAGCGGCCTGGTCCAGGAAGTCTTTTTGCTTCAGTGGAACCCAGATTCCTCCTCTCTGCAAGAGTCACTGGGTTGCGCTAGTGGGGTAAAGGACCCAGCTACATCAAGGGGCTCAATCTGAGAAGCACCTATATCCCTGTGGGCACAAGACTTTCCTCTCTCATCCAGAAATACCATGGAGCAGAGGAACCCCCAGAGGGCAGTACCACTATACCCTCCCTGCTGAGAGATACCTGGCAGTCAGGACTAAGGAAACTCCTTCCACTCCCTGAGGCAGCACCAGCAGGAAATAGCTTGGAGCCACTGTAGCAACAGCTGAACCAGATTGATCAAAATAATACCACAAAGGCTCTGATAATTAAACTGACATTAGTACCAAAGCCCACAAATAATAGGCCAAGCCTCATGTGCTAAATCTGTCCACTAAAATTTAAAAAATATTAAATAGAACCCAGATTCTCTTAAGAGACAAAAGGTCCAGGATACAATAAAAAAAATCACCCATCATAACAAGAACCAAGAAAATACAACTTGAATAAAAAAAAGACAATCAACTGAAGCCAACACCAAAATAAATCATATGTTGGAATTAGCTGACAAGATTTTTAAGGCAGCTGTCATATAAAAATATTTCAACAGACAATTACAAAAACTGAAACAAATTAAAAAATAGGAAATCTCAACAAAGAGATAAAAGTCATAAAATAAACCAAATTGAAATTATAAAACTGAAAAATACAATAACAGCATAAAAAAATCTTGGATGAGCTCAATTATAGAGTGGAGATGACAGAGAATATCATGAATGAACAATATAATTGATGCAATCTGAAAAATAAAAAAATAAGCAGAAACAACAGCAACAGAAACACGAGCAGGGACTCAGGGACCTGTGAAACATAACAGAAGGTCCAATATTTGTATCATTGGAATCCCAGAAGAAGAGGAGAAAGAAATTGGGACTGAAAGGGCATTTTAAAAAATGATGGCTGAAAACTCCTCAAATTTGGTAAAAGACAAACCTACAAATAAGAAGTTGAACAAATTTTATACGAACCCAAAGAAATCCATATCAAGACACACCATAATTACACTTTTAAAAGCTAAAGGAAAAGATTAAAAAATATTGAGAACAGCCAAGATGGATGGCACATTACCCATAGGGAACACCAGTTTGGGTTGGAGTGGATTTCTCATCTGAAACTGTGGAGTCCAGAAGAAAGTGCCACAATATTTTCTAAGTGCTGAAAGAAAATGACTGTAGTTACTAATATTATAATACCTGGCGAATACCTTCTTTTTGGGATAATAGAGGAAATAAAAACATTCTAAAACAAAGCAAAACTAAATTTGTCACTAGCAGACCTACCCTGCAGATTGGCTAAATGAAGTTCTTCAAACAGGAAGGAAACAATAAAAGAAGGAATCATAGAACATCAGGAAGAAGGAACAGTGGGGAGAGAGGAAATAGGGGTACATACAATAAGCCATTCTTTTTTCGTGAGTTTTATAAATCATATATGATGATTGAAGCAAAAATTACAACACCATCTCATATTCAAGACAATGATATTTAAAAGTGGGACCGCAATGGAAGTGAGATTTCCACACTTCACTTGAACTGGTGAAATGTTGATGCCAGGAGCCTGTTGTAAGTCACATATATGTATTTTAATACTCAGAGCAACCACTATGAAAACTATACCAACGGATACTCTCAAACACATTTTAAGTAAATCAAGATGGAACCTTAAAAAATATTCCTACAACCCCACAATAAAGCAAGAAAAGAGTAACCCGGGTATGAGAACTAAAACAAATGGAAAGCAAATAAAATAGCAGATTGAAACTCTGACATATCGATAATTATCTTAAATGTAAATGCTCTAAATACATGCTTTTTGCAGCAAAGGACTAACATAGCAGGTTTGAGGTTGTTATCCTTAAAAGAACCAGCTTGTAAGATTGACCCCTACTTGATGTCCCGGAACTTGGTTTTCTCTAAGAATGTCTCTCTGTGCCCAAACTATGTAAACAGTATGGTCCATAATGAACACCTGCTTTTTTTGGGGGGGGGGGGACTCTGGAATTTTGGTACATGCCCAGCAGAAGATGCCTACATGACCAGTTGCCAATAAAAAAACTCTGGGTGCTGAGTCTCTAAGGAGGTTTCCTAGTGGAAAAATTTTCCACACTTGCTTTCATAATACATTGCCTGAGGAATTGAGCACTTAGTGTGTGATTCTACTGGGAGAGGACTCTTCTTCAAGAGCTACACCTGTTTTTCTCTGGATTTTACTCTGACTTTCCCTTTGCTGAGTAAATCCTTTGCTCTAATATATCGTAGCTGTGAATCTGACTAGATGCGGAATATTGCTAACAAATCTTCACACAAGTGTATGGTGTTGAGAAATCCCGACACATGCTGTTTATGAGAAATGACCTCAAATTCAACATAAGTAATTTGAAAGTAAAAATCTCTCTCTCTCTCTCTCTCTCTCTATATATATATATATACCTCATGCAAACATTAAACAAGAATAGCAGGAGTGGCTATATTAACATATCATAAAGTAGATTTCAGAGCAAAAAAAATTAGAGACAAAGAGGGTCATTATATATTGATGAAAGAATTAACGTACCAGGAAGTCATATGATCCTAAATATAGACACATCTACCATTGGGAGAAACTGGGCAAAATGTTCAAAAAAATCTCTCTGTATCTTTCTTGTAACTGCATGCAAATATACAATTATCTCAATAAAAGTTTTAATTAAAACTAGAAAATAAAAGTCCGGCAGTCCAGAAGGCTTGTCATGAAAAATATTTTGGATTGAAAATCATTGTTCACTTAGTGTCACAAAGGAATGACTTCATTCATTTTCTTATAAGAACAATGATACTGTGTTCACCTACAATGGGTTTTTCCCCACCCCATCCCCAAGAATTTTAGGATTTCCTCTGCATCTAAGCTTTGATAATTTTTCATTCACTGTGTATGATTCGGGCCTCTCTAATGTGAAAGTATTTCAATCAGAGAAATTTTCTTGTATTAATATTATCATTATTATTGATAACTTTCTATGACCTTTCTAATAGTTGAAATTTTTTTCTCTTTTCTCTCTTCTGTCATATTTTTACTTAAATTTATTTTTATGTCTTATATCAGGGAGACTTCTTCAGATGTATCTTTTAATCTTTGTATATTTGCTTTTAGTTTCCAGGAAACTTACTTTGTGACTATTTCTTTTTCATAGTACCTTCTTTAATGGATGCAATACACACATATGTATGTATATGTGTATACGGAAATATATATTCTCTTGCTCTATCTGAAGATTTTAATTAGAATTTTGGTTCGTGTTATTTAGTTTTATATATATTTTTCTGTTTCCTAACTTCTTTCTCCTTCAGAATTGGTTTTCCTTTGTTTATCTTGGTCTTTGTTTTTCATGTTAGAGTCTTACATGGGACCGACAGTTAATTATTCATATTTAAGCGAGCCAAATAAAGGTTGATTTGCAGCTGTGTATACTTGTGTGAGTTTTGTCACCTGGAGAATGTATCTTCCGGGTGAGGGTCAGGCACAAGTTCATTTTGCTGGGGAACCCTTAAGTGCAAGAATAGGAATGGAGGCACTAATGCCTATTATTTCTGCCCAAGTAATTCATCCCTAACGTAGTTTTTTTTAAAGCAATGAAACCTAATTTTAGATTTCCCATTTGTGGGGTGGAGTTGTAGACTGGCAGGAACAACCACTCCCGTGACCTTGCAATCAACCCTACTTTGCACTCCCGCCTTTATAGCCTGGCAGGGAGTTTAGCTAGCTTGTCAGTTACAACTCCTTTTGTTTGTCAACTAAACTATGGCTTTCTCATGTCATCAGTCAATACTGTGTCTACTGTTTTCTGTCTTCTAGAAACTTACTCACATTTCTCATTTTTTCATGGCCTCCATTTGGTATTCTTTATTGTAGTGGTTTATACTACTTACTGTTTTGCCATTATTTTAATGATGTGTCAAGATAAAGAGGAAATATGCATTTGTGTTGTCTGCAATTTGCAAACATTAGTCACCGTTAAAATAATCTTGAAGTAAAAATATAACTGTTGTACATTTTACCAATGGTAATTTAAAAATCAATAAAAATTTCTCTTTACCCTCAGAAATATAATCAAAAACTAAAGCCATAATTAGATTTTGCCACGCTAACAAGTAATTGAGTCATGGATTTCTTTTACTTTACAACTCATGTTTCATGTGATTTTTAACAACCAGTCTCTCATGATTAAAATAAGTAAATTCCATTTCTTCCAAAGTGTTTTAAAATCCTAACTAGAAAGAGATTTGTTTATTTATAGAAAAGTATTTTCCTATATTATATTTTACTGAGTCAATGCTAGGCACACAGTATTCAATCAATTAATACTTCTTTGCAGAAAACCGCAAGTGTAATTTTAATGTGCAGTGATGTGCAGTTTTGTGTTCTGTGAATCTCTGCTGGTCCTCTAACATCATCGCCCCCACCCCCAAATCAACTTTCCTTCCAACCTTGTCATAAGTTTCACTGACAGTAAAGTCACTCTTATCAGTGAAGCAGAAAAGCAAAAGCAGAATCACCATTTGGAACTACTGGCACATTGTACATTTATTTCATTTAGTTCAAGAACCAAAACATCTAAGTCATCTTAACCATGCCAATAATAGCAAAAAATCTTCTGAGCCCTTCAATCTCTTAACAGCTACAAAACTTCAATTATGTACTTTTTTTCCCCCTTCTTCCTGACGTCCTATTTCTCACTGAAGCCATTTTGTGTAACTCTGTGTTCCTGATTAGAAGATGAGAACAAAGGCGATGATGAAAATAATAACCAGGGGAAACACTTAAAAATGCACTCCTGATTTAACTACTTTTGTGAAGGCTTATGTTAGCATATAATATTATTTATCATTTGGAGAGCTACTATTAAGATTTAATTAGCAGTGAAGGAAGAGGAGAACAGAAAATTTTGTGTTAAGGCAGCTTGACTTCGAGTAACTAAACACTGACATGGTGGCTTTCTCTAGTTTCTCTTCATAGCTACAAAAAAAAAAAAAAGAAGGAAAGAAAAAAAGGTGAAGTTTCTCAAAAAAAAAAAAAAGCCCAAGGCAAAGCAGTAAGTCAATATAATCTTGTGGTTATAAAATCACTGTGAAGGTCTAACTCTCTCACAGTGAAGCTTAAACCAGGGAATGGTTTATTTCCCATGGTGTGGATTATAGAAAAATAAAGTCCTAATTTAATTTTATCTTGCCAGTAGACCTTATAGGTTGGAGGAACCAGGGTAAGGTAGGAAAAGAGTCTAGGTTATTCTAATATTTTTCAAGATCATTCTTTTTTTTAAAGATTTGTTTATTTATTTATTTGAGAGAGAGAGTATGGGAGAGCACAGGGAGAGGAAGAGAGGGAGAGAATCTCAAGCAGACTCCCTGCTGAGCATATAGCCCAATGTGGGGCTCAATCTCACAACCCTGAGACTGTGACCTGAGCCGAAACTGACAGGCACTTAATGGACTGAGCTGCCCAGCCCCAGGATTATTCTTATTTCCTAACTACAACAACTGAATGAACAGTTGTTATTTTTGGTGTTACCTCTATTTTTATATCTAGAAATACTATTTCTTGCTCAGGTAATAAAGCTAAAACCTCTTGTTTTAGAATAAACTATGTTTTATTCAGAGGGGCCAGCTACTATAATAAACAATCTTAAAGTGTCCAGGGTTTAATATAATAAGAATTTATTTCTAGCTAATATTACAGTCCAAATCAAGGGGCTTTGCTCCATGGTGTCATTCAGGGGATCCATTTTTTTGTTCGGTTTTTATTTTGTTTTGTTTTTATAAATACATCTTTGAAAGTGGTTGAAGGGAAGAAGGGAAGTAGCTGTTTTGATCATTAGTATCTTTCTTAAAAGGTTTTATTTCAATCTGATAATCAGGATAGCTAAATTCTAGCTCTGTAACAAAACACCTGTAATTCTAAATAGACTTTTTTTTTTCCTCAGCTGTATTTTCAATGTCAGGCCATAGTCAGCAGGATTGTGAACTTTCTCCCTTTACTCATTAAGAAAAGAAAGGAAAGGAAAGGGAAGGAAGGAAGGAAGGAAGGAAGGAAGGAAGGAAGGAAAGAAGGAAAAGAAAGAAGAAAAAATGGAAGGGAAGGGGGAAAAGAAGAAAAGAAAAGAAAGAAGGGAAGGGAAGGGGAGGGAAGGGGGGAGGGAAGGAGAGGGAAAAGAAAGGAACAGAAAAAAGAAAAGAGAAAAGAAAAGAAAAAGAAAAAAACAGTCTAGGCCAGCTTCATGGCCTTATGACCTATGTAGATGAAGAAGGCTCCCCAGTCAAAAAGGCACTGCTCAGTTCTGCTTTTGGCGTCTTGAAATTTTTAAACATTTTGTCTTTGAACTTGTGTCATATAAGTTAAGTCAAAGGGCCAGTAGAGCAAGTGCCTGTACAGAGGTTTGATGTACAATATGTGTGACTCTTCCTTTCCCAGCAGCACCTTTCCATTCACGTGTTGTTGTTCATAGTGCCCAGTGAGCACAGAATTCCCGTTAGCCTTCCTAGCCTAGTGGACCCAGCATTTCTTGGGACTTCTGCATCCTTACTGGATCCTCTAATTCTTGGTATCAAATGAAAAAAGAGAAACATAAGAATTGAGAAGTTTTTAATTTAATTGAATTATTTTATCTTAGGGTCCATCCCCCAAACATGCATATATCATCTCTGTCAATGTCATTGGGCAGACCTCGGTCCTATAGTCTCAACAGGACCATCTACATAATTTGGGGGCCCGGGAGAAAATGAAACTGTGGGGCCTCTTGGTCAACTATTATTGAGAATTTCATGATTATAACAACAGGGCATTAAGCCAAGCCCATGGCCTTCTTAAGTGCAGGTCATGGGGCACTCTACAGTCCTCATGCCCTTGTAGATGGCCCTAAGTCTCACCTAAATTCCAGGGAATCTGAGAAATGTGGTTCAACTGTTGTATCTAGCAGGAAAGGGCAATGGAGTTTGGTAAGTACATTGCCGAACAAAGGCTGCTACAACAAACTGCCACAAACACAGTGGCTTCAATAATACAGATTTATTATTTTATAGTTCTGGAGGACAGAAGTCTAAAATGAATTTCGCTGGGCTAAAATCAAGCTGTTGGTGGAGCTGCGTTCCCTTCTGGAGGTTCTAGGGAAAATCTGTTTGCCTTTTCCAACTTCTAGAGACCAGCATATTCCTTGGCTCATAGGTTATTCTTCCATCTTCCGACTGCATCTTTCTGGTGATCCTTCCCCGGTCATATCTCTTTCTGACCATAGTTGGAAAAGATTATAAGGACCCATGTGATTCTCTTTGCCCACCTGGATAATCCAGGACAATCTCTTCACTTTAAGGTCTTTAATCACATTTGCATGGTCCTTTTGTCATGTAAAGTAACGGGTTTACAGGTCCGGGGCATTAAGGCATGGATAGCTTGGAGAGCCAATATTCTGCCGCCACAACAAGCATATGGCATTGTTTCCACTACATCTTGCTATATCATGAGGGTTAATATAAATTATTTCTCTAATGAATTCTACCCAAAGAAGTTTAGTTTCTGAAAGTGATTAGTTCTAATTAAGGCAGTATCTTATCATGGAAACTATGGCTCCAGTGATAGCCTGGTGGAGTCTTTCCTTTATACATTCTCCCTAAAATGTTCTCCTTTTCAAGATCATATGACTGCTCTTTTTTTTGGAATGCTTATTAAATTACTCAGTCTTAGATCTCTTTTTCTACCTTTGTTTGCCTAATCTTATTTCTAAAAAAAAAAAAAAACAAAAACAAACAACAACAAAAACTCCAGCTCTCTGAATTACATGAAGATTGAATTACTGAAGTTGAATCAGGGTGGGAGAAAAAGAAGGAAAAATGTGTGTGTATATATCCCAAGTCAAAGAGTTAAAACTAGTACCCACAAGTATTTTCTTAATTCATCTCTTTTCTTTATGTTAAATGCAGTTGTTTTGAATTCTGATAAAACGTAGCCTGCCAACTTATGCAGAGATTTTTTAAAGTTCATTTGGTACCCCCCAAAAGCAAAAAAAAAATCCGTAACTTTTCTCTCATTTTTTAATTAGTAGCAGCAAAACTGTTTACGAGATGTTTAGGGGCATGTTCAGACAATGTAGTGAGGATACAATGAGAGGAAAATCACATTTTGATTCTTCCTTGGGCAACTTTGATTTAGTTCAACTACTTCTGAAAGAATGAAAGTCCCGCTTGAATGCTTTCTGCTTGATTTCTACTAAGCTTCATCTCTTGTTTCTTTATTAATAGGAGAACTTAGAGAAAGGATGAGGATTCACATTAAAAAAGGAAGAGAGAAAACTGGAGGAGCAGTTCTAGACATTTTATTTTCCCTTCATTTCACCTCACCTGTGTCAGAAATAACAATGAGCACTCCCTGTAAGATGAACTCACCAAACACAGTCTCTGATAATGGCTAAAATGTACCTGTAGGGAAAGGAAGAAAGATGACCCTCAGGTGCAAGTGACCTCTTAGACCACATTGGCTTAACAAGAAATTTTAATAGCATCAGATTAAAAAAAGGAAAACTTTCATTTGTATACATGTGTATTAGAATAAGTCCCTTATGCACTTTAGTATTGGACAACTTTCAGCAACTTTTGCAATAATGATAAGTAACCCTAACATCTTAATAGCATACATTAACATTAGTTTAGTTCTTGCTTGATAGGTCTATGGCTGTCATCTACTGTGCCTCTACTTTATATGCCATCACCCTTCAGAGCAGAAGCTAAACGGAGAGCCCCATCTGGGACATGCTATTCTTATGGCAAAGGGAAAAGAACAAGATTGATTTTTAAAAAGATTTCATATATTTATTTTATTTTAGAGAGAGAGAGAGAGAGAGTGAAAGCAGAGGGATGGGCAGAAGGAGAAGGAGAGAATCTCAAGCAGACTCCCCGCTGAGCGCAAAGCCCAACATGGGGCACAATCTCACCACCCGGAGATCACGACCTGAGCCAAAACCAAGAGTCAGACGCTTAACCGACTGAGCCATCCCAGCTCCCCAAGAACAAGATAGTTTATGGAAACGGACAACAACAGCATATAAAGCTTCCTCTAAGAATAAGCTTATACCATTTCTGGTTCATTTTATTGGCTGAAGTAAGCCACATGGACACACTTGACACTGAAGGAGGGAAATATATTTTACCTACAGTGAGCTAATGCAAGACATATAGCAATGTGCCAAGATATGTAATAAACCTCTAAGACAAAAAGAGAAAGAGACGCAAATGATTTGGAATCATAATGCAATCAACCACACAAGTAGTAGAAAGGAAGCTATTTTTTTTTCTTAAACTACTGAGTTCCTCGAATTATATCTCCTATATTATAAAAGTTACAGAAATTATTGTAGAAATTAGAGTAGAAACATTTTGCTATGTTTAGGGTAATTACAAATTTAAAGAGCTAATGTAAAATTTAGAGAAAGCTGGAATATTCATTGCAATACTACTGTTTTCCCCCCTAGGGAGAAAAATACTTTAATCAAAGAATACAAGTTTCCTACATCAAGTCTGGTCTGCTTTTCTAGTAGGAATGAATTACTAGTTCCTTGCTTGACCATGTGCCCATATAAACAACTACATTTCTCAGGCTCCATTGCAGCTAAGGTGGTCCATTAGGCATAAGTGGGATTTGACAGATGGCACTTCTGAGAAAATTCCTTGAGGGTGGGACAGAGGGCTAATGTGTACCTTTCTGCCACCACTCCCTTCCATTTCCTTCTTCCTGTCTAGAACTAAGACTGAGTGGATGAAGATCTGTAGTTATTTTGGGCCTTGACTTTGAGGATGGAAGCTGAGTGCTAAATTGTTGGGGCTAACTATTAAAAGTGTTTGCATCTTTGCTGGCAATAGGTAGCCTTCCTATCAGTCCTGGAGGGCTTAACTGTGTACTTCTTTTATGACAGGGCAATATAAACTTCATTTTTGGTTGACTTGCTATGATTTTCTATTTTTTTTTACTAACAGCTGGGCACAATTACTGTATGTTACAAGACTTAGTTAAAGAATATTGATTAAAAATTGAGGGGAGCTCATTGCAGCATTTCTCACTGAGACCTGTATGGGTGTTTAACCGGGGAATAAAACGATGCAGAATAAGATGCCAAGGAGAACAAAGCAAGATTTCCATGTCCAAGACCAGGAAAAAGATTGAAACAGTGCTAGTGTTCAGCCAAATGAGTAAAACTAAAGAAATGGTATTGTAGTAAGATTATGAATGCACGAAGCTTAAACATTTAGCTGTAATGATAGATATAGATATAGGTCTTTGATTATATATGGATACATACAGATTCAAATACATAAATAAAAATCACTTATTTTTTATGGGCAGGATCAAATCAAATAGACTCCTCAAGACACTTAAACTGGGGCACTATAGAACTATGAGCCCTTAGTTAAGTAGATTGATATAATGTTCTCTCTTTGGGCCACCTGGCACCACTGTCAGCCATTTGTTTTGCTTCTACAGACTTCTCAACGATAGCTACTCCCAAAGAATAGGAACTGTTCAAATGGGTCTATTGGTAATGGGATTGGGGTTCGTGAACACGTGAGTGCCCCAGTTTTTTAAAAATCTATTATTCCAACATTTTTTTCCCCTCTGTTAGTTCCTATTCAATATAAAACCAGAAAAAAATAATAGAACTTCTCATTCCATTCTGCAGAATCTCTGTTCCAAATATCCAGGATCCTTTCCAAACAGTGGGCTAAGCGGGCCAGTCTCAGCATTTCTTAACTCCTGTGATGGGCTGTCTTTGTCTACACCCTGATTTTGTCCTCTCTCATTTATTCATCATCAGTTGAAGACAGCAAATCTAAGAGGCCTCTTAGTTGCTAGAATTTTTAACTGTTTAAATCTGCCAGAGCAGGTATCTGAATTTAATATGGATTGAGAAAAAGAGCAAGAAAAAATATTCTCAAATGGCATGTCAAGAAATATCACCAATACTCTAAAGCATGTGTAATCAGCCCATATAAGCTGATAGGTCCACAGAGGATGTTGACAACCAATTACACAATTCAAAAAATGATTTTAATTAATTATAATTGCAGGCAGAGAAGACTCATGGTAAATCCCTGTTTTAGTTTTCATAGAGAAATATTTCAAAGTGTCCCAGGAGGAATTGAAAATATTTGATTGTTTGAAGTAAAGAAAGTATTATTAGTGTGTGGAGTTGGAACATGAAGAATGAGAAGGAGCAGGAGTAAAAGGAGGAGGAAGAGAAAGAAGAGTGTGTGAAGTTGGGCTTTAAGCAAGTGAGAGGGTGAAATGAACAAATGTTGGAGGTGAGCAAGTGAAAGTTGGCTGAAGACCATAGGATAATAAAGGAGCTGGACTTAAGCAGCTGGCTAGAGGCCAATAAACTAGCGTGTTCGGGCTACTTGAATACTTGCATTAGTTTCTATCGACTGGAATTAGAAATTCACTTAGATATTTCAAAGAGGATGTGAACTAACACGGGGTTTGGATAGTATTAATATCCTGGTTATGTAGAGATGTTTGGGTAACATCTTGGTTTTGTAGTGGGCTTTGTTGTTTTTATTTTAATAACTAAAGACATAACATTTTTGTATAATTGACAAATAGTGGTAGATTAAAAAATATTAAATAATTCTTAAAATGAATCTCTTGCCAGTCAATGAAATATTTTAAATCTTTTTAACATAAAGAAGCCAATGTTTTATTTGTACTTATATTCCTTTTTCTCCTGGGGAAGGAGGAGTAATTATATATTTTTTTCTACTTCAGAATCTGCCTCTTAGAAGTATATCAATTGCATTCAAGTTCTTGCAGTTAAATGTGTCCATTTAAAGTTATTTTCTGTATTTACCTTGCTGATGCTACTTAAGGCAGAATAGCTAGGTGTCTTGTTGAAATAGAAATGTCCACACTAGACTCTTTTTTCCTTTCAGAAATGATTTCAAGCCTGATAAAGAAAGAAAAAGATAAAGGCAGCAAAGCGCTTGTCATTTTTTTGGAAGTGTTGCACTTGTTTGTTTCAGGCATTTGGGAAAGGACTGAATATATATTATTTGATTTATTTTACTGTCTCTCGAAGTACATTTGGTTTTGTGTATTTTAAACAGAGAGACAGAAATGACTTGATAAACAATAGCCATCAAAACAACTTGGAAACCACTTAGGATGTTGGTCTTTGTAAGAAGTCAAGACAGCTTTTCCAATCAAGAGGCTGTGAGTGCTTCTGTTGAAAGTATATAGCACGAAGGAGATGAGGATGGTGGTAAAGCAAAGAAGCAAAAAGGTTTAAATTGGAAAGAGGACTTTAAATACTGTTAGTACCTTTCAGAACAGATACCCCAACCAGTAAGCCCCTGCTTGATAGCAATGGATTGTCAGTGTTTGCTCTGAAGTTAAAGCACTGTTGAAAAGCTCATTAGCTAAATATGAAATTCTGTTTAAAATAACAAACTTTCAGATGTTGTAATTGATTCCAAGTGACTTGCTCAAGGAAGATACTCAATTTATGTACATGAGATTGCTTTATTGCTTTTCAAAAGACTAACTAGGACTTACCACTTTAGAATACGTGAATCAGCTTTGAAATATACCCTGGCAAATATTTAACAGCAAACAACGCTGACTAATAAGAGAGAAAAGGAATGGATATTGCTCCAGTAAAGTAATGGAAATTCAGGAAGTTTGTAAAGAATGATCCAACTTGAAATTTGACCAGAAACCAGTGCCTGACATACACCCACACCCTCCTTTGGCAATATGTTCTCTGCTATTTCAAATGGCCACGAACAGCTGTAACATTAGTTTTGTAGCTAAGTGATGAGAAAAGGATTGTAAAACCAGCACCCTGAATTCTAATCCCAAGCTCCCTATTTATTTTGTTTATGAGGATATATCATTTCTTGACATTAGTCTATTTTGTGGAGGACTGAGGGGCTTAACTGGTGTAATATATTTATTAAATTTTCTGCCAAGTCCCAGTAAATTAAAATGACCAATACATATGTAGTAATGATCATGTCTGATAAGAGTAACATGCATGATCAGTATTAGAGGGATAAAGAAGTGAAAGGAAACTCAATCCTTTAACCTACAATCAGGGTAGAGCTCAAAGGCAAACCCCACTACTGTCTGTGGAACCATCACAAAAAGCCATACTATCCCCCATAAAAAATTCTATTTTCAGTTGCTGCAATTCATCTCACTGTGTTCTCTTGCCTGAATCATCTCCCCTCCTGGGCACAGTAATTCTCCAAATTTTCACGTTAAATCCCCACTGAACTTTTGATCACGAGCAGCATGCTAGACAGGAAAGAAGCATGATGGCCTCTCAATCACCCACCTGATGGACAGCATGACTTTCTTTACAAGAGTAAGTGTGGTTCATTCTTGCAAACTGAGAAAATCCCATTTTAAATGCCTTGTCTATAGGCTATTTGGAGCTAATTTGAGACAGTGCATTTCTCTGAGGCTGAAGACTTAAGTGAACGTTAAGATTATCCAGCTAACTTGGAGCCCTGATAGATTCTGTCATGTGCAAGCCAGTAGTCTACACCCTTGGTCAAAGTCTTTTATTCCACCCACCTCTACTTCATGTCTCTTAACAAACAAAACACACAATTAATGGAAAAAAAAAAAAAAAGAGGAGGAGACAGTGAGGGAGTGCAGGAATAATGAAGTTATTCCAGCAGCTTATCCAAAAAAAAGATTACCTGTTATCTCTAGGTTGATATTTTCAGTGGATATTTTTAAGTCTTTTTCTTATTTGAACTCACAGTAGCATTAGGTAGTATTAATCATTCTCTTGAAATTCCCCTTTCCCTTGTCTTTCATGAACAATACACTCTTCCAATCTACCACACCTCCCGCCTTTCTGACCAATCCATGTTAATCTTTCTTCTCCTTTTTTTAAAATTTGTTTAAAGATTTTATTTATTTATTTGAGATATAGCACACAAGCATGAGTGGTGGAGAGGGGCAGAGGGAGAGAGAAAAGCAGACTCCCTGCTGAACAAGGAGACCGATACAGGACTCGATCCCGGGACCCTGAGATCATGACCAGAGCTGAAGGCAGATGCTTAACCAACTGAGCCACCCCGGGGCCCCTCTTCTCCTTTTTTTTTTTTTTTTTTTTAAGATTTTAGATATTAGAAGGCCCTAAGATTTGGTACTCTTTCTCATCCTCTTATTGCATTCTTTCTTCTTTGGCAATCCATTGACAACTGTGGTTTTGCTTTTTAATTTCTTTATCTCAGAACTCACTTCTGAGTTCTAGACCCATATCACCCTGTTTCTGTACAGCAACTGAATTTGAGTATTTCAAAGGTAACTCCTTTTCATCATACCCAAAGTTGAACTCAGTTTTTCTTTAAATATCATGCCCTCCTCTAACATTCTGTATTTTAATAAATGCAGAATAATAAATGCACATTCTTATGAAGCTAAGCAAATTAGAAATTCAGAGGTTCTAATTCTCCCTCCTTTTTCTATTTTCCATACCATATCCATTTCCCCCTTCTGTATTTATATTTTCTAAATATGTATTCCATCCTAACACCACCACTCTGGTTTAACCAGGCTCCTATTAGGCTCACCTGGACTACTAAAATATATTCCATCTAGTCTTTCCCCTTCCCTTCTGGACCACCTTGAATCTGTTCTTACATGAAAGCCATAGTGATATATTTTAAAAATAAACTCATTTCTGTTATTTTCTGCTAAAACTCTTCCAAAAATGGCCCATTGTTCTTGTGACAAATATGCATTCAAAATTCACTTCCTGACTACATTTTTAGGTGATTTTAGACCATTCTTCCTCTCTCTTTCTCTCTTTCATCTATAAAAAAATCCTTAAGTCTAAAAATTCCACTTTGATCTTTCTGTTCATGCCATTGCACCAGCTCCAACCTGGCAACCACCTTAAGCAAGTTATTCATCTTCTCAGGTCCAACATCTTTCCCTGAGGTGAGCCTCGCCCCTTGTACACTTCAAATAGCCCCATTCTAGCCTCTCATAACTCACAATCGTTTCCTTTTTCACAATTATTATACCTTATAATTATACATGTGTCCCAAATTAGATGATGAGCTCCATATAGTAACATTTTATCTACTTGTATTCACCTGAATGATAACCCAGTGCCTGAAATATACATATTAGACGCTCAAGATTTTTTTTTTTTTGGATGTCTAAAGGAACGACCTGGTTTATTTTACATATCATCAAGCTGAATTGCATCACTACCGTTGCTCCGCGTTCCCTGTGTCCTCCCACTTTTCCACATGGTAACTTTACTTTAATAACATCTTTTTTCCAGTGTTGCCTCAATGTCTTCAATGATCTATGAGGGAGCATAACACAAGGTTAAGAATATGTTTTCTGCAAAGGGCTGTGTGGTTCAAATGACTTGTCTCCTTTCCTAGCTCTGAGATACTTGTTAAGCTACTTAATTGCTCTGTTTTAGTTCCTCATGTGTAAAAATGTGGATTAATATTGATTTATAAGATTATGTGAAAGTTAAATAAAACTTCCTATTTAAAGCCCTTGGAAAAGCACATGATATATGTTCAATAAATATTAGCAAATTTTTCAATCATACTTTTCATTGGAAAATTTAAAGGGATATACAGGGCAATACTGGGGGCAGATACGCTATTTTTGAGTAACTGGTTGGTAGAAAGAGTTTTGTAGTAGGAATTTGGAATCTGTCCAAAACACTAATTTACAAAACTTTTTTTTTTCTCAATAATGATGCAGTTTTCATAAACATTAAGGGGAAACACAGGCACTATCCCAGATCTTTAGGCCCTACTAAGGAGAAAAATGACAAAATACTGGTCAGCAATTCATCTTTTGTATAAATGCTTGAGTTTGTGCAGATGTTTTAAGTTATAGCCTTGGGTATGAAACTTACAGTAAAAATTACTTAATTGGTTTCTATAAAGAACATGTTTATTCTAGACTTGATTTTTAAATAGAATATTCATTTTGATGAGGATTATTACAGTTGCAGAATTTTCTAGCTTACATCAATATGATTCTGAAAAAAAAATCATTACAAAGTCTAGAGATAACCAGAATAAGAAGCAATTTATATAACAGTTGAATTGTAGGGGCGCCTGGGTGGCTCAGTTGCTTAGGCAACTGCTTTCGGCTTGGGTCATGATCCTGGAGTCCCGAGATCGAGTCCCGCATCGGGCTCCCTGCTCGGCAGGGAGTCTGCTTCTCCCTCTGACCCTCTTCCCTCTCGTGCTTTCTATCTCTCATTCTCTCTCTCTCTCAAATAAATAAATAAAATCTTAAAAAAAAAAAACAGTTGAATTGTAATAAAACATGGTAGGTATTTTGCATCTTTTTATCTGATAGCTCTGAAAATTATTTGCTCTTCACAATTATCTTGTGTTTTTTTTGGTATATTTTAAATTGGTTATTATATTTAGTTTGTTCTTGAATTATCCACTGCAAGCCAAAAATATAGATATATTGGAAAATACTTAATAGTTCCCGTGTTCTAAATTTAAATAGCACACAAATCTACCACAGTCATCAGTTGGTTGTACAATCTTCCTTTACCTTTTATAGCAGGATTATAGCTTGAAGGCAGCTTCAAGTGTCTTTCCCAGAGATAGAGACAATATGAAAAATAAGAGTATATGAACATTCACTCTACTGAGATTTTTGTCTCGTCTCAAATATACCTTGAGGTACCAAAAAGTTACAGTTTTAAACAAAGGTATAGGCAAGCATGAAAATGATGTCAACTATGGAAATACTCTGAATGTTAAAATATTTTTGTTAATTTACATATGTCCATATTAATAATTACTAATAAATTGATATGGCCAATTAACATATAAAAGGATAGTCAACTCATTACTAAAAACATGTTTACAAATTTAAAAAGCAATATAATTTTAACCTAGCATATGAAAATATTTAACAAAATCATAATATTCTGAGTAAATTCATAGAGGTAAATAGGTACTTACAAATTCAGTTCATGTACATAGTACACCCTACTAAAGGACAATTTAAAAATATATGTTCAAAGTATTTCAAATGTGAATTCTCTGGCCCCCAATTTTTTCATTCTTAGAAATTTGTATTATTTTTGATAATAGGAAATATTTATATAAGAAGTTTTTTTTTGAAAAGTTACAAAGATAGAATTCCCATACATCCCACACCCATTTTCCCCAATTATTAACATCTTCCTTGGTGTGGTGCATTTGTTACAATTAATGTTGTATTGTAATTAATATTGGTGCATTGTGATTAACTGAAGTCCATATTTTATTCAGATATCCTTCGTTTTTTTTTTTAAGATTTTATTTATTTATTTGAGAGTGAGCAAGAGAGAGAACAGGAGTGGTGGGGAGGGGCAGAGAGAGAGAGAGAGAAGCAGACTCCCCGCTGAGCAAGGAGCCCAATGTGGCCTGATTCCAGGACCCTGAGATCATGACCTGAGCTGAAGGCAGACTCTTGACCGACGGAGCCACCCACGCACCCCCTTGGTTTTTATCTAATGTCTCCTTTCTTTTCTAAAATCCCTTCCAAATTACCATATTACACTTCGTCCTCATGTCTCCTTAGGCTGTATCTCTTGGCTGTGAGTTTCTCAGACTTTTCTTATTTTTCATGACCTTGATAGTTTTGAGGGGTACTGTTAAGGTGTTTTGTAGAATGTCCCTCAATTAAGATTTGTCTGATTTTTTTTTCAGGATTAGACTGGAGTTATGTTTTTTTCGAGAGAAAAACCACAGTGGAAAAGTGCCATTTTTCATTACAAAGGTATGTACTATCAGCACAACTTATCACTATAATGTTAAACTTGATCATCTGGATGAAGCAGTATTGGTCAGGTTTCTTTACTATAAAGTGCCCCTTTTCTTCCTATATTGGACTCTTTGGAAGGAAGTCACTATGTACAACTCACCTCCTCAAAGGCAGAGCGTTTACATAAATTATTTGGAATCTCTCTGCACAGGAGATTTGTCTGTTCTCTCCCATTTATTTTTTCAATAGTTTATTTACATTAGTATGGACTCATGAAAATTTTATTCTAACATCATTTATAATAACACAATTTTGAAAACTTTAAATGTCCATCATCAGTGATTGGTTAAATAAAGTATGAAATTCTATGCAATGGAGTAATATGTAGCATATTATATCAACGTATATATTGACATGGAAAGATATCTATATCCAAGAAGGCAAGATACTTATTCTTAGTAAAGTTAATTTTTACCAAAAAATAAAGTAAAATAAAGTGTGTGAATGAGTATGTGTATATGTGAATATATTTTTAAAAGTCTGAGCATTAGTTAACCTATAGTAAAATGTATATAATCTGTTGTATGTTTAGTTCTCCCTAATAAATGGTTTTTTCCTTAAAAAAAAAAAGTCTGAGGTGAAAGAAAAATGTTGAAAGTGATTATATCTAGATGTTGGGATTATGGAAGTGATTTTTAACTTTTTATATTATATAATTTTAAAAATTTTTGTTTGGATATTTTTCACAATGAATAGATATTAGTCTCATCGGGGGTTTTTTTTTGGTTTTTTTTTAAAGATTTTATTTATTTATTCGACAGAGAGAGAGAGAGACAGCGAGAGAGGGAACACAAGCAGGGGGAGTGGGAAAGGAAGAGGCAGGCTTCCCGCGGAGCGGGGAGCCCGATGCGGGGCTCGATCCCAGGATCCTGGGATCATGACCAGAGCCGAAGGCAGGCGATTAACGACTGAGCCACCCAGGCGCCCCAGTCTCATCGTTTTTGTCTTTCATTTTTTTCCACATTGAATTCTGTTTTAAATGCACATCACTATTCACCTTCACACAGTTTTACTTTCTTCTTGCATTATATATAGTGACAAATAATTGGCTCAGTCCAGTTCTATTTAAATAAATCTGTCCGCCCATGCGATAGAAATACCTGTTATTTGTTGCATGTACCGAGCGCTATGTCCTCTGCGTGCATCCTCAGACTTTCTGATGCAAAAACCTATGTGTCATCATCATCATCATCAATACAGAGATGAAATTCCTGAGACTAGAACTTGTGATGAGTCCCACAGTTAGTAAAGGGAAGAGTTAAGTTTTGAACAAAGACATGTTTAAATCCAAAGTCCATGTTCTTATTCATTATGTTACAGGTAGGAACACTTGCTCCTATACAAGACTGCCTCCACTCACCTATTTAATACCACCTGCTTTCTCTTACATCTTCCCTGGCTCTTTTCAATACCTCGTCTTTACACCTTATGTCAAAATATTCTCCTGGAGTCCTCCCTTACTTAATAACTCATCCAAATGAGTCACCATTGTTTTTTCCCTTAAATTTCAAATGTATTCATGATGATGTACTGCCCTCTGATGCCACATACCTATAGCTATGAGTTGAATGATATCTCTAAGAAATTTGGGCAGTATCAGGCCCACATTATTATAAGTCATATTCATAAAAGCAAGGTCTGTGGCATTGGTATGCTGTATTTGTGATGCACATAGAGTTTTTTATTAGCTTTTAATATTAATTCCATAGAAAGAGAAAATATAACCCTTACCCCTTTGAGAAGGACAAACATAATTTTTAAAAATGAGTTACCCCTTCAAGAAAGAATTCTGTTTTAATTAAAGGCTAAGTATGAAGTAATCACTCATTCTTTTTGTTTGACCAGGTTTAATAAATGGTCTGTGCACCTGAATATTTTAAATACATTATGATCACAGACCTTGACATCTGGTGCAGTTGGGCCAAGAGCAAAAGTCTTAACTGAGGTTGCATTCTATAACACTCTACCATATTTCAGCAAGTTTTTGTATGTATTTTTTTCCTGTCACCTGAGGCCCTAGGAAGCATGTCTCTCATTAATATTTAAGGACCCTGTATTCATCTTATTCTTTTGTAAATATAAATTTTAAATTTAAGTTTTGATGTTCTTCAGTTGTTGTAACATATGTTTTAGGTTAATTGCATGAAATCATAAAACATGGCTAGTGTAGGAGATAAATTTCAAAAAACGAAAACTGCTGTTAATTACTCAAAATGTAAATGAGTTCATAAGGAATAGCTAGCTTTCTTTTTTTTTTTTTTAAGTTTTCTGCCCCCTTTTGGCTTTTTCCCCCCCTCTCTCCAACACAATAACTTGATGTTACATAATTCACAAGTCACATAACACAAAACTCAGTGTTATATCTAATTTTGAGATATTTATTCATTTTCCTAGCAGTGGAGGTTTTAAGAATCTTGTATTATTGAAAATGCTACCTACCATAATGGGTTTGCTATCATTTTATAGGAGAGTAGGAGTATTATTAAGTAATCTTTTGTATTATTGATTTACTGTTGATAGTAAGTATGGTTGTTCCTCTCAACCAGTCACCCTCCTTAGATCATGTTTTTGGTGTAGACATATGATATTTGTCAATACTTTGTGCAGGTGGTCTTTGAAAAGTGTTAATTGTTGTGAACAATAAAAGGGTAACAATTAGACAAGGTTCAGATTGATCCCATTTAAAGTTTCTGTCAGTTAGGGAAATCTAAATGTGTATTAAATTTGTTAATGGAATGTTTATGAGTTATGCTTAACTTAGTAAAGAAGTTTAACAACACAAAAACAAAACAAAAGAAAACAAGAAACCCCAACAAGCTATGAAGTTCTTTAGGACTAATACATAATAATACTGAATTATAACAATTATCCCTTCAAATTGTGCCCCCAAAATGGCAGAATACAGTCTTCCATGTGGAGGCAAGAAGCAGGAGAGTTGCATATTTAACATTATACAGAAAACATGTTAATAAGTAAGTTGCAAAATGGTTATGAGTAGCAGATGAGAAGGCATTTAATCAACCAGTGTCAAACAATATGCTACTGTGGTTCAGAGCCAAGAATTTTGACGTTCATCTCATTTAATACTCATGACAATTAAGGGAGGTAACGGCTGTTACCTTCATTTTACAAATGAGAAAACTGAAGCCAAAGGTCATTCTATGTAAAAAATGGGTCAAAGCGTTAAGGAAACAGATCTAGGCAGAGGACATCAAGAAGAAGGAAAAGGACCTCTTAGACAAAGATTTCTAAACTTCTAGGGGAGAAAAGTATCTTTTTTATTTTTATTTTTTTGCAAAAGTAAGAGACTTTATCCCAGAAACTTACATAGGTAGAAATCAGCAATTACTAGTCAAAAACAATTCTCCCAAGAGATAAAAATCACAAGCCTCTATGAAGTCTTAAAAGTTGCTTTTATGATTCTGCCTCCCATTGTAAGACCATATGTAGCCACAAGATGTTTAAAAACAAATGAATCACATCATTGAGTAAGAAGTCTCGTTGATTACAATATTTTTAACGCTCCAAAGCATGTCACTTTGGGCCCCTTCCTCTGTACCCACTGTCACATGATTACTGAAGTTTTTCTATTTGTGCTGTTACTTCAGGGAATGAAAATAAACGAAGTGGAAATGCATTGATGGCTCAGGTTAGTGAAGAGGTCAAATGAACTCTTGGCTCTGGGCTTTGCAGCCACAGAAGGCGGTGGCTTCCACATCAAATAGTCCTACTAAAAAGATCTGGAGCACAGGAAGTGGAAAAGTTGGTTCTTTGGGGTTCCAGGACTGGAAAGAAATGTTAATATTGTTTTCATCATTCATGTACAAATGATCTTCTCATTGTTAATCATTAATCAGGAGAACTAAGGAGGGAATGATAGGTTTGGCTAGGATAAACATTTCCTTTAAAAATGTAAGTAGTTTTAAAAGAATCACCATGTTTCAGATTGCCAGATTTAGCAGATAAAACTGCAAGATGCCCAGCTAAATTAGAATTTCAGATAAACAATGAATGATTTTTTTAAGTAGAAGTATGCCAAAAACATTTACTGGTACATACTTATATTTTTTAAAAATTATTTATTGTTTATCTGAAATTCAAATCTTTGAAGGAGTCTATATTTTATTTGTCAATGCTACTAGAAAATGTATCGACTGGAAGACATTTGGGGAATATGGAAAATAAGATGATAGCTCAATAACACTTCAGGAAGAAGAATGGATATATCAAAATAAAATCAAGTATATTAGCCTAGGAGTTACCACTTTTCTAGGCCAAAGCCTATTAGGCATGAAAGAAATGTCAGTTCCCTGAAATAAGGGTGAGGTGGCTACTCACTTCCCAGTTCTGTGGAGGTAAATGCAGTGCTTTCCATAAATGATGTTGCTTTACTTGCTGAAGATACAATGGCTCACATATCACATCCATTGCATCTCCTGGGTTTTCTAATCTTTATTACTAAGAGGCATTGGCTGATATTTATTTAGTTTTGACCTCAGACTTAATTCTGGTCAGTGATTTTATGTATGTATAAGGTTTGTTTCAAAGGACTTCTAGGACTTAGAAATTAAATAGGATTCCTGATTTTTTGTGTATGGCTGTGCCTTTACATTTTGTAATGTTGGCAGATGAGAAAACGAACAAAAAGGGCAAATTTTCGAAAAACTCAATGACCCTAGTTGCTTTAGACACTTAATAAGAATGGGGTTAGCTAGAGATAAAATGACAAGGGCTATCCAGTCTTACGCTTATGAACACACACTTATTTGCTAAATTTAAGAGCAACACCCTGCCCTCACCCCCATTTTCTCATTGGTAAACTGGTAGGCAATATAGAAAGAATGTCAAATCTGGGTACATTCCGTGACGTTAATGGGTTTCTCTGAAACATTTGCAAGCACATGTCAGAGAGGCTCAACACAAAGGTGGTTTGTCACAACAATCTATGTTAGAAGACTGGAACTTCATGCCTCAGAGATTGACAAAGCATTCAGCTATTGGTCTGGAGAATGAGGTTCAAAACTGGAAATAAGTTTCCCTGAATCCCTAGCCACATGTATTAATTAACTGTGTCCCCTCTAGCAAGAGTCTCAGAAGAGTTCTATCCTTCAGTTTGAGATTTTCACAATTAAATCATCATCTTCCCTGTTTTTAGGCTATACTTTTATTTATAAATGGTATTAATGCTTGGGTATTGTGTTAAAAGCTACACAAAAACACCATGCCAATTTTCTTTCATTCATCATAAGCAAAGGTTGAAAATGTTTTATCTTGTGAATATTTTTTGCCCTTGTGGACCTCATATTTATATAGAAAGACAGATAAAGAGATATACACATGTAAAACTCTGAATTTTATATATGTATATTTAACATAATTACATATATAAAAATATATATAAATATTTATTTTCAAATGATTTTGCTGAATTTCTAAGATGATGCAGACAATAATTCCATCTTGGAAATATACTCCCCTTTAGAGGATTGAGAATGTGCATTTGTAAATTTGTCACACACTTTGGTAACATTCTTGTTTGCCTCATTTGATTTGTGTTTGCCTAGTAAGCTGCAAGTCGCTAGCAAGAGCATGAGGCTTTCCTTGGGCACTGTAGGTGCTCAGTGAATAATTAATCACCAAAGGAAGCTGCAGCAGTTACCAGGAGGTTAGCCACCAGGCATCAGCTGCTATTGTGTGTTGGCTTGAGAGGAAAATAACTGACTGACATGAAATCAGGTAATTCCTAATGAAATTAGGACCTTCCTTTAAAAGAAAAAAAAGTCTGCTGGAATCATTCAATAATAATAATAGTAAAGGGAATAAGAGAAAAAAACAATCAGCATTTTTTTTCAACTTTTCTACAAGTGAGTTGATAAAAAGCCATCTACTGTCATTCATAAATGCATTTCCAGACTTTATCATTTTCTCGACTTCCTTGATGATCTTTTGGTAGTTTTATTCCCTCC
Organism: Zalophus californianus; assembly: GCF_009762305.2. Classification (NCBI taxonomy): domain Eukaryota; kingdom Metazoa; phylum Chordata; class Mammalia; order Carnivora; family Otariidae; genus Zalophus; species Zalophus californianus. The sequence goes on from NC_045597.1 coordinate 109,107,085, forward strand.
CCCATCAATTGTAACACCTTACTAAGCTTTAGCAGTTTTGAGTTACTGTGTCTTCCTGAAGCATTGATAATTTCTACCTCATACATTGTAGTGCTTGCAACTAGGAAAGGAAAATTGTGATGTGTCATCAGCTTGTCTTTAAGAGATTTCATTTGCAAAATTCTCTTAGTGCATACCTTACGATGATATTAAGTTAGACAACTTGAAAAGCACATTACAACCTGGCAAATTCTAACATACTCTAAATTACTAGCAAGGAGATCAAATAAAGGATAAATAAGTTTGCTAGTCTGTGGGTAGGTGGGAGAAGAAGGAGAAGGCAGCAAATATAGAGAAATGATAAAGGTTAGAAATTGTGTTCCTTGAATAAAGTTGGCATAACTCTGTTGAAACATTAAAATGCACTGGAGTTAGAAAAAGGCCAAAAGAACTCTGAAATCAGATAAATCTCTTTATCACATAACCAGAAAATGTGAAAGAACTGAGGCTGAGGTTATGTCAAAAGTATATTGAAGAGTTGTCTGAAACTTTTTATCACCACCAAACCTATGATTCCTTTGAATTCTCTGGTCATTAGTTGGCCAATTATATGAGTCACATTATGTCACCTGATTTTCTGTCTTCTAATCAAATAGATTTTATCTCTAATCGGGATAAAAGAAGAGCACAGTATGTACAAATTGTTCAAGATTGTCTTCTTTGATAGTTTCTCTTGATCACCTCCTTCCAGTACACTCTCCTGGTCATTTTTCTTTTTCATGTTTTCTGGTCTGAGGTGTCCTTTCTCTGGGAAACCCAAAGGCAAGACCCTGACTTCAGGATCTTTTTGACCCTCTGAGTACACTGCTCCATTCTCTGTAAACCCTGGGTCTCAATCAAAATTTTTTCATCTTTTACTCTTTCTTCACAGTCCAGGCCAATACACATAAAAATGCTTGATTATGAGATTTCACATTAAATTTTTAAGTTAAACTCAAAATTTTGCCAGTCATTTGAAAACTGACTGATTCTTCATTAGCCTCTATGACTCAAAGCATTAACCAAGCCAGAGAGGTAGGTAAGGAAGTGGTGAGGTATGCAGGGATTTTTCCATAGAAGTAATTTATAAGAGCATTCGTCTCTCACCCTCCCTTTCAACAAATATCTGTCTTTAGAGGCACTTAAAGATCACACATTATTTTCCTAGAGTAAATGTTAGAAAATATTATTATTAAATTTAGAGTATATTCATATCTTTAATTATAAAATAAACATCTTACTGAAGTGAGGGTTTAGAAGACATGACTCCAGGGACACCTGGGTGGCTCGGTCCCTTAAGCGTCTGCCTTCGGCTCAGATCATGATATCAGGGTCTTGGGATCAAGCCCCACTTTGGGCTCCCTGCTCAGCAGGGAGTCTGCTTCTCCCTCTACCTCTGCCCCTCCACCCCGCTCACGCTTGCTCTCTCTCTCAAATAAATAAAATCTTAAAAAAAAAAAAGAAGAGATGACTCCAACTTCTCTTTTTTTAAGGGCTTTGTTGAAGTACAATTTACCATAAAATTCACATATTTAAAGTGTACAACTCAAGGATTTTTCATATATTCAGAGTTGTACAACCATCACCACAATCAATCTAGAATATTTTCATCAACCCAAAAAAGAAACTCAAAACTCTTTAGCTATCATGTTTCAACTGTGCCTACTTCCACCTTTACCCCTAGGTAACCACTAATCTACTTTCTGACTATATTTGCTTATTCTGAACATTTCAAATTTTTGTGATTGTCCAAGCCATCTTTTTTTCTTACTGGCTCCCAGTGTTGAGGGTGCACCAGTACCTGTCAGTGTCCCATGGGGGAGGATCACAGTCAGCACCTGGAGGCAAGTTGATGGGTTTCTTCATCTGCTCCCTCTGTGCTGGTTCTGGGTGTATTGTCAAGGGGGGAGGGAGGGTGCTCTTGTGCCCAGGAATAGTCTTTTTTTGTTTGCTTTAGTCCTATGAGACTTGAGAGAGCAAGCTGCATTGACTTTTAGAGCCGGATGACCTAGAAGCCTGTCCCTTAAGTGGTAGCCACAAAAGCTGGGTTGTTGGCTATGTGTGCAAGTTCCTCCTAGGGAGATATTGGCTATTAAGAGTGAGCTTGAATGAGAGGCAAAAATGGTGTCTGCTGGCTTCCTTGGTCCCCAGGGAGGATCACAGATAGCTCCCAGGTATGTGCTAAATTAGAAGCTTGACCCTCAGGCAGCAGCTTTTAAAGTATGCAAATAGTCCTCTTTCAGGGAAAGAGTAGGAAATGGGATTTTGTGTGCTCTCTCTGGGCTGAACCCTTGGAGCATAGCCATATTAATGAAGGATAGTCCGAAGAAAGGCAGGCAGGGACAAGGGGCCCCCAACCTACGAGGAAACCACCCTAAAAAGGATTTTATACCACCCTGGAAGGAGCCCTCCACCCTTTCCCACATGATAGGTAGATGACAAAAATCTGATAGGATGACAGGTGTAGGAAGGGTTAATCGGGATTAAAACAGCCCACCAACAAACCTATAAAAACCCCTAGACTTAGAAACTCCCATGGCAACCTCCCCAGGTCCCCTCCCTCTTTGGGAGCTTTGTACTATCACTCAAAAAACTTTGCTTTGCTGCCCACCACTCTTCATCCGGTCTACCTCTTCATTCTTCCAAGCGGCATGATCAAGAACCACAGGCACTGAAGGAAAAGAAATCTTGCAACAACATGTCCTTGCGAGCCCATTAAGAAAAATGTTTCCTGTCATCTGTGGGTCTCTGGATGCAAGTTCTGTTGGCTTTAAGAGCTAGGTTTGGGGGGACATTTCCTAGGTGGGAATCTTAGAAGTTGGAACTTTAGGTGTGGGGTCCAAACCCATCATTACTCAGAGAGAAGCTGGGAGTTGTGGATTCCCTCCTGATTGATGAGTGAAGGGTTTGGACATTGTCTTTAAATATAACCCCTAATTCTGAAGTACTATGGTCATATACACTCCAGTTATGCACATCTCATGTATGCTATTTTGTGGAATTAAAAAAAAATTAATTAAGGGGTGCCTGGCTGGCTCAGTAAGTACAGCATGTGACTCTTGATCTTAGAATCATGAGTTCAAGCCCCATGTAGGGTGTAGAGATTACTTAAAGAAATAAAATCTTAAATAAATACAAAAATAAAAATCTTTATTTAAAATTCATATATAAAAGCATTACTGAAAAAAATAAATTAAAATCTTTGTTAAATTTATTTTGCTTATGTTTTCCCTTTCGTGCATGAGCAGAAATCCTACGTACCAAAAAAAAAAAAAAGTATAGTTCTAATAAGTCTCAAGGGGTTATTTAAATAAATATAAACATTCTAGGTGAAAAAAAAAACCAACCAAAACACCCCATAGATTGGAAAACTGAAGTGTGTGCTTGAAAGCAATACAAAAAACAAAACAAAACAAAACAAAAAAAACACCCCCCCCAAAAAACCCAAATATCAAAGGAGTTTAGTGAAGTTTTAAAACTGGTAGAAATTAAAATGATGAATAAAGTGTCAAAATTGTCACTCTTCTGATTAGAATGAAAGCATGGATATTGACTTTTAAAGAGGTGGATGAAGATTAATCTTCACTAGTGTCAAATACAGGTATAAGTAGTCTGAGAGTACTAAATGAGTGTTTTTGAAATATCAGAAATTTTAAGGACATTTGTTCTCTCATGCAAACTATAAGGAAAAGCTTCTTTACTGGACTGCACAGAGAAGCTTACTATATATGTTTCCTGGATTACTTAAAAAGCATTCCCGCATAGCAGGGACTTGATGCTGGTGTCAAATCCATCCTAATGCCTGTTTTGAACAAAGCCACCCCCATTTTTGACAATTTTATGTGATTGTTTTCACCCTGTGTTGCAGAGTTGAGTAGTTGCGACAGAAACCCTAAAGCCCACAAAGCCAATTTTGATTCTCTGGCCTTTTACAGAAAGTTTGTCATTGTCTGTTGCACAGTAAACTTTTTAAAGTTAGTTCATATCACTGTTTTTAAAATTGGATAATTAGGTTTTGTCATCTCAATAAATTTAATTGTATGTATATTAGCATAGAAATGATAAAGGTAAGGAAGGAAAAGAAATCAAATCTCTATTGCTTTGGGACACTGCTGCTAATGACTAATTTCATGTTTACAATTACAAATCTCTGCGACACTCCACCAGACACGGTCTGCACTGAAATAAGGATGCTGCAGTTAGATCAATCTGGAATTATTTTCCGTGAAAATTTAGTATTTGGCCCTAGAAGTGAGTTTGATGAGACCAACAGCTAAGCCTAGACAAATTGTTTCTGTTTAATGCCACGTCAGACACCCACGCTCAGAGCTTTGGCCATTCTCTCTCTCTTTCCCTCTCTCCCTCTCTCTTTCTCCCTCTCCCCCAGCCCCGACTGTCTCTGCCTTTCAGTCTCTGCCTTTCAGTCTCTGCTTCAGTCCCTCTTGCCTTCTTTTTGTGTCTTTCTCTTCCCGCATCTGGTTCTCCCAATCTCTTTGCTTCCTCTCGCCGTCCTCTTCTTGACTCCCTAATTCACAAAAGCCATACAAATTCCCTCGCTGAGGCTTTGTTTCTACATTGTGACTTTCAGTATTTCATTAGAAACCCAAATTGAAAGCTGCCTAATGATCCCAGGAGAAGCCTCTCCCAGTTTAACATAACCTCTAAACAACATCTGAGAGGCGAGCGCAGAGGGCCACCGGGGAGCGGGTACTGCTAAGAAGCCCGTGCACGGGCAGTTGAAAGTAATACGCACTTTGGTTCCTCCTCTTTGCTTTTAGCACTGCCATGGGGTCCTACAGACATTTGCTCCCGATACTGCTGGCTTCTCACTTTCATTTTTATTAAAAAACTAACAAGGAGCATTAAGCAGCTCCCTGTTTAATTTCCCATAGAAAAGCAATAGTTTCGAGCAGGCCGCTGGTGGAGGGATATTTAAATGCAAAATGCACAGCTTGCCAAATGTATGCGCCCGAGCAAAAAGGCTTTTTTAATATGACAGGTTAACACCGTGGATTTTTATTTCATTTGCCACTGAAAAAGCTAATCAGAGAGAACTGGACCAGTGGAAGCAGAGGTGAAATTGGATAGTTGTTAGGAGACAAAAGATACTGCTTGTCGACCTTCTATGGTTTTAATATTATGCTAGTGAAGTGCTGCAGAATTGACCAAAAGTTACCCCGCTGAGGAGATTTGCTCGGACCTACCCTTACTTAGCTGAGCCTCTAGAAGCTTCCTACACGGAGACACTAAGTGAACCATGTTTTCGCCCAGCCACATGCTCCGGCCCTGCATCTGTCCTACCCAATGGGGAGAAAATTATATTAAATCAAAAGCTAGACAAGATCACACAGAGGAAATCTTGAAGGCTTTATATCAGTCTGAACACTTGGCTACCCTTTGGCTCTGGGTAAATAGACACATAGTAATGTAAATGATTGTAGAAAAAAGAATGCCCTAAGCACAGATTTCATGAAATCTCTGTATAAGCTAGGCAACCATGTCAGATGACCAGCTTAGGCCAGCCCAGCTTTATAGGAGAACAATCCTTTAATTACATTTTTAACAGATGTCCCTCCTAAGTGGATCCCGCTTCCTTAGGCCAGGTTTCCATAATGACCTTTACTTTTCTTTAGTTTGTAACATACACATTCTAGTGAAAAGCCATGTAATGAATAATAATGCTTCCTGATAGGAAACTTGGCAAGACCTCTCAAAGATATCTAAGATCTTAGGTAAAGATGCAATTATGATGTTCACACCCATTAGGTCTGTTTTCCTCCTAAAGAACAAGGTTTTGTCAAGAGATAGGTCAAAAAATAACTTTCAGTGTCAAAGTGAGTATTGACAAATATGCTCTGAATTGTCTCTTTTAGAATTTTTCCTTTTACTTGAAATGAATTTGTGCTTGGCCCCAGGGCACTTTCTCTAACATCACTATTCAAGTTCTAACATTCTGTTTCTCAAGTCCAGACCCACTACCACCTAGATCCCGTTAGAATACAACTATAAAGTTTTGACACATATGTTCTATTTTTCAAATAGTAAGTCAAGTGATTAGGGTTTGAAAGAGGCCACAGTCCACATATCTGAAGGGAACAAGGCGTTAGATGTTCTAAGCAGTAGACAGATCACTACAGAGTAAAGGAAAGAAATGTTTTCCATTAATTTGTTGACTTACAGCTCAGGGAACAGTTCCCTTGCTTTCAAATTAAGTCATTTCTGCTCTGCTACCCTAGACAAGCATCATGAAGGAACCATCTGATGATCTGAGTGATGCTTTCAACAATAAATTGAAAATAGCCATTTACAAATGACTGCTTTCATACAGGTCCTTCGTCTGTTAGCTAAGGCAAAAGAGGTTAGCTTCCTAAAATGGTAAGCGGAAAACGAGAGAGAAAGAGAGGGAGAAGGGTAAAAGGAAAATGTATCTGTAGAAATTAACTACTAAAGGATTGATCTAAGGGGAAAGGCTATTATTATATTTCCAGAGGAGGAAGCAAATAGATCACCTGTAGTTTTATTAAGTAGACACCTGATATATGGATAACTCTGAAATGGCATTTCCATTTCTTCTGGTTAAATGGTGTTATGCATGTATAATGCAGCTTCTGAATGCTGAGCCCAGAATACACATGGATAGCAATATTTGCTGCCATTTGGTAAGTGTTTATTGCATGTCAGGTATCACATTAAGTGCTTTGTAAAAAAATGAATTTCAAAATCTTGTTTAGTGTTTGAGATGACAGGTCAGCCTGAGAATAGCTGGAGAATGATATTTGGGTATTAAGCCTTATAGCTAGAATCCGATTACTATAAAGTTATAGTTCTTCCTATTTAACACTTTCTTCTCTCTCAGTCCGTGCTCTTGTCCCTTTGGTACAAACTCTTCTTCCATCCCCTCATTCCTAACAACACGTAATCTGCACGCTGATTCCATAGCCCTTGGTCCAACTCCAAATCAGCACAATTGAGTTTTCTCCCCAGCTTTACTGGGGTATCACTGACAGATAAAATTGAAAATTTATTTTCAGCTCTGAGTACAAAAATAAAAGTTTACAAATCAACATATCCCCATGTCTCCTTTCATCTTCTACTCCACCCTTCCTCCTTTTTTTGTCAATAAGTGTAAACAGGCTCATCGTGCCAATTCACATGCCTGAAGTATTCATTTTTTTCTGCTGGAGAGCTACACCAATGAACTCTTCCAAAGCTCAGCTTGTGTCTTAATTTAAATAATAATGCTAGAAAATAAATCCCATCCTGATCCAGTTGAGTGAAAAATGGCTCCAGCGGCACAGAGATCTGTCTGGCCAGTCTAGAAGTTCCTCTCCAGGTCTGGAATACACTTAGGCTGTGAGAGTAGCTCTGTCCCCTTGAGCACAGTAAAAGAATGTTCACAATTAAGCCCTACGATTTATTTACTTATAATTATGTTTGTCTCGGCAGATCGCCTTTTCCTTAGCTTTTCAATGCCCTGACTCTAAAGGCATCGTGTGCTTTTATAGGCCAAAGTATCTTTTTAAAACTTTTTAAAAGAGAGTTCAGTTGTTCTACTAACAAGAACATACTTACCCAGAGAAAGTGAATAAGGCAGGAGTAACTGAACTCGTAGAATTCTAGGTGATAACAGCAATGAAGTTCTAATTTGGCAAAGTCAAAGTGGGGAGTTTCCATCACCGTATAGTCTGTATTTCTGATATCTTATTTCTTCAGCTTTACCCCTTTTTACAAAATGCCTATAGGAAGAAGGTAACACCTAAGAACTAAAAGTCAGTACTTATAAAAATCTAAAGTGATTCATATATACTTTAGAGAAAAAATCATTATCTGAAATTAGTTGGAAGTGACACCAATAATGAATGACAAAGGAGGCATGTTGTCTCTATTTTGTCTTAACAGAGGAGACAAAAATGAAACGTTTGAAAGCTAAACAGAAGCAAAAAGCTTATTCCGTTTTTCTTCTTAATATACTTTATCCTTTTGATAAATTCACAAAATCATAATCTAAATTCCACTTCAAAAGTGCAGTTTGATTTTAGATATGCCCATGTTTCACGTTGCCCATCTGACACTTCCCTTCTCCTAGTCCTTTATCTCTGCTTCCCCTTCTTCCTCTTTCCCTTCCTCTTTGTATTTTCTTCCAAGAATCAGAGTCTGTCTGTAAGGATACACATCTGTGTGTTTGTGTATAAGTTAAAGAGCATGTCTTTTCAGACATCAGCCTTTGGGAATTTCAGGATCTGGAATCGGGTCAGAACCTGGAATTAGTTGGAAAAGACAAAAGAAACTTTTTTGGGCCGATAAACAACATTTGAGAACCGTGGAACATACAGTTCTGCCACGCATCAAAGAACCTTATGCTAAACTTGATGGACAGCTATTGTTTAGTTCACTGTGCAAGAGAATCGAAGTGTGTAGATTCACTGGTAAAACTTACGAAAGCATTCTCAGCCAAGAGCTGTTGAGGGCAAACAGAGCACAGAACAAGACAACAGGGGCTGAATAATATCAAGGCTTCATTTCCTTTACATCCGAAAAGAGTTCACCTTCAGGCCCTAGGAAAGCAGTCAAACTGACCATCTGAGATAGAGATTATCTGTGATCACCACCAACATCAACCTCTTGGTGTTTGTTTTTATTTATGTTTTTATCTTGTTGTTCTTGCCTTCTCTCTTTTAGCAATGTAAGGACTTTTCCCTGGATAACTTCATCATTTCTAATTTTAACATTCTCACTTTTTTTCTATAATGTAAGTGCTGTGTATTTCTCATAAAAATGTAGAAAACACTTAAGAGAAAACAGAAAAGAAAACAGATACAAATTGCTACCACATGAAGACAGCCACTTTAAAAAAAGTATTAATTGATGTTTTGACTTGCTCCTTGGTATGTTCCTGATATTTCTTCCCCAAAACACTGAGATCCTTAAGTATTAGTTGACTTCATCTCAGGTAGAGATTTCATCTTACATACATTAAAAACAAACAAACAAACAGAAAAACAAAAACGAGGGAGATGCAAAGAGCCCTTCATCAACATCACATAATACAGAAATAACTAAAGAGAAGCTACAATTAAAAGCAATGAAGGTTTGCAGATTTATTTAGCTGGGAAGAATAAGAGAACTAAACGTAATGTGGATATATTGATTCAGAAGGAACGTGGTTACCCATCCTACTCTACAAGGAACGTACAACTGTACTTCAAGACCTACAGAGTGTCTGTGCACCCACTTCTGTCCTGGCCAACAAAACAGCAATAACGCAGTTGTGGTTGGTACTAGGTTTGTGGGAGATTGGCATGGAAGAGCTCATAGGATAGATGGTGTCATGGCCGCATTAGGATAACATCTGTAGTGTATCATAACCATATTCATAAAATGTGTTCATTTGAGGCTTCAAATACTCATTTATATTTAGCATATTCTCTCTTAAAGATGTCTAGTTCATTCTCTGCATTCGTAAGGTCTCTGCCTTAAGTGTCATCCCCTCAGAGAATTATTTCCTGAACTTTATATTTTCAGTAGGCCTGTTTACTGTCATGTCATTTGATCTTAATTTCTTTTTTTTTTTTTTAATTTTATTTATTTATCTGACAGAGAGAGACACAGCGAGAGAGGGAACACAAGCAGGGGGAGTGGGAGAGGGAGAAGCAGGCTTCCCGCTGAGCAGGGAGCCCAATGCGGGGCTCGATCCCAGGGCTCTGGGATCATGACCTGAGCCGAGGGCAGATGCTTAACAACTGAACCACCCAGGCGCCCTGATCTTAATTTCTTCATAGTAGTTATCATCTGAAATTATCTTATTTGGTAAATTGTTTATTTGTTTATCTCTCATCTTTCCCCCAAAGAACATAAACCTAATGTCATCAAGGTAGTTGTCTGTGTTCTTGATCATTGTATTACTAGATATAGAGCTTAAAATATTGCCTAGAACACAGCAGGTGTTTGAGAAATACTTATCATAGAAACTTAAGTAAAATAAAACCAAAAAACAAAACAAATTGGATGCATGTAAGATCCACAGTTTCACTGATTATTTTGTCTTCTTTTTCTCTTTTTCCCTGTTTTGAAAGCTATGTGTTAAAACTCCCCCGCTGTTATTGTGGATTTTCCTTTCAGTTTTATACATTTTTTTTCTGTTTAAAAATTAAAGAGATTTTATCATATGCATACAAAGTAAGAATTGGGGAGTGGAGAAGTGTGTCAGAGGCGAAACAGGCAACAAGTATTCAAAAAACATTTGACCTTAAACCAGTTTACCATCTTTAAGTTCTCTCTCATGTTTGTCACACCTTTCCCACCTCTTCCTGCTTACACTGTATGCAAAGAGTCAGGGCTCAGAATTACCCAAAGAACACTTGTTCCAGATTTTCATAGCACTCGTATATGGCTAGGAGATCAAAACAAAGACTTCATACACGTTTCATCTTATCAAATGCAGAGTAAAGCATGAAAGAAAAAGCGTGAAAAAGTTGTATCTTTTTTTTTGGTTTCTTTCTTTTTTTCACACAAAAAATAATAATATGGCTAGGAAGCCATTGTCGAAACTTGCATTCTGCATCCTTCAAATGAGCATTGTATTCGGAGGAGGAAAGCGATGTGTTTTATTTTAACTAACACATGACAAAAAATTTCCAGTTGAGTCATGGAAAGGGTGAAAAAGAGAAGAAAAATGAGCCAGACAGTGAGACAGTGCTGAATGCACAGATAATAAGGAAATGGTTTCCTTGGCAACAACAGCACTTTGGAAGGTTTCAGACAAGAGTACAACTGGGTACAAAGTATCTGATTAAAATTTATTGCCGGAGAAGGAAATTGTGCAAATTTAACAGTACCAGAATATGCACTGTAAATCTGAATGCGATTGCTGAAAATTGATATACATACAATTTTTCTAATTGATTTTATTTTCTCTGTTTTGGTATAAAGTAGCATTTGGGAGGCCACATTAATCTAGCAAAGAAAGTTTTAAAGTAGCCAAAAGATATTTATGCTTGATTTGTGACTTAAGAATCAAAATCCATTGACAAAAGCAACAAAGTATATATCTTTAAAAAAAATTCTGACACCTGTTATGAAATTCCTAATATCTCCTTTAAATCCATTTCTTCAGCGAAAGATAATATTCAGTCTTCTTCATTTTCAACCATCAAGAATAAGAATTATGGGTCATTTTCTATACATTTAAAAATAATTCATGCTTAGCATTTAGTTTTCAAAGCTAAAATGGGACTACAGATCATCATGATAAAAATCTATTGTATAAGCTTTGGACAAACAGAGTCAACTGGTCATTCTGATGGGCATATGCTATTACATACAATGATGACCACTTGGATTTCATATTCTTAGGCACTGTCCTGCATATTGCATACTATTAGGACATAAAGAATAAAGGGTTATTGGATCTCTAAAATATTGCCAGTTCTGGGGGGAAGATTTTAAATGTCATAAGCTAAAATGAATCATCATAGTATTTAAGAAATCCTGTTTTACATTCCTACTTGTGCACAGAATGTTTGTTATAAAATAATTTTATAAAGATAATTCTGTGTTCTAAGACTTATTTGATTGGCATTGATATGTAAGGAAACTTCACCATTCAATTCTCATTTACTTCACCTTACATACTGGAGGTAAGCATAGGAACTGGTGAGTGAGCTTTAGTTCATTTTTGTCTGTGATTACCACTTAAGTTTTCTGACAACTCAGCATGCCTAAGATGTTAACTCCTAAAGAAGTAAGAAAGGTAATATTTCTATAAGGAAATTGAAAGTAAGGGAGCCGTATTAGCTTTTTAATGTACAAGGTACACTTGGAGAATTTTGCTGAAAAGATGTAGAAAAGCAGAAAGGATTTCTATTTATTAATTTTGTCCTTAGTTACAGCTAATATTAAGAAATCTAAATAAAAGATACATATGCCTGTACTTAATTTTTAATTTTAGCTCTCTAGGAAAAATATGCTAGGTCAAAATTTTAGCAAAAGGTCTGGTTTTGACTAATGGAAACGATTCATTCATCCCAAATAATGGGCGCTTTCTAATGAGTAGAAAGCGAGAAATAAAATTAAAATGTTCTACAGAACAGTATATGGGTACCCACATTTTCTTTCATTTACTTCTATTTCTGGTAGGTTGTATTTAAGATACCATTGGTAAAAGGACAATGGAATTTCTAATTCTACCTCTTTTATAATTATATTGGCAAATAAAATGCCTTTGCATTTGGTTCTGAACTTTTACCATTAATTTTTTAGTTTATTTAAATTCTCACGTTAAAAGGACTGTTATTTGAGAGTGAAAAGTCCTGTGTTTGGGTAGAATACAAACTTTTTTTCCCATGTTATTAAATTGGTATGGTGCACAGATCATTATTACCCATGTTAATTGACTTGCCATTGAAAATCTAATGATTTTATAGAGATAATTACTAATGTACACATTTCTAGTAATTTTCAGCATGATGTTAAATTCATTTTATTAGACCTTTATTTTTTTAAGAGAACTTTATAGAGAGCCTTAATATTTGAATGAATACTTAGAATCTGAAAAAGAAGACTAGAGCAAGGACTTTGCTCTAAAAGAAATACACACTCCCTAGGGGGAAAAGATAGGACTGTCAAATTACTTTCACATCTCTGGGCCTAGATACAAGTTACTAGTGCACCTAGTCATTAAGGTCTATCTGAAATGCCACTAATTCTATACCTGCACTGATTCACCCAGCTAGCTACACTCTTACATTATGTTTTCTTCCTCATAGGACTATTCTTGAACTGAGTATCATCAACATTAAGATGTGTATAGTTTTCATAGTTATTATCATGTAAGATCTTTCCCATTAGGGAGGTACATGAAAGGATATATAGGCTGGGGTAAAGCCAGAAGGGTCATTAAAAGGCAGTTAAGGAGCTACGACTCTGGCAAAGCAGATGGGAGGGACCTATATGAAGTGGGGATTATAGGATGATTAATTAGTGGTGATTGAAGGATGGGTAAGTTAGATAGAGAACTAAAGTCATAGAAGTGGTAAGCTGATGAAATCTGTGTAAAGATGGTGACTGTGATGGCACAAAGGAAGTGACGGATTTAAAAAATGATTGAAAAGTTAGAAAGCTGACTGGCCTTGATGAAAGAGTGAATGTAAAGGGAGAAAGACAAATCTAGGGCCAGAGTACAATCAGGAAACAAGAATGCAGTAAAAAAAAAGTGAGAGATGATCCGGGTTCAAGTTTTAATCATTGTACTAACTGGTGGACTTTTAGTAATTTTCTTAACTTTTCTTATCCTCAGCACTTCACTTTTAAAAGATAAAAATAATACTTATTTCATTTGGTAGTTTTCAAGACTAAGCAAGATAATATGATATAAGTTCCTTAATATGGTGTCTGGCAGGTAGGGAGAATTCAAAAATTATTCATTTAAACCTTACTAATCTGTTATTACATTAATAATAATAACTTAATATTAACTTATAACTTTAATAACATTGCTAGTATTATTCTTCTGATTTTTTTAAAGATTTGATTTTTAAATAATCTCTACACCAAATGTGGGGCTCAAACTCACGACCATAAAATCAGAAGTTGCGTGCTCTACCGACTGAGCCAGCCAGGTGCCCCATCTTCTGATTTGAACCTAGGTGACCCCCCCACCCGGAAGAGATGAGAAGGGACATCTAAATAAAAAACTGACTGGGAGAAAGAAAATATTCGAATATTTTTATTTTTAAATAATTATTGAAGATCTTGGAAACTAGTTCAAAGAGTTAGGAACAAGGATAAGAGGGGACCTTTCCATAAATCTTTTTGAGTTGAGCCGAAAGTGGTGTTTTGTCTATTCCTATGATGTCCTAGGAAGCACAGAGTAAAAATAAATAAATGAATGAACAAATAAATAAATAAAATTTTGTAAGCCAAACTGGTCTCTAACTTTAGTTTGCTACCCCAAATCTGGGTGGTTTTGCTGAGACTAGTAACTGGCAATGTTATATAATTTCAAAAGAGGGTGTATGATCCTAAAAACCAGGGGAACTTCAGAATATTTATATCAATAAAACATAAGAGACAAAAACTATAAGATACACCCACCTGATTAAAAGCTCCATGGGGGCAGAAACGGTATCTTGTTCTATTTACAGGTAGATACCCAACGAGTCTTGCACTCAACAAGGAGGCTTTGAGTGAATGAAATATTATGAGTTAATACCAATTTGACTACCATTTATTATGAGCTCACTCATGACTGCCCATTCTGTAAGTCACCAAGAGGTGACTCTGCATCTGTTCGACTCCAATGTGTATTTTGTCTTACCACATATGTGTCAGTAACTGAGTCCAGTGTTTGGTGAGATTCTAGTGTTTTTAATGATGCTCACAAGAGAGAATGTGATTGATCAAAAAGATTAATTTTTAGTTTTTATTCACTAGAACACGTTCTTTGGTTTTGAGAAGTAACATTAAAAATTTTCAATAAAAATTTAATATTTCTAAGGACCTTAAATTATATTATAGGTATTAGTTTTCCAGATAAATAAAACTATCTGTCTGAAATTCAGTTCTAATGAAACACTCTAGTCAAGGGCTTTGTGAAAGTAACTCTATTTATAACATGTCCTTCTGGAAATTGAAGGCAACCTCTGAATGGCACAAAGCTTCAGAAATATTGTTAAATGCTTCTTGTCATTGTTAAATAAATATGGGTAGGCATCGGAATTTTCCAAGAAACCTCAGAATTAGTATACATAAGTGTCAGGAATTCAATCCTAACTACACATTGGATTTAAGGATGTCTCAAAGCTAATAAAGGTAAAATAAGTTATTTTCCTGTGATATATATGAGTTTTCTAAAACCAGCATATAAAAGTGGATTTGTATTAATTTTTGGAAGCAACAGAAATGTATGTTTTGGCTTCTCAGTGGGCTCCACAATTTCTTCTGTGTCTAAGTTGATGCTGAAAACAAACTACGTGTTTTAAATGCATCAATCTATAAATCTCACTTTTCTAAAACAATAGATCTTTTTATCTAGAGTCTTTGATATTAGCTTAAGGACCCTTCATTTTCCATAAGTTCACTTGTAAAATCCTTCTCTCCAATAAAAGCCAAAACAGACATGACATGAAACCACATTATATGCCTTGGATATTCGCCAACTGTTAGGGGTTTTGTTTCCTTTTGTTTGTTTTTTGTTTTTTTTTTTTAATTTTCCTCAGTAACTCTGTTCTTTCAGTTATAGGAACATACAGTGACAACTGAATATGGATAGCACAAGTCTTTTCTTAAGTGTTTTAGTGTTCTTACTCATTGTTTTGTTTTACATTATTTTATTGATAAATATACTAAGCTTAGGGAACAACTTATCTTTGCAGTCTCATCAATTTAAAAGCTACATTTGATTTAATTAATAGGAGGAGTTTATGGGAAAAGCTTTTATCGATGGGCATTGGTTAAGATATCTTGGCCTTTTGGGGACGATGCACTATAATAATTGGTCTAAGATCACGTTAGAGAGGGCAGGTCACTTTATATTCTCTCCGAACTAATAGAGGAGTCAGGTGAGGTTGCTTCCTGACACGGCTACTGTTTCATTATTTTGGCTGATATTACCGACCTGAAGAAGCTATTTCCAGTATTACTTGGACCCAGCAGATATAGTCACTGACAAGCACAGTGTAAATATAGAAAACAAGCCAGTTTATTCGTATCTGGACCTCAATTTACCATTGATTTTCCACTCTTGATTACATGATAAATGACATCTATCAAATCCATTGTGCTGTTATCTAAAAAAAAGATAGGTAATTGTGTGTAGTCATCAGGGTAATTATTGTTCTGGATGCAGGGAAGCTGTAGTCTACCTCAGGTTTTGAAACAGTGAGGCTTTGGCCAAATAATTTTATGCAGTGATTCTCAACTTGCACTGCACACTCTAGTCACTGGAGCATCTTAACAAATCCGAAAGCACACAACTGACTTCCACTGCCGGAGTTTTATACTTCTATGATTTATTTTTAGAAAATAAAATATTCCAGGTATAAATTTGATACATTTGGTTTGGTTTTGTTTTTTACAAATAAGCAGTAGCATATTTAACCTAAAATTGAGAAGTCAAGAATAAATATTTAATTTAATTCATATAATTTTTAATAATAAAATGCACTTCCATTTTTAAGTGATTTTGAAGCTGCAGATAGACACTTTCCTTAAAGGCATTTTGTATCCTCATTTTCTTCTTTAATGAAGTCCATATAATCTAATCTAAAAAACAAATGGAATCAAGTCTAATCCTAAATATGATTCTTTTAGAGGGTATAGACTCCTGATTCCTTTACCTTTTCTGTTAAAAACATACCTCTAAATGAAGCTATAAAAGCATTTTTCAAATAATTACCTAAAAGTATAAAAAAAAGTTTCATTAGTTGGTTATTACATAATATATACCTTTTTACTATTATCCCATTGAATTTTTGAGTCTTTTATGCAATCAGGAGGAATTATTGGTCTACAGTCTCTTCTATCTGCAATATGGTAAGGAAGATATACACTAATAATCTTACAAATATTATTACTGTGTTTAATAGATGAGGAGAAGATAGTCTTGGACTCCAGAAATCTTAAAACCTAACAGTTGAAGACACAGCTGTTGTCACTCCAGAAAATGAAAGAAAATCTTTAATTAACCAGGTAATTAAATTATTTGAAGGAGGGATAAAATGTAGAGATTTTTAGTCTCAGAAAATGGAAAAGAGCAGAGGGAAACTGACATATACATCACACATATCTAGGGACACCTGGGTGGCTCAGTTGGTTAACGTCCAACTCTTGATTTCGGCTCAGGTCATATCTCAGGGTCTTGAGATCAAGCCCCTCGTGAGGCTCAGCACTGGGCATGGAGCCTGCTTAAGGTTCTGTTTTTGTCCCTATCCCCTCTCCCTCTCTCTCTTAAAAAAATTGGCACATATCTAACTTCTCATGCCTTGAATCTCTGACATGAAGCTATATATGGCATCCTGATCTTATTTCTGGCTGAACCTTTTCCCTCCCTATATCTAGCTATGAGCATTTGCATAGGGTATGCATCCCAGTCGGCTTTTGGTGGTTCCAAATTCTCTTTAATTTCTCCTGAATTTGCACAAATCATTAAAGTTGATCAAAAAAGTCAAGTTGAAGATCATATTTTCACAGTTTACACCAAGGAAATTAATTTAAAGCTAAAATGAAACATATGTGATGGAATTAATGGGGAATCAGAAGCTATTAGAATCTCATTTCCAACGTAGAAGAAGGAGCTGAACACAGACACATTCCATCTTCACCTGATAGAGAAATTTAAGACCCTCTGGAAATGAAAATGTCTTTGCCTCTCTGTCTGTATCTTTT
Source organism: Zalophus californianus (assembly GCF_009762305.2). Classification (NCBI taxonomy): domain Eukaryota; kingdom Metazoa; phylum Chordata; class Mammalia; order Carnivora; family Otariidae; genus Zalophus; species Zalophus californianus. The sequence continues at coordinate 109,124,485 of NC_045597.1, forward strand.
TGTCCTGCGCTTGTCGGCTAGGTTCATTGTATCAATTACTATCAAGCTATTTTTTAAACTTCTATTTCACACAATCATAAATTTTTGAGACTAAAAAAAGCCTCCAGAGTCTCATTCTTATTTCTCCTTCACCCTCCAAAAGGATTTTTTCCTCACAATCATAGGCTGCAAAAAATGTTCAGAGTATCTCAGGTTAAGTGTCCTGCACATATCAGAACCAGATACTATGTCACTCCTTATTTCCAGTCTTTAACAGAAAAATGTCATGCTTTTATATCTTCTTAAGAATCTACCTTTTGATACAAACTGATATTGTGCCACATGAACTCACAGGTTTATTCCCTGATTTCACTTTGATTCTATTATTTTATTATTTTTATTTCATCTTTTTGTATACATATTTGCTTTCTACTTCATTTCAATTAGCTCGCCTTTAGATTTTTCCTCCTTACAGTGCCCACCAATGAAAAATCTAGAAGGCTCTTCATCTATTGCTATTTGTAACCTAGAAATTACATATTGTCTCAGAATATAAAAGGACTTAAGCTTAAATTACCTATATCTATACTGTTATCTGTTCTAAAATTCTATATTTTATACTTGGCTCTATTCACTTTTTTTAAATTTTTTATTGTTATGTTAAGCACCATACATTACATCATTAGTTCTTGATGTAGTGTTCCATGATTCATTGTTTGTGCATAACACCCAGTGCTCCACGCAGAACGTGCCCTCTTTAATACCCATCACCAGGCTAACCCATCCCCCCACCCCCCCTCCCCTCTAGAACCCTCAGTTTGTTTCTCAGAGTCCATCGTCTCTCATGGTTCGTCTTGTCTTCACTTTTTTAACTGCCCAATTCAATTAGCACTTATTAATTCCCTGCTAATTGATGACATTGCACTATGGGTTGAAAGCATAGAACAATTAACTCTCAGGAACTTTACAATCATGGCCCCAAATGTCAATATGCCACAAGCATCCATCAATTTAATTTGATTTAAAATTGGCTTTTACTAGTTACTTGAATACACCAACAGTTAATGGTTCCCTTCAGTCAACTAAATGTGAATAGTTACTATCCTATAAGTATGACTCCTGAGGTGAACGAAAATGTGAGCTCTTATCATAGATACCCTCACCACCCCTGCTCACAACCTTCTGAAGACCTGACCCTACACATATTTGAAAGATATTTTACCATCCTTTCTAGTAGAGAAGAACTTAAATTTAATTACAGTAAGTCCAAAATTATAGCTTTTGGGAAAGAGTCACATACTAAATCCAGGTTTATAGATAACCATAAAATTGAAAAAGTTGGTACTTAGACCAAAGTCAGAACCGACTTTTAATACCAAGTTATTGAGCAGCCCATTCAGATTAAGGGGAAAACAAAACATTTCACTCATGGATTACTATCTCCTTTGGAAGCTTGGTGACTTTTTTTTTTTTTGGTCTGTTTCATCTTTGAAAGCTGTTATAAAATAATTTCATTATAAAATGTGTTACATGTATGTTGGCGAAGATAGTAAAAAATACTTAAATGCAATTCAGAGTCATTTTTCAAATGCACCATGCCTAATCTAATATTCCACAGATTACAAATAACATAAGTAAAATCTGGTCAGCCAAAATTTCTATTGTTTTCCATCATATTGAATGTGCACATCACAATAAGGCCTATTTTGTTCTTATTGATGTTATTAAAATTTTATTTTGAATGTACTTTATTTCTGAAGTATGAATTCTTTCCCTTTCCAATGGATATTAATATTTCTGTGGAAAACAAGTAAGCAAAACTTAAAATGCACTTAATAGTGAACTAAAATTCTGTAGGATAAATCATTTTCCAGAAGAGAAAGTAAGAGGGAATGTTGAATTTTCCATCAAATAGCTCTTTTTAAAATTTTTCTATCTGCTGGACCTAACCCCTTTGAAAACGACATCTTCTTTCATTCTTCTCCTTTTCTTTCTATTGTCACTTTCTTGCATCTTCATCTCAATCATCATCATAAGCAACACTAATTGTGCCACTTACCATGTTCTGGACACTGTTCTCACTGCTTTCATGTATTATTTGATTTACTATTCATATCTACACAAGGTAGATACTACTAGTACTCTTGTTTGTACAAATAAGAAAAATATAGAGAGATTTACAGTTTTTTGTTGTTGCTTCTTTTTAAGATTTTTTGTTTATTTATTGACAGAGAGAGGGAGAGAGAGAGCGAGCACAAACAGGAGGAGGGTGAAGCAGACTCCCCACCAAGCAGGGAGCCCGACATGGGGCTCGATCCCAGGACCCTGGGATCATGACCTGAGCCGAAGGCATATGCTTAACCGACTGACTGAGCTACCCAGGGGCTCCGAGATTTACAGTTTTTCTTCCCACATCTCTATTTCCTGAAAACCCTCAGTTATTTTAGAATAGATGAACTTTGCTCAAGTTTTTCTTGGACAAAAACAATTAACTTAGGATTTGAAATGCAAAGTTGTTAATAGGATATGAACACAATTTATGCATCCCTCCCTCCTTACTATTCAAGTATGAATCTGGCCCTCATCTGAATAAGTTCAAGAACTCAGTGTTTTAGCTCACTCAGAAAATGATCAGACCAGATCCTCTCTGGCATAAAAATTCCTTAATGCTAATCAAATTTATAAAAATATCTCTGATACAGCAAAGTGTCAATGTATTAATTTGCAATGAGAAATTTACTTTCCTGAGATACAGTGATATTTGCACTGACTAAAGATGAGGGCTAGTCTCATCCTTGAATAGCAAGGAAGGAGGGTTGTATAAGTTATATTCATATCTTATTAACACCGTGTTCAGTCTCCCCTAAAGACTCGTCCTAGGCACCAAACTGCCCTTTTATTAAAGAATTTATCATTTATAGTTTCCTCTGGCCCCAACCTGCTTTCCATGCCTGTTCTCATATGCCTTAAGATATCTCTATGCCATCATTCCAATTAGCTAATATCCTCAAAGTACCTTTTATTTTTCTTTTGTCTCCTTTCTTCCTTGCATCTCTTTTCCCATCAAAGTAAGGCTTATTTTCTATTTTTCTGTATGTGCTGTAACATCTTTTGATTTCCATTCCTAATGTTATCACTATGATAAGAAATGTCACTATATCCTGCATAGAAAGTTATAATAGTCCCTGAATTGGAATATCCAATAAATTGTCTCCATTGCCACAAGATTCATTTTCTTAAAGTATAACTCAAATAATATTATTTATCTTCATAGGCTCTACTGAATTAATGAATATTTTTTTTAAACAAACCCATAGTTGAACTTTTAAGAACATTCAATACCTTACTAATCTCCTTCATATACCACTCATGGCTCTCTTAATTAACTTTACACTTTTTTGATTTACTCATTCTGTTCCTTTTCCTAGAATAATTTCCCTTCCTATCTCTTGCCTACTAAAATTTTTATCACTCTACAAGACCATTTAAATGTCACCTCCATGCAGTCTCCTGGAGCTTTAGTAGAAGGATATCATTTATCCCTCCTTTGATTTCTCAGAAGACTACATTTTTACTTTTCTTACACATTATTATTCTTTCTTACATTAGAGAGATTTTGTAATCATTTGTTTCTAATAGTCCACTAGATCACAGCTTCTAAAGATCAAGGACTATGTATGTCTCAGTCATTTTTGCTTCCTTCTGTTATCTACTCCCTAAGTAAGTATTTAATAAAAGTGTGTCCCATTTTAAATTAAATAGATCAGAGTGAAGCATTTGGAGCCCCTACTTTTTGTTTTATTTTATCTTGAAACTTTGTTTCTCTGACATTTCTCCCAAAAGGTTTATACATTCTGTTTGAGCATAATTTCCCAATAGGTGAACAGCTTCAACCTATATACGAAAAGTTGTAGGCAGCAGTTCCTGTCTAGACAGTATTTCATTGTCTTCAATAATATTTGAGTCTAAGAGGATCATCTTTATTAGATGGATGCTATAAAGAAATGTAGTTTAAATGGAAAATCATGTATTTATTTTATACAGTTGAAGAATATTATCAGTAATGGTTCTTCTCAGGTTTTCCTTGAGATACCCAATGTCTTTCAGTGTTCAAATAATTTTAAAATTAAATTTAGCTACCCTTCCACTCAGACACCATGGGCTCTTTGGAATGGTTTTGTTTGTTGGTTTTTTGTTTTGTTTTTGTTTTTGTTTTTGATGGGTTTAGTGTAGTAGATGTCCTCTCTAGTTTTCCAAGTCAACATTTGGTAAGAGAAATTGTTGAGCAGACAGCATACATAAGGAATTGAGATGTGCAAGCTCTGCATTGGGCATCTAAGTGCTTATGGTTTATGCTCAGATATAGTGCAGTTTCACCAATGAACTCAGAAAAACAAAGTGGATATTTGGCATGTTCCTTTCCAATCTGTTTCAGCGTATTTTATTCATGGTATGGACAATCTTTGAATTTTTTTGTTAAAGAGATGAAATCTCACTGCTCATAAACAGAGGGGATTATAACATGTCAGCTAATTAAAAAAGATGTCAAACTAATAAGAGCGCCCTTTATTACAAGCACATATGGAAAAAATCTTCTTGAAAATGTAATTTCTTTCCATTCTCTTAAACCAATGAGACATTTCCCTCCTAGAAGAATCTTGATTATATGTGTTGAAAACCCCTTAGGACTCCTCCAATACTTTATCCAGCTAGGTATATTTTCTCTATATATCTACTAAAATAAAATTTGGGGCTTATATTATACTTTATTTTCTCCATTTTTTGAAAAGACAGACAATAAACCCATGTCCAATTTTGTTGATTTTTTTTTTTTAGTTTTCTTTTGATTTAATCAGACATAGAATTCATTGTTTCTCTCTCTCTATCTTTCTCTCTTTTTAGGTTTTAGGACCTCAAAATAAAATTGTAAAGTGCTGCTGAAGGTCAAGATAAGTTAGGAAATGACAGTAAGTCTCATACTATCTGGTCACTTGCCTCTTTTTCTTGCTTTACTTGTGCTACAAGGTAAGCAGTGCTCACTTGCAGGAATTAAATTTGAATCTATCTATCTGTATTATGTATTATGTCATAGTATATATTATAATTATATATATATAATAACACATTTTTAAATATATATTGTTATGATATATATGTTACTATAGTCCAGTGAAAAAGAATGGACCAGAAATCAAGAAACTCTCCAGTTTTCTCTCTGGCATAACTAGCTGCATGAGCTAGCACACATCATTTCCTCCATGGTCAAATATGTAGCAAAATGTATTTGCTTTACTTCTTTTTTAAGATTTTATTTATTTATTTGAGAGACAGAGAGAATGAGAGACAGAGAGCATGAGAGGGAGGAGGGTCAGAGGGAGAAGCAGACTCCCTGCTGAGGAGGGAGCCCAATGTGGGACTCGATCCCGGGACTCCAGGATCATGACCCGAGCCGAAGGCAGTCGCTTAACCAACTGAGCCACCCAGGCGCCCCTTGCTTTACGTTTTTATGAGGTTCAACTGAAATATTGGATCCAAAAATATTTTTAAGTAAGCCTATGTACTGTGCAAATTCAGGTGGAAGCAGTAAGTTGAATTATAAAATAGAAAAGGAAAAAAAGTTAAATAGTTGAGAGGGAGTAGATAGAACATTTAAGAACATCTCCAATAAATACTTATCTTCTCAATTAAATTTGCAACATGGTATTTCTAAATAAATCTTTCATATACCTGGTTTCTTTTGGAGGTCAGTCAATGAACACTGATTACAACATGTAAATACTGATGACAATACTGACTGATGATGGATGGAGCATTTAGTTAAAGCTCATGTAAAGGCTGGAATAACTAAGAGGATGATGGAGATAAAGTAAATATTGGGAACATTCAGGAGGTCCTTCTAGTTCTGAAAGCACTCCTTAAAAATTTTGAAATTATTATTATTTTTCCTTTAAACTCAGGATCTTATAGAGCCTAGAAAAGAATATTGTTAAAAAGGTGTAAAGTCACAGTAGCAAATAAAGAGCTTACAAAAAATATATTCAGTGGCAAATTCCAAACAAATATAGCTATATTATACACTGTGGATCCCATGTTAATTCCCCCTAATCTTTTAAAAATATTTCTAAAGCAAGGAGTGACTTCTTTTCATTCTGTTGTCACCCCCAAGCATGAATCAATTACTTGCGATAACTGTTTGTCATCAATATTCACACCAATATCTTTAGTTTCCAACTGCAATGAATCAAAAGTTAATATCTTAAGTACAAGTCTTTCTGCATCATCTCAACATCGATTGAAACATATCTGCCACGACTACCGAGTAGCTTGTTTTGTTTTTAGTTGTCATTAGACTAATTCCCTGCCAACCCACCGCCCCCCAAAAATGGATTCCATGAGATGGAAACAAATAATGCTTCTAAATATGAGCATACTGGATAAACTTCCTTGCTTGTGAATGGTACCAAGGGGAAACCTGTTACAACCTTCCCAGGCTTAGGCAGGTAGGCAAATAGCTTTTGGAATGAATGCTGTGTACAACACTCCCCTCCATCACCGTTCTCCCTTCTTTTCCCACGGTTATTCTTCACCAGCAACTACTTTAGGCTACAGCACCCAGGACTCAAACTAAATAATCTGCCGGGTGACATTGTTTTTCCCTGGCCTTATTGTTTCTTGCACACTAGTTAATAGTGGTAAGTAGAGTGATGGTGCAGAGCCTTACTTTGTGTATAAATGAAGGTTACATAAAGTCACTACGCAGTGACAGGGATAAAACCAAAGATACTGAGGAAGTCACTGGAATATTTGGAAATGGGGTGTGGGCATACAGGTAAAAGAAAAAGGAAATAGGGAAAAAAGGGACAAAACCCACAAAATATCATGATGGAGGAAGTCAAGGCAGTACAAATTTTAGCCATTTTTCTTTATAAATATGTTAGAGTGGTTTTATAAAGTGATGCATCTTAGTTGTGATTTTCTCACCAGTGCAGAAAAAAATTTCAAGTATGTTCTCTGAACATTTTTCTTAAACAAAATAAACTTAGTTTTGCTTTCTTTTAACATGCTTTTTAAATTGCATGTTCAAATACCATATTCAGGTAGTATTTGTAATTCGAATTTAAAAGTTACCATGTGGTTGATGGAGCTGAGATAAAGCCATCAAAAGCAGGATATTTCTATTGAGTTCTCCCTGCACTGCAATGGTATGTGGAGTGACAGTATCAAAGAGAACAGTTGCAGTATTATAAAATATGAAAAATGATACATTCTTTACATAACATCTAAAAAAATCATCTTTAAAAAAATGAATTGCTGAGTTGTACTTGTTCTGTGGTGCTTTACATCTGATCCCTTTGAAGCGGCTTCAAAGGGATCCCCCAGTCTCCTTTACATCCACACATTGCTAAAGACTATTTTTTTGGCACTTTTCCAGATATTGTGCTTACCTTTCAGTTTTAAACTTTGTTTTGAAAATATGTGTTCGCTAAATTACACAATGTCTAAGGAGGCATTTAAATTCAAACTACTGTATTGAGATATTTGGAGCAAAACTGTAATCGTATTTTTTCTGTCTTTTCCTTCGGCATCTTAGGAAAATCCATGTCTCTGATGCAGTCCACATACTGTAAGAATGGTATGCCGTCTCAGTAATTTATCACTTTCTGTATGATGGAAAGCCTCATTTTCTAAAAGAAATATCAGAAAAGTGAAGGAAAGCACTTTGTACATTATTTTATCATTTTACCAAGAACAAAAAGAATGGTTTAATACTTCCTGTAATTCCACTTTTTCCTTCTGCATACAAAGTAAGTTGCACAAGTTCAAGATTAACAGATCCTAATTGAAATGCTAAAAGACAAATATACAGTGTAATTATCCAGTTTGAAGTTTAACATTTTTGAAGATATTTCAATGTGAAAAAATCTGTTCAAAGACTTCTCAACACATGTCATCTTATAGAAAGAAATGAGCACTGATTTTTCTAGATATTTTCAGTGCCTAACAAAATATGGTATTTTATCTTGACTTTGTAACCAAGCACCATATTTTTTAACAGATGCCATTTCTCTTCTGATTACTGTATCCCTTTATGAATTACCTCAGTTGGGAAGAGGAGGGGGAAAGCTTTTCATCAAAAAATAAATCGGGATGCCTGGGTGGCTCAGTCGTTAAGCGTCTGCCTTCAGCTCAGGTCATGATCCCAGGGTCCTGGGTTAGAGCCCCGCATCGAGCTCCCTGCTCCGCGGGAAGCCTGCTTCTCCCTCTCCCACTCCCCCTGCTTGTGTTCCCTCTCTCGCTGTCTTGCTCTCTCTGTCAAATAAATAAAATCTTTAAAAAACAATAATAAAAATAAATAATAAATCTATGCATCTGAAATACACTATGTTCTGAAGATAAAAAAAAATGCACACATACAATAATTTAACTTTGCCAATTTGAAAAATCATCAGATTTTTACAGCCAAAATACTGAGGTCTTGGGAGATACCATAAAAACCACTCACGTGGTATATTTATACTTCTAAAGGTGGTATTCTTCTATCCCGATGAAACCTTTCCACATATGCAAACAATAATGGCAACAATACAAACTGAATTATCTATAAAATATTATGTTTTTATTGCTAAAAAGATGTTGTGGATTACAGTGCGTTAGAAAGTGCTATCATGTTGTACATACCAAGGGTTCTAATTAGACTTGTCAATTACTGATTGATTACACCATAAGATGGAAGAGCAATTATATTATCTTAAGGGTACAAAATGCAATGTTCTGCTCTCAGCTGTCAGCAAGATTTCACTGAATGAAGGTCTGTTCTATCACTGCAGGCTGTTCAAAGGCCCTTCTGAGAACCTAAATGGAACATTAAGCTCTAGAAATATTGCTACTCAAAAGAAAATATGTAGTAGATTGAAATTGACTAAATTTTAATTGATGAATGAGAAATCACATGGCATTGCAGCTTCACATTCTGTAATTTTGGGAAAATATGATCCTTACAAACATGCAAAATTTCCCTGTTTCCATACTTCATATGGTTCCCTTCTCATTCCTCCCCACCTCTCTCTCCCTGTTGACTCTCTGCACGTATAGACACTTGCACTTCTCTGAGGAAGGCACATGTGTTTCATACACTGAACTTTGCTTTGTGGCTTTTTAGAATTTTAAAATATTCAGTGGATATTTATATTTCTAAATATGTTTTAGCTACATAAGTATTCTTTTTTCTCCTTTTCCTAAGGATGAAATATTGTCAAGTCAATAATTATTTAATAATGACTCAAGAATAATTATTAAACATTGTTTTTCATACCCAAACATACTCTTTGGGGATTAACAAGCTTTCCAGTAGCATTGTTTTAGGTGTATCTTTCAAATTCCAAAGTCAAGAATATGGTTTAGGAGAAGTATGTGGTTTTAGGAACTCTACGGCCATGATAGCTGCTAACTGCTGTAGTTTCAAATACTTTGGCGGGGGGGGGGGGGCAAATAACTGATTTGGAATGTGGAAGAAAGGCTTTAAGTTAGAGACAGATTTTGAACTTAACTTTTTTTTTTTTTTTTCAGCTTTTCCAGTAAGGACTACTGGATGGCATCCTGGTTACTATTGCTGTGAAACAAATCACCCAGAACTCGGAGTAGAAAACCACACCATTTTCCTACACTCAAGGTTTCTGTAGGCCAAGAAATGGGATGGAGCACTGCTTCACAGTGTCTGGGGCTCACCTGGGAAGGTTTGAACAGCAGGGGACTGGAATTATCTAGAACTTTCTTCTCATGCCTTCCTTGTACCAGGGATGAGATGACTCAAAGGTAGGCATAGCTGGATCTGCCAACTGGAACGCCTACAAGAGGCTTTCTGTGTGGCTTGGTGTTCTCACAATACAATGGCTGGGTTCCAAGAGAGAATATGATATGAGTGAGCATGAGGATGTGGAAGAAGCTATATGAGTTTTCATAAATTAACCCCAGCTACATAGGGTCACTTCTGCTGGGCTCTATTAGTTGAAGCAAATGCAAACTTCACCCATACACAAGGCAAGGGGACATAGAACGACCTCTCCTGGGAGGAGGCTTAAATAATTTACCACTATTTAAAAAAGCCAACAAATTTCAGCTGGCCACAAATTATTTATATTTTTATATTTTATCACACCTACAAAATAAATCAGGCTTCCCCATGACTCTCAAAATGACTAAACTCTTCATGGAATTAGGTTCAAATTCAAGAGCCAAGATCTGGTCATTTAAATATGATCCAGGTATGGATGATGCTCCTTCAGTGTGATCCCTCTAGTATAATCCTGGAGTTTAGTTTCTCTTGGTCTTAAAGCTAGTGAACTGAAGAAATGTGTTATCTTACTTCACACATCCTAAGTACAATGGTGAGTTAGACATAGGCTAACTGCAAATGGCAGTCCTGCTAGGAGACAGATACAAGGAAGGGAGAGGAGGAGGGACAGGAAGTACAAAGCAGTCACTGTCCCATTGCATTTCTAAGATCCAGCCAGTATGAGTTGCCAGGTTCTGGATTAGAGTCCAGTCTTATCCCTTGGCTCCTGGCTCTGGAATTCTCCATGGCTGTGAGCTCCACCCTCCCGGCCCTTGTTCTTTCCTCTGCGGTCTTTTTCTGTGAAATGCAGCCCATATTTGCAGCTGTGTAGCTGTTGCAACCAGAATTCTGCCTGGAAAAATAGGGAGTTCAAAGCCCCCCCCCTTTTTTTTTCATTTTGCTCTGTCTCTTACCATCCAAGCTGCTATAAAAATCTTTAAATTTTATGTTTCTTGTGTGCTGATTTATCATTCATTTCATTAGACAAAAGCCACACCTACAAATCTTTCTTTCTTGCACTTGCTTTAAAGGTGCTATGAGGGAAAAAAACCCTAAGAGTCTTAGAACCCTTGGTGTTCCACAAAACAGGTCCGAGAGAGACTTTATACACTGAAAGGGTTTATGATGCACATCTTAAATCTTTCAGGAGTCTTACAAAATGTGTTATAGTCATCCATTGTTTAATTTTTAGTCTGAAACCATACTTTGCTGTTGCATCTTGGATTTGCCTTGAGGCCTTTTGCTACTTGAAAATACTCTGCTGGCAATAATGGGTGTGGTAGCCGTAAAAACATGCCACTCAGATATCTTGCTTGATGAAGCCCGTTGACAGATGATCCCAGCTGCTGTACTCAGAATCTACTACGTAAGGAATGAACCTTTGTTTCCCATGGGCTGTTCTCAGCAACTAAGTGAGGCAAGGGTACTAAATTAAGCACATTCTTGTGAGAGGCAAGACTCCCCTGACAGGGGACTTGGGCTTGAGGACTCTTTTATCTGCCTAGCAGAAATTTCTTAGAACTGCACAGTAGTTGAGTAATCTGCCTACCCAACACTTTTTCTCTCTCTCCTTCAGGGTGGACAGAACTGCATCATGATCAAATGTTTTTTCCCACCACCTCTGGCTTCCCCACTCTTTTTCCCTCACAGTAGTTACTTGAGTAAATCTCTTGCTCATTTGATCCTTAGAGTAACTGACTAACACACATGATACTGAGAGTAAGAATTTCACAGTGGAGAAGGCCAGGTAGAAAACTCTGAAACTATCTCCCTAAAAACAATATCATATCTTAGAGTGACTAGAGTTGAGAACTAATGACCTAAAAGATGCAAAGGTGATGGTTTTATGATAGATAACCTCCATTTAATTCACCAATATGACCCCTGCAAAAAATTGATGGATTCTGAATAGTGACTATAGACTATTAACCAAGTAGTAACCCAGATTATAGCTGCTGTACCAGAAGTGATATCATTGCGGGGTGCCTGGGTGGCTCAGTTGGTTAAGCGGCTGCCTTCGGCTCAGGTCATGATCCCGGGGTCCGGTCCTGGGATCGAGTCCCACATCGGGCTCTTTGCTCAGCGGGAAGGCTGTTTCTCCCTCTCCCTCTGCCTGTCCACCGCTCCCCCTGTTTATGCTCTCTGTCTCACTATCTCTGTCTCTGTGTCAAATAAAAATGAATAAAATCTTTAAAAAAAAAAAGAAGTGATATCATTGCAAGAACAAATTAGCAAGACTTCAGGTACAGTGCATGTGACCACTAATCTGACAACTGTGTTAGACTCAGATTACAAAGGGCTATCAAACGGTTTGCATTCATGTCACTTAGACAACAACATTCATTTACAGTTTGCCTCAGGACTATGTTAATACTCTTATTTTTTGCCATAATATAGTCTGAAGATATCAGTTCTGCATGGACATCCCAAAGAACATTACACAGATCATTACACTGATTATATCACACTGGTGGACAAAATGATTAAGAGGTGACTGGTGGCCACGTAAAGACCCATAAGCCACAGAAGCTAAGAGATAAATGCTATAAAATTCAGAGACCTACCACTTCAGTTAAATTTTTAGGGGTCTTCAGAGACATGCCAGGATAATTTCTTTTAAAATAAAAGATGCATTGCTGCATCTTATGGGCTCCACCACAAAGAATCACAGTATTTGGTAATAAGTCCCTTTGGGTTCTGGAGACAACATATGTCAGACTTAAGACTACTGCTTCCCTCCATCTACAGAATAACATGGAAGACTTTAACTTTTCATGGGGCCTGCAAGCATCTCTGTTATCTGTAGTGTGACCTCAGTTTTCCTGGAACAAAGGGGTTTCCTGGGACATGAGACTTTCAATGCTAAAACCAAGAAAGCGCTAGACCAACCTGGTTGGTCACCCTAGTTGGGGCATAAAATCTGGCAGATGAGGCAGTGTTGTAGGCATCAGCAGTGGGAAAAATGTAGGATAGAGCTCATGGTAAGCCCCAGTGAAAGAATAAAAATGGAGACCCCTGGAATTATGGGAAAAGGCCATGCCATTTCCAGCAGAGAATTATACCCCATATGAGAGTGAGAGGAGTTTAGAATGGATAGCAGAGGAGGGAGAGGATGACGCTGATGGCCCCAAGAGATAAGCTACTGTGATGGGAGCTAACATTCATCTCAATAAGCCCTCCTTCGAAGTTTACTCTCAGGAAAAGAGGTCCCAGGGAACCATAGAGAAGTTGCTCTTGGCACACGTATAGAGAGTATACTGTGCAGTATAAGCAGTGAACTGTGGTTGCTCAGAAAATTCATAACCTAGATTTCCTGCTGCAGGGAGTCTAATTGACAGATGACCGCCATCTGTCCGTTCCTCTATTTTTGTACTGCAGTCTTAATTCCCAGCTACTTTGGCCTGGCTAAAATTTCTTAGAACTGCACTATAGTCTAAGATTCTGTCTATGCAGTCTTCTTTCCTTTTCTCTCTCCTTTATAGGTATCATGCCTGCATCATGGTCTACCACCTCTCTCTCCCTCCCTAGGCTCTCTTCTCTTCTTACCTTACAGCTATTTCCACCCGCCACCCACCACCATAAATGTATTACACTCTAATCTTGTTTGACATCTACTTCTTGGAGGACCTGAACTAATGCACTGGGGATGAGTTGTTGCATTTTATAACCAGAAAATTCTGATTCTCATAGTTTCTCTATGTTGCACTTGAAAAACTAAATAAGTTCTCTTTAGCTCATCACTCATTCTATTCTCATCTTATGGTGCATAGTTACAGAATATAATGGACACTTTGAACATGTTGCCTAAAAATCTCCTTAGCCGGCTCTATCAGGTCATTAGATAGTTTGCCTGTTTTCCATGTTACTGCAGGTGCCGGTGGTGCTTAGTTCCACATCACTATGTAACAAGAAATCTGTTTTCCTCCAGCTTCCAATAACAACTTCTTTACTTATTTTTAAGCCTTTCCAACAGCCTCCTCAAGGCCTACTGAAGCATATTCCATGACCCAGTTCCAAGGCTAATAACATATGTTTTCAATTTTTGCTTTATATTTTAAATTCTTGTGTTTTGTTGTTTTGTATTTTATTTTTGTTTTATGACTTTAGCCCACCTCAAGGTACCACATTCCATTTCAATTGTTATTGCTGCATAAGAACCCATTTCAAACTAAGGGCATACACCAAAGACTCTACTATGTTCATGCATTCACTTTTGCCTTTCTCTCATGTTCGAAGTAGATCCAAACCCACTCAGTATTAAAAGGGGGAGTGCATAGACCCTACTGCTCAATAAGAAAAGTGCCAACAAATTTGGAGCCACTTATTAAAATGCCCATAGATAATATTTATCAACTGATTACCATTTTTTAAAATGTGTAATATTAATGAAAGAAAATGCATGAAGCTAACTAACAGCCTAGGGAGAGTTTTCAGACCTACAAAAGTTATTCACTAACCCTTCCTGTACTTAAGATTCTTCTTTCTATCACATGCTACTACCACCCTTTCAGTATAGAAAAGCAATTGTCTTTAAAACAGTTTCTCTACTACCAGGGACATGTTTTTTTTCTCTACTAATGAGCCTACAGTACTTTCCCTTATGTTACCTCAAATCCAAATTTTTCAAACTTCCTTTGTCTCTGCCTTGAAATTTGATTATCTTCCTCTTCTTCTTCACACCAGTCCTCTTTTCTAGAGAGTTCAGTCCTTCCTAAATGCCTTCATAATGCCCAAATGAAATGGATTTTGTCTTTCTTCTCCATCAATCTAAAACTCATGTTTTTGTTATGACAAATGGTTAAAAACCTAACTTTTCCCAAAAGATTGTCCTAACCCACTATTTCACAGATCTTTCTCTTTGAATTTCTAAGTCTCCATGGCATGTATGTTTTCTAATCATATACCCTGTTAGCTACATGAGAATGAGATACTCATTCTTATTAATTTTGTGTTGTTTAAAATCTATTTCGGGATTAATAAATTAATTCTGTTTGTTGGGCATTTTTGCGTATTTGATTTTTTTTTTCTTCTAATTCATGGTGTTGATCTTCCTCAGATGTCTGCTGCTCATTAGTTGTGTGCTTTAGTTTGGGAACAGAATTCTCCCATTTGCATTCTGGGCTGTGTGACCTGCCTTGTGGGCTATGACATCCTATTTGGGTCCTTAGCTTATTGCTGTTGTGGTAAATTTCAGTTGGATACCTTCAAAAAATGTTGCACAAGTTCAGTGCCTCTGAAAAATCCTCTTTATTTTGGTCAGGACTATATGCTCATTAACCGGTTTTTACATTTCTTTTCTTATAATTTTTGTAGATTGGAGATGGCAAGCAGTGATTTCAATGTGTGACCCATCTGCCATTTTTTCAGTGAAATTTTCCACTGTATACTTTATGTTATCTTCCATATACTTGACAAGGATTATATTTTCATCATCTTGGCTTTCACAGTAGCTAAAAGAGTATCTTAAATGTAGTAAATGCTCAATGAATGTTTTTTGAATGATCTAATTAAATATCATAGTTTTAACTCATGGTTTAATTCTGACATCTTGGAAATATAGTTTTAAACTGAAATGAAACCACAACATCCCCTTGGATCTAGAATATAAGAAAATATTCATAACCAGAGATAAATTTGGGAATTAAGATTTACTTCAGAGAAAACTGTAATTTTAGATTCAATCTAAATTTCTATAGCTTTTCAGCTCCATTCAAAGCTCCATTTTGCTCCATTCAAAAAAGAAAAAAAGATTTATAAAGACTAATGTTTTTTAGGTATTGTTCTGGATGCTGAGTTTATAGAAATAAACAAAATGAAAAAATACCCCATCATCAAGGAGTTCATATGTGTTAGAGCACTGAGATGTTTTCAAGGAGGAAACAGGAGTGACAAGAACAATAACAGGATGGTGGGGGCAGAGAGGTTGTGAAGGAAAGATTGGGTAGAAACTTTAAGGCCATTGTGACGATTTTGGGTTTTAATCTGAGCTATATGGGGGACCACAAGAAGGTTTCAATAGGGGAATGACATAATTTTACTTCTATTTTAGCAGTATCACTCTGGCTATGTAGAGGCCAGCCTGCCATGTAGATATGAGCCTGGAAGAGGTAAGAGTGGACTCCAGTTAGGGTGTCATTGTCATTATACAGGTAGGAAGGCTTGGTTTAGGAGCAATAGTAATAAAAGTGGTAAGATGTGGGCAGATTCTTGGCTAGAAACGGGTTTTGGAAAAAGATCAGTATGTGCTTTTTAAATGTCCCCAAAGTAATATATTTTATTAACTGAAACCATAAGGGTAAAGGAGAGTGTTCTAAAATTCTTATAACCACAAGAAGATGTCTCTCTTTCATTTCAGAAGACATTTTAATTTCTAAGCCTTTATTAGAATGGAATGATTGCTAGAAGGACAAGTGCTTTGAATGATATTGTTGCCTAGTGCCTCTATGCAGTGGCCGTCACCTTCGTTTACTTTTACACCCCCCTATAGCAGTCATTCTCAAACTTCTTGATCTCAGAACACTTTTACCATCTCAGAAACTATTGAGAACTCTGGGTCCAACAAGGAGTCAGAAACCACACAGTATTTTCAATAGTGGAAGTTCAATGTAAATAATTATTATCAAGCTTTTATAGTAGAATAAATATAAAGATGGAAAGGTAACTCAGAAGGGTACCTTGGGGCTGAGAGAGAGTTCCTGAAAAAAAGGACAAATTTGAAAAGGGAATCCTGTCCTCAGGGTTGGGGCTCAGATCTTGTTGAAGAAGGTCTGAACAGCAGAATAGATGGTAGAAATTTTTGCTGAGTTGCCTGGAAGAGCTGGTCCAGAGTCACTGGACAAGGTGTAAGAACCCTCTGAGGAACAAGTGAGCTGAAGCCAGTAGCCACACTCCTAGAGGGACTCAGAGCATCACTGCAAGAACTGCTGAAAACTGGGGCTGGCCAGGCCTCCTTCTCTACAAACCTAGAATACTCTATGCATGGCCTGGGCTGTGTGGGATGAAGGTAGGGTGGTCTGCTCCCTAAATGGCAGCCTGATGGGACCTCTGGCATGTACATGTATGTGCAGAACTGAAGAGAGAATGCAAGGAGCAGTGATCTAGGCTGGGCTGCAGATGCTGCAGTGTCTGGGTGTCCTAGCTATACCATTGCTCCCTAATGTTGAAAGCCACAGAGCATGTTCTCCACAAGTCTGGCAATGAAGCCACACCAGAAGCAGGAAGGAAAACCTCCTCCATCTCTAGTGTCACTCCAGTGTTCTCATAGACCAAGCTTCACCTCCCACTGACTGGCAAAGGGGAAATATTTAGAGGGAACAACTCCATTATCACAGAGAAGGCAAAAAGAATGAATTTGGAGCTGAGACACCATAAAGTGGTAATTGGCACAAAGACCCAAAGGAGTTTTTTTTAATGTGGGTTAAATCTAGTATAAATTAAAACTGTAAAATTTTAAAAATATTTTTATTAACTTATTTAAATTGGTAATAATAAATCCACTTCATGTTTACATATAAACTTTTTTTATGAAAAAATATTTTAAAAATATAGAAGGGTAACATTGTTTGACATTTTGCAGATTTCTTTGATGTCTGCTTTGAAAGAAGACAATTGGATTCTTACATCTGCTTCTGCATTCAATCTATTACAGTATGTTGTTTTGGTTGTAGTATATTGAAAAAAATCAAATTCACCCTCATAAAAATACGTAGTTAGAAAATGGAAGAATATTTAATAGTCTTTTCATATGATCATGGAGAGTTTTCTTTGATATAACACCAAAAATTGATAAAAGGTAGTTTCTTAAATATTGATTACACAGCAAAACCTGAAATCATATCAATGAAACTTTCACACTCTATTGCACTAATATTCATTGATCAATCTTGCAATCTGAATGAATGTTATCAATACATGATTTTACAACAATGCGTTGATCATTTGGTAAATACAGGTTCATTGATTTTTGCAGATCTATTATTGACATGTTTCATTATATAATATTAAAATATCACACTCATTAAAGCACCTTTGATCTTACAAAAAAAAAGTCTTTAAATATTATGAAGCTGACAAACACATAGTGGCAGATAAAAGTTTTCCAAATTTTAATTTTCTCTTGAATACTCAATTTGTTTTTTCCCTTAGCATCATGTATTGTCAGTTGCTTTAGTCACTTGTTTATTTTTTTTTAAGTTTTTTTTTTTTAAGATTATTTATTTATTTATTTGACAGAGAGAGCCATAATGAGAGAGGGAACACAAGCAGGGGGAGTGAGAGTGGGAGAAGCAGGCTCCCTACTGAGCAGGGAGCCTGATGCAGGGCTCGATCCCAGGACCCCAGCATCATGACCTGAGCCCAAGGCAGACGCTTGACTGAGCAACCCAGGCACCCCGTCATTTGTTTATTTTTGAGAAAATATCTGACAAATACCCAAATACCAGTTTGTCATTCTTTTAAGGAAAAATGATATTTCATGAAATTTTTAATTCAGTTCACAACTTAATCACACGGCTTTCCTTTAGGCAACCATCGTACTCAGTATACTACAGAAGTACTATATGCACACTTCCCATTTTGTCATACACTATATTAGAAATAGGTACTCAAAAGCTGCTATTTAATAAAACTGGTAGTTTTTAGTAATTTATAACAGGATATTTATAACTGAAATTGTCATTGTATTACTGCCAAACTGTAGCAATTATTACTGCAGTCTTACTTAACTATTAGTATATGCCTTGATCCCTGTTAAGGCACCAGCACTTTTACCCACTATTGTTTTTAGCCGTCATTTCTTTTCTTTATAATTTCTTTTCTGTACTCCCATAGATCTTTCAGTGAACTTCTTTTAGTGCATGTATCTTACTCACCCTTGAATTATGACTAATTATGTTTCTGTCTCTGCCATATTCCCAAGCTCCCAGAAGTCAGGATTTATATTTGATTTTACTCCATACTCCACCCCAGTAACCCCAGTGATTTCTATTTAGGAGTAGTGTAATAAGTACTGGTTGAATGGGTAAATAAACAGATTTTTTTTTTTGTCCTAAACAGGAGACAATATATATTACAATTTTGTTGATGATCATTCCCACCAAGTCCTCTGTACTTGAGCTATCTACAGTGTCATATTGTGATAGATGGGTACATTATAATTTATATTTACCAATGCACAGGAGTAATCATTTGCCTTACAAGAATATATACATGTGTGTGATTTTATTTCAATTATTGATTTACTCCTCTGTATCTTTTATGATAGAGTTCCTTGTGGACAAAGAACTTAGGTTTTATGAAAATTTAGTATCTAGCATAGTATTTTGTATGTATGAGTCATTCAAAAATTGATTGCTGATGAATAAATAAATAGATTTTTTTAATACAAAACTTATTCACACATAAAAAAAAAAAAGGCAATAGAGTCCGAGTGGGGCAAACAAGCTGAGTGGTTGTGTGGTCGCTTCTTGGAGACCGGTAATGCTTACAGCATGGCTGACCAACTGACTCAAGAGCAGATTGCAGAATTCAAAGAAGCTTTTCCACTATTTGACAAGGATGGTGATGGAACTATAACAACAAAGGAATTGGGAACTGTAATGAGGCCTTTTGGGCAAAATCCCACAGAAGCAGAGTTATAGGACATGATTAATGAAGTGGATGCTGATGGTAATGGCACAATTGACTTCCTGCAATTTCTGACAATGATGGCAAGAAAAATGAAAGACACAGACAGTGAAGAAGAAATTAGAGAAACATTCCATGTGTTTGATAAGAATGGCAATGGCAATATTAGTGCAGCAGAGTTTTGCCATGGGATGACAAATCTGGGAGAGAAGTTAACAGATGAAGAGGTTGATGAAATGATCAGGGAAGCAGTTATTGATGGTGATGGTCAAGTAAACTATGAAGGGTTTGTACAAATGATGACAGCAAAGTGAAGACATTGTACAGAATGTGTTAAATTTCTTGTACAAAATTGTTTATTTGCCTTTTCTTTGATTGTAACTTATCTGTAAAAGGTTCCCCCCTGCTGTCAAAAAATATGCATGTATAGTCATTAGGACTTCATTCCTCCATGTTTTCTTCCCTTATCTTACTGTCATTGTCCTGAAACCTTATTTTAGAAAATTGATCAAGTAACATGTTGCATGTGGCTTACTCTGGATATATCTAAGCCCTTCTGCACAACTAAACTTAGACGGAGTTGGTCAAATGAGGGAACATCTGGATTATGCCTTTTTTTTAAGTAGTTTTCCTTAGGAACTGTCAGCATGCTGTTGTTGAAGTGTGGAGTTGTAACTCTGCATGGACTATGGACCGTCAACAATGTGTACTTAAAAGTTGCACTATTGCAAAATGGGTGTATTATCCAGGTACTCATACACTATTTTTTTGTACTGCTGGTCCTGTACCAGAAACATTTTATTTTATTGTTACTTGCTTTTTAAACTTTGTTTAGCCACTTAAAGAAAATCTGCTTATGACACAATTTGCCTCAAATCCATTCCAAGTTGTATATTTGTTTTCCAATAAAAAAATTACAATTTAAAAAAAAAGAGGCAATAAATGATGCTGGAACAACTAGGAAATCACATGAAAAAAGTTGTCTAAACACAGACCTTACACATTTCACAAAAATTAACTCAAAATGGATCCTAAGCCTGCATGCAAAATGTACAACTATAAAACTCCTAGAAGAGAACATAGGAGAAAACCTAGATGACCTCTCATTTGGTGATGACTTTTTACATATAACACCAAAGGCAAGATCCATGAGAGAAAAGATTGATAAGTTGGACTCCATTAAAATTAAAAAGTTCTCTGTGTGGGACACTGTCAAAAGAATGAAAAGACCAAAACAAACAAACAAAAAACAAAAAAAGCAAAAAGAAAAGACAAGCCACAGAGCACAGATTGGGAGAAAATATTTACAAGACTTCCTTGCTAAAATACCATTATTCAGAACACACAAAGAACTCTTAAAACTCAACAATGAGAAAACAAACAACCTTTTTAAAACATGGGCCCAAGGCCTTAACAGACACCTCACCAAAGAAAATATACGAATGACAAATAAACATATGAAAAGATCATATGTCATTGGGAAATGCAAAGTAAAACAACGAGGTACCACCACACACT
Organism: Zalophus californianus; assembly: GCF_009762305.2. Lineage (NCBI taxonomy): Eukaryota > Metazoa > Chordata > Mammalia > Carnivora > Otariidae > Zalophus > Zalophus californianus. Next base: position 109,145,438 of record NC_045597.1, read on the forward strand.
TATTAAAATGTTCAAAATCCAGAACACTGACAACACCAAGTTCTGGTGAAGATGTGAAACAACAGGAACTCTTTTTCATTGTTGGTGAGAATATAAAATGGTACAGTCACTTTGGAAGACAGTTTGCAGTTTCTTTTTTTTTTTAATTTAAGTTTATTTTATTATGTTTTTTAGTCACCATACAATACATCATTAGTTTTTGATGTAGTGATCAATTGTTGATGTAGTGATTCATTGTTTTCGTATAACACCCCATGCTTCATGCAGTACGTGCCCTCCTTAATACCCATCACCAGGCTAATCCATCCCCCCATCCCCCTCCCCTCTAGAACCCTCAATTTGTTTCTCAGAGTTTGTTTCTCATGGTTCATCTCTACCTCTGATTCCCCCCCTTCATTGTTCCCTTCCTTCTCCTAATGTCCTCCATGCTATTCTTATGTTCCACAAATAAGTGAAACCATATGATAATTGACTTTCTCTGCTTGACTTATTTCACTTAGCATAATCTCCTCCCGTCCCATCCATGTTGATGTAAAAGTTGGGTATTCATCCTTTCTGATGGCTGAGTAATATTCCATTGTATATATGGACCACATCTTCCTTATCCATTCATTTGTCAAAGGGCATCTCGCTCTTTCCACAATTTGGCTATTGTGGACATTGCTGCTATGAACACTGGGGTGCATATGACCCTTCTTTTCACTACATCTGTGTCTTTGGGGTAAATACCCAGTAGTGCAATTGCTGGGTCATAGGGTAGCTTTATTTTTAATTTTTTGAGGAACCTCCACACTGTTTTCCAAAGTGGCTATACCAACTTGCATTCCTACCAATAGTTTAAGAGAGTTCCTCTTTCTCCACAACCTCTCTAACATTTGTTGTTTCTTGCCTTGTCAATTTTTGCCATTCTAACTGGTGTAAGGTGGTGTCTCAATGTGGTTATGATTTGAATTTCCCTGATGGCTAATGATGATGAACATTTTTTCATGTGTCTGTTAGCTATTTGTATGTCTTCTTTGGAGAAGTGTCTGTTCATGTCTTCTGCCCATTTTTTGAGTTGATTATTTGTTTTTTGGGTGTTGAGTTTGAGAAGTTCTTTATAGATCTTGGAAATCAGCCCTTTGTCTGTAGTGTCATTTGCAAATATCTTCTCCCATTCTGTGGGTTGCCTCTTTTTTGTTGACTGTTTCCTTTGCTGTGCAGAAGCTTTTTATCTTGATGAAGTCCCAAAAGGTCATTTTTGCTTTTGTTTCACTAACATTTGGAGATGTATCTTGAAAGCAGTTGTTGTGGCTGATGTCAAAGAGGTTACTGCCTACGTTCTCTAGGATTTTGATGGATTCCTGTCTCACATTGAGGTCTTTCATCCATTTGAGTTTATCTTTGTGTATGGTGTTAGAGAATGGTCAAGTTTCATTCTTCTGTATATAGCTGTCCCATTTTCCCAGCACCATTTATTGAAGAGACTGTATTCTTCCATTGCATATTTTTTCCTGCTTTGTCTAAGATTATTTGGCCATAGAGTTGAGGGTCCATATCTGGGCTTTCTATTCTGTTCCATTGGTCTATATGTCTGTTTTTGAGCCAGTACTGTGCTGTCTTGGTGATCACTGCTTTGTAATATAGCTTGAAATCAGGCAATGTGATGCCCCCAGCTTTGTTTTTCTTTTTCAATATTTCCTTGGCAATTCGGGGTCTTTTCTGATTCCATACAAATTTTAGGATGGTTTGTTCTAGCACTTTGAAAAAAGTCACTGGAATTTTGATCGGGATGGCGTTGAAGGTATAGATTGCTCTGGGTAGCATAGACATTTTAACAATGTTTATTCTTCTGATCCATGATCATGGAATGTTTTCCATCTTTTTGTGTCTTCTTCAATTTCTTTCATGAGTGTTCTGTAGTTCCTAGAGTATGGATCCTTTAACTCTTGGTTAGATTTATTCTGAGGTATCTTATGGTTTTTGGTGCTATTGTAAATGGAATTGTTTCTCTAATTTCTCTTTCTACAGTTGCTTTGTTAGTGTATAAGAAAGCAACTGATTTCTGTGCATTGATTTTGTATCCTGCCACATTCCTGAATTGCTGTATGAGTTCTAATAATTTGGGGGTGGAGTCTTTTGGATTTTCCACATAAAGTATCGTGTCATCTGCGAAGAGAGAGAGTTTGACTTCTTCTTTGCCAATTTGAATACCTTTCATTTCTTTTTGTTGTCTGATTCAGTTTGCAGTTTCTTGTAAAACTAAACATACTCTTACCATACAATCCACTGTTATATGTGCCTTGGTATACCCAAAAGGGTTGAAAATTTACATTCACACAAAAACCTGCTCACAAATGTTTATATCAACTTTATTCATAATTGCCCAAGTTTGGAGGAGACCAAGATGTACTTTAGTATGTAAATGAATAAACTGTGGTACACCCAGACATTGGGATATTATCCAGCACACACCCATACACAAAAGCTATCCAGCCAAGAAAATACATGGAAGAAACTTAAGTGTACATTACTATGTGAAAGAAGCCAATGCTAAATAATTTCAACTATATTATATTTATATATGACATTCTGGGAAAAGCAAAGCTATGGAGATAGTAAAAAGATCAGTAGTTGCCAGGGTTTGGGGCGGGGGGAGCAGAGAGGATTTTAGGACAGTAAATTACCCTTTATGAAACTACAATGGTACATGATCATTTATACAGATGTATGTCATTATAAATTTGTCCAGTCCCATAGAATGTACTACACCAACAGTGACTCTTGTGATAACATGTGTCAGTGTCAATGTAGGTTTATCAGGTGGCTCAAACGTACCATTCTGGTCAGAATGTTGATAATCAAGGAGGCTATGTTTGTGTTGGGCGCAGGTGGTATATGGGAAATTTTGGTACTCTCTGCACAATTTTGCTGTGAACCTGAAACTACTCTAAAAAATAGTCAATAAAAAAAAGAAGAAAGGAACTTTCTTGTATGTTGGTGCCCACTGAATATAATCCATACTATATAGATTATAAAACATATTCACACAGAAAATTTTATTTTCCCTTATGATAAACCAATTAAGCATAAAGTACAGATGTTATTAACCATTTCCTTCACTTGTAATTGCTCTACATTTATGCTGCTGTTAACCAGTCTTTCTATTACTGTTAAATGTTAACTTTTGGCAAACCTTTAGCTGCATAATAAATGCATACAAATGGATGGATTGATAATTAGCTGAAAACTTATAGCTTGATCACACTATTAAAGTTATAATAAGAACAATAGTTAACATGTATTGACTATGCAGTAAAAATTGTGCTAAATGCTCAATATGGTCTCATTTATTTTTCTTAACAACTATGTATAGGTTATATAAGTATTTGTATTTTCACATAAGGAAATTGAAGTATAGAAACATCAAGTAATTTACAGAAAGCTACACAGTAAGCAGTTAGAACCAGGGTTTGAACCCATGTGTTCATTCCATTATGCTTCTAAATACCATAATATAATGTCACCCTGTTTGCAAAAATAATCATTAAATATTATTGAAAGCATGATAATTTGCTAAGTATTCTAAATCAGACACTGTCTAACCTTTTAATGGTTTATAGTCCAAAATGCCCATTGTGCAAATGAAGAACAACATGTAGGTGGAGTTTGTATTGGCCTAAATAGCTTGTTTTACATGACAGTATGAAATTAAATAATTGCAATGATTTAAATTCCACTGACTTATATCTCCCCTGCTATTGTAATAGACTAACAACCTACAGGGTCCTCTTTTCACTCATCACTACTTCCAGGAATCCCCAAGGGTGTTAAATATGTTCATTAACCTATCTTCTCCCCTCAGATATTGGCAGTTGTGATGGCTAATTTTTTGTGTCAACTTTGAGAGTGTTTTTGAATGAAATTAACACTTACATTTGTGAACTTTGGGTAAAGCAGAATGCCCTCCATAGTGTAGGTAGGCCTTTTCAGAAGGCCTGAATAGAACAAAAAGACTGGTTTCCCCAAGCAGAAGAAAATTCTCCAGTATGTTGCCTTTGGACTTCATCTGCACCATCAGCTCTCCTGGGTCTGCAGCCTGCCTTCCCACACTGCAGATTTTGGACTTCAGTCTCCATAATCATTTGGACAATCCCATATAATAAATCTTTTCTTTTATCTTCTTTCTTTTCTCTTTTCTTCTTTTCCTGTCTTCCTTCCTTCCTTCCTTTCTTCCTTCCTTCCTCCCTTATCTGGAGAACCCTGACTAATATACCAGTGACCTAGCCTGTCATGGTGACATACCTACATGGTGATGTATGACAAACTGGAGCAAAAGGCCACTCCCTCTCATGCAGTATTCTGCTGGAGAGCTCCCAAAGCAGACCTGCTTGTAACCCAGTGTTTTATATAGATTTTCTGTACAGTTTTTTTTACAGTCCTTTTTCTCCTTGGGATAAATGAGATTGGGCTGGAAGTACTCATCATGGTGTAATCAGAATCATGACTGCCCTTCAACAATGACTCTAAACAGTTAACTCTCATGCATGGCTACTTCTCTTGGGATGAGTTATTTCCCTCTGTTACTGGCAGGTTGGTGTGTTACACTCTTTTTCCAAGACATGCTTCAGATATTTCTGTTCCCTAGAAGAGTTCTTTCCTAAGGATCACTTCAGATGCCTCACAAAGAAAATTTTCTTAGGAATGTCCCACCAGGACTCTAAGAAAGCCAAGTATGTCTGAATCTCAGCAAAGGCAATATTACCCAACAAAGTTAATATTTCTGCAGTATGCTATACTGCAGAAATATTTCTTACTTTTGTTCTAATTCCCAAGGCATTCATATTCTGTGGAAAAATTAACCTTCATGTATCCTATATGATGTATCATTTTTCCATTTGACACAATGATATAAATGATGTATTGATACAAATGATGTATCATTTTTCCATTTGACCAGCTGGCAATGCACACAAAACACTGGAATTTCCACTAACTTCACTTACGAACATGGAGAACTATAATTTTACCCAAATTGTGTCTATATAGGAGGAGTCTTCTGCATGAAGGGTAAGGACAAATTCTGTTCTATGAGGGAGTGATTTGATAAACATGTATGATGTGTCATCTGACCAGTAAGCACATATTTATGTGGACAATGAGGCAGAATGTGATATCTGAAGTGTCCCAAAAAATCTGACCTACACACTAATATTAGTCATCACTCTGTGAAAAGATGAGATTAGGAAGAAAAAGTAAGAATAGAAGAACATACAATCTAAAACAAAAGTTCTGTTTAATTTTTTGAGACAGTGAACAATGACAACTAATTAGGGTTTAATGTTTAACTAGGTAAGGTCACAGCTGAATTTTTGATTTTCCTCCTATTATTAAGTCTTCTATAAAGAGGTGGAATTTTAGAACCTATTTGAGGATCAGAGAAGAAAATGCACTTAGCACTCCAGGGGATAAAAAGAAGATTCTCCAGACATTAAGGTAACTTTACTATACCTACTCATTATCTGTCTTACAACAATAGCCACCTAGTCAGTGACTCATCCAAACCAAATGTGCAAAGTGTGCAACAAACTCTGAATAGATCAAAGACTTGTACTCCATTTGCTGGTATTAACATACAGATGTTAAAGTTGAGGAAATAGAAAATAAAAAGTGATGGAAAATTTACTACAGTTGTTGGCTGTAAGGAGTTTCCAAGTGAGCCAACCTCAGTCATCTGTTGTTCAAACAAATGTACTCTATTATGCCCCTAGAGCTATGTCTACTGGCCTGAAGGATGCCCTCCAGGTGATCTCAGGAGATAACAATAATTCAGGTCTGTCTGTGAGTTAAGATAAATTTCTACCACATTAATATTGGATGTGTCAGTATTTAACTGATATTATGGAGGAAGCATTTTCTTTTTACTGAATTCTTTGTTCATTTTTAAATCTCAAAGTATTATTGTTATAATTACAAGCAAAAATTATTAGCTAGAGAACGCCCCCCCCTTTTTTTAAAGAAAAAGGCTGTTTATGATTCTGTGGGCTAAAACTTCCACATCTAAAAGTTACCCTTCAAGTTAATGATACTAAGTTTTCTTAATAACAACTTACCGACAGTATGTTAGTTTTGAACATCTTAGAGTTAATTTTGAACCAGTATATTTAATACACATTGATAGATTTTTCAGCTCAGGTCATGATCCCGGGGTTCTGGAATCAAACCCCACATTGGGCTCTCTGCTCAGCAGGGAGCCTGCTTCTCCCTCTCCTTGTGCCTACCCACCCCTGCTCATGCTCTCTCTCAAATGAATAAATAAAAACAAATTTTTTAAAAAAAGAATAGCATTTCAGTGTAGCCTAAACAATAACTTTCTTTGGTACACCTGGGTGGTTCAGTTGGTTAAGCACTGACTCTTGGTTTCTGCTCAGGTCATGATCTCATGGGTCATGAGATAGAGCCCTATGTCGGGCTCTGTGCTCTGCGTGTCCCTCTCCCTCTGTTCCATTCTCTCTCTCTCTCAAATAAATAAATAAAATCTTTTTTAAAAAACCTTTCTTTTATATTGTAACAGAAGTTATTTATTGTTCCAATATGTTAAAATTTTCTTATTCTCTTTACCTGCATCAAGGGTACTCAGGTACGTCCTTTGCATTATTTTTCTTCTCCATATATATTTTCCAGTCTTTCATGGTTTTAATGTTTCCATTCAAATGCTCAGTCTTACAATCCATAACTATTTTAATTATACAACAATACTAATCATCAGAAGGATTAGCAAGTAAAAAAATAATATTTCTGCAAATGGGAAATAGTACCAAAACATCCCATTTTACCCCTCATCACATTCCTCTTAGTATTTATTTTTGGATCCTTTGAAATAATCCTCTCATGCTCTAGGGCAAGCACTATTGGTCACCTACCTAATAGTCATTCTTCCCCAATTTTTCTTTGTTAATCTAACCACAAATTTACTTAGACCTCAGGTGGCCACCTGCTTTAGAAAAAGGGGATGCTCTTCAGACCTAGCTAGAGGATGAATCTTGATTACTGAATATCATGGCAATTCTAGTCCTCTCAAGCCTGAATTAAGAAGGATTTAAGAAGGATTTTGTTATATAAGGACAGTGTTGAGGAAATCTAGGGACCTCTGGAAAAGATCTCATCCTTCTTAAGAATACATCCTCTTTGCCTCTTTTGACATTTCAATGGTTGTGTGAGGATGGGATGCTGAAAGCTCATCAGTAATACCAAAAAGAGTCAAGTCTAAGGACATTAGCTGACAGGAAGATGATGCTTGCTCAGAAAGATTAGAGGAATTGGGTGTTTGATGATTTCATTTAGCCATTGATTTAATGAATTCTGGAAACTCCTCCCTTGGGACTCTTGTTGCATGGGGTCATGTGGTCCCTATTGTCTAAGCAGTTCTGAGTTGGGAACAGTACTACTTGAGGCTGGAACAATTCTAATTGATACATCTTACATTTAGGACCCATGCGTATTTATTATTTGCTTTCACTTTAGCTCCAGGACCTTGAATTTTTGAAAGGAAATGTTAAATCCCTGCTCTCAGAGAGACCAAACATTCTTCCACATAACCATTGGTGAGGAGCTACAGGGCACATTCTGAAAGAATATGTACTGTTTTTTAGGTATTAAATCTGAAATTAGGAATTCCCATCCAACTTTGGTAACTATACAGTTAAGCACTACATTTTAAAATGTAGAAGAGTGACTACTGTTGAAATAATTAGATTTTAATTTTGGATATCATCTTAGAAGAGTTAAAATTACCTTTATATATACATATTATTATACATTCCTTATCTTATAAATACTTCAGACTAATCTATAATCTGTGTCAATATTATGCAAATGCTGAGATTTGTAACCTAGATATCTCACTAAATTTTCAGAGAACAACTAGGAAACTGCAAAATTTCTTGTTAGAACAGATGGTCTTTTGATTAATTCTCTAGTGAATAATTCTACCTCTGTTGAGTCATTTTAACAAGAAAGTGTTTAAGTGTTCCACCAGTTGGCTGGTCAAATTAGCAACAGGCACCAGTTAAGGTGTAAACCACAAGCATAAATCCACCTAGTGACCCATGAGCAAGTGAAACTATATCTGCAAGAGTCTTTCTAATAGAGAAGATAGTGCTTAAAGATTTCAGAAAGCAGCATGACAAGTTGCTTTAAATTCCTAGCCAATGACAATTATTATATACAGGTCTATGTCAAAACTAGTCATTTAAATATTTCAAAAAAATCAGAAATAACCAAAGTAATCAAAGACCTTTGGATTTAGTCTTCAAAATGTTCTGAGGTTAGAACTGAAATGCCTCAACACCAGATTTAAATCAATTGAAATAACTGGAGAAATGATATTTTCAACTCACAAATTCATAGTTCATTGGGTTTAATAGTGTGCAAACATGACATTTAGAACACTACTGGCATTACCTACACATCCTCTCCCATAAATAGCCAAAAATGTTTGCATTCAAATAATTCTGATAAAAAAAACTTCAAATTTGAAATGTAGTTATGAATCCAGTTATTTTCTCTTAGAAAATTTAAAAGCTCCAGGAATTTATCCACTCAATTTCATTATAGTTCATTTCAAAGCCCTTTTTATAAAAATGAAGCCTTTTAGATTAAGCTTTTCCCAACTGCTGCTTTCAGTTTTACCATATTACAGAATTTTGCTTAAAAAAAACAAAGACTCTTGAATTTTTAACCTTGTCCTATAGGCTAAGTCATAAGTTTTCGGTTATTAGTGCTCTTTTATATAAATTGGAAAGAAGTAAAGGCAATGGATAGGTTTAGACTTCTCTGAGCATGTTGCTGGTTACCTCAGTCTGCTGGTTGATCTGCTGGATTCAGAGTATATCTTTTTACCTTGTACCACTTCCCAGCTTTTCCATTCATATCCTAATTATTAGTTTCCTTCAGCATAATTATTTAATGATAGAATAATTATTGAGGGCTAGTAATGGTCCTCCATTATTGTGGTCTTCCAAAAGCCCTAGTCCCTTTAAGCAACTTATTCATATACACATATACTTTCCTAATTTTTAACTTATTTTAGCCCCCCAATTATACTTAGATATATTTGTTGGATGTCTATATGGGTAAAGTAAGTGTCCAGTGATACTGAAGGGAGGAGATAAAACTGATATCTCAGATAAGAATTAGTCAGTACAGAGCAGGGTACACTATGCTAACAATCACGAGGGTTCTCTGGTTTAACAAAACAAAAGGTTATTTCTCTCTTGTACATAATCTGTTATGGATTAGGACAACTGTTTAGGACAGCAGGGCCCCAGCAATTGAGAATGAACTGATCTATGACTTTACCATATCAGCATGAGACCTTGTCTGCTTTTCCCTTAGCAGAAGAAAGAACTTGAGAGTTGTCTGTTGGCTTTTCTAAGCTTTGGCTGGAGGTGACACACATCATTGCTGCCCAAAGTCCATGGGCCGGTACTAGTTACAGTGTCAAGCGGAACAGAAATGTGGTGCAGATGGAATGCTTGGAAAGTACAATTGTTGCTGCCATAGTGGGAATTTGAAAATATTCATCCTTTTTAATAACAACAATGACAACAACAAAAATTCTGCTAACATTTCAGGAAGGAGTGTGAATGAACAATGGTAGATTATAACTCAGAGGTAAACCAATTATTACTTGGTAAATTGGGACCCCTTTGATTCATTGATCTTATAATTTTTTTACAGTAGCAAGTAATTGTTTTTGTTTTGGGGAATTAGAAAATGTTAGCAAATCAGATAGAAAGTACCTGTTAATCCTCCACTTGATTTTACAGACCTCACTTCCCTCCTCTTTTCATTTATACTGCATTCAGAGAACAAAAATTTAAAGTATAAAATTTGCATTTATTTCAAAAAGCATACATTTTGTATATTGGTTTAGTAAATCATGACTTTTAGACCCTCAATATATCTTATGATCATATGACTCTTTCTAGGTGAGAAAAACAAGAAAGTGCACATAGTTTATTTTTTTTATTTTATTATGTTATGTTAATCACCATACGTTACATCATTAGTTTTTGATGTAGTGTTCCATGATTCATTGTTTGCGTATAACACCCAGTGCTCCAAGCAGTACGTGCCCTCTTTAATACCCATCACCAGGCTAACCCATCCTCCCACCCCCTCCCCTCTAGAACCCTCAGTTTGTTTCTCAGAGTCCATAGTCTCTCATGGTTTGTCTCCCCCTCCAATTTCTCCCCCTTCATTTTTCCCTTCCTGCTATCTTCTTCTTCTTTTTTTTTTTTAACATATAATATATTATTTGTTTCAGAGATACAGGTCTGCGATTCAACAGACTTACACAATTCACAGCATTCGCCATAGCACATACTCTCCCCAATGTCTATCACCCAGCTTCCCCATCCCACCCACCACCAATCCAGCAATGCTCAGTTTGTTTCCTGAGATTAAGAATTCCTCATATCAGTGATATCATATGATACATGTCTTTCTCTGATTGACTTATTTCGTTCAGCATAATACCCTCCAGTTCTATCCATGTTGTAGCAAATGGCAAGATTTCATTCCTTTTGATGGCTGCATAATATTCCATTGTATATCTATACCGCCTCTTCTTTATCCATTCATCTGTCGATGGACATCTTGGCTCTTTCCATAGTTTGGTTATTGTGGACATTGCTGCTATAAACATCAGGGTGCACGTACCCTTTCGGACCCCTACATTTGTATCTTTGGGGTAAATACCCAGTAGTGCAATTGCTGGGTCATATGGTAGCTCTATTTTCAACTTTTTGAGGAACCTCCGTACTGTTTTCCAGAGTGGCTGCCCAGCTTGCATTCCCACCAACAGTGTAGGAGGGTTCCCCTTTCTCTACATCCCTGCCAACATCTGTTGTTTCCTGACTTGTTAATTTTAGCCATTCTGACGGGTGTGAGGTGGTATCTCATTGACGTTTTGATTTGGATTTCCCTGAGCCGAGCAAAGTTCAGCACTTTTTCATGTGTCTGTTGGCCATTTGGATGTCTTCTTTGCAAAAATGTCTGTTCATGTCTTCTGCCCATTTCCTGATTGGATCATTTGTTCTTTGGGTGTTGAGTTTGATAAGTTCTTTATAGATTTTGGGTACTCGCCCTTTATCTGATATGTCATTTGCAAATATCTTCTCCCATTCTGTCGGTTGTCTTTTGGTTTTGTTGACAGTTTCTTTTGCTGTGCAAAAGCTTTTCATCCTGATGAAGTCCCAATAGTTCATTTTTGCCCTTGCTTCCCTTGCCTTTGGCGATGTTTCTAGGAAGAAGTTGCTGCAGTTAAGGTCGAAGAGGTTGCTGCCTGTGTTCTCCTTTAGGATTTTGATGGACTCTGGTCTCATTTAGGTCTTTCAACCATTTGGAGTCTATTTTTGTGTGTGGTGTAAGGAAATGGTCCAGTTTCATTCCTATGCATGTCCTTTCCAATTTTCCCAACACCATCTGTTGAAGAGATTGTCTTTTTTTTTTGGACATTCTTTCCCGCTTTGTCAAAGATTAGTTGACCGTGGAGTTGAGGGTCCATTTCTGGGCTCTCTATTCTGTTCCATTAATCTATGTGTCTGTTTTTGTGCCAGTGCCATACTGTCTTGATGATGACAGCTTTGTAATAGAGCTGGAGGTCCAGAATGGTGATACCACCAGCTTTGCTTTACTTTTTCAACATTCCTCTGGCTATTCGGGGTCTTTTCTGGTTTCATACAAATTTTAGGATTATTTGTTCCATTTCTTTGAAAAAAGTGGATGGTATTTTGATAGGGATTGCATTAAATGTGTAGATTGCTCGAGGAAGCATTGACATCTTCACAATATTTGTTCTGCCAATTTTTGAGCATGGAATGTTTTTCCATTTCTTTGTGTCTTCCTCAATTTCTTTCATGGGTATTTTATAGTTTTCTGAGTACAGATTCTTTGACTCTTTGGTTAGATTTATTCCTAGGTATCTTCTGGTTTTGGGTGTAATTGTAAATGAGATCGACTCCTTAATTTCTCTTTTTTCTGTCTTCTTGTTGGTGTATAGGAATGCCAGTAATTTCTGTGCATTGATTTTCTATCCTGCCACTTTACTGAATTCCTGTATGAGTTCTAGCAGTTTCGGGGAGGAGTCTTTTGGGTTTTCCACCTAAAGTATCATATCATCTGCAAAGAGTGAGAGTTTGACTTCTTCTTTGCTGATTAGGATGCCTTTTATTTCTTTTTGTTGTCTGATTGCTGTGGCTAGGACTTCTAGTACTATGTTGAATAGCAGTGGTGATAGTGGACATCCCTGCTGTATTCCTGACCTTAGGGGGAAAGCTCTCAGTTTTTCCCCATTGAGAATGATATTCGCTGTGGGTTTTTCATAGATGGCTTTTATGATATTGAGGTATGTACCCTCAATATCCTATCCCTATATAGTATCCCTATACTCTGAAGAGTTTTGATCAGGAAAGGATGCTGTACTTGGTCAAAGGCTTTTTCTGCATCTATTGAGAGGATCATATGGTTCTTATTCTTTCTTTTATGAATGTATTGTATCACATTGATTGATTTGCAGATGGTGAACCAACCTTTCAGCCCAGGGAAAAATCCCACTTGGTTGTGGTGAATAATCCTTTTAATGTACTGTTGGATCCTATTGACTAGTATTTGGTGAGAATTTTTGCATCCATGTTCATCAGGATATTGGTCTGTAATTCTCCTTTTTGAGGGGGTCTTTGTCTGGTTTGGGGATCAAGGTAATGGTGGCCTCATAAAAAGAGATTGGAAGTTTTCCTTCCATTTCTATTTTTTGGAACAGTTTCAGAAGAATAGGTATTAATTCTTCTTTAAATGTTTGGTAGAATTCTCCTGGGAAGCCATCTGGCCTTGGGCTTTTGTTTGTTGGGAGATTTTTGATAACTGCTTCAATTTCCTTAGTAGTTATAGGTCTGTTCAGGTTTTCTATTTCTTCCTGGTTCAATTTTGGGAATTGATACATCTCTAGGAATGCATCCATTTCTTCCAGATCATCTAATTTGCTGGCCTAGAGTTGCTCATAATATGTTCTTATAATTGTTTGTATTTCTTTGGTGTTGGTTGTGATCTCTCCTCTTTCATTCAAGATTTTATTTATTTGTGTCCTTTCTCTTTTCTTCTTGATAAGTCTGGCCAGGGATTTATCAATCTTGTTAATTCTTTCAAAGAACCAGCTCCTAGTTCCGTTGATCTGTTCTACTGTTCTTTTAGTTTCTATTTCATTGATTTCTGCTCGGATCTTTATTATTTCTCTTCTCCTGCTGGGTTTAGGCTTTATTTGCTGTTCTTTCTCTAGCTCCTTTAGGTGTAGGGTTAGGTTGTGTATTTGAGATCTTTCTTGTTTCTTAAGAAAGGCTTGTATTGCTATATACTTTCCTTTTAGGACTGCCTTTGCTGCATCCTAAAGATTTTGAACAGTTGTGTTTTAATTTTCATTGGTTTCCATGATTTTTTTTAATTCTTTAATTTCCTGGTTGACCCATTCATTCTTTAGTAGGATGCTCTTTAGCCTCCATTCTGACTTTCCTCTTGTGATTGAGTTCTAGTTTCAAAGCATTGTGGTCTGAAAATATGCAGGGAATGACCGCAATCTTTTGGTACTGGTTGAGAACTGCTTTGTGACCTAGGATGTAATTTATTCTGGAGAATGTTCCATGGGCACTACAGAAGAATGTGTATTCTGTTGCTTTGGGATGGATTGCTCTGAATATATCTGTGAAGTCTATTTGGTCCAATGTGTCATTTAAAGTCCTTATTTCCTTGTTGATCTTTTGCTTAGATGGTCTGTTACATATCTCTTCTCTCAAGCTGCTTTCAGGATTTTCTCTTTGTCTCTGATACTTGTAAGTTTTACTATTAGATGTCAGGGTGTTGATCTATTTTTATTGATTTTGAGAGGGGTTCTCTGTGGCTCCTGGATTTTGATGCTTGTTTCCTTCCCCAAATTAGGGAAGTTCTCTGCTATAATTTGCTCCAATATACCTTCTGCCCCCCCCCCCTTTCTTCTTCTTCTGCGATCCTAATTATTCTAATATTGATTGTTTCATCTTATGGTATCACTTATCTCTCGAATTCTGCCCCCATGATCTAGTAATTGTTTATCTCTCTTTTTCTCAGCTTCTTTTTTCCATCATTTGGTCTATCATATCATATCACTAATTCTCTCTTCTGCCTCATTTATCTTAGCCGTTAGAGCCTCCATTTTTGATTGCACCTCATTAATAGCCTTTTTGATTTTGACTTGGTTAGATTTTAGTTCTTTTATTTCTCCAGAAAGGGTTTCTCTAATAACTTCCATGCTTTTTTCAAGCCCAGCTAGTATCTTTATAATCCTCATTCTGAACTCTAGTTCTGACATCTTACTAATGTCTGTATTGATTAAGTCCCTGGCAGTCAGACTGCCTCTTGTTCTTTTTGTTGAGGTGATTTTTTCCATCTTGTCATTTTGTCCAGAGGAGAATAGATGAATGAGAGAACAAAATGCTAACAGGGTAACAACAACCCCAGATAAATATACACTAAACAAATCAGAAGAGACCTGAAACCAGGGGAAAAAAAGGGAAAGAAGGAAAAAAGAAAAAGATAAAGATAAAGATAACAAAAAAAAAAATATGATCAAATATGATCAGACTGGTGCATAGATCAGTGCCACGCACTAGATTTTGGGCATATTTTGGTCTGTTAGAAGAAAGTGCCTCCCAAAATTAAAAAAATATATATATATATGTACAAACATAAGGGAAAATACCATGAAGGGATGGAATATGACTGTAAAGATGAAAATTATAAAAGATTTTATAAAAGGAATTGATAAGATAAGAAGTTGGTTGAAAAAAGAAAGAAGAGGATTTAAAACAAAAATGGGGGGGAGAATGTGAACAGGCAGGAGACTAGAACAAAGCTATACATTAGAGATTTAGGGTATATTTTGGTCTGTTAGAAGAAACTGTATCCCAAAATTTTAAAGAGAAATCAACTTATATATATATATATATATATATATATATATATATATATATATATATACACACACACACACCAAAAATAAGGTTAATTACTATGAAGGGATAGAATATGACTCTAAAAATGAAAAAAAATGATATTTTAAAGAAGGGATTGATAAGATGTTGGTTGAAAAAGGAAAAATAAAAATTCAAAAAAAGAGAAAAAGAAAAAGAAAAAAAGAAAATTTAAAAAATTAACTTTTAAAGACTGAAGAATCATGGGAAAAAAGCAATGAATGCTATGTGCAGTATTCCCCTAGCACTGGAGTTCTGCCTTTCTCATTGATGGGTAAACTTGGTCTTGGCTGGCTGTTCTTGCTGATCTTCTGGGGGAGGGGCCTGTTGCTGTGGTTCTCAAATGTCTTTGCTGGAGGCAGAATTGCCCCGCCCTTCCTGGGTCTGGGCTAAGTAATCTGTTCAGGTTTGCTCTCGGGAGCTTTTGTTCCCTGTAAGCTTTCCCTACAGCTTTGAAAGATGAAAGTGAAAATGGTAGCCTCCCAATCTCTGCCCTGGAGGAGCGGAGAACTCGGGGCCCCACTCCTCAGTGAGCCCCAGAGAAAAGCAGTCAATCACTCCTATTTCCCCAGTCCCCGGCCTCACTCTGTGCTCACCCAGCCTGTGACTGAGCATTTCTATCTCTGGCACACGACCCCATATGGAGTGTCCAAACCCAGCAGATCCCTGTGGTGTGCTCCTGCGCAGCTCCTCCCAGGGGAGGAAGAGGAGTCTCCCCGGATCTGCCAATTGTTGGGTCCCTGCTGGAAGAGCAGTGGCCCAACTGTGCTGCAGATCACAGTTTATGGCAACCCAGAGCTGAGAGCCCGTGCCTCGGCAACATCTCTGCGGCCAGCTTCCCCGCTTTGATACCTGGGAGCTCTGCCGCACTCAGGCACCCCCGGTCTTTCTGTGACCCCGAGGGTCCTGAGACCACACTGTCCCAGCAAGGGTTCCACCCCCCACTTAGCCACTGGACCGACGTCCCTCAGTGGAGCAGACTTCTAAACGTTCCGATTTTGTGCTCCGCTGCTCTGTCACTTGCCGGTAGCAGCCACCAGAGGCCCCCTCCCCCGCCGTCTTTCCTCCTGAATATTGCCTCTGATTCAATTCTCCGCACATCCTACCTTCCAGAAAGTGGTCACTTTTCTGTTCAGAGAGTTGCTGCTATTGTTTTCTTCAATCCCCTTGTTGAGTTCGTAGGTGTTCAGAATGTTTTGATCCCTATCTAGCTGAATTCCTGGGACCAGATGAAATTTAGGACTCCTACACCTCTGCCATCTTGCTCTTCCCCTCAAGAAAGTGCACATAGTTTAAATGACTGCCAATATTCCTGAATTTAAGCACACAGCTGGCTCTATGTGCACTGAATCCAAGTCCTGTGTTCATATCTTGCTCCCTTTGTGCTATACTTTGAAAATATCTCCCTGTTATGTTCATCTCATCCACCAGATAGAGAACTTCTAAGGTCAAGCAACATGGATTTTTGGTGTATGTTTGATCTATACTACATAGACTATGTATTTGATATGGGTGCTCTGACCAGGAAATTAGTGTCTTCTATATTCCAGAGGTCTAAAGAGGCACTAAGTTGTGTTCACACTCATGCATATGCTAATGTCATCAGGTCCAGGTTCAGTAGCTGTTTTTATTTTTTACTCCAGTAAAATTAACATATACTAGTATAATAGTTTCAGGTGTATAATATAATGACTCAACAATTCTATACATCTCTCAGTACTCATCAAGTACTCTTTTTTTTAAAGATTTTATTTATTTATTTGACAGAGAGAGACACAGCAAGAGAGGGAATACAAGTAGGGGGAGTGGGAGAGGGAGAAGCAGACTTCCCATGGAGCAGAGAACTTTATGTGGGGCTCGATCCTAGGATCCTGGGATCATGACCTGAGCCGAAGGCAGACGCTTAACAACTGAGTGACCTGGGTGCCCCTCATCAGGTACTCTTAGTCCCCTTTATGTATTTCACCCATCCTCCTTCTGGCAACCACCATTTTTTTCTCTGTGTTTAAGAGTCTGATTCCTTTTTTTTTTTTTTTTTTGGCTTTTTTTCTTAGTTTGTTCACTTATTGTGTTTCTTAAATTCCACACATGTGTGAAATTATATGGTATTTGTCTTTCCCTAATTGACATTTCACTTAGCATTATACACTCTAAATCATCAGGGTTGTTGCAAATGGCAAGATTTCATTCTTTTTTGTGGGTGATAATATTCCATTCTTTATCCATTTATCTATTGATGAACACTCAGGTTGCTTCCATATCTTGGCTATTATAATTAATGTTGCAATAAACATAGAGGTGCATATATCTCTTTGAATTAATATTTCCATTTTCTTTGGATATAAAACCAGTAGTGGAATTGCTGGATCATAGGGCAATTCTATTTTTAATTTTTTGAGAGCCTCCATACTCTTTTCCAGTGGCTGCTCTAATTTGCATTCCTGCCAACAATACAAAAGGGTTCTTTTTTTCTCCACATCCATGCCAACACTTATTGTTTCTTGTATCTTTTATTTTAGCCATTCTGACAGGTGTGAGGTAATATCTAATTGTCATTTTGATTTGCATTTCCCTGATGATTAGTGATGTTGAGCATCTTTTCATGTATCTGTTGGACATCTGTATATCTTCTCAGGTTCAATAATTTCTGACAGATATCTGGCATTCATTACTGATCAACATACACACCACAGTTATAAATCCCTAGATATGGTAATTATCCAGGATTAACTACTGATGACAAAAAGAAGAGAATGGAAGAGACACTGTTGTACACAGGCTGCTTACATTATATGATGTAATACTCAAAACAACTATATTGACAAATGAGTTTACTGGCTCAGAGAAGTTCAGTAGCTTTCCAAAGTCAGTATTAAAGCAGAGATTTGATCACATGTCTACCTGATTCTAAATATTGTGTTTTTCCTCAGTCCCGTAACGATTCACCCATAAGAATATTTAGTACTCTAGCAAGTAAAAACATCATCAATAAAAATTGCATGCCTTCCTTTCCTCTTTCCTTGACATACTATTCACTTTCATATTGAATAGGGATTTTTTTAAGATAAAGGTTTTATTTTGAGATAATTATAAATTTGTATATAACTATAAAAAATAGTACTTAGAGATCCTGTGTATCTTTTCACCAGTTTCCTCCAATAATTACATTTCTCAAAACTATAGTACAGTATCACACCTAGGATATTGACAGTGATGCAGTGAAGACAGCATTTCCATCACCACGAATATCCATGGTGCTGCACTTTTGTAGCCACACCTAGTTCATTCTAGCCCTGACTTCCTCCACAATCCCTGGCAGCTACTAATCTATTCTCCATTTCTAGAATCTTATCATTTCAAGAACTTGAATAGGGATTTTATCCACCCTTGCCAGCAGTAAGGCCACCAGTTGACATGTTTTTTAAATAAGTTTGCAGTGCATAAGAATTACTGTTTAAATATTTCCCCTAGACTTGGCCTCTGCATTTTTCTTCTTTACTTGGGAAAAGTCAGAGATCATAGCTGTCTTCAGGCTAGGTATACCTGTTTTTGGGGAATGATGGAGTTTGTGAGAATGGATATCTCTCTTACAGGTATACCAAAAAAATTATAAAGCGAACTATATTCTGGGTTTAAAAGGGGGAAAGGGTATCCTGCTAAATCTAGTTAAATCATAGTCCTCTCTCTAATCCAGAAAAGACTCTCTTGTTGAAATTTCTTTTTTTGTTTCTAAACTGGAGGTCAATTACATTTTTGACAAAGAAAGAGTTTTCAAATACTTACTAATTTGTTTATTCAGTAAATACATATTTATTGAATGAATTTTTATTGAGTTTTTAAATACTAGATACGGTAGTAATTGTGTATGGTTGAAAACATATTTACTGTCACTTTTCAATTTCAGTCAAAAAAGAGAGGGCAAAAGGAGATAGCATGAGTGCAGAGGAAAGAGTAGCCATCTCCTCTCCATCACCTCAAACATAACAAGATGAACAGATTCCAATGTTGTAATAGAATTTTCAATTTAAGGATATTGGGACAAAGAGCACACCCAAAGTCTTTAATGTAACAAGAGTCGTGGCTTTTATTCAGCTCCCCAAGTCTTGGATCATCCTCTGGGCCAGAGTAATAAACCAAGTACTTTTCTATTTACTACACACATTGTTGGTGTCAAGTTTGTATGTCGGTCTTTTACATTTATTGTTTCATTTAAGCAGGATGTTTTTCCAGTCAGCAAAAGTTGTTACTGATTTGGGGGCTTAGGAGTGAAGCAGAGTCAAGAATTTTTAAGTGGATCTTTGTGCTGAATGGGAAGTGGCTTTGATATATGCCTGATCTATACTGTAGAGATTACTTACTTGATACAGGTGACCTGACCAGGAATTCACAATCTTAAATACTACAAAGTTCTAAGGAACCACCAGGATGTGGTGGAAAATAAACGTAGCAAAGTAAAGAAATAATAAAGATTGGAGTATAAGTAAATAAAATAGAGAACAGAAAAACAATAGAAAAAGATTAACCAAGCTAAGGATCAGTTCTTTGAAAATATCAAAATCAAACTGAAAACCCTTAGCTAGACTAAGTAAGGAAAAAAAAGAAAGGCCCAAATCAACAAAATTATAAATGAGAAAGACATTATAATTGGTACCACAGAAATTCAAATGTGCACTGATGTCATCAGGTTCAGGTTCACTATTTTAAATCTAAGATAGAGAAGCAGGCAGTAGGTGGCTTACATTAGGGAAGAAGGAGTGACATCACAAAGATGGTGAATAGGTTGTTCCTGATTTCTATCTCACTCACAATAAGTATAACTGACAACTATTCACAAATAAGATACCACTGAGAGATCGTAGCACACAAAGGTGAGGCTGAAGTAATCCTCCCCCTGCCCCTGCCTGCACAAAAGAGGCCAAGAAAGACTGCATTAGAAGGGTAAAAGAAGAGACTACACAATGAACTCATTGTCCCCTCCCTTAGGCCAGCACACTATCATGTGGAGAGGTCTCCCCTGAGCCTCCAGTTTCTCCAGTGGGAAAAGAAAACTCAGGGGGTACCACCTCTCCCCAAATTGGGATTTCTCTGTGGGCACCCTTACTCTGATCTTGCACCATGGGTACTGAAGAAAAATCTGGGGGCTCTGCCACTGAGACTGTGACTGTGACAAAGAAGAGGGAAGGTGCTGGCAACAACCAGCACATGGATGTTGGCATACTGAGTTCAGACCTGCAGTGCCCATGTAATAATCCCAACTGGGAGATTTGTTCATCAGCAAAACTAAGATAGGGACACACCCTGCCCAGGGAGCTTGTCAGGGTGTAGATATTCCTGATTTGGATCCTCAAGTGATGAGCTTTGCTGGCTCCAGAGCCCTGTTTGCCCACCTTCAGCCAAGGAGCTGAATTACAGCCCAACTCACTATACAAAGTGTTTTCTAACCCTGTCTGATCAGAAGGGCAGGTGACAACTCCTGGAAGCAGTACAGCCCAGCAGCACTTGAGCTGAGAGAAGGACACACAGAATTGATTGCCCACAGAGCAACTATAGTACCAAGCATGGAGCATTCTCATGTTCCACACAGGCAGGGGGATAATTCATAACCAAGGCTCAGGGTAGCACCTGACCCCATCCAAATAGAAAGCCTGCTTGAGAAAATTAAGATATTTTATGTAAGTTTCATGGTAACCACAATGGCAAATCCTGGAGTAATTACACACCAAAAAAAAACATAATAAATGAGTCAGAGCATATGGATACCGTAATACATCAAAACACATACACAAAAAAGACAGCAGAAACAAGGAAGAATGGATCTACAAAACTAGAAAACAGCAATATTAAGTCCTTACCTATCAATAATTATTTTAAATGTAAATGAATCAAATTCTCCAATTAAAAGGCATAGAATGGCTGAATGAATTAAAACACACACACACACACACACACACACACACACACACACACACAAGATCCAAAAAATGCCTTAAAGACACACACACAGACTAAGAGTAAAGCAATGGAAAAAGACATTTAAAGCAAATGGTGACAAAATAAAAGGTGGTGTGGGTAACTACACTTATATCAGACAAAATAGATTTTAAACTAAAAATTATAAAAAGAGACAAAGAAGGTCATTATATAATGATAAAGTTGTCAATACATAAAGAAGATACAATTGTAAATACTTACACACCCAATATTGTAACACTTAAATCTATAAAGCAAAAACTAACAGAGCTAAAGGGAGAAATAACATTAATACAAGAATAGTTGGAAATTTTAATATCTCATACTCAATAATGAATAGATTATATATAGAGAGAATCAGTAAAGGAACAGTGGATTTGAATAACACTACAGACCAGATGGACTTAATGGACATATACAGAACATTGTATCCAACAATAGTAGAATATACATTCTTCTCAAGCACACATAGAACGTTTTCTAGGATAGACCATACTTTAGACCATAAAATGAGTCTTAGCAAGTTGAAGAAGATTGAAATCATACCAAGTAGTTTCTCTAGCCACAATGGCATGAAACTAGAAATCAATAATGAGGAAATCTGGAAAATTTCCAAACACATAAAAAATTAAATAAGACACTCCTGAACAAGCAATGGATCAAAGAAGAAACTAAGGGGGCAATAAAAGTTCATTGAGACAAATGATAATGGAAACATAATATATCAGAACTTGTGGCAGGACGCCTGGGTAGCTCAGTCAGTTAAGTGTCTGCCTTCAGCTTGGGTCATGATCTCGAGTCCTGGGATCGAGTCCTGAATCAGGATCCTTGCTCAGTGGGGAGTCTGCTTCTCCCTCTGCCTGCCACTCCCCTTGCTTGTGCACTCTCACTCTCTCTCTTTGACAAATAAATAAATAAAATCTTTAAAAAAAAGAAAAAACAAAGAACTTGTGGGATATAACAAAAGCAGTTCTAAAAAGAAGTTTTATACCAATAAAGAGCTATAGTAAGAAACAAGAAAGATCTCAAATTAACAACCTAAATCTACACCTGAAAGAATTAGAAAAAGGAAAATAAACGTAGCAAAGTAAAGAAATAATAAAGATTGGAGTATAAGTAAATAAAATAGAGAACAGAAAAACAATAGAAAAAGATTAAACAAGCTAAGGATCAGTTCTTTGAAAATATCAAAATCAAACTGAAAACCCTTAGCTAGACTAAGTAAGGAAAAAAAAGAAAGGCCCAAATCAACAAAATTATAAATGAGAAAGACATTATAATTGGTACCACAGAAATTCAAAAGACCATAAGAGGCTATTATGAACTACTAAACACCAACAAACTGTACAACCTAGAAGAATGGAAAAATTGTTAGAAACATACAACTTGCCAACAGTGAATCAGGAAGAAATAGAAAATCTGAATAGCCCAATTACAAGTAACAATATTGAACCAATAATCTAAAATTTCCCAATGAAGAGAAGCCCAGGATCTGATGGCTTCATTGGTGAATTTTATTAAACATTTAAAGAATTAACACCAATCCTTCTCAAACTCTTCCAAAATATCAAAGAGGAAGGAACACTTCCAAATGCATTTTACAAGGCCAATATTATCTTGATACCAAAATCAGAAAAGGATACAAGTAGAAGAGAAAACTATGGGGCAATATCCCTGATGAATAGAGATGCAAAAATTCTGAAGAAAATATTAGCAAACTGAATTCAATAACACACCAAAAAGATCATATACCATATCAAGTGGGATTTATCCCTGGGATGTAAAGATAGTTCAACATATGCAAACCAACCAATGTGATACTTGATGAATGAAAGAAATGAATCATATAATCATCTCCATAGATGCAGAAAAACAATTTGACAACATTCCACATCATGCATGATGAAGACTCTTAGCACATTTCGCATAGAAGAAACATATGTTAGCATAATAAAGGCAATGTATGACAAGTCCACAGCTACCATTATCCTCAATGATGAAAGACTGAAAGGTTTTCCTCTAAGATCAGGAACAGAACAAGAATGCCCACTCTTACCACTCTTATTCAACATAGTAGTAGAAGTCCTGTGTAGAACAATCAAGCAAGAAAACGAAATAAAAGATATCAAAATTGGAAAGCAAAAGTAAAATTATCTCTATTTGCAGTTGACATGATATTTTTATATATGAAAAATCCTAAAGACTCAACCAAAAAACTCTTGGATCCAATGATGAATTCAGTAAAGTTACATGATACAAAATTAACACACAAAAATCAGTAGCATTTCAATGCACTAACAGTGAATTTTCTGAAAAGGAAATAAAGAAATCAATCACATTTCCAAGAGTACCAAAAAATAATAAAATACTTAGGACTAAATTTACTTAGGAGGTGAAAAATCTTTACTCTGAAAACTAAAAGACATTGGGGAATAAAATCAAAGAAGATGCAAATAAGTGTAAAGGTATCCCATGTTCATGGATTAGAAGAACTAATTTTATTAAAATGTCAGTAGTATAAAAAGTCATCCTTAGATTCAAGCAGTTCCTGTCAAGGGATTCCAATGACTGTTTTTTTTTTTCCACAGAATTCAAAAAAATAAAAATAAAACTCCTAAAATTCATATAGAATCACAAAATTCCCCAAGTAACAAAGGAAATCCTGAGACAAAAAGAAGCAGGAGGTATCACCCTTCCTGATTTCAAGGTATACTATAAATTTATAGTCATCAAAACAGTATGGAACTGGCATAAAAATAGACAGTGGAACAGATCACAAGCCCAGAAATAAAGCCATGTATTTATAGTCAAGTAATATTGACAAGGGAGCCAAGAATATTTAATGGAGAAAAGACAGTCTTTTCAATAAATGGTGCTGGAACAACTGGATATTCATATGTAAAAGAATGAAACTGGACTTTATGTTTTAAACCACTCAAAAAAATAACTTAAAATGGATTAAAGACTTAAATTTAAGACCTGAAACCATGGAACTCCTAGAAGTAAACAGAGAAATAAAGCTCCTTGACATTGGCGTTAGTAATGCATTTTTGGATATGACACCTAAAACACAAGCAACAAAACCAGAAATCAACAGGTGGGACCATATCAAACTAAAAAGCTCCTGCACAGCAAAAGAAAGCATCAACAATGTGGGGGGGGGGGGGAAACCTACAGAATGGAAAAAAAATATTTTCATGTCATATATCTAATAAGGGATTAATATCCAAAATATTAAAGAAATTATGCAACTCAACAAAAACAAACAAAATCCAATTTAAAAAATGGGCAAAGGACCTGAATAGACATTTTTTTCAAAGAAGATACATGAAAAGCCAACAGGTACATGAAAAGATGCTGACTATCACTAGTCATTTGGGAAATGCAAATTAAAACCACAATGAGATATCACTTCACATTTGGTAGAATGGCCATCATCAAAAAGACAACTGATAACAAATGTTGGCATGAACATGGAGAAAAGTGAAACTTTGTGCATTGTTCGTGAGATCGTAAATTGATGCAGCCACTATGGAAAACAGAGGGAAGATTCTCAAATAATTACAAACAAAACTACCATATCATCCAGCAATTCTGTTTCTGGGAATATATCTAAAGGAAACGAAAACACTAAATTGAAAAGGTATGTGCCCCCATATTCATAGCAGCATTGTTTACAACATATATATGTATGTGTGTGTGTGTGTATATATATATATATGATGGAATACTATTGAGCCATAAAAGAAACAAGAAAATTGTACCATTTGGGAAACATGGATGGATATGAAATTCATTATGCCCATATGAAATAATTCAGAGAAAGACAAATACTCCATGATGTCACTTTTAAGTGGAATCTTCAAGTCATAGAAAAAGAGATCAGACTTGTGATTATGAGATGGACATTGGGAAGGGAGGGGAAATTGAAGGTAGTGAAATGGTACAAACTTTGGGTTATTAGATAAATAAGTACTGGGGATATAAGATACAACATGATGACTAGCTAACCCTGCTATATGATATAAGAAAAGTTAAGAGAGTAAATCCTATGATTTAGCATCACAAGGAGAAAACCTTTTTTTTTCCCCTTTTCTTTCTTTCTTTTCTTTTTATTGTATCTGTATGAGAAGATGGATATTAGCTGAACTTACTGTGGTAGTCATTTCACACTATGCAAATCCAATCATCATGCTGTACTCTTCAAAGTTATACAGTGAGGTATCCCAATTATTTCTCAATAAAATTGGAAAAAATCAAGAAATGTTTTATTGTTTCTGGGTAAAATGTGATTGGACTTTTCCAAACCAGTCAATTATTCCTCTGTGTATTTGGGCATTAGCTGGATTCTTACTTATCTTGAACGTTGTCAAGGTACTTAGGCTTTACACAAAGGATTAGACTAAATAACTAATGAATCCATCTTAGTATGCAAAGGAACAGAAAATCAAAGAGTCATAGAACATTACAGATTTAGGAAATATTTTCTTGTTATTAGAGAAGAAACTTATTTTAAATTTGGGAAAAATAAACCACTGTTCATTTGAATGAACATATATACTTGGTTGGATTCGAAATCTCAATGCATACAAAATGCTAAGTTGAATGTATTTTTTTATTTATTTATTTGCTAGAGAGCGAGAGAGACAGCAGGAGCAGGTTGGGGGGTAGGGGCAGAGGGACAAGCTGACTCCCCACTGAACAAGAAGCCTGACTGGAGGCTCTGTCTCAGTACCCGGAGATCATGACCTAAGCTGAAGTCATATGCTTAACTGACTGAGCCACCACACAATAATTATATGCATTTATAATTAAAATATTTTGTGCTGATATTTGCAATTTAGGTAAAGTTAGAGTCTATTTTTGATTGGAAAATTTAGTAAAAGAGCTGCATTAAAAATGATTTTTTTTTTAAATTCCTCAAACAAGAAGTAAAATCCATTGTCTTCTCCCCTTCAAACTGAATGGGCCTTTGCAAGTGCCTTGACAAATAGAATGTGATGAAAGTGATGCTTCATGACTTCCAAGGGTAGTTTAGAAAAGGCCATGCATGTTTCTCTTGGGACACTGGTCTGGGAGCATTAACCCATCATGTACTAAGTTCCAAATACCCTCGGCTGCCATATGGAGATAGATACCATGTAGGGAGAGGGGGGACCAGCACCAGATGCTTGAGTAAAAAATTCTTCTCTATGTCCCAGTTCCAGCCAATGTCTGACTACTACTCCATGAGATGAGAAAGAACTGGCCTAGCTGAGTCCCAATCCTCAAATTTGTGAACAAATAGATGACTGCTATTGATTTAAGCCACTGTTGTGGAGTGGTTTGTTACAGAAAAATAAACAACCAGAACACACAGATGTCTCACTATCATGCTTTCTTTATACAGTGCTTACCTATTGACTTGCAAAGAGGAAAATTTGGTCAATTGATCAGTGGTTTTGGTTTTCTTAGCTCTAAATATAATTTCCCATTAAGTTCCTAGAGAGAGTATATTTTTGGTGACTATATGGAAGTATAGTTCATGTGGGAATTTAAATAAATAAGCTTTTGCCCTTAATTATTAGTTTTTAATCTTTGATATATTAACTTCAACCAATAAAACCCCAACTAATAAAAAGAAGATTTAGATAGATGATAGATATAGAGATATTTGGACAGAGACAGAGATAATGATAGGATAGAGATTTCTGTCCAAATATTAACCAAATTCCTAGATTAGTTAAAGAAATGTTTCAAGAATAGGGCAAAGCAAGATTTGTAGTGCTGACAAACATGAATGCCTCAGCTGTTAAGACCCTGGGGATGAATAACCATCTTAAGAAGGAATGAATGCTAAAAAAGTGAATAGTGAGTCAGTGCCCAAAACTGTGGGTGGCGATTTAATCAACAAGTCAGTTTAGTGCACCACCTCCTTCCCATTGAAGCCACCCAAATAACACATCCTTTTCAATATGTCATTGAACAAGAGTGTAAAGAAATAAAATCTTAATATTTTCAAATATAACTCGTTAACATATACATAAGTTCTGTTACTGTTTACTCATTTCATGCATAGTCAAATATACTATTTTAATCAGTACTATTACCAATTAATTAAAATGTTGATAAAAATAAACATTTTAATTTTGTAGCTTGAATGTTACGATAACATCACTTAAAATAAAAATATTACAATATCTTATGCAAAAGTAATAGGAAAAATAATTACTTCTAATGCCTTATTTTATAGATTCCATTTTCAGATTAAAGTATAAATGAGGTAAAATATATATGCTTACTCATGTAACATTCAGCATCTTCTAAATATATTTGAAACAAAAGAAAGTATGAACAATCCATATTCTTCACATGTATAGAAATAATGTTCATATAATTCTAAAAGAAATTAACATTATAAAAATGAATGAAAGTAAGACCATGTCAATATGATTCTATTTCTTTAAAAATTTCTTATGAACTTTACTTTTCCTGTGCAAATCAATT
Source organism: Zalophus californianus (assembly GCF_009762305.2). Taxonomy (NCBI): domain Eukaryota; kingdom Metazoa; phylum Chordata; class Mammalia; order Carnivora; family Otariidae; genus Zalophus; species Zalophus californianus. Next base: position 109,172,935 of record NC_045597.1, read on the forward strand.
TTAATGTATATTCCTGTACATGCTGTTGTATTCCATTGGATATTTTAATATAATCCTGTTAACTGTCCATATTTCCCATAATTTTTTTACAATGATTAAAGAGATTGGTTCTCATCAAGAGTGTCTCTGGATTCTCATTGGTTGTTCTGCTTTGGATAATAACATATTTAAATGAATATTAATTTAAAGAAGATAGTAATAATTTCTAATTTGAAAAATAGACATTAGTTTGTAAACCAAAATTTATACTCAAGTTGTTTCTTTGGTCTTGTCCTAAAACCTCCCATTCCTTACAGGAATGAATGAAATCTGTTTTATTAGATGAACAGGAGATTATTAACAACAGTAAAAATTACAAGGTGATAAATATGAATCATGTGAAAGTTTAAATACCACAACCAGTGTTAATTACCCATCCCCAAGTGATTATTAGAATTAAAAAAGGAAATAAAAACTGAAAGTTTCAATATATGACATTCTGATAACATAAATTGTATAGTACTACAGTATAAGAGTGCCTCCAAGTGGCATTCATCAAAACTCCATATGAAAAAACTTAAATACAAGAGTTAAAATTTAAGCTTTAGTAACAGTAGACCCTAAAGGAACACTATCACTCTTTTCTTTCTGCTTACTTAGGATCTACTCTTCATATTTATAAACTAGTTTAGAGGAAATTCCTAAGTATCTTTAAATATCCACACGTAAGCCCCATTAACCTTCAGAACTCTAGGTTGTTTTTAAAACATTATTTATACTGTCTTGCTATAGTGTTTAGGTAGCTGATGAGTAATTTCCATTAAATTTGGACGGTAGAATCTGTTATGATTAGTAATACCAGTGTTCTGGTATTACTTTTCAGTGTTCTTGAAAATAGTTCCTAGATCTTAGAGGATAAGAGGGACAAAGGACTTATTTCCCATCTATAGAATCCTAGAGTCATTGGATCATCTAATTCCACCTCTCTGATTTCACAATTAAATAGAAGAGTTTAAGGAATTTACACAAGGTCAACCTGGTTGATAACTAATGGAATCTGCCTGACAAGACTTGTAATTCAGTTCACTTTCAAATATATTTGCTAAGACACCAAAAATAGAGCTCTTCCCCATGCCCTAAACATATGCATTTTTAATACATGGTTTTCTTAAAACTCAACCAAACCCTAGAACACCAAATAAATTTAGAAGTTGCCTAAGGCAAAAAGTGCTCAGTAACTGACAAATGTACCAATAGGCTCTAAATAGGCTTTAAAAAAAATTAATGTGTAGCGTTTGGGAATTATTCTAGGTTTATGTCACAGAAATATTTAAATTAGTAGAGCAGAAAGGATGCTAAAATAGTAATAAACAGGGCAGTTGAGCTTAGAACATAACTTAGAGACAGATCTGTTTGCTCTGAAAAGATAATCTTTGTAGTGAAAGTTATTTTCAAACTCATTTCATTTGTAAATACTACTCTCCATCATTTTACCACCCTTTTCATGATATTTCTTCTAAATTTTATGTTCTACTGTTTATTTCCTTTCTTCTGTTTCATATAAATGCTTCCAGGAAGGCATTCTTCTCTCTTTTCCCAAAGGTGTCATTCCAATGCTATTCTTTCCTAATTCTTATTCCTTTTTTCCCCTCTTAATTGCTTTTTATGGGTCTTTTTCTTTCTCTCCTGCCACTTCCTCTACAACTTTCTTGGAATGAGTTAGCCAACATCAGTAACAAGATTTAAAGTTTAGTCTCTGAGGAGCTATAATGTAGATATATCCAGAGTATTAAGTACAGAAAAGTACCTGTAGATTTTCAAATAGATAATGTGGCTATCTGTATATGTAATATAAACTACTAACTTCTTAAACTTTTGAATGTCATGCTGTACTATCTATGGAACTAAATTGTTGTGAAATTAGAAAACATGTTCTAATTTAATATTTACTGTTGTGTAACTGCAAACTGCCTTGTAAAGGCTGAGTTCACACTGTAGTTTCCGTTAATTTCATCAGCTGTATCCCATTTTTAAAAATTAAATGTGCTTTAACTTTCTTGCCAAGATTCTACTTGTTTGAGTTTGTCTCAAACGATGACCATTTTTTTACTCATGTTTTCACTACCCACCAATCTGAGCTCATCTCAGAATTTCATTAGTACACTATTTGCGCCAACTCTCACATCATTAATGAGGTTTCAAATAAACCAGGCTGACATTCATCCCTATGGGCACCCAGAAAACATGACACTTTTTACCGTCATTCTGATTCAAGCCCATTGTCCAGATTTTAAACATTTCAACAGTGCTCAATGCAAAACCAATTTAAATTAGCTCCTCTGAGAAAAATTTGTGACAAATTTAATGAGACACATCAAAACTTGGCTATAATTAATACAAAGGTCTTCTACATGTCTGTAGTTGTTAATCCTGCCTATTTCTCCCATAACTAACTATTCATTGGCTTATTTGTCTCATAGTGAGTTCCTCAGATATTTTCTTTGATATTTGCATTCATTTTGTTAGTGATGAAAGATGCATGTCAACCTTCATAAATATTTCAATAACTTTTCATTTGGTAAAGATTACTTAACTTTTCATATCTCATGCCAAATAAACCCAGATGGTATGCATATATCAGAACTAAATACATATAATTATAAAATCCAAGTTAATATTTTACCACATTTTTGATGACTTATTCCCAGAATTAGAACAAGGAATAAACTGAAAATGAATAAACCACATATTCTCTGGGCTTTATGCTAATTAAATATAGCAATTTAATTCTTTAGAATTCAAAATTCTAAGGATAGAATCATTTTTAAAAGACCAAAAAATCTATAGATTAAACAAAATTATAAGATATTTAATTGACCCTAATAATAATAATTTATTTATATTCATGGACTATTTACTTTTCAACCAGCGGTCAATATTCTATGCTACATGTAGAAAAAGATGCAAGATTAACTTTCTGTATGCACCTTAAATGAAAATGGTCAGGGAAAATAATGTTGAAATAAAGGTAATGAAGAATATATGTTGAGAAACTACTCAACAAATACTACGTGATTATTATCTCACAGATATCCTAAAACCTGTGAATATTTTATCTCCCTAAATACATTTAAGAATACTCAAGGGCAGGAATATATGCTACTGAAACTAATACAGTGTTTCTCACTAAATAAATATTATTTGCTAAATGAGTGATATTAATTGGCTGTATTCCCTATAACAGTGTGGTCCTTGCGTTAATCTGCCTCAGAATGACTAGATGTGTCAATTATTGAATTAGAATCTCTAAGATGGGACCAATTATAAACTCTCTAGATGAGTTGTGAGTCAACAATGTTTGAGAATTATTGTCCTACAAGCAACATGAGCAATGAGTGAATGAATGAAAAATATTTAGGTGCTGTCACATGGTGAAAAAACAGCAACAATATTTCTATCGAGCTTAGACAGAATAACCTCAGGTTATTTTTGACTTATTATCAGCATCAATACGATGTGATGACAGAGAATTACTCAGTTTATCTGATTATACTGTCTAGTTGACTGAATGTGATATATATTGTAGCTGTTTAAGGACATAAAATGTCAGATTATAAATGATATGTCTCAAATTAAAATGACAGTGAAAGCTGAAAACTGATCAATAATGTATTTATGTTCATTTCCAAAGATTTAAAGGTATCTATATTGGTAAAATTGATGTCAACAATTGACCTAGAAAACTAAGTCAAAACATATTCACAAGATATACCTGCATCCTTTGGCTGTCTCTAGATTCCCAAAATTAATACTCCAAAATGGGAATTACCTAATTTCCCCAATTGTCACAGTAGTAGAAATGTAAAGAATAAATGTCATAAATTAAAAAAAAAAAACTGCCATTAGTTCACACTTTATATTTGAAAGGATTTGTGGAGGCAAAATGGTTTACTCAAGAATGTGAATTTAAAGAAAGACAAATTTATATTTGAATTCTCATTGTAAAACTTGTTATTGCAGTGATCTAAGCCAAGTCATTTCAATTTGTCTTCTCTAAAACAGAATAATAAAACCTACTGTGGGTTGGATGGGGGATTATTACCACATAGGATGATTAAATGTGATGATAACACAATGTCTGAAACCTACTGGAGGCTTTGTGAATGTTTAGTTATTAATTTAAAACTGTGTGACTTAAAGCAATCACAATGATAAGAACCTAAAGATACTACAATTAACGGGGCACGTGGGTGGCTCAGTTGGTTAAATGTCCAACTCTGGATTTTAGCTCAGGTGGGCTCCGTGCTTAGCAAGGAGTCTGCTTGGGACTCTCTCTTCCTCTCCCTCTGCCCCTCCCCCTGCTTGCACACATGATCTCTCTCTCTCTCAAATAAATAAATAAATAAATAAATAAATAAATAAATAAATAGATAGATAGATAAATAAATAAAGTCTTTAAAAAAATAATAAAGATACCACAGTTGAGGGCCTAGCTGCAGAGAGCAACTAAGGTTCTTCTCTGGTATATTTAAACAGACACCTCTTTTCTTATGTGGGTAGGATTCACTGAGTTCACAACACCTTGATTTTCTTCAGTGAAATTTGTAATTCATGATTTTGTTCCAGCAGAAATGCTATACCGAGGAAGAAGCAAATGTCAGGGCAATCTTCATACATTCTTGTGACTTGTAGCCTCTGTAGGGAGTATTTCAACAGACGGAAAGTGGCTTTGATTAGACAGCCAAGGGGGTAAAGGTCCCTATTGCACTGATGAAGATAGCCTATCTAATGTTTTAATTAATAGATAACTGAAAATTGGCTGTTGGGGCATTAACATATAGCTGAGAGGATACTAAAACTAAATAGTACACAGAGTTTTGTTGTCCGTCTTAAACATTATCACATTGTCACTAATATTTACATTGAATCGGGGCGCCTGGGGGGCTCAGTCGGTTAAGCGTCTGCCTTCAGCTCAGGTCCTATTCCCGGGTTCCCGGGATCGAGTCCCACATCGTGGTCCCTGCTCAGCAGAGTCTGTTTCTCCCTTTCCCTCTCCCTCTGCCTCTCCCCTTGCTTATGCTCTCTCTCTCTCTCTCTCAAATAAATAAATAAAAATCTTTAAAAAAATAATGGATTCTTCATTGGAAAATTTAATGTGTATTTTAAAATTTTTCAAAATGTAAAGTTAAAGTTATTCTGATGAGAAGATAACAAGATAGTAAGATCAGAGAAGAAATCTTACATAGCACATAGAATAAAAAGTAAACAATGATACTTAAGATTATCTGGCTTGATGAGGGAATTAAATAGAAAGATTTTAGACTGTGTTTATTTAGTCATTGGGAATTTGTGTGTCAGTGTATGTAGTAATAAATTTCATGTCTGTGTAATGCAAGTTAAAAACCACTTCAAAATTCTGGTTAAGAAAGATTTATAATCCTCCAGATCTGAAGATGTAACTTCAATAGGTTTCAGGAATTATGAAAACAGAGTTGTCACAATTCAGTTACTTATGTCATTTCCAGAATTGGAAAACACAATACTATCACAAATTATTTTATAGCAGAAAATATCAAACATTTACAGACATGCACTAGAGATGACTTAGCAGCAGGCCTGCTAATTGCCTACCTTCTATAAATTAGCAATTAGGAAATTACTTTCACTCCTCATGACATCTATTTCTGCACATTTTTCTGCATCATTTCCCAGGTGATCTTATTCTACCTCTTTATAAATTGCCTATTTTCTAAGCATAATAACTTTATATTAAAACATATGAATAGCCATATACATTTTAGTGTGAATTCAACAGAAAAACATTTATTGAAAACATAATATTGCTAAGAATAGGTTGGATAATGTGGGAACTTCAAATATTAACCAGGTAATGTCTTTGCTTTCAAGGATATTGAAGCGGATGGATAGAGATACAGATGATACAGATAGAGGTATAAATACAAATATATACATATCACAAAATCTAATTTGCTTTGACCATCAAAGTGTTTTAATTTTGTATAACAAAGAAGCAGCTGTGATGAGGTGCCCGGGTGGCTCCGTCGGTTAAGCATCTGCCTTTGGCTCAGGTCATGATCCCGGGGTCCTGGGGTCGAGTCCTGCGTGTGGTTCCCTGCTCGGCGGGGAGCCTGCTTCTCCCTCTCCCTCTGCCCTCCCCCACCACCTGCTAGTGCTAGCTCTCCCTCTCACTCTCTTGCTTTCTCTCAAATAAATAAAATCTTAAAAAGAAGAAGAAGAGGAAAAGGAAGAGAAGAAGAAGGGGGAGGGGGAGGGGGAGAAGGAGAAAAGCAGCAGCTGTGGAACCACAGAGGGAATTGTTTTGAATCCGCTCAGGGGGGAAATGCTTCAATCATGGTATATGTAGCTTTTGAGAGGACTCCCAACGAATGTGTAGGCTTTCAGTTGGTGACACACAAAATTCAGACAGGGGTTATGAATGGGAGGGGAAGAACACCAACATATTTTTTGAAGATGCGGGAACAGAATATGGGATTTACCTTTTGGGGTAGTAAGGAGGAGTCTGAATATATTATAGAGCAAGAAGCTCTTTCTGTGGCTCTTGTGTTCTTGTTCTCCAGCCAGAATTACAGGAGTGTTAACTTACTCCTCACTTTGAAATACTGCTAGTATCTTTACTGTGCTGCTTTCTAATTTGGCGAATCTTTCATATATACAATTCTCATTCAGAAAACTGATTATCAAAATGAGCAAGTTCACTTAGGTTTCCTTTGATTATAAGTAATTTTATTTTAGCTAAGGTTCAGAATTTTCTTTGGTTAGATTTGACTAAAGAGAATATCGCAAACCTGGAGTCAACTTCATTTTAGTTGAGCTTCACAATACAGTCAATTGTTTTTTTCTTTCCAGTGTAATCTTTTTGTCTTTTAGCAAACAGCTTTCAGACTTACATGGGCTATCTGGATTAAATGCTTTGCATTTAGCCAGGAAAAGCTGATGAAACTCTTCAAAAATTGGAGAGGTTTTACTTTCTAGAATTTAATATGTATTGAACCTCAAAATGGTCATCTATGGAATTCTGATGAAATTGCCTAAGAAGCCCAAGGTGTTTGTTAATTAATTGCTCATGATATAATTAAAAATTTTTCATTCCTCCTATGTAAAATTCATAATCAATTATTTTTATTTTATTATTTTTAATTGAAATATAGTTGACATACAATATTATTTTAGTTTCAGATGTATAACATAGTGATTAGACAATTATATACATTATGCAGTGTTGACCACAATAAGGGCAGTTACCATCTGTCACCATACAAAGTTTTCATACATAATCAATTATTTTTAAATTCATAGGTTTCAGCTGGAATGTATTTATGACCCAATAAAAATATATTGGGTAAAATTCTATCATGAAATGAATGTGAGGTTGCACTGGCAATACAGCCCCACACTCTAAAAAGCAATCTTTTCATGGTTTTTCTACCTGCTTTGCAGAGATTACATGGAATATCCAAGAGAGACCATATTGTTACCACAGAAGGGCATTTAGTGTCTACTCAAGTTTTTTTTTTAACTTTTCAACAGAAAACTTGATAATAACTTTGCATTTTATTTCTCTGGCTCTTCTTTTCTTTTTTTTTTTTTAAGATTTTATTTATTTATTTGACAGAGAGAGAGAGAGAGAGCACAAGCAGGGGGAGCATCAGGGAGAGGGAGAAGCAGCCTCCTGCTGAGCAGGGAGCCCGATGAGGGGCTCAATCCCAGGACCCTGGGATCATGACCTGAGCTAAAGGCAGACGCTTAACTAACTGAGTCACCCAGGCGTCCCTCTGATTCTCATTTTCTAATCCGCAAAGTGGAAACCAGTGAAAGGAGGCATAACCAGCACTCTCTACGCTTAAAAAGTCAACCCTCTCTTCAACCCATTCTACATTCTGCAATACCCATTAGAACATCAATCATGCATGAGGACTAAATGAATATTTTCAAAAATACTATCCACAGATAGATGAATGGATAAAGATGTGGTACACACACAGTAGAATATTATTCAGTCATAAAAACAAAATCTTGTCATTTGCAAGAACATGGATGAATCCAGAGAATATAATGCTAAGTGAAATAAGCCCGTCAGACAAAAATACTATCCATATAACAAGACATGGAGGACTCAGAGAAATGGGTCCAAGGAGATATAATAATGAAAGGGTATCTATCTTTGAGATGATGAACAACAATGAACCGTGGTTCTCTAACTTTAATGGGAATGGGAACTATGGAGATACTGCTCTGGTTCATTAAGTATAAAGGGTCTTAAGATTCTGCATTTTCAGCAAGCCTTTGACAAAGAAACGCCAATGTTGCTGACCAGTAGACTGCACTCTGAGTAGCAAATGATAAGAGACACTCAGAAAGCCTGGGCGTAACCAGTGAAGCATGAAGACGGGGAAAAGATTTTCATATATGTGCCCAAGCAGATATGTGACTCAGAATCTCAGTGGGATCAGAAAGAATATTAAATCCATGCTCTGTTATGGCAATACTTTGCACCAAAAGTCACTTACCAACCATACAAATCGAGCCTTGATTCTGGAAATTACCTGGCAATTGATATTTTAGCTAAAAAAGATCTACCTTTTTGTAGGCCATCTACCTGAATATCTAAAAAGACACAGGTCCTAAGAAGAGATAAGACATTGAAAACATTGTGAAGGAAGGCAGAATTAAGAAATGTGAATCAAAAAAAGGTGGTTAATCCATTTTCTGGAGAAAATATGGTGGAAAAATAAGACTAGGAAGATAATTGCTTTGGTCATCTGCGTATAATAAAAGAATGTAGTTTTTGTTTTGTTTGTTTTCTTTTCTTTATGAGCTCCAATATATCACTTTTTTTTTTTTTTACTGCCTAGATAGATTTCTTTAAAGTTTTTCCTGATATAACTCATTTGCTTCAAAGAATTGTTTCATTTTCTTTAATTTGTAGTTAGTATTCCCTCTTTATATCACCAGGTAAGGACAGTCTATGAAACCCCAAACAGTGGACTTGGACAAAGTAAGTACTTTAGGCTTTTCAGTTTTCTCTGTGCAGATCCAAAAGTTCTTGTGCTCATTCAGCATTGAGTTAATGACACAGTCAGGACCAAAACCCAGATATTAAATTCTCATTTCACTTCTCTCTTCACATTATCAAATGCTTCTTATTTATTGTATTGTGGTATGATATAAAATCAAAAAACTTAGAACTAGAAGAGTTGGGTTCAAATTCTACCTTGGGTAACCTTGGGAAATGCAATCTTTCTGAACCTATTACCTCATCTATAAAAGAAGGATAATTGTAATATCTTATTTCAAAGGGATGGTTCGAAGATGATATGATAACATTTGGCTATCCATCAATTATTATGTAACCATTAAATTTATAAAAATAAGAATTATCATTAGGCAATTATGTTGCTCTTATGTAAATAATCCACTGGGGTTAGGAAATTGTTTCTAATGCTATCCTAACATGTTTTTATTGCCCTTTTTTTTCAAAACAAACCTATCATTAATGAATTTCTATCCCAAATAAAGTTTGTTTATAATTATTGTCTTAAAAAATGGTGTGTATTCCATACTAGCCGTTATAACAAACTTTTATGTCAAAAATTAAATTTTTGAGAAGGTTTAACTTTTTTTAAAACATGTTACCACTCCTTTGCTTCTTTTTTTTAATATTTTATTTATTTATTTATTTATTTGAGAAGAGAATGAGATAGAGAGGGTACATGAGAGGGGGGAGGGTCAGAGGGGGAAGCGGACTCCCCGCCCAGCAGGGAGCCTGATGCGAGATTCGATCCCGGGACTCCAGGATCATGACCTGAGCTGAAGGCAGTTGCCCAACCAACTGAGCCACCCAGGCACCCACCACTCCTTTGCTTCTTATTAGGAAGAGTTCTGCAGGCACATTCATCTTCCTAATGCTTTGGTACCTTAATCCAAATATTTGTCTCAACAACTCACAAGTTTAGATTGAGGTTAACCATTATTGTCTGATATTTTATAAGTATTGCTTCTGAGATTTCTCCTCTAGAATTAGGCAACAGCAAGAATGAAGGTGATTTGATTCATAAAATATTTTAATTTTCAAATAGTCCTAAAATTTAAAGTTCCATTTTAAATAGATGATCTCAACAATTACATTGTGTTTCTTGAACAGCAATCCAAGTCAGCAATCAAATGATTGAATTTTGACATTTTTGAACCATTTCACCAATATCATATACAGGACTAAGTTTTTTTCTGTGGGAAAAAAATATTATAAGAGGATTTCAGAATCCTATGCTTGCAAGATCAAATAGAGAAGAGGCAAAGGGAGCTATATAGAGGACAAGTGAATCAGCACTCACTTTCATTTCTGTTCAGGGAAATACAATGGAAAAAATGAAAATTTACAATAAATCCTCCACTCAAAGAAATACACAAGCTATTTCTAGCTGCGGTTTATTTCTAATGCAGTGAGATTGAAAGGCAAACTTCCTCAAATCCTTTCTACTCCTCTCTCTGCTCAACCACTGACAACAATGAAATGTTTTAGAGTATTTTAACTCTTTGACTAAAAAGAATAATTTTAACAAAATCTGCTACCTACAGTCATAAAAGTAATATTTCCAAGAGAACAGAGTTAAGGAATAATTTTCAAGATCTGATGGTGGGTTTCTCTGAAACAATAAAAATAAAAGAAGGAAATTTAATTATGGTGTATCTGCCCTTTTTTCCCCACATAAACCTATGAAGTAGTCATTAGCAATAAAGAGTATATGAAGAAATTGAGACCCAATAGATTATATAACTTGCCAAATATCACACAGTCAGTAACTGCAAGAAACTTGGATTCTCCAAAAACAATGTATTAAAGGTCAGGTCACATTTCTTTTTATCCCCAGATATGTCATTACTTTTATGATGTCACAAAATCTTTAATCTTTCTGGACTACAATTTATGGCTCCCTAAAATGAAGCTGTTTGAGTAGAGGCTCTCATTCTGCTTTGTACCTCTGTGATATCATGAGTCTGGCTGGGGCATACATTGATAGAATAATCGGCCAGTAATACAGGGTCGTGGCATCATCTCTGAAGCTTGCTATAAATGACCTGAATAAAGAAAACCCAAATATAATAACAGCTCCATTATAATTCACTCAATAGTCTTCCTTTGGCCTGAGAGAGTTAACATGCCACCCTGAATGCCTTGTCTAATATCAGACAGTAAATGAGGCATTTGGGAGATGGAGATCAATGATGTCCTTGCATGCACATCAGTTGTAGAATAATTAACTAAAACCAAAAACCAGGAAGTTCAAAAATTGAAATGCTCTCCACTGCACTTTTCTATCACCAATCATTGTTGTACATTATTGTACAGGATGTACTTGTGATTGAGGAGAGAAGCCTTGACAATTTAATGAAGAAAAGATAAAACACAGTAATCCTATAGAGAGAAAAGCTGGTCTCCTATTTATCAACAAATGCATTAGGAATCTTCCATCATTAAATTATACATCAATAATGGTATGAAATGAAAGAAATACGTGCCAAATAGGTTTCCTGGTATAACAAAGGTTTTAGAAATTTAAGCTCTTATACTCATGTAAAAAAACCTAAAATCCTCCTGATCTATGACCTAATTGTACAGTGATATTAATAGGAATGGTTCTATAGTTATTAATCATGCAAAAAATTGAAATTGATAAAGAATTTGCCTGAGTAAAAACTACAACATGAGTCCCAATAAACTGCACAAATACTATGCAGCATTTTTTTAACTTATAAGGACACATAAATTAAAATAATACTGCTGTTGAAAGCACATAGTTCAGCACCAGAGGAAGCAAAATAGCCTTAACAAATAATACAATAAAAAATGTATGTATTTTAATATAGCTTCTTTAATAAACTTCTGGAAAGAAACAGAATGGAAAATTTTGGATTAAACTTCAAAGATATTAAGGTAATTTGTAGCAGCCTTCCAAAACATCAGTAGATGAACAGGGAAGCTGCAGATTTCTTTAACCTCAAATTATCTGTATTGCTATTCTTAAGTAAAAATAATGCATTGTAAAGTATTTTGCTTTGCTCTGCCAGTATTCAATTTTATCTGTGAAATCATAGCCATGATGATGTCCCATATGCAGAACAATGCAATAAAAAATAATAAAAATATGAAATACGACTGTAAGTAATTGTGGGAAATTAAGATTTTAATTTTTTAAGAAAAACTTACTAGATATTTAGTATCAATGTGACTTACTGTTATTTTAAAAGTAGTTGTTTCAGTAAATTTTGCACCAATTCTAGAAATAAAAACAAATGTTCAAAAAGTTTTGGAACTTCTCTTCACCATTGTAACACAGAACCAAAGGAGAAAAAAAATCTGTTTTTCTTCATTTGTTTTCAATAATTTAATCACCACCCTGAGACATTTCATTCCCAAGTTTAGACCCAACTGGTTGTAGAATTTTTGAGAAATTATGTTTAATTTCAATGAAGATACAACAAACAGAACAACAGAATTTGGTGTGAAAGAGTCTTTTACTTTCTAGCTAGGTCATATTGGGCAAGTGGTTTAAATTCTCAGAGACTCAATTTCTTATCTTCTAGATGAAAATGAAATAACTACTGAAATCAAAGAGTTGTGAGGACTACATAATAGCACAGTTTAAGAGAAATGTTATGAGATCTGTAAAGATATTTAAATGATAGTTATTAATTTTAAGGAAAAAGTTATTTTTTTCCCGTTTTATGGGTTGATAGTGTGGGAATACACTTCTTCACTCCAAGAATTTTCTTCTTACTAAGACTGCTGAATGAAAAAAAAAAGACTGTTGAATGAGCACAACTCCCAGACCTCTTTGTGCTTATGTGTCCCACTCTTCTCTGGACATAAAGTTACTTAACTGGTAGTTAAATTTAGGAAGATTAAGTAGATATGGCTGTCCCCGCCCTACCTGCTTTCTTCCTCTTGCTGCCAGGGAGTGAGTTCTCTCTGCTCCTCTGTGCTTTGGGCTTTGAGGGGGGTTGTTTAGGAGGGCTACTGTGCAGGGCAAGTCCTGCCTGGATCCAGAACAATTGTGTCTGGCTGGGAGAGTCTGCATATTTCTGGGATTTATTGAGAAGACTGATTCGGCACACGTGCTCTGTCTCTCCCACAAATCAGGCATTATCAGATATAAAGTGACAATTTGGCATCCATATTTATATTTTAAAATATCAATTATACCTCAATAAAAAAATAAAAAATAATTCTCTTCTTCAGTACCAGGTGGAAGCTTTCAACATGGATATTGAATAGAATATACCATAAACTCCAAAGGTAAGTTGAAATAAAAATAACAAAATGTATAAGAGCAAATCGTTGAAATTTGTTATAAGTATCTCTTAGTGACTACTGATAAGCATAGCACTTAGATGCTGTACATGTCCTGGCAGAAATGTTACCAAATTAATTCAGAAATAAAATAATCTTTTAATTTTGCATAAAGACATAAATATTTTTAGAGTTCTATGTTCAAAAAAAGAAGAAAATTCTGTAGCATTTTATGTGTACCCTTGTGATTGTGTTCCAGATCAATAGAAATATAGTGCTAACCATAAATGTGTATTTAAAATTTAAATCCCTATAATTTAAATTTTCTAGTAGTCACATTTAAAAAGGTAGAAAGAAAAGATCTAATTAAATTTAATAGTGTATTTAACTGAATATAGCCAAAATATTATCATTTAACATGTAATCTGTATAAAACATTGATGAAAAATATTATATTAATTTTTTTCTTACTACTTTTCCTAAAGTCTGATAGGTCTTTTACATTTATCTCAATTTGGACTAGCCACATTTCACATGTGCAGTTGCCGTATGTATCTAGAGGTTACTGCACTTGATAACAGCACAGGTGTAGACCCCTAACAGAATACTATATCAAAATATCAGACACACACACATACACGCACGTGCACACTCAGGTATATTAAAGTGAAACCTTCATTAACCAAAATGAGTGAAGTATGAAAAATTCAAATTGAATGCTTTTGATTGATTTATGTTTGGGGTGGTTTTTTTTCCATTATATATATATGTATATATATATATATATATATATATATATGATACATATATGTATCAATCCTCTTTTCTTGATTAGGTGTTATTTAGCAAAAATAATTATATATTTAATATGGAGTTAAATAAATAAATAAGTGACATGATGAAGAGTTTGTCTGTCTGTCTGTTTGTTTTGGAAGAGAAAGAACAGATGCTGTGGACTGATTTACCTGCCATGCAATCTGAGCTCATAAAAATTAACTATATTTTTTCCCCAAATTTCCTGCAACACATCTAGTTGTTCAACATCAGAGCAGCTTAAAATGTCTCAGAGAGATTTAGCACAGTCGGTAATCCAGCATTAAGTTGTTTTTATCAACATATTGAAGCTTATTGCTTTGATTGATTCACAAAGCTTTGTTCCCCCAAATTTTGTAAGGCTTCTTACAAAACAAATGTATGCAGAAACTAAAACTACAACTAGATCAAACTTAGAGACAATATAGATCAAATCAAGACTAGGGATCCTTGGGATATAGATGTGCTTGTCATAGTGTTCTACAATTACTCTCACAGAGTACAGAATTGCATTGTCTTTGTGGCAGCTTGTACAATCACTTGATCACTTATGTAGTATTTGGTAAGGAAAAATGTTCTGGTTTCTCATAGACACAAAAGTTTTCTCCAACTCAAATCTGAAGTCAGTCTTAACACGTAATTTGTCTGATTTTTTTCATCCACTCTTAGTCTTAAGCAACCCTTCCAGGAAGACCAAAAGGGCAGAAGCAAACACCTACCTTGCCTAGTCCACCCTGCGCTCCATCCTAAAGTCAGAGAAAGACTCCAGCTGCCATACTTCCTTAGCGTGAAAAGAAAATAAATTGTTTCTGAATATTTAAGTGCCTATAAATAATTATGTAGTTTTCCGATTCAAACTTTTCTGTAGTTTTTGCCACTTTGATGCAAATCTTAAAAAAAATCTTTTAAAACTCTATTAAATAGCTAGAGTCTATCTTCTGGAAATCTCAAAATAAACTTCAGAAGCTGCGAAAAATGGTTTACATATGTTATGATTGTAATTAAGTCAAAAATAAAGGTATGCATATAAAAGTACTAAAAGAAGTCAGATGTTAGTAACAGTGTCTTTGTGTTATGGAATATGGTTGTGTTGTTTCTTTCTTATTTTGGAATTTGATTTTGTTGTACAATAAGCATATATTACTTTTTGAATCATAAACTTCATAAAATAAAATGAAACACCCATAGATATGTGCATCAAGTAAGGTATAGTGACTCAGAAATGATAAAAACACACACAGCCCCAATACAATTTGATGTTAAAACATAAAATTACAGTTTTAACAACTCCCAGAAACTTCACTCCTCAGTGCATAGCTTTCAGTATTAACACTGTCATTGTTTTGGGTCAAAATACTTAATACCTATTTCAAATAACCTTCCCAGCCAGAACTTGTCTTGCTTCTCCTCATTCTTTTACTTCCAGGAAAATATTATCTTTCAACTATTGTATATTCTTCTATTTTTCACAGTATTATGATTAAATCATAAACTTGAACACAAAAACATAGCTCATGCTAAAAATAAATCATGCTAACATCTAGTCAGTATAACTACTGAAGAAAATTCTTAATACTTCTGCATGCATTAATTTATTCAGACAGGCAGGCAGGCAAAGTATTTATATTTTTGTATTTTTTTTAAGTTTTCATATTGAAATGTTTTAAACATACAGACAGAAACAAAGAATACTGTGACATATCCATGTTCCCACCGTCCACATTGAACAGTGCCATCATTTTTCCAGAGCTGCCTCCAGTCTTCATTTTAGAGAAATATAGCATTTCATAAACAGTTAAAGCTTCCCACTCTTCTATTTTTCCTTTAGTCTCTTTATCCAAAGGTAATAACTATCCTCAATTTGTGGGAGTGTTTTCTAGGTATGGTGTCAAATTTCTAGCATTTTATGTTTATAAATAATAGATTATATTGTTCTGCATTTTTAATTTCCATAAATGGCATATATCCTTTGAGACTTATTTTATAGCACATTAGGGCTTTTAGGATTATCCCAGTTTACCCGTTGGATCTAGCTAATTTATTTTAATAAAAATTTAATAATTTATTTCTCACTCCCATATTGATAAGTATTTTTTTTCAATTTTTTTCCAAAACAAACAATATCATAAGAAACACCATGAACATCCTTATAATGTGCAGGTGACAGTGTTTCACCAAGGTAGGCACATTACAAACAGAAATTCTGAATTATGAAAGATGACCATCATCAAGTATGCTAGGCAATGTCAAATAAAACTCCATAATAATCGTGTTAATATACACTCCCTCCAACCATGTATATTTTTCCATATCCTCAGATGAACTTGTTGGGATTTTGAATGGACTTGAAATAAACTCATAAGTTAATCTAGGGATAATTAACGTATTTATATGATGTATATGTTCCATTGCCATGAACATGATACATGCTGGGAGGACAGTCCTCCTTGGGCCTCTTGTATTCCTGCTACATATCTTGTGGGTGTGACAAGAATGCAGGGCCCTGACTGCTTCCCAGTGGGCTGGAAACAGGTCATTTCTATTTATTTATGTAGCTGGTAACCATGAGAAAAGAGATAATGCCTCCTTTCAACCCTAAAGATGAAAACAAACAAAAAAGTCTTGCTTACTGCTTCCAGTGGAAGCAGTGGATCCCTAAACTGAGTTTTCTTCTCCTATAATTCAGCCCACTGTGTGTGCAGGCATCTACTTATCATATCAACTCTGTGGTCTTGGGCCATGAGGGCAAAGGGACCAAAACAAATAGGGCAATATTCATGCTGCTTCTTTAGCTGTAATCGTTAGATCTCCAACTCAGGAGCCTTGTGCCCTCTGCCAGAATCTATGAAATAGTAAGGAATTGGGTGGGTTTTAAGTGGGGCAAAGTAAAATCTCAGAACCAACAGCATATATCTGATGTATCGAAGATTTGTAACCCTCAACACAAACTTACAATTTTCTGTATAAAGGGTTTACACATCTTCTGTCAGAAGGAAGGAAGGGAAGGAGAGAGGGAAGAAGATGGAGGGAAGGAGTGAGAAAGAAATGGATGGAGGGAAGAAGAGAGGGAGGGAGGAAGGGAAGGAGGGAGGGAAATGGGACAGTGTATTGGCCAAACAAAACACATCTTTCAATCAGATTTGGGATTATGGTCTGCTAAATTGCCACCACTGTGCCAAACTGTCCGATGTGTGTTACACATGTTTTGTGCAAACCTATATTATTCCCCTTAGCCCATTTTATTGCAATTATTTGGTTGCATTTGTTTTTCTTACTGTTACTCAAGAGTAGATACTCTGTCTTGATCTTGACATAGTTTATATGCTTGGTATTTCGTATATAATGTGCATATGTTATCGTTCACATATTCACTTAAGATTATCATGTGCTCTCTTTAAACTGTGAAGTCTTCAAAAATCACCTATCATGGAATCGCCTTCATTCCTATCTCACCAATTGGCATAATAGAGAATTCGGTGTGTGTACTCACAAAATAAATGCAATTGACTGACAGACTGACTGATTATCCTAGTTGGAAGCATATTTTAAGATGTTCACAGCAGTTACTCTCACGATTTATGATGATTATAACAATCATGTCCATTTGTATAATGCTTTATATTTTCCAAAACCGTTTTTATATACATTATTTAATCTGATCTCCTAGGAAGCCTGGATCTACAGTAATCAACATATTTATTATCCATTTGGCAAGATAAATGGATTATATATACTTTTACACATAAGGTTAAAATAAACTAACATTATGCAAAAATAAAAAGGCAAAGGACACATTCGCTTGTTATTTTACCTATGGTGAACATTAATCCAAATCATTTATGTTGACTTTGATCAAACTACATCTGTTTATAAAAGTGCTTTGATCTGTTTTACAAAGCAAGTTGCACCTAGGGTATTCTCAGACTGAGAGAAGAGGGTAAAATTATCCTTTCTTCTCAGATTTTGAATTAGATAACCTTGCTTAGCCACAATGTCTCAGGGCAGGGAATATTACCATTCTCAACTTAATTTATAAGTGTGTTCATAAGTGGGTTTTTTTTCCCCCTTCTTCTTCTCAACCCATTTGTAATATTGCTTACTGCTCTCCAGGTCTAAAATGTTTCTATGCTCAATCATCTTAAAGTGTAAAATTGTCTCTCAATTTGAAGATCCCCAGGATGGACTGCATCTCTGAGAATAATTAATATCTGGAGACCCAATTTAGTTCTTTTTGTTCTAATGCTCAGCAAAGATGCTCATTTATCAATGTATGTTTCCCATGTGTCACATTGCTATCTTAAAAGTAGGTCACAGGAAGAACACTATTAACTTTTAAGGTCTAGTATTCAGAGATGCTGTTCCAGTGAAATTGCACATTCCCAAAACAATGACATCTAAAAGGTCATTGTATGGTCAACCACAACCACCTAATGATGATGACAGAAATCCAAGAAATGGGGGTGCTTCGGTGGCTCAGTCATTAAGCGTCTGCCTTCGGCTCAGGTCATGATCCCAGGGTCCTGGGATCGAGCCCCGCATCGGGCTCCCTGCTCAGTGGGAAGCCTACTTCTCCCTCTCCTCTTTCGCTGTGTCTCTCTCTGTCAAATAAATAAAAAAATTTTAAAAAGAAAAAAGAAAGAAAACCAAGAAATGTTTCAAAGTGGTAGAAAAACTGTTTTCAACTCAATATTGTACTATTACATTATATTACAAATCTGGAGAATATATATATGTATGCATAGTAACTCTCAGCCCAATCTGATTAAAGATAATATTTATCTTTAATTCATATGATTATGATGTTTATTACTATTTTAATTTAGAGACGATGTTTTTAGTAATAATAAGTAAGTTCATTGAACTAAACAGTCGGGTCAATTAATGAAAATCTGTCTAAATAGGAAGGTTTGGCATAAGCAACTTTAAATTACAGGGAAAGAAATATTGGTAAAAGACATGAAAGGAATAAAGGAAAAAGGGAAGGAAGGTAGGGAGAAAGGAAAGAAATAAGGGAGGAAGGAGGAGAGAGGGAGAGAGGGAGGGGGGAAGAGAGGAATGAAAGCCTAATTCATACATACTTTATCAAAATGCCAGTCAAAGCGAATGTGTCCTCTGCGGTATGTTTGCTTTGGAATAACCTAAAATTTTAAAACATCACAATTAGCTTCCACGTTTTAGAATTCTTTGGGGGGGACTATTCTTGTTCATCATAAGTGTTCCAACCTTCATTTACTTCAAGAGTCTTTATCACTGATGAAGAACTATCATTATTTGCAAAAGTCCTATCCTGGACTGTTGCCTTTTAATTCATTTGTATGATTAACTATTCGGTGCCTATTATATCCCTCAGTGTCTCTCACTTCAGGGATACAGAAAGAAGGAACAAGTTCAAGGGGTGCCTGGGTGGCTCAATTGGTTAAGCATTAGACTCTTGGTTTTGGCTCAAGCCATGATCTCAGGGTCATGAGATAGAGCCCCGCATCAGGCTCCATACTGAGAATGGAGCCAGCTTGAGATTCTCTCTCTCTCCCTCTCCCTCTGCCCCTTCCCCAATTGTCTCTCTCTCTCTCTCAAAAAGTTTAAAAAAAAAAAAGTCTATTGAAGAAGGAACAAGTTCTGACCTGAAGGAGATCATAATCAATGGGGAAAATAAGTATAGAAATAAGAGTAATTCTATCTGATAGACACTAAAGCAGAAAAAATATAGGTTATTTTGGAACACTCAGAGTTTTTTTCCCCCTCATGTATTTCAATGCGTGATCATTAGTATGACATTTTGCAATATGGAGCTACCGCCTGAAGTTATGGCAACCCTCAGAAAGACACAGAACTTTCAAGTCCAAATAGTACTATTTTCCAATAAGGAAGAGGAATTCTTCCAAAGTCCAGTATCATATTCACAAGACAGTTGTACTAGGTGTTTTGGTCAGAATTCTCCACAGAAACAGAACCAGTAGGATGCGCATGTGTGTGTGTGTGTTTATATGTGCACAAGCATACCTCATTTTATTGTAATTAGCAGTTGTTGCATTTTTAACAAATTGAAGGTGTGTGGTAACCCTGGGTTGAGCACGTCTACAGGCACCATTTTCCAACAGCATTTGTTCACTTCGTGTCTCTCACATTTTGGTAATTCTCACAATATTGCTAACTTTTTCATTAGTATTACATTTGTTATGACAATCTTTGATCAGTGATCTTTGATGTACAATTGTATATTGTAGTTGTTTTGGGGGGCCATGAACCATGCCCAGATGAGACAGTGAACTTAATCCATAAATGTTGTGTGTTCTAACTGTTCCACTGACCGACCATCCCCCCATCTCTCTCCCTCTCCTTGGGCCTCCCTATTCCCTGAGACACAATAATATTGAAATTAGGCCAATTAATAACCCTGCAAAGGCCTCTAAGTGTTCAGTGGAAATGAAGAGTTGCACATCTCTCACTTTAAATCAAAAGCTGGGAATTATTAAGCTTAGTGAGGAAGACGTGTCAAAAGCTCAGATAGGCTGAAAGCTAGGCCACTTGTGCCAAACAGTCAGCCAAATTGCAAATATAAAGAAAAGGTTCTTTTTTTTCTTTCTAAAGATTTTATTTATTTATTTGACAGAGAGACACAGCGAGAGAGGGAACACAAGCAGGGGGAGTGGGAGAGGGAGAAGCAGGCCTCCCGCTGAGCAGAGAGCCTGATGCAGGGCTCGATCCCAGGACCCCGGGATCATGACCTGAGTCGAAGGCAGATGCTTAATAACTGAGCCACCCAGGCACCCCTAAAGAAAAAGTTTTTAAAGAAAATTAAAAGTACTACTCCAGGGGGCCTGGCTGACTCAGTCAGTGGAGCATGCGAATTTTGATCTCTGGGTTGTAGGTTCAAGCCCCACATTGGGTATAGAGATTACTTAAAAATAAAAAAATAAGATCTTTAAAAAAAAAAAAAGAACTGCTCCAGTGAACATATGAATAATAAAAAAGTGAAACAGTCTTATTGCTGATCTGGAGAAAATTTTAATGGTCTGGTTAGAAAATCAAACCAGCCACAACATTACCTTAAGCCAAAGCCTAATCCAGAGCAAGACTCTTCAATTCTGTGAAGGCTGAGAGAGGTGAGGAAGCCGTAGAAGAAAAGTGAACCTGGCAGAGGTTGCTTCATGAGGTTTATCATAACATAAAAGTGTTCGGTGTGTTGCGGTATTTGTTTTATTGTGTTGATCTGGAACTGAACTTACAATGTCTCCAAGATATGACTGTATGTAAATATATCTAGATATGTGTGTAAGTGTGTATATGTATATGTATATACATAAGGAACTGGCTTACGTCATTGTGTGGGTTGGTAAGTCCAAACTCTGCAGATCAAGCTGCCGAATGGGATGCAGGGAATAGCTGATATTGCATCTTTAGTCCAAAGGCTGTCAGTTCGGAGGCAGAATTTCTCCTCTTCAGGGGACTTCAGTTTTTTTCTCTCAAGACCTTCAACTGATTGGATGAAGCTTACCTACATTATGGAGGATGATATGCCTTATTGAAACTTGACCGATTTAAATATTAATTGCTTCTAAAAAAAAAAAAATGTCTTTATAGCCACTTCCAGGCTGATGTTTGACCCAAAATTGGGAATCATGGCTTAGCCAGGGTGACACATAAAATTAACCATCACACTAGCTGAAATGCATTCTCTGTATTTACAGTGTTTGGGCTAATAATTTTATGTGGAGGGATTTCTGCTAGAGCAGTACATCTATCTTCTTTCCCTAATATTTACAGTTCCCAGAAAAGAAGTAAGAATCTGATTGCCAATGGCATGAGTATCTCTATGCTTCTCACTGATGGAATTAATATATTAAAAATCTGAAAATACTGAAGACTCATTCTCTCTCTTTTCTCCATCTCAGATATGAGACAATTCTTGTCTAGTGTTTAGACTACAGAGAGATGCATGGTGTTAGCAAGTTCTTCTCACTGCAGATATGAAGACCTGCTCTTTAGTCAGCTTTATTAATATTACAGCTGACATTTTGAATTCCATTTGCTTCCTATAAATTGTCACTTAAATTCAGAAAAGAAAAAAGTGTATTTATTAGTGTTCTAAAACCAAAGCAACTTGGTCGTTGTCTAGGACCTTGAGAAATAGACAAAGACTGGCTCTTGGTAACCACAATAACAAGTGGACATCAGTTTATGGAGAAGTCATGTGGGTTGCTTAGGCTTTCACCTAAGTTAGTACAGCTGACATGGGATTGTCTCAGTGGGTCACTGCAGTTTACAGACATTTTGTCTACTGGTGAGTGACTATCATCGTATACCCAAGGCCATTTGTTAATAAATAGAAACTGGCCTTAGTAAGGTTACATCCAAATAAGGGGAGAAGAGATGGATGTCTTCAACTGGCCTTCACTTGATTCTTACACATACCAAAATAGATACCCCTGAGGACAATATTAAGTTACACAGAATGGAGTCTTAAAGTCTTAGTTAAAAGCTCTTGTATAAAAGCCTTTTAGGCATTAATGACTGGAATAATTTTCAGCTACTTTTACTGTACTCCTCTGTTAGACTTACAGGCCTGGACCTTAACTTGCTGAAGTAGCTAAATTACAAAGCAATATGGTACTCCATGCCAGGCTTAGTTAATCAGCACTATATCAGCTGTCTGAATCCTTTTTTTTTTTTTAAGATTTTATTTATTCATTTGGGACACAGAGATACAGAGAGAGAGCATGAGCAGGGGGAGAGGCAGACTCACTGCTGAGCCAGGAGCCCAATGTGGGCCTCGATCCCAGGACCCTGGGACCATGACCTGAGCTGAAGGTAGACGGTTAATGACTGAGCCACCCAGATGCCCCCACCTGTCCGAATTCTGTTCCTCTAATGTTTAGAACCACTATCAGGATCAGTAAAAAGAACTGTGGAGAAATTAACCTCTTAGAATTATGTATCTCATCCACAGGTTTAGAAGTCATGCTCCATATGTGCTCTGAAGTTGGTTCCATATTTATGAAGTACATAAGCATTGGCAATAACTTTAGATTTCAGGGACTCAGTCTAAGGTTTCATCCAGAAACCAGAGAAAAAATTTACTAGTGAACATATGAGAAGAGACGGGGATATTATTACATAAAGCAGTGGTCTTCTTTTTTTTTTTTTTTACTTTTGCCCTTGTATGTCCAAAAGAATTTTGAGAACTATGTACCCTCAAATAAAATTTTAGATTGATATTTAGAATCTGTTTATTGGTTAAAATAATTGTGAAGACCACAGTTTCAGTTATATTATAGGCATTGGCACTTTAAAATAAAATGACCTTGTTTAAATAGAACCAATGGGATCTAAGTACCATAGTACTGTAGAGACTTAATATCTATCATCTTTTAAAAAAATATAAAATAAATAAGCTTGATTTTAATAATGAAATATTTTACACCATTTCTTTTTTCTTTGAACTTGTATTCCCATTCAATTTCTGCCATATAATTTTATTCAATATACATATTTTTATGCTTGAAAGACTCATAGGTTATCCACTGCATTCCCAGCAACAACAAAAACATACATATAATTAAATTTTTTTAACTGAAAAATTTCTACTTGCTATGGACTCTAAGTTTAAAATTTTTAATTAAATTATTCTTATAATTATTCTTTATTTGAATTGATCAAAACAATAGAAATATATTATAAAAATTGGCAGTTACTCTTTAAACCGTGTTAAAAAGTATTAAATCTTCTAATGGGATAATTGTAATTTGTAATTTTAAGTAGTTCTTGTATACACAGATGACTCATTTATGTCTAGAATAAAGCAGGATTTAAAGATTTAACATAAGTTCCATTTCTATAGTTTATTATTAATATACACACTGAAAAAAGTGGTTGTATTAACAAATGCAAGAGAAGAGGAAGAGTATTGTTTTGTGGAAGTTTTCTGTTTTTGTGTTTGTTTTTTTTGTTTAGCGGCAACACTAAATTCTCTTCTGAGATGCATGCCAAAATTTGCATAGTCATCTATGATTGCCATTATTAATGATATATCATCTGACAAATTGATTACTTTCACCTTTAATTTTACTGAAACAAGAGAATCAGAAATACCATCACTTGTAAAAATGACTAGGTAAACTGTCTTGAAAGATATATCCTAACTCACTGGAAAATATACCAATGAGGCATTAAAATAAGTTTATCAAATAACAATTATCCTGTTTAGTTGATTCTATTCATTTATTTTTTCTTTTTTGTTTTTTTCTTTCTCTTTTTACTTTGAGATCCTTGTCAATCGATTACATTTCAAAGTTGTCAAAACTGTCTAAATTTCATTTCAACACATTTTGCCAAGAAATATACATAATAAATAGTTTTATTGTTTCTCAAAGTATATTTTTATCAAAATACGAATGCCACAGATTTGGGTCATCTCATTTATTGAACATGAGCCCCACCTATCTAATTATCAAAATTAACCATTATCATTATAAAGCTAACCAGCCAATCAGAATTAATTTTGATTTTAAAAAGAATCTAATATTATTTTCTAATATAAGTAAATGTGTTAATATGATTTAGGGAAGTATAAAAAATGATATAGAAATTATGGAATCCAATTTGTGACATACTTTGCTAAAATTAGCTAAATCGAGATTAAAATAAACAGTGTCTAAAATAATTAATTTAGGCTTTTCCATAGTAAGTTGAAAAACAGGGGTGCCTGGGTGGCTCAGTCATTAAGCGTCTGCCTTCAGCTCTGGTCATGATCCTAGAGTCCTGGGATCGAGTCCCGCGTCAGGCTCCCTGCTCAGCAGGAAGCCTGCTTCTCCCTCTCCCACTCCCCCTGCTTGTGTTCCTGCTCTCACTCTCTCTCTCTGTGTCAAATAAATAAATAAAATCTTAAAAAAAAAATAAATAAGTTGAAAAACATAAACAATCCAACATTCTGTTTCTATAATTTAATTTTTAGTACTAAAAATAATGTATAAATAAAATTATATATATATATTTTTTTTTTTTTTTTTCTGAAATGAAGAGCATAATAGGTACTGTGTTTGTTGAGTAAATGTCAGTGCATAACTGTGTTGACGGCTGGGGTTCAACTTTTATAAGTTATAAGTATAATAAATAGAACTGTGTTAAAAAAAATAAGAACCAACACAGAAATAACCCCATTAAGACATCACAACTAAACCGTTTGTAGGTATTTAATGAAAGACAGATGTATGCTATTTTTTAAAAAGATGTACACAGTTTAAGACTAACATGTGTTTTTAGTTTTGTTAAGCATTTTATATGATAAAATAAAATGATAACATGATTGCAAATAGAATGAGCATTTCATGATACAGTTTGATAAAATAGATTTAAAATATCTGATCATAACACATTCACTGAATCTGGTGGAATCATATAAAATGTCTGTGAGTTTTCTCAAACATAACTTAGAATATTTGATGGTCCTCGGAAAATGTTCTGATTTTATTTAAAATAATCAATATCATAAGCTGTACTGTTTCCTCTGTTAGAAGTTTCTGGCAATTAGCCAGTCCTATGACCAAGCATTAAAATAACTGAAAATAATTTTTATAATTAAAGACAATAAAATCATTTTTACATTCATAATTTTTAAACCAATGTTGTCAGATTTTTGCATATATATGGACCATGGAATTCATGAAGTCCCGAAGTGAAAACTGCCATCAGTTTTACCATTCACAATATGTAAAAAATCCAATTTAGAATATCTCCCCTTTTCTAATTTTGAATTCCATTTGCCTCCTATAAATTGTCACTTAAATTCAGAAAAGTAATGCGTTATGTAAGATACTGAATTCTTAAAACACTAGTATAGATTTATGGAACTTTGAATTGTCATTAAAACTTTTCTCCAAAAAATATTGTTTTAATTGTCTCATGGTTAGGATCTCTTATTTTTGTTTCCAGAACAGAGCGTAACTGCAAAATTCGGGATGAGAAATTCTATCCCTTTTGTAAAGTGGGGGGACTACTATGCACTCACTAGGGAAAAGAACACATGAAAGTTGAGGAGGCAGAAACTATGCCCCTGGGAAGATTTCTGTGTAGCTCCAGGGTTTCACACATCCCATTTTAAAGACCACTGACTTTAAAATACTCAGAGTACTGAGAATACAAATACAGGGAAGACAAAGAATACCAAGTATTCTCGGAAATACTGAGATTCTCTGAAAATACTGTTTTCTTTGATGGAGGAAGGAAATAGCTTAATGGAATTACTGCATGCTCAAAGATAAATAAAGTAATTACAGAAGCCTGTGTTTGAAAAGCTCAGTCTCTATCACACAAGTTTGCTGGAATGTAAGTGGCAACCGGATTGGTTTTGTTTTTGTTTTTGTTTTTAAAGACTTTATTTATTTATTTGACAGAGAGAGAGACACAACGAGAGAGGGAACACAAGCAGGAGGAATGAGAGAGGAAGAAGGCTTCCGTGGAGCAGGGAGCCCGATGTGGGGCTTGATCTCAAAACCCTGGGATCATGACCAGAGCCGAAGGCAGACGCTTAATGACTGAGCCACCCAGGCGCCCCTGGATTGGTTTTAAAAACATATTTCAGTACAACTCTCAGAACAGAAGCAATGTGGGAATGATATAAATATCAGAAAGAGAAGGTTATTTTTTTTTCTTAAAAGAAAGGTTATAATGTTATAGGACAAGCCTGAGGTGAGGTAAGAAATATCAAAGATGTGCCTGAGTCCACCGCTGGTGAAGATGTGATAAAAAAAAGGGGGGGGAATAATTTTAGTTATTATTATGTATAAAAAAATGCATGGGGATCAATGTTATAAAACAGAAAAAGAAAGGCAAGACTTCAGTGAGGAGACAAGTGACTGAGCACAAGCCCAGGTACCAGATACACAGAACCAATAAGAAAATGGACCGTAAGAGATTTGGGAATATGTTAAATACGAAGAAGAACATGTCAAGTAAGTCCTGCCTACTACAGTTGCCAAATTACAGCCGTCTCAATTTTGCAGAAAGTCAGAAATGTCCCAGTAGCTACACCCACAGAGCAGGTACATTATTTAAAGATAAGCTTTCCCCCAAGGAAACTTTAAATAAGGTAAGTGTTGTGTCACAGTCTGATGAGATATTTCTTCCTTACTGAGTTTTAGTTCACAATTCACTATCGATGGACAACTGTGATAAGCTGACCAACGAGGCTGTGCCATAGAAGAGTTTGCTTCTTCCCACAGATATTGCTGAGGCTCTCCTGTGGGTTTTTAGCAGGAGCATCAATTATCTGGTTTACGTGAAGTACTGATTTCTGGGTACTGAGTATTTTTGCCTCAGACAAGACCTTAGCAACTGGAAAGCTATTTGCATTTCTAAACTGTATGATGGGAGCTTGTACTGTTCATTTGTGTATCCAATTCCAAAAGTTAATACCGTTAGTACTCTTCAAAAATTAAAGAACGTGAATTTGAACTGGATTAGTTCAAATTTTAAAAATGCTAGAGAAACCATATCCAGAGTTTTTAAAGATAGCCTAGGTTGTTGCTGCTGAAAGGACCCCAAATATGCCCAGGTTTCAAAAAAAAAAAAAAAAAATCAAATCCTGTCCTGGCTAAGAGTGAACAGAATAAGAAATTAGGGATTTTTCTCAGACTTTAATTTTTTTTAAATCTGTAATTAATTACTCTGGACATTGGTCATATTTTACTTTCACTTATGAGGGAATGTAGATTACATTTTGGATTTTTTAATTCCTTTCTCAGAATTTAATTCAAATTATAGGAATCTCTCTGTGGTTGGCATCCGTGTTGCATAACCTCTGTTGAGTTCTGTTGCACAAGGTACCTGAACACAATTTGGGAGGAGAATTAGAATAAAGGATACGTTTGGGTTCTTAGAGTTAATTATATTAATGTTATTTCATGACCTAATTTAAAATTTCCTCATGTTAGAGGTAAACTGAACACTAGTGTCTCCCCCCAAGATACAAAACAAAACAAACAAAAGGAGTAGTCCTAGGTATGGTGGGGAAGCCTGGCCAATTGCTGATCTCTTCCCCTGGTGGGGTCAGCCATGTTCCATTGACTACAAATCTAATTGTTAAAGTCTAGTGAGAGACAGGAAAGTACAAAGTATTGAGTAAGTGTATGGGGGAAGGGCACTCATTCATTACTCCTCCTGTATGTGTAGAGAAGAGCAAAATTTTACTCTCCTGCCCAAGTGGAAAAATAATAGAGGAAACATTTCCAGCTGCATTGTGCCCTCACTCATTCTGCCCCAGGGAGGAATGCTTCATTTGATTAATGCTTGTGGCAGAAGAAATTTAATTTCCTTGTATTCTGTCTTTTTCTATATTTGCCTTCCTGTGAAGAGGTTGTGTTTTGCTTGTTCTTTCATGGCAGGATGTGGTCATCCAGGTGGGTCAACAACTGAGTAGATCAATCTGCTAACTCTGGGGAGTTAGCTCACTTTTCCCACACTGATCCAAAACCATGTTCTTCCATCAACCTAACTAACAATAAATGTAAATATAAGTCTGATCTCTAAATGTTTGAACTGTGTCTACATTTCAACCAGTTATGAACCCACGGGGACAAAGTGGGGACGTTATTGCTATTCTGGATAAAATACAGAGGTTTTGGTACTATGTGTCAACTAGTTGGGCTTACTAGTTCCCTATACCCTAGAAGTCTCATTGTTTCCAGCTCAGTGCTATATCTACTCTTTAATTTTCTCAAGATCACATTTTAATGACAGACAGTAATCAGTGCAAAACCTAATGTCTCCTGCCCAGAAATATCAAAACCATACATGAATGGTAACAGGGAAAAAGGAGAGAGTTTGGTTTCTAGTAGAAGGTAGTCTGAGAGCAATATTTAAAAAGTTGCAATAGATATAACTGAATTTGTATTCAAATTATGAAAAGTCAATACTTTGTTCAAAAAGAAATGTTTATTTTCCTAAATTCATCTTACTCCAAAGTAATCAGCAGTAAAGAACTTTTTTGACAAACAAAAATCTCTGATTTAAATAATAACTGCTATTTTATAAACTCTACCTGGTTTCCATCAAAAAGACAAGGTAACATTTGTTAGATTTTGTTAATTTTTTTTAAATAAAAAAAATTAAAATAAATCACACAGCATCGCAATGATTAACTGGAATGTTTTCCCTGTTGAACACATGTATGATTATTTTAAACTGATGACTTTTAAACATTAAAAATTACCTTCCTGTTTTCTTCTGTCACATCTTGCCCTCCAATTAAGAGATATAGTACTTTTTAACTTACTATGCCATATGGATTATCCACTGTAGCAGGATGCTTTGGCTGCAAGGAAAAAAATCTATGAAAAGCAGCTTACAGGGCACCTGGGTGGCTCAGTCGTTAAGCATCTGCCCTCTGCTCAGGTCATGATCCCCGGGTCCTGGGATCGAGCCCCACATCTGGCTCCCTGCTCAGCGGGGAGCCTGCTTCTCCCTTTCCCACTCCCCCTGCTTGTATTCCCTCTCTCGCTATGTCTCTCTCTGTCAAATAAATAAATAAAATCTTAAAAAAAAAAGAAAGGCAGCTTAAAAACTAACACATGTAATCTCATATAACAAAAAGTATGAAGATTGTGTGGTCCCTCAAAATGGACCTCTCAGCAATATCATTAAGGTCTGAGGTTCCTTTCATGTTCTCTGCTCAGCCTTTTGCAATGGTTGGCTTATCCTCTAAAATGTACTCCTTTTTTTATCCAGAGATAGCTACCTTATTTTCTGGTGTCACATGTAGATAGAAGACTGTATCCAGATCCAGAAAAGTCTCTTTCTTCAGATGCATTTTTTTTTTCCAAAAACAAGAAAATATTTTTCGGAAGTTTTCAGTAGAGCTCTTACTACTTTTGGCCAGAATCAGATCTCATGCACCTTTCTAAATCGAGAAAGGGAGAACAAAATGAATTATTTGGAGTGATATTTAAATATTCAACAGCCAGTGTAGCATAATCACCTATCAAAACAGAATATTACTAATTAGAATGAACAGTGGTCATCAACCAGTATGTATGAATATTTGGATGTTTACTATCTATGTGTACGGCACTAGGAAGTACTTATTGTTGGCTTAGACTAATGGTTCTTAAATTGTATTCCCTGAACCAACAACATCAGCATCATTTAGGATCTAGTTAAAAATGGAAATTCTCAGCTGCCATCTCAGACTGACTGAATTAGAAAAATCTGAGGGTGGGACCCAGCAATTTGTGTCTTAGCAAGTCCCCCAGGTGAATACAGTGCATGTTAAAGTTTGAAAATTGTGGATTTAGTCCAATCATGATCCCTAACCTAAAATGCATAGTCATCAAACAAATACCCAAATTAGGTACTTATTACAGCCAGGTACTATAAAGCTAAAACTAATATTCTAATATGAAAAAGAAATGGAGATAGCGGGTATTGGACAGGAAACCAACAGTGTTTCTGTCATATTCACCCGCTCCTTTGTATCTTTAAAAAATACCCCCCCCTTTTAAAATAATATTACCTACATTACAGCATGCATTGCAAAATACATTGATATGACATTGTGGTTAATTATATTTGCCTTAAAAAACTTGTAGTGAAAATAATCATAAAGAAACATGGCTCTTTTTTTTTGTCATGATTATGTTAAGATAAAATAAGCTAGAGATATTTCCAACAGAAGTGAGTTAATAAATTATCTTATCCTACCAGTAATTAATGAGCACCTATTATATGCCTGACTCTATGGTATACACTAATTATGTTGCATTTTTTCTTAAAACAGTTCAAAAATATCCCCCTTCAATGTAAATGAGTAGGAGTGGAATCTTATGGTGAAGGAATCTAATCTTAGGTCCAAAATTCTTAGGGCCACAGCCTTCTTCTTTGAAGAGAGTCATTGCCTCATCATTGATTTACTATGAAATCAAACAACAGTGATAGTCTTAGTACAGAATGGTTTAATGTTGAACACATGTACAGATAACGAATAATATTTCTACTAATCTATAATCCCTTCAGTGGTTTCTGTCACCTTTTATGAACTCCCTGGAGGAAGTCACTTGTGATAATGTTTCTAGGGTGAGAAGCATTTTCAGAAGTTCAGATTTGCACTTCATTGACAATTTCCCTACAGAGATAGGAGGATCACAGTTATTTTCTTTAAAAGAGATGTAAGTTAAAGAAAAAAGGCAAACTTTAAAGCTTTCAGGACATCAAACAGAATAATCAAATATTTTATAAAATATATATCTTGATATGTCAGCCAATATGTGTTTTCAACAGAAGAAAAAAGTTGTAAAAATCCTCAAACAACAATGATTTTCATGCATGCAAACTTAAATGTTAACTTTGGGCTTATTTTAATTCTACTGAAATATTTAAACTAGTTTTATCATATTGCTTCTTATTTCCCAACCCCTTTGACAAATACTCTTTACACAAAAAGTGAGACATTTGCAAGCTGATGAATCATTATCAATTCATGAGGTATGAATATGCAGTGAAATTTGCAACTAAAGGATATTTATACCTTGCAAGTTTGCAGTTATTTGTTATATTTCTTGTACCCAGCAGGTAATAGTGCTTTGAAAATTTTGTATTTGTCATATGTTAATATTAGAATTTACAAGATTAAATTCAAAATTTCTGGATTAAAAATTAAGTTAAAAACATCCTATTTGCTTATACATTTCTCCCTCATGTAGTCTTATTCCCATGCTCAATTTTAAGAATTCAATGTTTTGATTCAATTTTGTTTTTCTGTTAAATTATCAAATATTTAAAAAGTAAGAGTCTTTCTAAAGTTTTAGCTAGCACGTTTGAAGAATATACAATTATTCTGTTTGCAAAAATGTAAGAAATCAGACTTGCAGAGGTATTAACAATGGACTCTACTCTCTCCAGCCAAACCTCAGAAATTACACTGGAGCCAAAAATTTCACTCATGATTGTGGAGGCTAAGTACATCAAGGTTACTCACTGGAAATAGCAACTCCACTAAATTGGAGATAATGTGTTATTTTATAGCTTGCTGAAAAAAATAAATAAAATCTGGAATTAAAGTTGCAAATTGACATTGATTGTAAGGCATCTTGATTTTAGAGATATGAAGATGTGTAAATACATTGGCTCTAGACTGATGGAATAAACTATATTATATATGTTTCCCTTCCTCTTGGCATTTTACTCAGAAATAAGAAAGGCTCATGCAAATTACGAGTGCACTACTACTAAGAAAGTGTATTATGTTTTTGGGAAAACTTTTTATTAGAACAATATCAAATGCTCAATTCAGATTTTTAACTTAGTTTAATTCATTACTTTATATTGGTTAAAACCAATACTACTAAAATGTTTTGTCAAAAAGAGTTATTTTAAGGTTCAGACCTGAAAACACCACAGTAGCTCATCAACAATTTAGAATCTGGGACTAACCCGGAGGTCTAAATAGGGAGGGTCTTGGGGTGCCTGGGTGGCTCAGTTGTTAAGCATCTGCCTTCTGCTCAGGTCATGATCCCAGACTCCTGGGATTGAGCCCGGCGTCGGGCTCCCTGCTCCTCGGGAAGGCTGCTTCTCCCTCTCCCACTCCCCCTGCTTGTGTTCCTGCTCTCGCGCTCTCTTTCTGTCAAATAAATAAATAAAATCTTAAAAAAAAAAAAAATAGGGAGAGTCTTAATCATTGCTTATCAATGTCTCTCTATTGCCTACAGGAGTGAAGCGCAAACCCTCAGCACCGTCTACATGCAAGCTGGAGCCACACCCACACCTCCCCTATGACATCTCATCTAAGCTTCTCTCTTGCACTCTGTATCGCCACCATACACAGTAACAGCCAGTCCCTCAACCTATATCGTACTTCTCTGGTTTCACAGATGCTCTTCCATTGTAGACTCCATGGAATATTCCTCTCCATACTTCTCCTCTCCAAGTGGCTCTTCTTCTCTGAAGACTTTCCTAACCTACTTATAAAAAAGCTTGCCCTTTAGCCACCACTGTTTCTGGCACTTAATTTATAGGATTAGTGTGTGTGTGTGCATGTGTGTGTGCCTATCAACCTGTCTATAAATTCCTGAAGGGGCAGGATTATGTCCTTCATCTCTGTTTTCTTCTGTAACAATCACAATGAGATGTGTATAACCAGCATTCAGTGAAACTGTTGAATCAATAACTATTTAATTAAATCAAATCTATACACACAGTTATACTTCCATCAAACAGATTACATTCAAGCTCCTTTTTAGAAATTTTTTTTTAAATTTTCCTTGTTTCATTGTGAAAACGATGAGGCATGAGCATTCTCTCTTTTCTACTCGAGAAAGGACATTAGTGATCCTTTTCTATCTGAAGAGTGAGATCCTTGCTTAGGACTTCATTTTTGAAAGGAAAGTTAGATGCTTTGTTATTAAATTTTCTGTCTTTATTTAGATAGTGTATATAGGATGGTAAAGAAATAATTTATTTTTAGTGAGATTTTTAAGAGAAGTAAGGGACAGAAAACTCTAAGAAATGTCTTACCAATATTGTTTCTTAGGACATAAACAAAAATAACTCCACAAGATTTCTCTTAGTGAGGTTGAATCAGAGTTCAGATTTAATTTTCTCTTCCCTTTTAAAAATAGAAATGCAGATAATGCAGGAGGCCAGGTAGGACTCTCCATTCAGTACAGATGGTGCCTCTTCACATTTGCTGTAACAATGAATCATGCCTGGCTTTACTGCTTTCCATTGGTGATTGCATTTCTTTCAACTAACACTCCTGACCAAACACATATCCTCAGTCGCTGTATAAAAACCACCAACTACTTATTCACACCAGCTCTCTTTCTTCCTACGCTCTTTCCCTACCACAAAGAGAGTAAGACTTTGAAAATACTTTCACTTCCTTACATCCCCACCAAGAGACAAAACTCTGGGAAGTACCTTATTTCTCTACTCCATCCCTACTCAGCAGAGTTTGCTGTGATGGTTAGCACTTTAAGTTTCTTATAAAAGTTTGTTTCTTCTACTTTAAGAAACCATAACTTGGACTGCTCATATATTTTTAGTTATTGTATCTTTGGCCACCACTCATTACTGCATTGTTTTCTTCTCTTCCTCCCATTGGGATCACTGATCTGGTTCATTTAATGTTTACTGAGTTTTGCTTGAAAACTAAATATGAGGATAATATATGTTATGAAGGCTTATGTATTCTCCAACATTTCACAGCCATGTGAAAGCTTTCTTAGCTGGGTAGAAGGTTCTTGGGTTGAAGTCCATTTGTCTCAAGAATCTATATTATCTTGTAATATCTCAGGTCACTGAGGAAAAATTATGTTCCTTTGCTTATAACCTTAGTCTTCTATGTGGCAGACTATAAGATTTTTTTTTAACCTTAGGGTTCAGGAATTTGTCCAGGATATACCTAGGTCTGCATTCCACCAATCCTGTCTGGAAATCAGTGAATTACTGTAATTTGCAGACTCAAGTATTTCTTCACACCAGGGAAATTTCCTTCTTTATTTGTTGAATTACTGTCTCTCTTCCATCTGTTTCTTTTTCTCCTTTGGAAACCTTTATTATTCATATCTTATGTCTTTTGTATCTGTTTTCTTTGCCTCTTTTCTCTACTTTGTGATTTTCATCTCTTTATATTTTTGCTCTGTGTTTTGAGGTATTCTTCTACTTGATTTCCCAGACCACTAATTCAAATCTCAACAGTGATAATCTTTCCTTTTTATTCATTCTTTGAAATGATGGTTTAGAAGCATGTTCTTTAACTTCTAGTAAGTTATTTTTTGTGTTGTGTTGACTCTCGACTGAGAGGTAAATAGATAGATAGATAGATAGATAGATAGATAGATAGATAGATGGTAAATACATAGATAATTATAGAGATAGATAGAAGTATAAATGTATGAAACCAGAAGTATAATATGCATTTACTGTCTGGATTTCTCTATAGCTAAATATGCTTATGAAATATCTTTTTTACGGTTGTTTCTGTTTTACTAACTAATTCTTTAGTACACATTACTAAATGTTTTGGCTATTAGAAGTGTTTTGCTATTTCAGATATTGCTGGGGTAGTTCTGCTAGTTGTGCATATTCTAGAAGTCAATATACATGTGTGTTAATATCTATGGATTGAACAAGGGATGGGTGATTTTTCCCCTTGTTACACTGTCCATTTTATGAAAAATGTATTTAATAAATGCATATTACTTTTATAATAGATAAATTTAAAGGTTAATTTAAAAGCTTAAAAAATAAGTCTCTTTATAGTACAAATTTGGCTACTTAAATATTTACATATTTCTCAACTCACTTCTGATCAGCCACCCCTTCTTCTCTGATTACTGCCCTCTATCATTTTTATACAATTATATAATCTCTTTATAATGGAAATTTCTTCCAGGTTAAGGACTGTTTTATTCATTTACATAGGTCTCACAATGTTAAAACATTGCCTTGAAAAATTGCAGATAAGCAAACACACAAACAAAAAGGATGAATTAACAGATAAAAGTTATAGAAGATAAATTAGTAGCTAAAAAGTATTGTTATACGTTTCATTGTTAATACTGTGTTCAGTTTCCATGCAAACGTTTGTCATTCAACATAGGTGAAATTCAATGCTTAAATAACTTCTTTTAGCTGAATGTACCAGAGAAATACACTCATACATTCATCTTTTTACATTTATCATTTATTCATTTATTCATCAAACATTGATTATGTTTCAGATACTTAGCTTAAGGCTTAGAATCCTTCCCTGTCCTTTTAAAATGAGAAACATTCCATGGGCGCCTGGGTGGCTCAGTTGGTTAGGCGACTGCCTTCGGCTTGGGTCGTGATCTCAGGGTCCTGGGATCGAGCCCCGCATCAGGCTCCCTGCTCGGCGGGAGGCCTGCTTCTCCCTTTCCCACTCCCCCTGCTTGTGTTCCCTCTCTCGCTGTCTCTCTCTGTGTCAAATAAATAAATACAATCTTTAAAAAAAATAAAATAAAATAAAATGAGAAACATTCCAAAGGCATTCTTCCATCTCCCTTTTGCACCTTACTGGTCTGGTCTCCACAAATGGTTTCCACATCCCATTCTTCTCATTTAATCTCTCAATTAGCAATTCTCCCACCTCTCTGCTTAAAATACCATTCCATCATCTATAGCATGTTCAGGTACAACAATTTTGTTTATCAAAAAGAAGTTGGGGCAACAAAAAGGTCTTACTCTTTACTCGTTCCTGCCTTCACCAACCCTCTAAAAAAGATGGATGCTTTGGGGAATTCTTAACTGTAATGAAGTCTGCAGAAAGTTTAAAAAACAAATCTTTTAGCATCAGACTTAGAGTCTCTAATCAATTTGGATGGACTGGGGATGGGTGTAAAAAATGGAAAATAGCTTAATTCCTGCCATCAGTTGTGAACTGCAGTGATATTCCTGTGTGCTAGCAGACTGAACAACGCCATAGGGCTGTGAATAGCCTCAAGCATTGTAACAGTGAGGCTAACTAATGCGAAGTAACTGTTGCCTTCAGATTAAGGGGGAGCAAAACCACACAGGTAACTATATTTTAATACTCCAAAATGTTTCACCATTTGCAAGTGTATTATCACTCTGTATCCTAGTTTTTGGTATTTTCCTGATTAAGAAACAATGAATCAGGCCTATGGACAAAATTCTTCTCTAGGACTATCAAAGCATTAGCTTGAACATTTTGACTTTAGTACTGCCCTTGGTTTCTTAAAAGTGAAGGCAGGAAAGGTTTACATATGTAGTATAAAGCAAGCAATAGGAATAATGTCTAATGAAGACTACTCTGAAAGAGTACTTATTGATATGTCTGCCTTCCTAGGATCAACAGTCTAAAGGGAAATCATGTGTTGAATTCACCTAGACAACTCTCATTTTTCTTGGATGCATTTGAAAAAAGAAAAGAAAAGAAAAACCTCCTATATAAAAACACAAAATAAGTTTATGAGAAAGACTATCTTCTTTCTATAGAGTATCAGCCATGTAGTTAACAACTCAAATTCTGAAATACTACTAATTCTGTGCAGTGTAATACTGGAAGTGACTTGTAATTATGTCTCATTAAGAAATAAGCAAAATTCTTAACCAGGCTAAAGAAATGTTCTCTAATGGCTCAAGCTGGATTATCTCTTTGATTAGCTCAACATCTTGCGTTTTTCTAGATCCAGTGCATTCTCTCTTGGAATGGCAGGGGGTGAATTTTATCAGTGCACTCTATTATAGTTATTCTATATATAATTGAAAAAAATTTCTAGACTCTGGGTTGCTCAGAATTTACATTCTAAATGCTGTTTTAATTCCAATTAAATATAACAAAGCCCCTTGCTTTCTTTTCACATTGCAGAATGTTAACTGCCTTTTAAATTTAAGACCAGTGTCCTTGTGCACCACTGTGATCCTCAAGCATGTCTCTCCAAACTGTGTGTCTGTGGGCAATCACTTCCATGTTCTGCTACCACCTGCTGAAGAGGAAAAGTTCTATAGCCCTTTGCTTTATGATTCAGGTTGAAAAATTTTCTAAATCAAACAAGTTATGACCCTATTAATATCAGTGTAACTCTATTAAATTATCTCCCTTTAAATCTGAATTTTTTTTCCCCTTTTCATAGCCACGGCAGTGTGTCTAGGCTAAGTTTCTTCAGTTTTCAAGTAACAGGAACTTACTCAGGTTAACTTTACAAAAAAATAAGAAATGTAGGATAAAACTAAAGCTGTAGCTCATGAACATCAGGAAAAGGTAGAGATGTCAGCCTTCAGGGGAGAGGACTAAAAAGGCATCAGGAATTAAGGCAGTTCCTCAATAGTCCCTCCGGTTGTTCTCATTCATTTTGTCCCCCTCCTTCTCTCTGTCCTCCCTCACTCTGGATCACAGTGTCCTTCAAATCTGAATCATTCTGAGTATCTTAAATTCCACTCTCAGTGAAGTCCTTCCCTGCTCTTCTTTTATATGGGAAAAATGTTAGCCCAACTGCTTCGTAGTTTGGAAGTTTCAGTTCGGAAAAGAACCAGAATTGACTAGTATCTCTGAATGCCCAATCAAAATTTCTGCTCAATCCAGGTGTCTAAACCAATTGCACATAGCTATATCCAGGAAAATGAAGTCACTCAGAGCATCAACCAAAGTGCTAGGACCCCCACTGTTAGCTTGGCAGACAATCTGAAAGGTCTTCATTTCACCATCTGAAAACAAACCAGAAAGTTTTTTCTCACGAAGTATCAAAAATATAAGCAGTCTTAGGTCATAAAGAAAAAAAGAAGAAAAAGAAATCATTTCCAGAACTACTATAGTCAAAACGTATACTGATGCACATCAGTTTTCAGACTCTGAATTTATATGACTAGGATAAATTTGTAGCTTCTTCAGGAAAAAGTCTCAACCAAGCAGCCTAAGGAAATAGAGGGCTAATATGTAAGATTAGGGATTTTGTAGTTCCCATAGAGAAATAGATGCAGAAGTAATACAAGGAAATCAGGCAGTAGTTTCTTCTTTTCAAAGGTGCTTGCACTCTAGTTAGAGTGTGAGGCATCTGATATAACAAGAGAACTATATTCCCCAGTTTGAAGTCCAGTGTGAGGTAGTATGACATGAGTTAGGATTACTAGAAATCAGGGAAATCAGTTATTAATGTAGGTGATACGAGTTGTGTTGAAGATTAGACTTTACCCAGGCCTTTTGTTCAGGTGTAGGATTGGCAGCACAAGAAGGGAAGGAGATGGGGATAAACAAGACCAGTGTTACCAGGGTGGGAATGAAAATTGTGTGGACAGTGAATAAAAGAGATCATGAGTCATTGCGGAGAAAATGTTGATAGGGCAAGACTATTGTCAGATATACTGATTGCACAACTGTTCATTCTTTTCTTCTGTAAAACAATCAGAAAAAAAGTAAATTTTTAGTATCAACAAAAATGGTTTTTGGCATCAAAATGTCACAATCTCATACATAAAATGTCTCTGATATTATTTCAGTTATTACCAACAGAAGGCTGGGAGTGGCCAAATGTTTTCATAATTTTCAGAATGGGTCAGTGATATATTAAAGATACTAAAATAGATTTTGGTGTTATTATAATCCCCAGAATAATTATAGATGAATTGATTTACCAAACAGAGAGTTCTCATGCAACAAACTAAATTTAACCTCATGTTTCATAAAATTACTGAATAGAAAGATAAGAAAAGTGCCACAACATAACACATCTTAATCACAGCACGAGATTCCATAGCGGCATAACATCTTTCAGATGAGTGTGTCAGCCCTAAGTGTAAACAACAGAATCTAATTCTGGCTGATTAAACAACAAAAACAAAACCAATATAAAGGTTACCCTAAAAATAGCTGATTAGAAGGAAACCACTTTTTCCAAAAGGCTAAAGTATAAATCACAATTCTTGGGAGAGAGGACGAATCAGACTTGAATATCAGGTACGAGGAGTCTCTCCCAAAGCCAAGGCACAGGTCTAGTTTTCAGAGGAAATCACTGTCACCAGCAGTACCCGTCTGAGCCCACTGATCATGTGATAGAGTCGCCAGCATTTTACTTTAGGAATGCAGTTTTGTCTAGTGGCTAAGTATATGAGCTTTGACATGAGATAGTTCAGGCTTTCTGTCTCCTTGGTAGCTATGTAAGCTTGGGCACGACATGGGTTTTCTTGTCTGAATCACATGAATAAAAATACCCAACTAAGATGGTTGTTATATAAATAAAGCAAACTGCCTAAAATAGTACCTGACACTTAATAACTGACCAGGAGGAGGAGGAGTGTAGTTGTTAATTTACCCAATTTTGACCAGCAGAGCAGCACTGCTGGGGGACAATGACCTGATACATATTCATAGTCCGTAGGAAATAATATTTCCATTATGCATTGCTCTTGTTAGGTAATACACAGTAATGTGTTCAGTTCTGGCTGTGATACTTTAGGAAGAATTTTGAAATCTGTGTATTTACTATTTGATATCTGGAGTAATGTCATGTAGAAACAGACTTAATCTGTATAGTTCCATACATGAGATAAGAACTTAATCTGTATAGTTCCATACATGAGATAAGAACGAATAAATTGGAATTACAGGGAAATAAATTTCAGATCAATATAAGAAACAACTCCCTAAAGAGTATAGAAATAGGGTGCTTTTTCATATCCAACAAAGGAGAGTGACTTTCTTTGAAGTAATGAGAACCACAGATATCTTCAAGCAATAGTTAAATGAGTATTTTTAACAATATTATGGAAGTTCCTACATTTTATAAGATTTTAAATGCCCTTAAGGTCATTTCCCATGATGAGTGAATTGGTTTAAGAATACTTACCTACCTGGGGCGCCTGGGTGGCTCAGTCATTAAGCGTCTGCCTTTGGCTCAGGTCATGATCCCAGAGTCCTGGGATGGAGCCCCGCATCGAGCCCCGCCCCGCGTCGAGCCCCGCCCCGCGTCGAGCCCCGCGTCGGGCTCCCTACTCGGCAGGAAGCCTGTTTCTCCCTCTCCCGCTCCCCCTGCTTATGTTCCCTCTCTCGCTGTGTCTCTCTCTGTCAAATAAATAAATAAAATCTTAAAAAAAAAAAAAGAATACCTACCTACCCCTGTGAAACATATTCTACAAGTTCATTTTGAAAAGAAGGAGGAGATTGGATCAACAAACTGCTAACAACCCACACAATATACTTATGCAGTATTCAAAAATCTACTTTGTGACATATCAAATACCCTTTCTCTTACTGAGAAAGTTCTATTAGTGCTGCAGGAAAAATGACAAAATAAAGTTACCCTAAAAATCTTTTTACTTTGGTGGCCAGCTTTGGAGCTTTGGTGTTAACAGGAGTGAAAGACAAATTTTCGTAATATTTTACACATAGAAAAAAATTAGTGAATTTTTAGTTGCTTCATCAAAACAGAAAAGAATATCAGAAATTGAATGAAAATAAATGAAGTTTTCAAAATCTAGGAGCAATTTATATAGGTTGATATTGATACCAAATTCTACTATTCTCAAATAGCAGCATGCCTTAAAGAATTTTTAAATGTGACTAATAAAGGAACTCTTTTTAAAGATTTTATAGACTTATTTGAGAGAGAAAGAGAGACAGAGAGCATGGCGGGGTGGCGGGGGTGGAGCACAGAGGTAGAAGCAGGCTCCCCACTGAGCAGGGAGCCGGTCCTGGGCCTGGATCCCAGAGCCCTGAGCCAAAGGCCTATGTTTAACCAACTGAGCCACCCAAGTGCCCCAGAACTTTATTTGTTTTAATGATCTTTTAAAATAAGGCAAATTGTTCCTCTCATGTAAAAAATAATTCTAGTTTCCAGAAAGTGCTGTAAAGACTATTTCCTAATCAAAATGCGAGGCAAGCTATGACCAGGATGAAATTAGCATTCTATTGATTTTCAAACAATTTCCCTTTCATGTGGAGAAATACACAAAGTTGTTTTAGTGTAGATCGAGCCTCATTTTCTTCTAACTTATTTGTAAGGGAATGTGCTGAAATCCAAGGATATTTGGTTAAATTCTAGAAATAAACATGTAAGTTTCATTCTACCAAACTACTAATCCAGAAGTTATTTATCCACAGACAGCATTACAGAAGTCCAAACAATAGGGGTGCCTGGGTGGCTCAGATGGTTAAGCGTCTGCCTTCGGCTCAGGTCATGGTCCTGGAGTCCTGGGATCGAGTCC
This sequence comes from Zalophus californianus, assembly GCF_009762305.2. NCBI lineage: Eukaryota > Metazoa > Chordata > Mammalia > Carnivora > Otariidae > Zalophus > Zalophus californianus. The sequence goes on from NC_045597.1 coordinate 109,214,726, forward strand.
CACATCAGACTCCCTGCTTCTTGGGAGCCTGCTTCTCCCTCTGCCTCTCTCTCTCTCTCTCTCATGAATAAAAATAAATAAAATCTTTAAAAAAAAAAAGTCCAAACAATAAGAAAGTCATGCAGTATAGAAAACAGCTAATGAAGTATTGAGTTTGTCTTGGATTCTCCACTCAAAAACCCTGTGACCTTGAATAATTTGCCCTTTCCTCCAACTTTTCCCCTCAAAAACTGTAGATAAAATACCTTCTGATCAATTATATTTCTACAAAGATGTTGGCATATTATGAATCACTATGCAAGAATAAGGGTACTATTATTACTTTAGTGTAACTACAGAAATAAAGTCTCAGAGGTACATGCTGGTTTAGTGGAATAATTTTCTGAAACTGCTTTCCATCTTGGGATTCAAATGCTCAGAATTTTAGACACACAAAAAGTTTAAAGTAAAAAAACTTATCAAACTTCGCCATAGTTAAAGGGGATGGATGAAATAGGTGATGGGGATTAAGGAGGGTAGTTGACATGATGAGCACAGGGTGATGTATGGAACTGTTGAATCACTGTATTGTACACCTGAAACTAATATTATACCCTATGTTAACTAACTGGAATTTGAATAAAACTTTTAAAGAAAGGGGGTGCCTGGGTGTCTCAGTCAGTTAAGTGTCTGCTTTCTGCTCAGGTCATGATCCCAGGGTCCTGGGATCTAGTCCCACATCAGACTCTCTGCTCAGCAGGGAGTCTGCTTCTCCCTTTTCCTCTGCCTCTCCCCCAGCTCATGCTCTCTCTCTCTCTCTCTTAAATTAAAAAAAAAGAAAAGAAAAATGTAAAGATAAGAAACCTAGCAATAACTTTTCTGATGCTATTATGTTAGTATATCAAGCATATATTGACAACATGAAAGAATAAGCGTAACCATAAAAATAAGCATCTGGCCTTCATCAGAGGGGTCATACTACTGTCATGTATCTCACCTGTTCTGATCAATAATGATGTATGGGGAATTATAAAAATAAATACAATAATCATTTCAATCTTGTGATGGATCCTTTATATGTATTATTTCTAGCTCCTCAACCATCTTAAAGAATTGTACCCTTTTGTTCATTTTGGGGAGGAGGAAGCAGGTTTACCATCGCTGTGACTGGCCTAAGACAGTCAGTAAGGAAAAGGAATGAGTTTTATTTCAGGCCTGTGTTACTAGGTTTTTTTTTTCTTACTCCAAGTTTTTTTTCTTACTCCAAGTTTTTTTCAAGATCCTGTGGTATGTTCATACCTAGCATATGGATCCTCTTCTCACGACTATATAAAAACCAGTGTGGAAAAGATGATTTGCTTCTCTTGTCTTTTATGTTCCATGTCTCTCTTTTCCTGAAGACAATCATATTCGGCCCTGGAGAAAGCTGCCTGTTTTCCAATATTTCCTAATTGCCCATCAGAAAATATCATAGAATGACTAATTTTATTCTAAGACAACATCTACAGTACCAAATGTTGAGAGATGCCAAATGTGTTAGTTCCAAAGACAAGGGTATTAATCACTAAAAACGTCTGTGGATGTGTCTGTCAAGACAGTAAGGAAAATAAGTTTAAAGAGTAAGGAAAGGGAATATAATCACACAACACAATTATGAGAAGAAAGACGGGGATATAAAGAAGATATAGACGGGCTGCTCAAGAGAAAAGTAACCTTGGAATGTAGGCCAATAAAAGGGAGAGGAAAAGAAACTTAAGAGGGGCATATAGAAGTTAAGTGCCATTAAAGCTTGTTCTCGTGCCATAAACAGCACCATTGATTGCCCACTCTTTACTGGAATGCAATAAGGATTATATGCAAGGATAACTGCTTTGTTGTATTTCGTATTAGATTCCCCAAGTGGATTAGGAAGGCCCTTTCAGAACTTAAAATTGGTTATTATTGCTATCGTGTAACAATCAAATTGTTTTTGTACATGAGCTCTATAATCTATCTCCCTTTTTCTATCTATGTGTAAATTAATATGTTTAATTTGATCATAGATTAATTTTTAACAGTTGCTCTGGTTTAAAAGTGAAAAATTATTATTTACTTGTAGAAGTCAGATTACAGAGTCGGATTACATTGGAAATGTGACCTTTGTCCTAGATAAGCAAGTATCGCCGGGTCCAAGTTAAGCCAGTTTTCTTTCAATCATCACATAAGTTACAAAGACAACCAGAAGCATCTTTCTTTTCTATATTTGGTATCATCAAGATGCTCCAATTGAATGAATATATTATGTTAGCACCAAATCTTGTTGGCAAGAGCTTTATCCGACAAACTCCACATTCCTCATCCAACCATCTGTTTTTCTTGGTCCTTAGTCATAAGGAAAAAATTCTAATTTTTTGCAACACCCACATCAAGCTAACCTAATAACAGATTTCCATTGACTTCAGAGAATACTCAGCACTTGCATTCTTACCCATGGTGTGTGAAGAAAGATGCGAAAACGATTCAGAGAACTATGTAAATGAAGTAGTGTTGCCATTGGGAGCAGATACAGATGCCTTCACTCTGGATACCGTGAACTAAGGCCAAACATTCTCATGTATTGAAACACTTTGCAAGATAAGTTATTTTTAGGAAAGGATTGGAAGTGCAGGCTGACTCTCAACAGTGTACTCCAGTAAATATGTTTTCATGTATCATCCACTTGCTTTGACGGTAGACACATACTGCAAAAAAAGTTTGCCCTTGTGAATCCATCAATCATTAAAATGATTACTGGCCTGGATATTCATGATTTAATTACACAACACATTGGCCCTCATTCATACCTAATAGCTTCTCTTTGCTAACTCTTTCTAACATTTTCCTTCTCTAAACATATCATTGATTTTTATATATTCAATGTTTATGAACCCAGGCCATACCAAATGAGTAATAAGTTCTCCTATAGGTTTTATAATTATTTTAGGTTCGTTCAGTCACCAGCAAATAATTGAAGACCTTCTATATCCTCTGGCTATGCTTAAGCTAAGATACAGGCTTGTCACTTAAGCAACTTCACCCCCTTTAGGGATTGTACATTGTGCATCTGTATATTTTTCTCTTCAAATAAGCTGGGAAATCCTCTTCAACAATAGCAGTTGTTGTGTATTTAATATTTCAATAAATAGTTTGTTTAGAAACTCAGGCACAATCCCTATGTTAATGGTGAAAAGTCTAAATTAGCCATGTAAACGGCTCTATGAAAACACCTTTTTCAGCGACACCCGTGTTACTGTATTCTTGCTTATCCATCATAAATTCTCTCTGTATTTGAAGTAATTTGGAAATAGAGACCAAATCCAGTCATCTTTATTTTCCTCTAGGATCTAGTACAATGTGTGGTACATAGAACAACATATTCAAGAAATGTATTTTTTTGGCTATGAAGAAGAGAAATTAACTCAATTAAGCCTCTAAATGGCTGCTCCTTAATCATCCGTAGTCTACACTAAATCAGTTTTGTGATTCTGTCATATTTCTGTGTCATTACATTGTTCTGCATAGCAGCAACATTCCTTTTGTTGTTTTTCCTCTTGAGTAGAAGCATTTGATCAAAAGATCTACAATTATAAACAAATATTTATCATCTTGACAAAAGAACATTATTATTCCATTCAGACAGCAACCCTTGTAACTGAGAGTTACAATAGAGATCTGCAGAAATAGTCCATGTAAGTTCCAGTCAAGGCATTTGTGGATTTATTGGAAATACTTTCAAAATGGCTCCAGTGGTATATGAGATAGTGATAATTGTTGGACAAAGCATTTATGGTTTTCTGCAGTCTTGACTACTTTAGAGAACTTAGTAATCAGCCAAAGTTACTCCCTATGAATGATTGCAGCCTTCTTTCAGGCATTCAGTGCAAGCCTCATTGATTCTCTTCATGATTTATTAAGCCAGGGCACTTTTGTGGTTAAGCGACAGAATTCAGATTTCACTGTAATATCTTTTGTATTGGTTTTTTAAAAACTTTATGTAAGAATATGAAGATGTACATTGTCTAAATTAAGTGTGTACTTATTCAAACAAATGTGACTTGTTTTCAGACAATTTTGAAACTGTTCATAGTTAATGCTTACATCAGATATAAAATTATTTGACTTTAAAGTATGATTAAAACATTTATGCAAATGGTTGCTTGTATTATGTATACTATTTTAACTAGGACTTGGTCGGAAAGAGAATAGTCTCATCAATAATGACCAAGAGCTGGGAGACCGGTGGGTTAGAATATTTGGGAAAGTCCATGGAAATAAGCACTTACCCTCCAAGAGGATTCTGTTTAAGGAGTTTGCTAGGCAATTGGCCTCAGAGGGATCTAAAAGCCAGGAGTGAAGACTCTACCATAACGAGGAGGAACAAGAAAGAAGCTATTTCCCTGGAAAAATAAAGGACAGGAGAATGAAGGATTTGGGTTCAGTAGAGCTTAAGTATTACCCAACGGACAGAGGAACAGCCCAACTCTATGCTGATACAAGAGGGTTGCAACAATTAGAAATGTAACATAAAGCAAGATCCTGGTCATAGTCAATGAAAAGTCCTGTTCTTAGTCCTGCTGTGTTAACATCTAAGTAAGATCAAAAACCTGGCTGAGTTGATCCTAAAAAGATAAATAGTAGCCCAGAGATTTTTTTTAACCCACCCTAGGCCCCAAGACAGTTCACCTTGTCACGAAGATAATTTTGAGTTAAAAAGCAATCAAACCCCAGCAGATTCAGGAAAAACTCTTTACCTCCACAACTGCCAAAAAGAATTTAGATCGAGGACCTGCTCCAAGATGAGAGCTATCACCATAGGTAAATTCACTAAGACATGAACTAGGTACAGTAGATAAAGAGGAACCTAGCAAGGCCTGTTTGATCAAAGTTCTCTATGTCCCAGTTTTTCTGAGTGGCCCAGCAAACATTTGTTTACCAAACATTAATTCTTTTTCTTCTTCCTCTGAATTGCATTTCTTCCCTTTGAAGTCCTAGAGCCCTACCCCCTTGTCCTTAGTTCAGAATGACCTATATACTTTCAAGTGGCCTGTCTTTGGAATTTCCACTTTTGTGTGGCTTCCTCATATATGTATGAAATTAAATTTGATTTTCTTCTATTAATCTGCCTCATGCCAACTTGATTCTTATTCCAGTTAAAAGGACCTTGGAAAGTCAGGAAATCCTTGCTCCTTGACACCTACCCAAGGGTTTTAGATTCTGTGGAAGAGCTAAATTTACATGAGGAAGTGAAATGACACCAGCAGAAAGGGTCAGTGTGCTGTTAAGAGCTGATAACTTGACAGACTCAGCATTCATTGCATTTACTGCCTCCATGAAGATTATAAAATCTAAGGGCTTTTAAAACAGAGGAGAAGGAGATTATAAGACTTCAGTGGCTATCTTGAGTTCCTTGTGTGAAAGTGTGCGGAAAGAACATACTTTTAGTTTGCAATGTGTTTTGTTTTATTTTTGTTTGTTTGTTGTTTGTTTTAGAAAGAATCCAAAGGAATCATGAATTTTCTGGCCTTTCCAACAAGATAGAGTGTTGGATAGAGAAAAGATTTGCACCTGAAGTAGAATAATAATGGAAGTGTCATTTTCATTGTCTTTAAATTATCAAGGGAGGGACGCCTGAGTGGCTCAGTCGGTTAAGCTTCTGCCTTCGGCTCAGGTCATGATCCGGGAGTCCCAACATTGAGCCCCGCATCAGGCTCCCTGCTCATCGGGCAGTGTGCTTCTCCCTCTGACCCTCCCCCTTCTTGTGCTCTCTCTCTTTCTCTCTCTCTCAAATAAATAAAATTATCAAGGGAATGAACTCACTACCTGGAAAAAGGAACTGAAGGAAAGAGAGAGGGAGAGACAGAAAGTGACAGAGACCCTTGTGGTCGTTTTCCCTCCCCTCTAAATACACATCACTATTTACCTTCATCACTGTATCACTCTGTGTCACTCTTTCGTTTACTGTGATTTTTTTTCTTTTAAAATGTTATTTTTTGGGATGAAGGGAACAATAAAAAAGAGAAAGTAGAAAATAATGCCTTGAAAATAAGTATTAGTAGCTTTAGTAGTGAAATGACTACCTTTTTCCTTCATCTTTCCCTACCTCCCTTAGCAATGTAAACCTGTGAAATCAATCCACAGCTGCACTTTTGTCTTTCCCCCGCCCCCCAGGTGTGAAGGAATCAGTGTCTGGCATAAGCACATAATTCAGAAATAAGATTTCTGAATGAGATCATTGCTTCTATGAAAAGGTTAATGAAACTAGGGCCTGCTGTGAAGAGCACATTACTTTATGCACAATAGATGTAGGGAGGTTTCATAATAAATTATAATTAGCCTTTTCATAATGCATTTCACAAATACCATTGATTTTGATAACCAGCTTCTTTGAGATACTCAATGTTTCACACCTCAAATATCTAAAACATAAACAGAATAAATCTGAACTGACCATTAGATCTAAGCTCTGCAAGAAACTCCAAATGTAGAATTAGTAGGAGCAAAATCAGACTGGGGACTCCTGAAATTTTTGTGAGTTTATAAACATTTTATAAACTGATTAATTTGCTTGCCCTTCTTGCCAGCCACCATGAGTTTTCCCTCTCCTCAGCAGTCACAAAGATGCAAATATAGTAGCCTCATTTTGGATGCAAAAAGATGAATCTAGGTCATTAAATAATTTATGCTCTTGGGGCAGATTTACACCCTTCTGAACTCTGTGGGAAGAAGCTCAAATCCTTGCTTAGGTTTTTGACTTCAGAGTGTGACCCTAGAGCCTGTGTCTTAAACTGCCTGAGTCTATTTTATCATCTGTAAAAGCAGAAGCAACAAAATCTATTATGCTATTCTTATGAATGTTGCTGCACATAACAAGGGTGCATGCAATACAGCTCGAATAGGTTAAAATTTTATAAAAACACAAGATAATGGGATTAATCTTGGCATTCCAAATCACTTATTTCTCTACACTGAGGCCACTTGAGTCTATTCCTGAAATATTATGAGAGCATTCTAAGGATATGAATTACTCCTGCCAGGCTAGAAAAAGACCTTAATGGGATGCCTGGGTGGCTCAATTGGTTAAGCGTCTGCCTTTGACTCAGGTCATGATCCCAGGGTCTTGGGATCGAGTCCCACATCAGGCTCCCTGCTCAGCAGGGAGTCTGCTTCTCCCACTGACTGCTGCTCCCCTGCTTGTGCTCATTCTCTCTCTCTGACAAATAAATAAATAAAATCTTAAAAAAAAAAGAAAAAGACCTTAATTATAGCAGTAAGAACAAAATCTTTATTCATTCAATAAATATTTGTTGAACACCTTACTATTAGGTACCAGGCATTGTATTAGTTGCTGAGTATGATGGTGAATGAAATAGACATAATCATTACCTTGATGGAGGTTACATCTCATGGTGAAGCAAACACTTTTATAAGAATTTCACTTAAATGATCCCCCCATGAGAAATAAGTTTTCCTATGAAGAGCAATTATATTTTTAATTTAGGCCTATGAACAATTCATAGAACCATAAGAAATTTAGAGTCATTCAATTTTCTTCTTTGGATTAGATCTTTGATGACAGTGTGTAGAGGAATAAAAGAATAGAAATCACAATACTACACACACACACACACACACACACACACACACACACACACTATTTATTTTTTTTTGCATTATTTGAATCTATATTTGGACAAAATTTTTCAGCTAACTTATTTCTACAGTCTGCCAAGACAAATATAAGGGGGCAAAAAGACATCGAGGCTGATTTATAGCTCAACAAAATCATCCCACTAGTAGAGATTCATCAAGATCAACTGAGTAATGGTCCCACCAAGTTAGTGAAGGCAAAATAGTGCTGACACAGCACATAGCACATCTTAAACTCGAGAATGATAGCTTTGAATTGGTGGAATTGATACCACTTTTACTCAGTAAAACCTCAATTCACTAGACATTAAAGGAAAGAAGGCTATGTCCATACCAGTTCTTCTGATTAACAAAAGGATAAGCAGAAAACTTTTTCTAGCAGAAATATTTCCACTTTCCTTCCTTAGTAAGTGTATAAATGATTTAATCTCTCATGACTCAGGTTCTTGCTTTGCTTCAAGTTCCTCAATTTATCTCCAAAGAGCCACTGAAGAAGCCACTTTACATTAAAGACAAAAATAACATTTAGAGGTATTTTATACTTTGTGAAAAACGTGGTTGATAATTTGGAAATAAAAGTTAGATGTGAGAGGTAACATAATGTAGTGGTTAATCAAGTACTATGAGGGCTTTGAGTTCAGTCTAACTCCCTAAATTCTTAAGTGTGTAATATTGGGTGATATGATACATCAGTTTCCTTATTGATAAAATTAGGAGGATCATATTATTTGCTTCATGAGGTTGGCATAAGGATCAAGTAAAGGAACATTTAGAAAGGACATTGTCTTAGGACATGGCTGCATCAATTTAGCCTATGTAAGTGTTTATTAAATGGGTAATACACAGAGACAAACAATTTTCTTAGGTGACTCATAAATGGGTTCTGAAGCTGAATGAAAACAAAACCAAATAGGCTTTAAAACATATTTTGAATAAGAACGGTGTCATTAGAACAAGTAAATGACCCCTCCAAAGGTGGCCACTTAGAGGAAAACATTAATTTGAATGTGTAAGTAGAAGCATGCTTCTTAAAAGCTATTTTATTTCTCTTGAATTCCACCCTATATGATGGCCTAGATCTGTCTGCTAATCATATCAAAGATTTCTTGTTGTTGTTCAACTTCTTCTGGAAGAGGAAGGGAGCTTTGAAATCCGCTGATGAAAATGAGATCCACTACATTAGACACAATAAAGGGTTCTTCTTTTTTCAAATTAACAAAATGTCATTAGCTTTGCACCTAAAGTCAAAAATGAAAAAGATAAAATACAGTTATTAGGAATCAGAGCTAGAACTCATGAAAAATATATGGAAATATAGGAAGACCAGAATTACTTAGCCCTTGCGGGGCGGGTGGTTAATATTCCGCAGAGGGCTTTCTTGTTAAAAACAACACTGTATGTCACAATTCATATGACTTAGAAAATATTGGAACTTTTAGTGTCAACTTGAAGAATCAGAATTTTGGAAGCTTCATTCTAAGATTCAATTGTGAGGAATTGGCAAATTTAGAAATAGTTTGTATTTTAATTTCTTAGGGGATGTTTTCCTGCTGCCAGGGAGCCACAGGGAAAATGACAATTTATTGAAATAATTGTCAGGGGAGAACAGGGGAGGGGTGTTAGAGACTTTTTGTTTGTTATAAAACAATAAATAATCAACTTTCTTTTATTTTGCTTTTATTTTTATTTGACATATTAGTCTGTGGTTTTATCACTGGCAGATCCAGACTTAATTGGAGACTTAAAATTTAGAAATGATATGTACACTTTATCATGTAAAGATATCAACACATGAAGACTATTCTAAAGGAAGTAACAATACTGAGCTCAGGGGGCTGGAAACTGTTAGTGGATTTAATGATTGTCAATTTGCCCAGCCTGCCCAACAAATAAAGTCTGACTGTGAGGCATAGCTAATAATGCTGACATCATATCCGATCATTTTGTCTCCCCTCATTCCCTCTGCCCAAACCACTCTGATCTCATTGCTTTCTTGAAATCACCAAAAATCCAAAAATATATATACACACATATATAGGAATTAGGTCACACAGCTGTGGAGATGCAAATCAAAAATCTTCAGGGTGGATTAGCAGGCTGGAGACCCAGGGAACAGATGCAGTTTAAGTTCAAAGGAGATCTGTTGGCAGAATTCCTTCTTTCTGGGGAGGCCAGTCTTTGTTCTATTAAGGCTTTCAACTGATTGGCTGAGGTCCACCCACATCATGGGGAATAATAGGCTTTACTCAAAGTCCACTGATTTAAATGTAACTCTTATCCAAAAGCGTCTTCACAGATATATCTAGAATAACATTTGATCAACTGTCTGGGCACTGTTACCTAACCAATTTGACACAACAATTAATGATCACATCTGTTATATCCCACTCATGACCATTGCACCTGTAACCATGATATTCCCTCTCCAGCCATCTGTGCAACACACTCCCTCCTCTTCTGGTCTTCTCTATCCTCTGCTCCATGGTACTTACCACTACTTCACCGATAATATACCCACTTGTTTGTTTTTTTGTATGTTGGTTTTTGTGGAGGGCCCATTTTTCCTATTAAAATGAAATCAGAGATGTTTGTTTTGTTCACTGTTGCTAACTTCTCACATATAGGCACTCAAGCATTCATTAAAAAATAATAATGAATGAACATATGTACCACATTGTCTTCAATTAACTCATTTATTAAAGGAAAATACCAAACTGCTTCATTAAATAGAATGGTGGTATTTCATACAAATTTTGAGGAATAAATCAGACAACTCTCTTCAATAGACTATATTGTCAATCTGTGCCACTAGGTCCATAGTTTAAGCTATGCAAAGAGTGTCTCCCAAGGAGAAAACCCTGTTAGAAACTCTGTACTCCCCCAACAATTCTCTGCTTTATCTCAAATACATCTATCAGTTAGAATTAGAATAATTGATTGCCAGGGTCACAACTTGAGCTGGCTTCAGCAAAAGTAGGATCGTGCTGGCTATTATTAGTGGAGAAGAACAAAAGTTGTAGTTGATTTAAAAATTAATCAACTAGATCCAGGAGCTCAAAAAATGTGATTAAGAATAAGCATTACACTCTGCAAATCTCAGCTCATTTTTTCATTCTGTCCTAAGTCAGGTACTGCTTTGTGGTGGCCTTCATGCACACAGCTCATCTGGCAGAAGAGAAGAAACATAAAACACCTCTTTTTTTTTTAGTCCCTCCAGACAACACTTCAGGATTTGCTCTGATTGAGGTAATATAAATTCTATGTCCATCTCTGAAACAATTTCTGTTTATGTAAGAGGCAGTGCTCAGCTGAGCCAGGCCTGCTTCACATTCTCTACTGGTGTTGGGCATCAAGCAAGCTCTGCTGAAGTGGCATCATCTCAGAATGGAACAAGTGAATTTTTTAAAATAAGCTTCCTATTTTAAAACAGTCTTAGATTTTTAAAAAAATTGCAAAGGTAGTGAAGAGAGTTCCCATATACCCTATACCCAGTGTCCCCTGTTACTAACATCTTATATTAATCTGGTACCTTTGTTACAATTAATGTGCCAATATTGATACATTATTATTATTATTATTATTTCTGAGAGTGAGAGAGAGAGAGAGCAGGGGGACAGGCAGAGGGGAAGGGAGTGAGAAACCCAAGCAGACTCCAAGCTGTGCATGGAACCGGACATGGGGTTCAATCTCACAACGCAGAGATAATGACCTGAGCTGAAAACAAGAGTCAGACACTTAACCCACTGAGCTACCCAGGCGCCCCTTGATACATTATAAAGTCCACATTTATTCAGATTCCTTCAGTTTTATCAAATGTTCTTAGTCCATTCCAGGATCCCATCCAAGACAGTGCATTACATTTAGTTGTCACGTCTCCTTAGGCTACTCTTGACTGAGACATTTCCTCAGGTCTTTTTTTGATCACCTTGATAGAGCACTGATAAACTATTTTCTAAAATATTTCTCACCTGGGATTTATTTGATATTCTCTCATGATTAGAATGGGGATATAGGTTCCTGGAAGGCAGACCACAGAGGTAAATTGCCATTTCAATACATCATATCAAGGGATATAATATCAACCTAACATATCACTATTGCTGTTACCCTGATCACCTGGCTGAGGTGGTGTTTGAGATATTGCGCTCTAAGGAAGTCACTATGCTCAGCTCAGGTGTAGGGAGTTATGATGCTCCACCTTTTTGAAGACAGCGTATCTCTATAAATTATTTCGTATTCTTCTGCATAGGATATTTGCCTATCCTCCCCCATTTGTTTATTTATTCAATCATTTATTCATATCAGTATAAACCCATAGATATTTATTTTATGCTTACATTATAGTCTAATAATACATTATTTATTTTGTTGTTCAAATAGTTCCAGCTGTCGCCACTGAGAGCTCTTTCCATTGGCTCCAGTGTCCTTTTGACATAATTCCAACACTGTGGGATTTTCTTCAGTATTTTCTTGTTTTATGATGTTACACAATGCTGTAAAAGTGGATTTTTAAGGACAGTCTGGAACTATGATCAGAAAAATGGTGAATGCATATATGCCCCAAAAAGTCCACCTGAGTTTGTTGTGTATCAAACCCTTTATATAATATTAGACCAAGAAAATTTCTATGAAATGAGCTCAGATTCTGTTCTATGATGTATGATCCCAGTCTAGTGTTGGGTTTCTCCACCCAGTCATGCTCTGATTCCTACCAATGATTCAGAACAATGACAGTTTATCTTACCTGCAGTCCCTCAATCTGAAGTCGCTTTCTTTCAGGAGCATATATTTACAGTTTTTTAGCCAAAGACTATTGTCTCTTAGAAAACTTCTATCATCTACAAACAAAATATTTTCCAGTTTAGTGCTATTTGAATGCATTTTTATGTGTTAAAATAGTAATTAATGCTTGTTATAATTTCCTACTGGTTTCAGAAAGGTCTTAACATTATTTATTACTTTGGAGCCAGTTGAAAGAGAGGTGCAATATGTTGGTACAAGCAAGATGACAGAGGAGTAGGAGACCTGGATTTTGTCTGGTCTCAGGAATTCAGCTGAATAGGGATCAAACCATTCTGAACACCTACGAACTCAACAGGAGATCGAAGAGGAGAGTAGCAACAACTCTCTGAACAGAAAAGCGACCACTTTCTGGAAGGTAGGACGTGCGGAGAAGTGAATCTGAGGCGATATTCGGGAGGATAGACGGCAGGGGAGGGGGCCTCCGTCGGCCGCTTCTGGCAAGTGATGGAGCCGCGGAGCACAAAATCGGACCTTTTAGAAGTTGGCTCCACTGAGGGACATCGCTCCAGTGGCTAAGCGGGAGGTGGAACCCTCACGGGACAGTGTGGTCTCAGGACCCTCCGGGTCACAGAAAGACTGGGGGTGCCTGAATACAGCAGAGCTCCCAGGTATTGGAGCGGGGAAGCTAGCTGCAGAACAGAGACAAGGCGTGGGCTCTCAGCTCAGGGTTGCCATAAACTGTGATCCACGGCCCAGTCGGGCTACTGCTCCTCCAGCAGGGACCCAACAAGCGGCAGATCCGCGGAGACTCCCCTTCCTCCCCCGGGAGGAGCGGCGCGGGAGCGCACCGCATGGATCTGCTGGGTTTGGAGACTCCACATGGGGTCGGGTGCCAGAGATAGAAACGATCGGTCACAGGCCGGGTGAGCACGGAGTGCGGCCGGAGACCAGGGACACGGGAGTGACTGACTGCTTTTCTCTGGGGGCGCACTGAGGAGCGGAGCCCCGAGTTCTTGCCTCCTCTGGGAAGGAGATTGGGAGGCCGCCATTTTCACTGTCGTCCTCCAAAGCCATACGGAAACCTTGCAGGGAACAAAAGCTCCTGAGAGCAAACCCGAGCAGCTTCCTTAGCCCGGACCGACAAGGGCGGGCAATTCCGCCTCCGGCAAAGACATTTGGGAACCACGGCAACAGGCCCCTCCCCCAGAAGATCAGCACAAACAGCCAGCAAGCCAAGACCAAGTTTAGCGATCAAGGAGAACGGGAGAACTCCAGCGCTAGGGGAATACTGCACATAGAATTCATGGCTATTTTTTACCATGATTCATTAGTTTTTCAAAGTTAATTATTTAACTGTTTTTTTTAATTTCTCTTTTTCCCTTTTTCAACCAACATCTTATCAATCCCTTTTTTTAAAAAAACATTTTTTATTTTTCATTTTTAGAGTCATATTTTATCCCTTCATAGTAGTTACCCTTATTTTTGGCATATATATATATATATATATATATATAAGTTGTTCTCTCTTTAAAATTTTGAGATACAGTTTCTTCTAACAGATCAAAATATACCCTAAATCACTAGTGTATGGCTTTGTTCTAGTCTCCTGCCTGATCACATTCTCTCCCTCCCCCCTTTTCTTTTAAATCTTCTTCTTTCTTTTTTCAAACAACTTCTTATCGTATCAATTCCTTTTATAAAATCTTTTATAATTTTCATCTTTACAGTCATCTTCCATCCCTTCATTGTATCAACCCTTATTTTGTACATATATAAGTCTTTCTTCCTTTAAAATTTTAGGAGGCACTTTTTTCTAACAGACCAAAGTACACCCAAAATCTAGTGTGTGACACTGATCTATGCACTAGCCTGATCATATTTGATCATATTCGGTTTTTTTTGTATTGTCCTGTTTTTGTTTTTAATCTTTTTCTTTTTGTTTTTTTTTTCTTTCTTTTCTCCTTCTTTTTTCTTTTTTCCCTATCTTTTCCCCTGGTTTCAGGTCTTTTCTGATTTGTATAGAGTATATTTCCTGGGGATGTTGTTAACCTGTTAGCATATTGTTCTCGCATTCATCTCTTCTCCTCTGGACAAAATGACAAGACGAAAAAAATCACCTCAGCAAAAAAAACAAGAGATAGTACCGTCAGCCAGGGACCTACTCAATACGGACATTAGTACAATGTTGGACCTAGAGTTCAGAATCATGACTTTAAAGATACTAGCTGGGCTTGAAAAAAGCATGGAAGTTATTAGAGAAACACTTTCTGGAGAAGTAAAAGAACTAAAATCTAACCAAATCGAAATCAAAAAGGTTATTAATGAGGTGCAATCAAAAATGGGGGCACTAACTGCTAGGATAAATGAGGCAGAAGAGAGAATCAGCGATATAGAAGACCAAATGATGGAAAATAAAGAGGCTGAGAAAAAGAGAGAGAAACAACTACAGGATCACGAAGGCAGATTTGAGAGATAACCCATATGATAAGACAAAACAACATTAGAATAATTGGGATCCCAGAAGACGAAGAAAGAGAGAGAGGGGCAGAAGGTATATTGGAGCAAATAATAGCAGAGAACCTCCCTAATGTGAGGAAGGAAACAGGGATCAAAATCCAGGAGGCACAGAGAACCCCTCTCAAAATCAATATAAATAGGTCAACACCCTGACATCTAATAGTAAAACTTACGAGTCTCAGAGACAAAGAGAAAATCCTGAAAGCAGCTTGGGAGAAGAGATCTGTAACCTACAATGGTAGAAATATTAGATTGGCAACAGATCTATCCACAGAGACCTGGCAGGCCAGAAAGGACTGGCATGATATCTTCAGAGCACTAAACGAGAAAAATATGCAGCCAAGAATACTATATCCAGCTAGGCTGTCATTGAAAATTGAAGGAGAGATAAAAAGCTTCCAGGACAAACAAAAACTAAATGAATTTGCAAACACAAAACAAGCCCTCCAAGAAATATTGAAAGGGGTCCTCTAAGCAAAGAGAGAGACTAAAAGCAGCACAGATCAGAAAGGAACAGAGACAATATACAGTAACAGTCACCTAGAGGCAATACAATGGCACTAAATTCTTACCTTTCAATAGTTACCCTGAATGTAAATGGGCTAAATGCCCCAATCAAAAGACACAGGCTATCAGATTGGATTAAAAAACAAGACCCATCGATATGCTGTCTGCAAGAGACTCATTTGAGACCCAAAGACACCCCCAGGTTGAAAGTGAGGGGGTGGAAAACCATTTACCATGCTAATGGACACCAAAAGAAAGCTGGGGTGGCAATCCTTATATCAGACAAACTAGATTTTAAAACAAAGACTGTAATAAGAGATGAGGAAGGATACTATATCCTACTTAAAGGGTCTATCCAACAAGAAGATCTAACAATTGTAAATATCTATGCCCCGAACATGGGAGCAGCCAATTATATAAGGCGATTAATAAAAAAGCAAAGAAACACATTGACAGCAATACAATAATAGTGGGGGACTTTAACACCCCCCTGACTGAAATGGACAGATCATCTAAGCAAAAGATCCACAAGGAAATAAAGATTTTAAATGACACACTGGACCAAATGGACTTCACAGACATATTCAGGACATTCCATCCCAAAGCAACAGAATACACATTCTTCTCTAGTGCCCATGGAACATTCTCGAGAACTGATCACATCCTAGGTCACAAATCAGGTCTCAACCAGTACCAAAATATTGGGATTATTCCCTGCATATTTTCAGACATCAATGCTTTGAAACTAGAACTCAATCACAAGAGGAAAGTTGGAAAGAACAAAAATACATGGAGGCTAAAGAGCATCTTACTAAAGAATGAATGGGTCAACCAGGAAATTAAAGAAGAATTAAAAAATTCAGGGAAACCAATGAAAATGAAAACACAACTGTTCAAAATCTTTGTGATACAGCAAAAGCGGTCCTGAGAGGAAAGTATATAGCAATACAAGCCTTTCTCAAGAAACAAGAAAGCTCTCAAATACACAACCTAACCCTACACCTAAAGGAGCTAGAGAAAAAACAGCAAATAAAGCCTAAACCCAGCAGGAGAGGAGAAATAATAAAGATCAGAGCAGAAATCAATGAAATAGAAACCAAAAGAACAGTAGAACAGATCAACGAAACTAGGAGCTGGTTCTTTAAAAGAATTAACAAGATTGATAAACCCCTGGCCAGACTTATCAAAAAGAAAAGAGAAATGACCCAAATCAACAAAATCATGAATGAAAGAGGAGAGATCACAACCAAACCAAAGAAATACAAACAATTATAAGAACATATTATGAGCAACTCTATGCCAGCAAATTAGATAACCTGGAAGAAATGGGTGCATTCCTAGAGATGTATCAACTAACAAAATTGAACCAGGAAGAAATAGAAAACCTGAACAGACCTATAACCACTAAGGAAATTGAAGCAGTCATCAAAAATCTCCCAACAAAAATAGTCCAGGGCCAGATGGCTTCCCAGGGGAATTCTATCAGACATTTAAAGAAGAATTAATACCTATTCTCCTGAAACTGTTCCAAAAAATAGAAATGGAAGGAAAACTTCTGAACTCATTTTATGAGGCCACCATTACCTTGATCCCAAAACCAGACAAAGACCCCATCAAAAAGGAGAACTACAGACCAATATCTTTGATGAACATGGATGCAAAAATTCTCACCAAAATACTAGCCAATAGGGTCCAACAATACATTAAAAGGATTATTCACCATGACCAAGTGGGATTTATCCCTGGGCTGCAAGGCTAGTTCAACATCTGCAAATCAATCAACGTGATACAATACATTAACAAAAGAAAGAACAAGAATCATATGATCCTCTCAATAGATGCAGAAAAAGCATTTGACAAAGTACAGCATCCTTTCTTGATCAAAACTCTTCAGAGTATAGGGATAGAGGGTACATTCCTCAGTATCATAAAAGCCATCTATGAAAAACCTACAGCGAATACCATTCTCAATGGGGAAAAGCTGAGAGCTTTTCCCCTAAGGTCAAGAACACGGCAGGGATGTCCACTATCACCACTGCTATTCAACATAGTATTAGAAGTCCTAGCCACAGCATTCAGACAACAAAAAGAAATCAACGGCATCCAAATTGGCAAAGAGGAAGTCAAACTCTCACTCTTTGCAGATGATATGATACTGTATGTGGAAAACACAAACGACTCCACCCCAAAACTGCTAGAACTCCTACAGGAATTCAGTAAAGTAGCAGGATATAAAATCAATGCACAGAAATCAGTGGAATTCCTATACACCAACAAGACAGAAAAGAGACAAATCAAGGAGTCGATCCCATTTACACTTGCACCCAAAACCATAAGATACCTAGGAATAAGTCTAACCAAAAAGGCAAAGGATCTGTACTCAGAAAACTATAAAATACTCATGAAAGAAATTGAAGAAGACACAAAGAAATGGGAAAACGTTCCATGCTGATGGATTGGAAGAACTAACATTGTGAAGATGTCAATGCTACCTAGAGCAATCTACACATTCAATGCAATCCCCATCATAATACCATCCACTTTTTTCAAAGAAATGGAACAAATAATCGTAAAATTTGTATGGAACCAGAAGAGACCCTGAATAGCCAGAGGAATATTGAAAAAGAAAAGCAAAGCTGGTGGCATCACAATTCCAGACTTCCAGCTCTATTACAAAGTTGTCATCATCAAGACAGTATGGTACTGGCACAAAAACAGACACATAGATCAATGGAACAGAATCGAGAGGCTAGAAATGGACCCTCAACTCTATGGTCAACTAATCTTTGACAAAGCAGGAAAGAATGTCCAATGGAAAAAAGACAATCTCTTCAACAAATGGTGTTGGGAAAATTGGACAGCCACCTGCAGAAGAATGAAACTGGACCATTTCCTTACACCACACACAAAAATAGACTCAAAATGGTTGAAAGACCTAAACGTGAGACAGGAGTCCATCAAAATCCTGAAGGAGAACACAGGTAGCAACCTCTTCGACCTCAGATGCAGCAACTTCTTCCTAGAAACATCGCCAAAGGCAAGGGAAGCAAGGGCAAAAATGAACTATTGAGATTTCATCAAGATAAAAAGCTTTTGCACAGCAAAAGAAACAGTCACAAAACGAAAAGACAACCGACAGAATGGGAGAAGATATTTGCAAATGACATATCAGATAAAGGGCTAGTATCCAAAATCTATAAAGAACTTATCAAACTCAACACCCAAAGAATAAATAATCCAATCAAGAAATGGGCAGAAGACTGAACAGACATTTTTCCAAAGAAGACAACCAAATGGCCAACAGACACATGAAAAAGTGCTCAACATCGCTCGGCATCAGGGAAATCCAAATCAAAACCTCCATGAGATACCACCTCACACCAGTCAGAATGGCTAAAATGAACAAGTCAGGAAACGACAGATGCTGGCGGGGATGTGGAGAAAGGGGAGCCCTCCTACACTGTTGGTGGGAATGCAAGCTGGTGCAGCCACTCTGGAAAACAGTATGGAGGTTCCTCAAACAGTTGAAAATAGAGCTACCATATGATCCAGCAATTGCACTACTGCGTATTTACCCCAAAGATACAAATGTAGGGATCCGAAGGGGTACGTGCACCCCAATGTTTATAGCCGCAATGTCCACAATAGCCAAACTGTGGAAAGAGCCAAGATGTCCATCGACAGATGAATGGATAAAGAAGAAGTGGTATATATACACAATGGAATATTATGCAGCCATCAAAAGGAATGAGATCTTGCCATTTGCAACGACGTGGATGGAACTGGAGGGTGTTATGCTGAGTGAAATAAGTCAATCAGAGAAAGACATGTATCATATGACCTCACTGATATGAGGAATTCTTAATCTCAGGAAACAAACTGAGTGTTGCTGAGTGGTGGGGGGTGGGAGGGATGGGGTGGCTGGGTGATAGACATTGGGGAGGGTATGTGCTATGTGAGCCCTGTGAATTGTGCAAGACTGTTGAATCACAGATCTGTACTTCTGAAACAAATAATGCAAGATATGTTAAGAAAAAAGAAAAAGAAGAAGATAGCAGGAGGAGAAGAATGAAGGGGAGTAAATTGGAGGGGGAGACGAACCATGAGAGACGATGGACTCTGAAAAACAAACTGAGGGTTCTAGAGGGGAGGGGGGTGGGGGGATGGGTTAGCCTGGTGATGGGTATTAAGGAGGGCACATTCTGCGTGGAGCACTGGGTGTTATGCACAAACAATGAATCATGGAACACTACATCAAGAATTAATGATGTAATGTGTGGTGATTAACATAACAATAAAAAATTAAAAAATAAATAAATATATGTTGGTATATACAAAAAAAAAGAAAGAAAAAAGGTGCATCTCTGGATTCCTTGTTGATGGGACTGCTTTCATAGAAATCTGTATTTCTGAGACAGTTGTTAAGTTCTGTGTATATAGTATTCCCACAATTGCATGAGTCTCCAAGGCCATGTTTTCCCAGTATCAACAACCTGTGGGCTTCTAGCCACATTGCAAAATTCATCTCTGTGCCTTTCTTCTTTTGTGTGTGTCTCTCTCTGAGTATCTTCACATTAATTCTTGGTTGATGGCTTATAGGGCTTCATTCCTTTTTTGAGATCTGTTGACAACATCCCATGGATGACTGACCTGAGGTGCTCTTGTTATCTATAGCCAACAGGAAAGATCCTACTGTTCCTTAAGGCCAGCTTCTTCAAAGAGGTTTACCAGAGTGAGGCAATTAAAAAACAGTGATCAAAGAATAGTGTGTGTGTGTGTGTGTGTGTGTGTGTGTGTGTGTAATTGATACTTTGAACAAGACAGTATCATATTATGGGATCAAAAAAAAAAAAAAAATCTTTTGTTTTCACTTTAGAATTGACCCAACAGGGGCACCTGGGTGGTGCAGTCGGTTAAGTGTTGCACTCTTGGTTTTGGCTCAGTCATGATCTCAGGGCTGTAAGAACAAGCCCCAGGTAGTGCTCCAAGCTCAGTGCAGAGTCGCCTTGGGTTTCTCTCTCCCTCTGCCCCTCCCCCCCGCTTTCTCCCTCTCTCTCAAATAAATAAATCTTTTTAAAATAAAATAAAATTGGCCCAAGAGCACTAATTTTTGGGGTAGGAAGCAGGACGGTTACACTTCCCATAGCCTTGAATAAAGATTCAGGAAAATTCTGTGATTTCTGCTATCACTGAAGGGTGTCCATGAGACACTGAATATCACAAACACAATTTCAATTAATTCCAATTAGAGAGCCCCATGTAACAAATCTTCACAATTTACTGTGGTGGATAGTCAGCTACCAGAATGAGAGTCATGATTAACAAACTCATCAAATCTTTTAGAAATATTCTCCCTGAAGTAAAAAGCAACATGAGCAAACCTAAAAGTTAGTTGACAATAATAATTTAATTCATAGAAATATGAAGAAAGTGAAAAAAATTTGAAATCCCAGTTAAATCCTTTTATCTTCCTCAACCAGTTTAAAACCCTTCAATGACTCCTTAATATCAAAAGAATTGTGGTCAGCTTGTCTTGGAGGCTATAGAAGATTGACATGATTTGGCTCTTGAATTCCTCTCTATCTTCATTTCTCACCAAAACTTTCTCTGTATTCTTTTGTCATATAGAACTGCTTGCAGTTCTCAAAACTCAACATGTTATTTCAAAGCTGTCTTTTCTATCATGCTGTTTCCGCTACTTGGAATGTATCACTTCTAATACAATATAGCCATTAAAAATCTCAACTTATGATTGCTGCATATTTAGAACCTTGGCTATCCCATTATGTTCTGTTTTTCATTTATTATGTTTTATTCATTGTTATATCCTAAGTGTCTAGTAAAGTGTATAGCACCTTCCAGACACAAAATGAATGCTTGTTGAATGTGTAATCGAATCCAATCCTTAAAAATTGAAAAAAGAGATAAACCAAGACCAGGCATATGACTATAGGAGAGAATTAAAATAAAATAACAAAGGCAGTATGGCCTGTTATATAAATGTAACAAAATGCATACTTAACTACTGATATTAATGTAACACTTGTACCTACAGTAGGTTGAGTGGTGCCCCTCAAAACTCTGTACTCGACTAAAACCTCAGAATTTGACCATATTTGGAAATGGGGTCTTTGCAAATGTGACTGAACTAAAAGGAGGTCATACTGGATTAAGTTGGGCCCAAATCCAATGTGCAGTGTCCTTGTAATAGGATAAGAGACAGAGAAACAGAGGGAAGAAGTCCATTTGAAGATGAAGGCAGAGATTGGAATGATGCAGCTCTAAGGCATAGACTGCCACCAGAAAGTAGAAAGAGAAAATGGAGGATTCTTCCCTAGAACTTTCAGAGGAAGCATGGTCTTGCTGATAGCTTGATTTTGGACTTACAGCCTCCAGAAATGTGGGGAATAAATTTCTACTTTTTAAGGCACCCGGTTTGTGGTAATTTGTATAGCATCCCTTCTAAAACTAATATAATACCTAAGAAGTAATTGAAAGAAGTGATTATACCTGATACAGATTTTCATTATTAAAGTGAATTTGGGGGATGCCTAGGTGTCTCAATCAGTTGAGCGTCTGCCTTCAGCTCAGGTTGTGATCCCAGGGTCCTGGGACTGAGTCCCACATCAGGCTCTTTGATCAGTGGAGAGCCTGCTTTTCCCTCTGTCTGTCACCCTCCCCCCACCGGCTTGTGCTCACTCTTTCTTTCTCTCTGACAAACAAATAAATAAAATCTTTAAAAAAATAAAGTGAATTTTCTCACAGTTTTGTTCATGTATACCTGTATAAATAACACTGCGTAATAACATCCTTTGGTGATATGTACTGCTTAGCCCTCAACCCTCATTTGAACCCTGACATGTAAATTCCTTACAAGCCAGACAGTCCAGATCTTCTTCCTAAAAGCCATAATTCCTGACTCTGATGGCTAATCCCACCCATTCCTAATGCCTAGATAGTCTTATATTTCTTATATTTCCTTATATTTTTCCCCCACAGATCCTCAATCCATCCCCTCCCAGGTGTAACCGTCTGGAAAGTCTTTAAAAATTCTGTATGTTCTGTAATTTTTCTCTGAGGTAGCATACTTTACAAACTCATTTTTCTTTCCAAAGTCTCATTCCTTTTCTTTCCTCCTGCCTCTGATGTTGCAGTTAAAACATTTTCTTACCTTTCAGCCAGTAATACCATGCTGTTCGACACTCAAAAGCTGAAATACCACCAATGGAAGAAGCAGAGACTAATGAAAGAAAAAGAAAAAAAAAAAAAAGGAGGAATGATTGGAAGCTGGAAGTTTTGATAAAAACTTTGCTAAAAATCACAATTCCAAAGAGGACTGCTCTTTTGTTGTCAACACTGCTATGAAAAATACAAATGGCAAGAGAGGAGGTATTGGGGGTCTTGTTGCTCTTCATGTACCAAGCTCAAAGAGGGCATGTGAGGGTGAGGAGGCTCTCAGAGGAGGGCTTGCTAACTCCAGGAGCCCACTTTAACTCTGCAAATGGCTGATTAGGTATCCAGACTAATGCTCCTGCTTAGGAGCTCTAAGAAGGTAGGGCAGCATGTAAAGTTCATCAGACAAACATTAAAGAGTTAATAAGAGAGTGAAGAATTAGAAATCTTCTGAAAATCAAGAGAGGCAAAAACCACAGAGACAAGCCCAACATTTGGGGCTGCTTAGAGCTACATTTGGTACTTTGTAAGAAATTGCAGAGGTAAGTCTTTTTGTTATTAGTCCAAAGCTTGCAGCTGCCACCTTTTCTTAACCATGTACTTCCAATATATGCCTAGGCTATGGAAAACAAAAGGTGGAGTTCTCTTCTATGATCTCACAGAAAGAGGACACACACACACACACACACACACATAGGAAAGTAGGAAAAGACATATGAAAAATAAAATAAAAATTAATAGACTATATTAAAATTCACTGGCTCATTATTAACTTAAGTAATAGAAAGATTAAATTCTGTCTGATGTCCCCAATTTGAGGTAGGTACAGAAAAGTGAACTTTACTTTTGTAAAACCACTCCAGCTTCAGTGTACTGAATGAATAAAGCAATACTGTGGACGTACCCGTTTTTTTAGAGCCAACAGATCCAAGCACAGCACCAGCCTCAACTCATACCAAATAAATATCTATTGAATAGAAAGTAAAATTGCATGGTAATGTTTGTAATTATTTCATAAACCACTAAAAGATGCCCTCAAGATCTTCAAATGCATAGACCAAGTAGCCTGGGCTCTTTCTCAGAGCCACTTTTGGGACTCCAGCTGGGGCACTGTGGTGACTTACTGACACTATTTCAGAAAAGAACATGGATTCATCAGGAATCCAATTTGTTGGAGGTTAATAACATTTAGCATTTGCCTGCAGAGGTCTGTT
This sequence comes from Zalophus californianus, assembly GCF_009762305.2. Lineage (NCBI taxonomy): Eukaryota > Metazoa > Chordata > Mammalia > Carnivora > Otariidae > Zalophus > Zalophus californianus. The sequence continues at coordinate 109,238,524 of NC_045597.1, forward strand.
AGCATAGGATTTAGAAAATGTGGATAACTTAGACACTGATGAAAGGGAAGCTAAAGAATGCCAAATTCAGGTGTTGCTCCTTCAATGAGCAATTTCTATTAAGAAACGACTGTAAAGAGGCTCTGAGTATAGTTATTAGGAAAAGCATGAGACCCTAGAAACACCATACTTTCCTAAACTGAGAAACTAGACATGGCATGTTATTAACATTTTCACATTTTGAAATGGGGTTTTTATTTATTTCCTGACATTCTATTGAGACAAGGTTAGGTCTTCAGTTTTCTTCCCTGTATTATAAACAAAAGGGTACTCTGCAAATGCAAAAAGGAGTCGAAACTGATAAGATTCAGCATTTGTATCTTTAATAACATGTTAAGAATTAGCTAAACATATTGATAGCGCTGGGAAAGTTATACAGAGAATTTATACCATTCTAAATGGTTCTAAATAAAATACAAGGGGTTATATTCAAAAATAGAAAAATAATTGATTTCAGTATCAAACTTGAAATTCACAAAGCAAAGTAATATATTCTATAACTACTCGAAATACTTAATTGCAATTATACAATGATATTGGAAAAAAACATACTAATGTCCTGTATTATTGAAGAATATTAATGTTTACAAGTTAACACAGAAAGAAATACAGAGTTTGACATAGTGACTGACTTCAATTATTATTCAACACATTGACCAAGCACTACCAAAATTCTGCTAAGCAAACTTTATTGAATATCTGTCTTAAAAATGCTTAAACCAATAAGAAAGACAAAGTTTATTTGACTTGTAGTCAGATTCTAGTTCTACTTTCACTTTTTCTACAGGCTAAATAATTACAATTAACCACTGATTAATGTTGTAGTTAATGAGAAATTAAAGCATTCTTCAATTTTCTCCCTAAATCGAAAGCAACATTTAGCTAAAATATATTTCATTGTTGACAGGAAAAGCAGAATAGTGAGCAAATATTTGTTTAAGATTAAATGTTAATTTCAATCCTTTTTGTTTTAATACAAAAGTGTATTTTAAGTCCTTGAGATTTTTTCCAGGAGTATCAATATTTTAAAACTACATTGTAATTTGTTTTATTCTAAAAAGAAGGTGATGAGATTTCACTGAATCGTTCAAGACATTATTTTTTTCCAAATAAAAATCCATTATAATCAAAACAAAATCTTTGGAGAAACTGACACAATCTTTAAAATAATATATTTACCTTCTATTTTATTTTCTTTCTTCAACAGCTGTTTTAATTGCATTGTTTAAAACCATTTTAACTGGTATAAAGTTGAGGAAGAAAATGTGAGAAAAAATTTGAGAGATTTTGAAGATCAAGTTTATCTATAAGAGCAACAATTTTAATTATCACAAGAAACTGTTGAGTTCTAGCTCAATTAATTGAAGAAAGATCATTATATTAAGAAAGTCTCTTCATTGTAACTTCTATAAACTTCGACAGAATTAACTGTTTTCCAAGCAAATTGGTTAACTAATTCCAGTGACAGGGTTAGATGAATGGAAAACTTACACGAACACCATTCTTTAGCACCGAAATCTCTTGTCACTATCAATTCCACCATATCACCTATCTTAACAGAGGACCTATTCATTATGTGGGTCAGGAGAAGAGTTAAAAACATGAAGGACTAAACTGATCATGTTTTCTTTCCAGTGTCTTTGTTTCCTTTTGTGTCTTCACTACAAAGTGAGCAAGGTTGAGGAATGGTAGTATACTTTTAATCTTCTATATTTATATTTATTTACCAATTTCAGTGGATTATCCAGTCCGATGCTGGTAAGTTTTGATGTGGGAAAGATTTACATTTGATGTCCTTGCACATTCTTAGATCACCTTTCTTTTCTTAGCTTATTATTTTATCAAGTGCCTGAGACCTTCATTCCGCTCACTGGTACCCAGAATTCCCCATTGTAATACCCAAGTAGCATTTCCTCTTAAAGTAGAACTATGCTTTTCAAAAACTGCATACTTCACAATTATTCTTACAGAAGATAGGATTTGAGTCCCAAAGATGTTCAACATCTTGCCAGAGAGATCACTCTACAGGGATATTTTTCATGATTATCAGATCCCAAACTATGTACCTTCTACTTACTCTCTTATATTCTGTACTTTGATTAGAGGAAAAGAACAGGTCAGTGAAATGCTTTAGGGAGATGATTCTATACACCTCCAGAGGGTGCCATTCCCAACAGAGAATATATGAATAGAAGCCCTGGAGTTGTGCAGTGAACAACATGAGTGACCATACATGCTGGCTCTAATGTATAACAAGAAGGAAAGAAAAAAAAAGAAAGAAAGGAAGAAAGAAAGAAAGAAAGAAAGAAGAAAGAAAGAAAGAAAGAAAGAAAGAAAGAAAGAAAGAAAGAAAGAAAGAAAGAAAGAAAGAAAGAAAGAGAAAAAAGGAAAGGAAAGGAAAGGAAAGGAAAAGAAAAGAAAAGGAAAGAAAAGGAAAGGAAAGGAAAGGAAAGGAAAGGAAAGAAAAGAAAGAAAAGAAAAGAAAGAAAGGAAAAAATTGCATGGATTTCAAACAACCGTAATTAATGATTTAACGCAAAAGACTAGAAAGGAGACATCAAGAATGATTCTAGAGTCCATCGTCTCTAATGGTTCGTCTCCCCCTCTGACTTACTCCCCTTCATTCTTCCCCTCCTGCTATCTTCTTCTTCTTTTTTTTCTTTTCTTAACATATATTGCATTATTTGTTTCAGAAGTACAAAAAAAAAAAAGAATGATTCTAAAACCTTAATTCTGAAAGATAGTTTTAATTTTAATAGAATAAAGGGATAGGAAAGGTCGCAACTGTGGAAAGAACAATAATATGTTCATCCTTAGATACTTTGGATTTGAAGTACACAGAGTACCTGTAGATAGAAGTCTCCAAGAGATAGTTAAAATTATGGTGCTGGATCATGAGAGAGAGAATCACTGAAGATTTGGATAATACCCACTGACAGAGAAGTAAAAATTGAAGTCATGGTATTGCCTGGAAATAGATTAGAGAAAATAGGAGACACTCAAGTATGAAACACTGGGGGAAAGATGGTTTTCTGTTCAGAGAAGTGAAAAGGCCAGACTGCAGTGTTAATAAATAAGTGGAATCAAAAACTTGACAATGATACAGACCTCAAGGAATGGAAAATCTTTAAAGCCTAAGATACAAAACCTCTATGAAATGATACCAGGAAGAAATAGACAATAAAATCCAAAAAGATAAATTCCAAAAAAGGAGCTCATCAGTAAAAATAATAAAATTAAAATAAAATAAAATAAAATAAACCTACACTGAGATGTGCATACGATCTGCTAGGCTCACTCACTTAGCTAAGGGAATTTTCCTTCCCAGTAGTCTCAAAATATACCACCTATTTTAGCCTGTGCCTCAAACACTTTGCAGATTAGATATGTCCATTTAATAAGGGAATTCAAGGTAGTTTGAGCTTTCAGAATCTAGAAATCAAAAGATCTATTATCTCTAAGATTGTATAACTCCAGAGTTGAAAGGACCTGGATTTGACAGAAGGAGATTGGCAGAGAAAATGAAGGAAAGAAACATAGTTTCCTTTATTTACTCTCTTGCCCTTTCCTTAGTTATAGGAAAAGCTGAAAAGCAAAGTTATCATGTTTATTGCCTGTCCCACACAATAAAATGTGAGCTTCCTGAGGTTAAAAGTTTTTGCTATTTTGTATTTCCAGCATCTTGAATTGTACCTGACACCAAGCATGAATGTTGAATAAGTCTTTGTTGAAAAATTAGTATTTATTTTTTAACTTGGCCTTCCAAAAGTCAGTCCTAGAGACTTAAGGGTGGTTTATTGGATCAAATGTGATTCTTTATCTTATTCCCTGTCTATAGAATCTAATCCCTACACAAGCCAGGGCACCATCATTTTGGACGACTGTTTATGTCCAAAAGTTGTGCATGAACTCACATAATACATCTCTAGCACACCACACAGTTGGCATGCATGGAAACAAAATTGTTTGCCATCACATGTGTGGAGTATAAAGGAAAACTTTGAACAAACAAGAGCTGAAGTCTGATAAATTAGAATATCAAAAAAGAAAAAAGCTAGTATGAGATTTAAATTTTTAAAATACATTAAAATCTGGCCCTGATACTTTTGAATTTTAAGTATTTTTGTGGCTTCACTAAGAATTTTGGTATTCCATGAAGCCCAGAGTTATCTCATTATGGGCTATCCTCTTAAAATTGCATCTAAAATGTACAGATTTTCAAATATAAATTGCATATTTTCTTTTTTCCAGGGAACAAATCCATTGATTTCCTCAAATTTCAAAAAATAAAGTTTAGACTATTGACAAATGAGGATTATTTTTAAATCATGCTTTATTTTTACTCACACTCAGTCATTTTCATTTATTCAACAAGCACAAATATACTAGGAATATATACTAGGTGCATGCTATGTGCTCCGGGTAGGCCCTTGAGATAAACATAAACAGCAAATAGATGCAAACTATTCATGCCCCTTTACGTAGAGTCTATTAACTAACATCTAGAAGTGCTAAGGTTTCTAGTTTAGGACCAAATAGTCCTATGTGTTTGCATCATCCTTTCTTTTTTTTTTTTTAAAAGATTATTTATTTATTTATTTATTTATTTATTTATTTATTTGAGAGAGAGAGAGAGAGAGAGAGAATGAGAGAGAGAACACGAGATGGAGGGAGGGTCAGAAGCAGATTCCCCGCTGAGCAGGGAGCCCGATGTGGGACTCGATCCCGGGACTCCCGGATCATGACCTGAGCCGAAGGCAGTCGCTTAACCAACTGAGCCACCCAGGCGCCCCTGCATCATCCTTTCGTCACTAAAATTCAACTCAAATCATATTCCAATGAATTCAAAACTTATTAACACAGAGATAAAAGCCATTCAATTACATGTTTGTGGAAATGTATTTAAAGAACATGAAAACATTCATTTCTCATTATGTGGTGTAATACCATCAATTATTGATAGTCAGCTCTCCTTTTACTTGTTAAAATATGCAGCATTTGGTTTTGATATTTTAAGTGTTTCACACATTTATAAAAATAAAATAGTCAGCACTTAAGAGTTGTTATGATCTCCAACCGAATCTTGATGCAAATGTGTAAATTTTCTTCTTGCAAATTAATAAGAAAATACATAAAAACAAACTAATTTGAAATCGCTCTTATCCCCTTTCCCTCTTCATAGTACTTCTTTATACTTCTATATAAGTGTGTTAGGAATGCTAACTCTCTTCAAATACTCAATGTGTTAGGCTTCTTATTCCTCTGTTTACAGAATATTAGTCTTGTGACATAAGACATTATTACTCTTGTGGACAGTTTTTAAATTTCATCATTGTTTCCCTGATGTATGAATAATCAGGTCAAAGATCTGTCTAAAGTCCTTATGAGATAATGGCTGTTGGTTTCAGATTTATTTTTTCTCCTTTCCACATTTCTTAATTCCACACAACATGGTAGAGATAGAAATCAATTGTGATTCCATTACCTTTTCTCCTTTTTTTTTTATAATTTCTCTACGAAGCTGGCCCTACACAGCCTGTGATAGTAGTAAAAAGTGAAGCTCTATTTTAATGGAGAGAAAGATCTTCATTCGGCTTTTTCCATGGAATCATGACTCATGCAACTTTTTTTTTTTTTTCCGTGATAAACTAAATACTGAAGTAAGTGCTGATTTAAGGTTACTTTTATGTAGTTAAAACCAACATTGTCTGCAAAAGCTTGCATTGCATTTACCATCAAATTTATATTGTTTTGTTCTCAGACCAAATCATTTAACAGGTGGACCTCCAGCTAAATGGTTTCCGTTAAATATATGTACTTCGTTATTTTAGATACTGCTCCTAATCTGCCTTTTAAACAGTGAGACTGTACTTTTCTGCACATTTATCCTCTTGCACTATGCGTGTACTTTAGCACATTGTAAATCCTTTTATTGGCTTCTTAACTAATATTTTATATATCTTAATATTATATACTTTAAATCCCAGAATATTTTTATAATCACTCTATCTCATCAGGATTCATTTAGATTTATTCCCAGATTCAAATTATTTGCCTTTTTTTTCTCTTGCTTCATCTCCTAGATTCCATCGGAATCATTTCTTTTCCTACCTGAAGAACAGTTCTTATAGTTTCCTTTTGGGTGTGTGCACAGGTAGTGAATTCTTTACTCTTTGTATGCGGATGCTTTTATGCTACCTTCATTTTTAAAAATGTTATCCACAGTGGAGAAATTAAGCTTGGCAATTGTACCCTTTAGCATCCTGAAGATGCTGTACCATCCTGTGACCACTAATGTTATTTAGTAGCCACTCAGTCTCTCCCTTGAGGTTAATCTCTGGCTACTTTTAATATTTTATGTTTTATTTTCTTCATCAGTTATGGGAAATTCTCAGCCATTACCTCATGAAAAATCTCTTGGTGGCCCATTTTTGCTCTTCCTTTTTTCTAGAATTTCAGATAAAAAGGTATTAGGCTTTCTCATTGTATCCTCTCTTACCCCTTCTTTATTTCTATATTTTGCCTCTCTTTGCTTCCTTCCAGCTCAGCTGTGTCTAACTTGCTATTAAAATCATTCCTTGTCTTCTTGGTTTTAGTTATTATATTTTTCAGTTCTGTAATTTCTAGTTGATTCTTATTCTTATAGGCAGTATCACTATTTATAGTTTCCAGTTCCTTTCTCTAAATTTTAAATTCAGGTTTATTTCCCTGAACACAGCGGGCGTAATTGTATTACAGTTTATATCTAACAATTCCCACAACAGATTTTGTGTCAACCAATTTCTGTTCAATGTCGTTCTACTAATTCTGGTTTGTGCATTTTCATTCTGCTATTTGCTTTATTATCTTGATTGTTTCTTTGAACAATTATCTTCAGAAATAATTTGAGTCCTAGGATATTTCTATATTCTTTCAAAGATGAGTTTGTTTTCTTTTGCCAGGCAGAAGCATGTGCTAACCTAACAAATTCAGAGCAAGGGATGTTGCCCTAGAGTTGCTATCTTTGGCAATCACTTAATATGAACTTGCATCTTTCCAGCTCAATGACTTTCCTAAATGATAGATTTTTCTCTCATGTGTCTTGAGGATTGGCAGAATTTTTCAGTACAAAGGTGATAAGTGGTGTTCTAGTTCTCAGAGATGGTCCCTGTTCCTGGGGCTCCAGGATTCTGACCCCTGTTATCTGCTGCCCTTCAGCTGCCTGATATGATTGAAAAAAAATGCCCCTAAGAAGTGACTCATTCTCTCCCTTATTTTTAGATGAGGACCTCAGCAGTGTATTAGGATGCTTTTAGGTCCAACGTTTTAGGTGCCTTTGGCAGGAGGTGCCCAGAGTCACCTAGTTCACCATTTACTGGAAAAAAATTTCCTTCAAATGTTAATTTTTCATAGACTTTATTTATAGACATATTATATTTGGAATTTAACAATTTATAGATCTATATTGAGATCTTAAAAATAGTGATAGCCTCTGTCCTAACAATTTCACCTTGGCAGTTTATTTTAAGGAGATACAACCCTCTCCCCACCCACCAGTGATTCCCCCCTCAACACACAATAAACTATGGGAACATTTTATACAAAAGGATATTGATTATCACATTTTTTTAAATCCTAAGAAAAAATGGAAACAAATGACATATCAGATAAAAGGGAATAGATGTTCTAATTATGATTTATCCATACAATGGATTAGTATTTAGCAATTAAAACTAATATTTACTATAATCATGCTATCTAATATCAGAATATGAGATTTCATAGACTATGTGATTAACATTTTATAAATAGAAGAACCAAGACTATAAATCAAAAACACTAAAAGACCTGGGGCACCTGAGTGGCACAGTTGGTTAAGTGTCTGACTCTGGGTGTCAGCTCAGGTCATGATCTCAGGGTCATGAGATTTAGCTCCACGTTGGGCTCTGCACAGCGTAGAGTGTGCTCAAAATTCTCTCTCCCTCTCCCTTCATCCCTCTTGCTCATGTGCTCTCTCTGTCTAAAACAAATAAAATCTTAAAAAAAAAAAACTGAACAAATCGCCAGAAATCTGTATAGTTTTTCTGAATGCCAATTTATATTTTCATTTATATTTTTCCGTATTTTTCTATTTATACAATAAAACCATAACAACTTTTAAAATAAGAAAAATATTATTGTAAGTCTCTCTGAAAGAAAATATAGCAAAATATAATTAGTAATTTTATTTGGGTAATGGGAATTTCAGGACACCCCTTTCAAATTTCTTTGCATTTCATAAATTCTCTAAGATTAGCATGCCCAGCTTTTATGATCAAAATAAGATATAGTCTATTTTAAAACTAAATGCTAAAAAATCAAAGTCTTTATTCCTTCCTGAAAATAATGTTGCATATGCTCTTTTTTACGTTACATAAAGCTGTCCCTAAAATAAGGTTAAAACTTATTCAGAAGGACGTGTGGTAAAGTTCTGCAAAGCATGTTCTAAGCAAATGGCTATATGTTAGCATTTAGAGTGATAAGTACTTTCGGGGATCATTTCTATAGTTTGTTACTAGAGTGATAGGTAGTTCACAAAGGTAACCAATAGGAGCTGGCAGAAATTTATTTTCAAGTTCTTTTTTTTTCCAAAAACAATTTGGCTATTAAAAAAAAATGCACTTACACTGTTTAAGTAAGCAGTTTAAATAAGGTCTGAATTAAAGAAGACTTTCATATGGAATTAATTTTTCAGTCATTTCTTCAATGTAAAATATAGCTAAAGAAAGGACAGCAGTCTCTAAAGGCTTTATACCAGAAGTAAAATACTACCTGCTATTTAAAAAAAGCAAACTTTCTAGAGCATATCTTTTGTGCAGTAAGTACCATAATAGGAAAGAGTAATACAGACTAATTGCATAAAGATATGGCCTTCTGGCCCACATAATGTGCTCCTTTTCTTTTTGTGCATTCTTAAGTACTTTCTCTCATTATAAACGGTGAAAGAAAAAGCATTTCTAGTTCTTCCGTTACTGTCTCGGTGTCCAAATCTGATGTTGCCCTAATCGATCAACTCCTATTAATTCTAGCTTTGTGTCCTTAGTCACTCTTGGCAACACCCACAATTCTGTTTCTGATGTTGCAATTGCAGTTATGTAATATTCATCTTGCATAGTATTTATAAAAACTACAGGTTTTAAGTTGCTTGCAATAGTCTTTAGTTACCAAAATAAAACAAAACTGTATTACGTCCTTGAATTGTCTTGCACGCGCTGCGAGTTAGTTGTGACCTCATTATAAGGAAATAAAGGCTAACTAATAACTGGGTTACTAAGGTGGTTTGACTTGTTTGGAAAACAGAATGTGGTTCTTTGCAAATTAATCTGGTAAAATTGTAATTTTTACTTTCTTCACAAATCAGTGACTTTCAAACACATATTTGTTCACTCCTGATACTTACATAAACAAATCAATAAATATTTTTATATCCTAAATTTATCAAGATTTTTTAAATCCCGTATTCATCACAGAATTTGTTGACCAGATGGACATATGACCAACTTGAATATGAAAGTTTTAAGCACAGATCCCTTTTTTTGTGCCTTAAGATACTTTATGAAATCAGTCTTTATATCCATTCGTTTATATGTATCCCATCTTGTCTGAAAGATTTTGAGATATATGTGTAGGTGTGTATGCATGTAACAGGATACAAATATGAATAAAATTAATGATTAAGAAAAGTAGGACAAAGGAAAATGACACAAGGAAAGCTGGGGTCAAATTAATGTGGCTTTAATGCATGAAAAGCTCACCAAGGACTTCTATGTATTTGCTGGCTGAAGAATACAAATTTGACCCTAAATTAATTAATTCATATGAAATTAAGTCCAGTAATTAAGATGAATTAAGAAACATGTTGAATAAATAAGTTAGCAGGAAGAAAGGAAGAGTTGTTTAGGAGAAGTATCATTCTCCCTGATACTAAGATCAGAGAGAAATTACTTTTGTGAATTCTCAGGGAAAGGATACCGTGTTATCCAAACAATAATTTTTATAGCAATAAAGCAACTGGTTCAATGCCACTCTTTCTTATGTAACAGGCTCCTTCTGGATAAATGGGAAAAGACCAGTATTCATTTCAGGAGAAACAGCTAGATAAGGGGATTTGAGATGAGTGAGACTAAGTGTATAAGCTCTACTCTGGTCTAGTTTACTTCAAGGCTCCTTCAAGATTCTTTTCTTTAAATAAAAATTCTCTCTGCCAAGGCTTTAGTTCATTTTAAACAGCAGTGATTCCAAGATTTTAAATCTTGACCAGTAGCTATTTTAGGTTTCAAGTTAAGCAAAAAGCCACAGGCAGTTATCAGTCAGTTGAGCTGACATACACGTGACATGCACTTTCGAGGATGGAGCACCCTAGCATGGGGCGCCTGGGTGGCTCAGTCATTACGTGTCTGCCTTCGACTCAGGTCAAGATCCCAGGGTCCTGGGATCGAGCCCCGCATCGGGCTCCTGCGGGAGGCCTGCTTCTCCCTCTCCCACTCCCCCTGCTTGTATTCCCTCTCTCGCTGTGTCTCTGTCAAATGAATAAAATCTTTAAAAAAAAAAAAAAAAGAATCGACCTAAAGATAAGGCCACTGTTCCCTGGCTTCTGTGCAGAAATGAAAGAATACTAATGGGATGGATACAGTGTCTCTTAGGAAGTAGTTATGAATAAAGTAACAATTCATGCTGTAACTTACAGCTGTGTAGGTGTGCTCTGAATGATGCTCTCCTCGCTAGCATGTTGCCTGGCAGGATTGCATCTATGGGGGTTTGTTGGCACCTTTTTCTAATTCACATAAATTCTCTCTAGAACTCAGCATTGGCCAAGGTAAGATGTCTTAATAGATTAATATAGACAGTCCTTACATGGTTCTGAATGCATAAAATCCAGTAACAATGATTTAGTTAAATAACCCCAGTCCCCCAACAACACAGTTTAAATTTCAGTTATGGTGTTGTGAGTAATTACATACTAGTACAAACTTCACTACTAGCTCTTCAGTCCACAGATCACTAAGGAAATAATCGATGTGCGTCATGATCAGTGACCAACTGTGTTACTTGCTTCAAAGTCTGTTGGTGATTGATTTCTGAGCATCAGTTAACAAGTCCACAGGCAAACAGCAAGGTATGTAATTACACTGACTTCTTGTCTCGCTGTGGTAAATCCAGATGATATTTTACAAAATGGGTAATTAAAAGAGAGACATTGAAAGCCTTTTTTAAATAAATAAAACATTTTAATTTTCATGATCAAAATGCAGCAGGAAGAAAGAGAGAGAAAAAAAAGGAAATAAAGAAAGACACAAAGGAAGGAAGGGAGGAAGAAAGGAAGGAAGGAAGGAAATAACATTGGAAGTGAAATTTGAATCAAATGTAAATGGAGTTATAGAAGAAATAGCTGAGTATGGGAATCTTGACACTGGCACCATTCAGAGGGTGAACTTGTTAACATAAATGAGTAAAGGAGTTGTGATGGAAAGGATGAAGATGTCTCAGGGGAAGTGATACCATCAAAAACCTTTGCATTAAAGGCACTCTTCAAAGATACTTCACAGCATTGAAGTACAAAGGGTGAATTTCGAAAGGAGTAAGATAATTCTCCAGAGCATAGAAAAGATGTTCGCTTCATATGGTAAGTGACATGAAGAAAAGAAAGTGTTGCTTAAGCAACTCATAAACTTTTTTTTAAAGATTTTATTTATTTATTTATTTGAGAGAGAGCAAGAGAGCATGAGTAGGGGGAGGGGCAGAGGGAGAAGGAGAAGAAGACTCCTCACTGAGCAGGGAGCCTGACCAGGGCTTGATCCCAGGACCCTGAGATCACGACCTGAGCCAAAGGCAGACACTTAACCGATTGAGCCACCCAGGCGCCCCAATATAAGCTTTTTTTTAATAAACAAATAAAACATTTTAATTTTCAGTGTCTCTAATGTTTTAAATTACAGTGTACTACATTAGTGTAGTTTCACTAATTTTTCAATTATCCATACATGTTAACAGATAGTAAGAAAACTTAATGTTTGACAACAAATTTTAAAGCCTACAGAACAATGATTATTTTCCCATAGATTATTAAAATTGCTTTACACAGTCACAGGCTCCGTGGTCTTTTTTATAGTCCCTTAAAAGGACCACTTGAAGTAAAATTTCATCACCTTTTGGTTCAAGGGGCAACTATGGTTGACACTACTTTCTGATATTATATGTCGAGGTTCTCAGTAAAAATTCTGGTGAACCACCAATTATTTGACTGGTTTCAGGACAAGTTTAATATCTGGAGATAATTATGCAATTTGTTGGCTATTTACAGGGATCTGAGCAGGACAGATACGTTTACTGACATGTGCAATCTAGGTAGTTAACAAAAGAGGAAATTACAAAGATTAATGAACATTTGAAGATACTTAAAATTGCATTCAAGGAATCAATCCATAAAACAGTGAGACATTTATCAGATTTTAAATGTTTTATCTAGTTATTTATTTACAGTAAAATATGCATCATCAGGAAAAAGCAGACAAATAAGAGAGAAAATTGACAACACCTATGAGCACTGCTTGAGAGATTACAAACTAGTACAGTTGTTTCAGGGAGAAATATCTGGATTTCCAAAGACCTAATTTCACTTTTATAAAAATTTACCTTTAGGAAATCATTATGGGTTTGTGAAAAAAGATTATATATAGGTAAGCTCATTTATATAGTATTTATAATAGAGAATGAAATGAACAATTTCAGTATTAGATAAGAAAGAATTACTAAGTGGTAATGTTTTCATATGATGAAATGTCATTCACTCATTACAATTCATAAAAGCCCTGAAATTCACTTTTGTAGACATCAGTGCTCCATGCAATAACATGGAGAAAAGTGTAAGTTCTGTACACACTGAGAGGAAGTTGTAAGTATGTGGAAGAATTTGATAAAAATTACTTAATACAAAAGAATAACTACAGATCAGTGCTTCTCAAACTATACGTGGTAAAAGACCAGTGTTACTATTTTCTTTTTAATCCCAAATCACTATAGACCAATACTCAAAAAAAAAACTATAATAAAGTAAATCAATAGAAAAATGAAATAAAATGATGTGTTAAAATGTGCTATTTTTATTAGATTATGTCACATTGTTATACAAGTTTCTAAGCACTTTCCCTTCTTGCACTTATCACAGACTGATAACAACCAATTTGCAGAACAACACAGGTTGAATAGCAATGCAATTGACCTTCTTTTTGCTGTCTCCTAAAAAGGGTTGGTCTTAATAACTGCAAAGCTTTTGATTTGCTAAATGAGATGCAAGTTTATCATTAAAATTAGTAGTTATCATAACTAACATATATTGAAGACTTTCTACGTTAGGCACTATTTTCTATACCAAAAATGATTCAAACCTCAAAATATCAATGTAAGATAAGTAAAATGACTCCATTTGTTTTTTTTTATTTTTTAAGATTTTATTTATTTATTTGACAGAGAGAGAGAAAGGGCACAAGCAGGCGGAGTGGCAGGCAGAGGGAGAGGGAGAAGCAGGCTCCCCGCTGAGCAGGGAGCACGACATCGCAGGGCTGGATCCCAGGACTCTGGGATCATGACCTGAGCTGAAGGCAGACACTTAACGGACTGAGCCACCCAGGCACCCCTCATCCATCTGTTTTACAGACACACTGAAGTTAAGTAATTTTCCCAGGGACACACAGCTAGTCAGTAGTAAACCTGGGATTTGAATGGAGGCAATGTGACCCTAAAGCACACTTTCTAAGGCACTCTCCTGATGGCCCCCCCCATCACCTCCCCCTTCACCATACCACATTGCCTTGTGGCCAGAAGCTAAACTTGGAACCATGGAGTAGAGGTGGAGCACTAAATCGGGGCTATGCAAGGATGGAGGTCTTCTCTTGACAGGAAAAGAACTCACAGACAGACACATCTTAAAAGGAGAATTAACGGAGTTTAATGTGAGATGTGTTCTGGAAACTCCTTTATCTGTTTTAGTAGGTCGCTGATAAATTTGTGTCTCCCAAACCCATAAAATATTGAGTATAATTGCATTTCTGAGGAAAATGGAAGAGGCTGAGGTGTGTTTCGATGTTCTAGTTGTCACTATTTTCATTGTGCCATAGATAACACACCAAAATTAACTCTGTTAAAATTTATATTTTTTAAAAATTAGGGACTTACTGTCTTATTTTTTCTTTTTTATGTATTTGTTTTTCTGGACCTCAGAAACAGAGAGTTGTATTAACCATATGCCTCCCTTTTTGACTCACATTGATCTGGGCGATTTCTCTTTTGTTTTATCTTAATTTTCTTGTCTTTTGTCCCAATTCCCTACTCACATTTGTCTACCCACCAAAGAAGGCAACCATTTTAACATGTTAAGTAGGTAGTGAGTTAGGGAGGTAAATAGATAGATGATAGATAAATAGATAGAGCTATAATATCACCTATCTGTTTTTAAAATATATCTTTTTAGGGATGCCTGGGTGGCTCAGTCAGTTAGTCTGCCTTCGGCTCAGGTCATGATCTCAGTGTTCTGGGATCGAGTCCTGCGGTGGGCTCCCTGCTCAATGGAGAGTCTGCTTTTCCCTCTGCCTGCTGCCCCCCCTGCTTGTATTCCCTCTCCTTCTCTCTCTCTCTGACAAATAAGTAAATAAAATCTTTAAAATAAAAAATAAATCTTTTTATTTATATACATTCTTATAAAATATGTATCTTTGTGTGTTTTTAATTTTTTTCTCTCAGTACCATTTTTTTTTTTTTTTTGAGCCTGACATGGGGCCAGGACCCTGGGATCATGACCTGAGCCAAAGGCAGATGCTTAACCAACTGAGCCACCCAGCCGCCCCTCTCAGTACCATGTTTTTAAGATCTGCCTACATCACTGTCTATACATATCGCTCACTGCTTCTGAGCATGCCACAACGTGCATTTAGGATGCAATATAACTTTAAAGACTATTTTCCCCTTGATGCATTGGCCCAAAATAACCATAATCCATTCCCATAAAACAAGTCAACAAAACAAAAAGAAAATCCTTTTTTTTGTAAAATTAAACAAAGCTCTTTTGTGGTCTTTAGCTTGATTCTATAACATGCTTAAATAAGAAATAAAAGTTAAATTTAGTCAGTGCTGGTGAATTACAATAATCCTCAAGTGGTTTTGCCCTTTAGACCACAGGTTTTAAGCCATTATTTTTCTATATGCAAAGTTCTGAGAACAAAAGTTCCTATCTGTGTGATTTTTAAGGATGTTTGTTATATTTCTAAAGAGTTATTTAGATAATTAAGTATCCTAATGCTGACCCATCTAAACCCCGACATGCTTAGGATTCTGGACAAACAATATAAAAAAAATAGATGCTGTAGATTCTCCACATTTTGATAATTAGGTCTTGGTGGAAAAAATTTGGGTGATTAAATGTGTGTGTGATACGACCCATTAAATTAGTCAAAATTCAAAGCAACTTAAAAGAGTTTAATTTCGGGCGCCTGGGTGGTTCAGTCATTAGGCATCTGCCTTGGGCTCAGGTCATGATCCCGGGGTCCTGGGATCGAACCCCACATCGGGCTCCCTGCTTGGCGGGAAGTCTGCTTCTCCCTCTCTCACTCCCCCTGCTTGTGTTCCTGCTCTCGCTGTCTCTCTCTCTGTCAAATAAATAAAAATAAAATCTTAAAAAAAAGAGTTTAATTTCATTTGAGCTTAATGTTCAACATTATTTTGTAATGACTTTTAATAATAATATGCCAAATAATGTATGGCTAAGAATACATTTTGTATTTTTTGTTTTTGTTTTCTATTATAAAAAGAAAAAAGTCTTTAATGATATTAAGAAATTTACTGTGGATTAATTAAAAATTGGCAGCGATGCCAAGACTAGCTATTGAACCCACTACAGATGGTCCCTGGTTTATGATGCTTTGACTTGGGATTTTTTGACTTTATGATGGTGTGAAAGTGATATGTATTCAGTAGAAATCGTACTTCAAATTCTGAGTTTTGATCTCTCCCCAGATTAGTGATACTCGTTATGATGCTTTCTTGTGTTGCTGGGCAGTTACAAGGAGCCATAGCACCCAGTCAACTACCTGATCACGAGGATAAGCAACCATTCTGTACCCAGACAATCATTCTGTTTTTCACTTTCATTACAGGGTTCAATAAATCATTTGAGATCTTTAACACTTTATTATAAAACAGGCTTTGTGTTAGATGATTTTTTTTTTCCAACTGTAGGCTAATACAAGTGTTCTGGGAACATTTCAGGTAGGTTGGGCTAAGCTATGGTTGTTCAGTAGGTTAGGTGTAGTAAATGCATTTTCGACTTACAATGTTTTAAACTTACGATGGATTTATCAAGATGTAATCACTCTATAGGTCAAGGAAGATCTGGAGACTATGAGTTCTTAAGAGGATAAAGATACTTAGCTTTGTCCACCTAGCATCTAGCACCAGGCCAAGCACACTGGGCATCCCCAATGAGGTTTGATAAGCAGAGGATAATTTAGCCTAATTAATAGTATTTGTCCATTGGATTTTTAGGATTTTAGAAGGAGGAAAAATGTACAGAACTTGGGGAAAATAAAGTATGTGATCACTGACAATATAATATTTAATGGTAGAGATAACATAAGTCAACATACAGAGATGGTTCACAGGTGTGCAGACCAGGAAATCTGAGGTATGTGGGTGGCAAGATAACTTATGCTAATCAATCACCTTAATTGCAGTTTCTCAACTCAGTTCCACATTTGAACCACAGAACATAGGAAATGTTTGGAGTGACTGTTTTCTTAATTGTTTCAGTGAGTACCATTTAAATGCATAAGTGAAAAGATAAATTCATAACCTTCAACGGATGCCTTAGGGCAACAGGACCTAAATCTCTCATGATATTCCAGTTGAGAAAGACCTAGAGACTGATATATATGTTATTTATGGATATACCTATGTTTATCTATGTATTTATATCCATATCTATATTGTTATCTATATACTTATCTATATCTATCTATATCCTATATATTTGTGTATATCTATCCATGTGTCTATCTTTTTTTCCTCTTGAGAGAAAGAAAGAGAAGTTGTTTACTTATAATGAGAAATATGACCATTGAGTTTGTCAGATACTGATCAGCATTTTCAATCGCTGCAGGCAGACCTTACATATAAAGGCTGATTATTATCAGAAAGATGGTTCTTGGACTATAAAGTAATAGTACCACTGGGCCATAAGGACCTGATTTATATCTTTCCCAAATAAGACAGACTTGTTGCAAAGCCTGCATGATTACTTGAAGCCCAGAGCACATTCTCTCTTCCCTGAGGCTTAGGCACACTGCCATTGTTTGTTTTTCTAACTGCTGTCTTTTTACTGCTTTCCTGGAAAACTCTCTTGCAATGGAAGCACCCTCTTTTTAGATATCTCTCGTGTATATTATTATGCTGAAAATATGTTTGACTTAACTTTCTAAGTCATATGGCTTGCAGGTTTTAAAGGAGAGCCCTTCCCAGAAGCTTAAAATATAAAATCTCTAATTGCATATCACATTTTAGATGTGATCTTTGCCGTTATATTTCAAGCATTTCATACATTTCTTACTTTGTTCTTTCCCTTCACAAGTGAACACACAGCTGACAGGCTTAAGTCTAATGAGCATCTATTTGGGTCAAAATATTCTCCACTTTCAACTCTCCTAATGAATTTAAACTTTCACCTCAAATGTATTTAGGTTATGAGACCTGTAGTCCTTATCATTAAAATCAATACTTTCATTTGCTGTTTTTTACTCATTTAATAAGATAAATCAAAAAAATGCAGTAAAACAGTGGTTTTAAGGTTTTCTTGAGCAGAATCATCCATCATTCAAATGACGACTTGTGAAAGGAGAATTACTGTGTTTGAAATGCAGTGAGTGCCTGGAGGCCCGATTTCTTGCTCCTTCCTTTCCTCCAGTCCGTGCTGTAAAGAAATTTCCAAGGCCCGTATGTGGGGCCAGACTGTGAGGTTTCAAAACCACTGCAAGACCCATGATAGATGATACATACAGATATTTAGATAGAGAGATGAGATGGGTAGATGTCTGGTCTGTACAGCAGTGTAAGAGTTTCCTTTCACAAACTGCAACAAACTCAGTGACTTACACAATACAAATGTATCATTTTACAGTTCTGCCTCCTGGAAGTCCAACATGGAACTCACTGGAACTAAAATCAAGGTGGCAGCAGGACTCCATTTCTTTCTGGAGTCTCTAAATTTTTAATCCCTTTCCTAGATTATTTGAGTCTTGGCACAATTCAAGTTCTTGCAGTTGTAGTACTGAAATCCCAATTTGCTTGCTGGCTGTCGGCTGGTAGCCGTTCCCAGCTTCTAGATTCCACCTGGATTCCTTGGCTGGTGGCCCCCTTCCTCCATCTTCAAATCCATTAGCAGTGGTCCAGTACTACTTATGCTACAAATCTGTCCTTTCCTCATCATCTTCTAACCCAGCCAGAAGAGGTCTCCACTTTTAAGGATTCATAAGATTGGGCCAACTGAATAATGCAAAATAATCTCCTTATCTCGGGATAATCTCAAGTTCTGCATTCATCATCCAATCTTAAAACCATGTTTTCCATGGAAAATAACATATTCATAGGTTCCAGGGATTAGAGTGTGGACATCTTTAGGGAGGGAGGGTCACTATGATACTTAGTGCATACAGGGTTTGTGTGGTTATTTGCATTTGTTTCTAAAGTGGAGGTCTCAACCAACAGGCAGGGCTATTATGAAATGTGCTAATTAGTTATTTTTTTAAATCTAAACAGCTTCTTTAATCAATTTTTATGTCTTAGATATCACTCTGATTTTGAAGTTTTGCACACCACAGTTTGGTTAATTATACATTGCTTTTCTGTTAATTCCTAGAGGAGAATCTTGGGTCTCTATTTCCAGTATTTTAACTGAATGGAAGTGGGACAAACTCACAATTATGTGATGTACTGTTGAAGTGGGGGAGCGAGGTTCTTGTCTCATGGAGTCCAAGAATGAATCTCGTGGACAAAGGAGGGTGAGTAAAATGATAGACTTTTATTAAGCAATGATACAGAAAAAAGCTCTCAGGAGTGAGAGCAGTCTTGATAGGGTTGCCAGTGTGGGCAGTCCTTTATTTAGAACTGACCAGGGAGCTTGTGGCCTTATCATTCTTGTGATGTCTTGGCTGGAGTAGGGACTGGCAATTACATCTTTAATGGTTTACTTCTTTTTTAAGGTCTGACTATTCTTTTTTCATCACAGGTGACTGTGATAAAAAAAGACACACACACCCCACCCCCATAACACACACCTAGGGCAGGGTGGTCTGGTTTGTTCCCTTATCTCTGGTTTCCTTACACCTCAGTATTTTGGGGATTTCTATGAGCCTGATCCCCTAGCCCTCTACCTATCTCTCCCTACCTAGCCCTTTCTGTCCCTTACTCATTCTTCCCCCTGGAATACTAACCCTAACTGCCCTTAGGAAATGGGACAATAACTGCTCTGACTGCTTCCTGCTGAAATGGGGTGGTGGGAGGTGTGGCAGTTAGAATCTATCCAGGGGTGGGTCCAGGGGCCTTCGGTATGGCTCCAGGGGATCATGATGGACAGCAACCAGTACATGCATCAGCATATGCAAAAGGATAAACATGAAACAGGTATTAGGCCCCAAATTATGATCACATGCCTTAGATAAGATCTCCAATTACCAATTCTGTCAAATAGATCAGTGGTTATCTTGATCTTATTTAATTGATCACAAATGTCCCCCATTAATTGGGACACCTTGCAGGAGTTAACTGTAATGTTAAAACAACACATGTGGAGGAAATTCCTCACTCCCCAAATGGTGTAGCAATAGTAGACCATCAATAGTGGTGTAGTACTTGAGAAGTCCTTCTCTGACTTCACTTAATTCTTGGCCGTAGATCTAGTGCCAGGGAAGTACCATTTAGAGTCCTGCTGAACAAGCATACTGTTTTGCTTATTTTATGTTGCTGTCCTAACGCAAGTCCTGGAAGTCCCATAGTGAGCTTTGAGGCTCTTTTTACCAGGAGGGCTGTTGTATGCTTGGCTACAGCCTTTGTTTGCAATTGTACCTCAACAGAGGTGGCTTCTAGGATAAATATGACTAAGGAATAAAACCATCAAGAAAGAAGCCCTCTGTTTGAGGTCCAGCCTTAACAATATCCTAATTATAAGGAATCACTAGCAAGTGGGGGAAGACTTGTCTCAGAAGATAAGAGCATCCCCAAGTACATCATCCAATCCAATCAAAAAGAAAGTGGAGTCATCCAATATCTCCATAAGCCTACAGTTAACCCCATGCAGTGGCGGAACACTCTGGTTTTGAAGAAATGATTCTGTCATCCCAGCCACACAGAATTGGTCAAGGTGCTAGTTGAGTTATACAACTGTTGGGAATCAATCCCATCTTTTCCCCATCTGTTTAAATAATCATATGCCCATGGGGTCCTGTTATTATCCCCACAGAATAACAAGCAAGAAGACTGCCTAGGG
Organism: Zalophus californianus; assembly: GCF_009762305.2. Taxonomy (NCBI): domain Eukaryota; kingdom Metazoa; phylum Chordata; class Mammalia; order Carnivora; family Otariidae; genus Zalophus; species Zalophus californianus. The sequence goes on from NC_045597.1 coordinate 109,259,105, forward strand.
GCGCCTGGGTGGCTCAGTCGTTAAGCGTCTGCCTTTGGCTTAGGTCATGATCCCAGGGTCCTGGGATGGAGCCCCGCATCGGGCTCCCTGCTCCGCGAGAAGCCTGCTTCTCCCTCTCCCACTCCCCCTGCTTGTGTTCCTTCTCTCACTGTGTCTCTCTCTGTCAAATAAATAAATAAAATCTTAAAAAAAAAACATATAAAAAAAAGAAGACTGCCTATACATGAGCTATTGTGGCAATTTCTCTAAAGTTTACCTCAAGCTGTCTAGCTTAGGCAAACAACATTCAAAGACAATAAGAATTAAATTTAACATCCGCAAATGTATGTTATTGAAACATAATTACAAAGGATTCCTCTTCAGGAGGTCCGCAATAAATCCTGAGGTTCCTGCACCTCCCAGGAAGTGATATTCTTTACTCACCTGGTAAGGCTGCTGGGAACTCTGTAAGCAAATTATCAGCCAACATTTCCAACGACTTTATGGTTCCATGTTTTATAAAGTCAACCTTGGCTCCTCAAAGCTGTCTGGTCATAACTGAGTCTTGCATGTCTCTCAAATATGACATTCCAGTCAAAGCCTTGGTAAAATAATCAATGTTTCCAATGGTGTCCTGTTATAAGGAGAACAGAATTTTTTTTTTTTTTTTTTTAGGAGAACAGATTCTTCTTGAATTTATGCAAATGACTATGATTGCCATGGAAGAAAGAATACTTACTGAGACCTTTTGAATTCAGGTAGAGGATTCAGGTAGAGAGAAAAGTTAAATGCTTCCAATTGTTTACAAATAAATACTTTATCACACTTTTGTAAGTCATAGATATCTTAAGAGAAAGTTTCCTAAATCTGAGAGAGCAAACATTAGAGAATCAGTATTGCAAACAAGAGTCACAAAACTATAATTATCTTTTTAGTTCATTTAGTCCCATGTTACTATTCTTGTTTAATTTGACTGCAACTTTAGTTAGTTTTGGAAATTTTTATCCATTTCAGTTTGATTTGAAAGACCTCAAAAACCTGTATTTTTCCTAAAGTCCTCTTTATGAACCTCCTTGAAGATGAAAATCATTTTGCAAGAGAATAAGAACAATTATAAATGACAAAAACTCAGAATGGGCATGGTTAAAGATCTGATGAGATTGAGAGTTTACAATATAGCTAGCAAGGAAATCAGGTTATTTCTGTGACAGGTAACACTTCAGTGATCAAATATCAAGTGGTAACCTTATATTAAAACATAGTAAAACTTTAGGAATTGCATATCATCTCTAGAATAGTCATATCATTTACCCAAATGTAACCTAAGGCTTATCATTTGTTTAACAGTGTTTCTGGAGTAATTTAAAATACCAAATAAAAAGGCCTAATGAGTCAAAGAGACTTCATTTACAATTTAAATCTTGGGGAGTTTGTTAAAACCTTAGAAAGGTTTAAAGCACATGCCTAAATAGGATTACAGGTTATTACAAAATTTAATTTAACCAAGGTGACAATAAGAGATTCCAAAGGCAAATATGTAGGTGTATATAGCTGTTAGCAAAACTTAGCTTCTTTAACATGAGAAGTTTTAATTAAGTGATCAAAGACCTGATAAAGGCAAAACATAGAAACTGGTTTTTCTGCGACGACAATGAAAAAAGTAAACAACTTTATATTTTCTTATCAAGAGCAGACCAATAATTCAAAAAAACTTTGTCTTTTGAACAGAAAGAAAAGCAGAATTTCAATCTTATACCCTTGTACTTTTAAAATCCCTTCATTTTAATCTTAGTCCATCCTGACCACATGTAAAATTCCTTTCCAAAGAATTCCCTACAGCAAACCTACAACTTTCCTTTACATTGAGATTTTGTCCTAAGCCATTTCTCTCCAAACAACCATTCCCATTTCTTGGATCTTTTTTTTTTTTTTAATATAGCTTTGCTTCCCTTATTTCCATCAATCTAATGTAGGAAAGACCTTAGGGTTCAAAGCCAATGGCCAAGAAAGAATACTTCAGGTGTCTTTGGTGCAGAAAGTTGATTTCATTAAAGTATGGGGGAGGAGCCCTGGGCAGAAAGAGTGGCAATGGGGTCATGAGGAGTGGCCCATTATATACTTTCAAGTTGGGAGGGGGTTAGAGAGAGTTTAAGTCTCTAAGGAATTTTGGAAGCAAGGTTTCCAGGATCTCGAGGGGGCTAGCTATGGTTGGGAAAAGGTCATTTATTACCGTTTAATAAAACGTTAGTCATGAGACCCTTCAGATATATATCGGGGGGCCATATGCTTAGGGAATGGTTGCCAACACGTATCTTGGGTGGTTTAGAGATAAAGGAAGTTTCCAAAAGAATTTTTATATGTTTAAGTAGGCTTACAGGATCCTGGGGTGGGGGGAGGGGGTTGGACAGGATTGCTTTTTGCCTTTAGCAAAGTGTCAACAATGAGGCAGTTGAGTCTTTAGAGTCATGTCACTCTGCCTGTTTCAAGGACTTGTCAATGGGCTGTAGGCAGTAAGGAAATTTAATAATTTTTCTTCTGCTTTTCTTTACCACATCAAGTCTTAATTATTTTAGCAGGATTTTAACTCTTACAAACATTAGTCTCCAGTGAAAACTAAGTAGTAACCAATTGTGAATTGTCACACCAGAATTCTTTAGATGGCAAATTTATGAATCAATTAAGCACAAAACATGTTTACCAACAGATTTAAATATCCTTAGTTTCTCTGCAGTAAGAAGTCAAAGCACAAACCTACATCCAGTAATCAATGCTTTAGCACTTTATCCCATTTGTAAAAGACCTAGATGGCCAATGAGCTGAATCCTGCTTATCATCCAAGCAAAACTCTAAAGTTTCAGGTTACCAAAGACTTTGAAGGCTATCTTAACAATTACCCATGAAAACTTTGAGATAGACAATTAACCATCATTTTAAGTCAATTTTTTGCTAAGAAATTGCAACAGCGATAACGCGAGCTTACTTGACCTTTAGCAAACCTTGATAGAATAAAAGTTTTATATTTAATGCTGATAATTTTAAAGACATGTCTATCTTAATTAAACCAACAAACTTAAATTAGTTTAAATAGTGAATATGTCTCACCTAGGTCCACTTTTAAAAGTCAATCAGTTTGTTCCCTATTGTCAGTTTTTATCTGAGACACTGGTGGGGAAAACTGAAGTGAGTGGTGTTTGCCGACCGCACCCAAGGTGATGCAGAAACAGGAGAAGGGGGAGGAGGAGGGGGGGGACAAAAGAGGCAAAGTGCAGCCAGAGGCAGAAGAAAAGCATTCCTGGTTCTAAATCTCATCCACTTGGACAGATGAGCAAACACCATGTTCTTCCACCAATAAGTGGAATTAGTCAGTCCATGTCAGGCCAGAGAAGACAGGTAACTTTCCCAAAAGAGAGTTTCAGCAGCTGCTTGGGAATATTCCTTAAAGCCCCCTTCCTGAGGTAGACTAACCACAGTTGTCTCCAATTATAGCCATCAACCTGGGAAATGAGTGAGGGAGAGAAGCCCCCACATCTATTAGGAGGAACAATGAGAGAGTGAGAGTGAGAGTCAGTGTCCCTTTTGCTAGGGAGGGTCTGTGTTTCCTCCAGCAACCTAGGCTTATTTGGAGGAGGCCTGTTGAGACAATTATCCAGTATGTCAGGAGGGAGTTTACTGGTCTGGTTCTCAAGAGGCCCTTAGGTCTGGGTCCTAATTGAGAGCCCTGAAAGCCTGGATGGATCTAGGGTACCTCCATCTATTCACCTTGTTTCCTGCAGAAGAGACCTGATAGGTCCCACTGAGGTCACACAGTGTTACAGGAGCTCAGTCCTTTCCTAAATTTGCAATCCAAATTGTTTTCAGTAGGTTAAAAGGCACCCCAAGGGAGAGTCCTTCGGAACCAAAGAAGAGACCATGCCTTGCCAGGAAGATCACACCTTATTTTACCTTGCCTTGAAGAACCTGCCATGTTTAATCCATGCAAAACACTAGGAAAGTTTTACAAGGGGAAATTACCCAATTTTGTAGTACCCAATTCAGAGGAGTCCCCACAGAGAATGGTTTGTTTTCCATCTTGTGATCCTGGTAGGAGTTACCCCATACCTGTTATAGAGAGGTAACTGTGAAGGCATCCCTACATATCAGCTCTCCCCTGTGAACCCAGGCATCCCATGGTTTCCTACACAAGGTGAAAGAGTGTCCTAACATATTGGGTCCAGGAGGGCTCAGGTCAGTGGGAGTAGCCACTCTTATCCGTCTGTCACCCAATCCTCCTTGTCTCCTCTGGATTTCCCTAAGAAGTCTGGCCTAATCATAAGGGGTTTAACGAGGTTAATAGTTTAAACTTTAATATTCTTTTTAGAGGGTTAAGAATGCGAACGGAACAGCTAGGGTCTCTCAGTGAGAGGTGTGTACTGCTTATGGATAAGGCTTCCCGAGGTGTGGCCCCCAGGGCCAGTCTCTATCATTTTATGTGTCAAGGAGACCCTAAGGTCACCAATGGTAATCAAAAGGCAGGATCAGAGGGCTGGATTGCCAGTCCTTACGTGCACTCCCCAGATGAACCTTAAAAAAGCAGGGAATCCTTTTAACGATCTCATTCTTCAGAGCTCTCTTGACTGAGCCCTCATTATTTGGTCAAATAAATTCGCTTGTATTCCTAGCTCCATGATGCCTGATCAGTCAGGCCAAAAAATCCTCCTCCTGAACTAAGTTCTCAGGAAACATACTTTAAAAAAGCCTCATATCTACATAGGTAACATTCTTCCTGAAATGAATCCCTGATTAAAAGGGCAGACTGATCATTGGAGATTGAAAGGGCCCTATTATAGGCACAGTCCCTGAGGTGGGAAAAGACATTTAAGAAAAACCAGTGAACAGAAGGAGAACTGGGTAGGATTAGGCCAACATAACCTTCTCTTGGGAAGGGGGATTGACCAAAATTTGTTCGGAAGCCTGTCACTTGAGACTTAAGACCGGCCGCCATGCTATTTGCCTTTAACTGGCCAACAGGTGCCCGGTTTTGTTGTTTATTAAAAGAAGAGGTTATCCAAGGGATAGACATCTCCCCAGAAAGAAAGAAAAGAGTCTGCTTTTACTCAGCCCTCAGTGAGAGTGTTTTTGCGTTTTGGCACCAAAATGAAGCGGGAGAGCAAGGTCTTGTCTCACAGAGTCAAAGAATGAATCTCATGGACAAAGGAGAGTGAGTGAAGTGATAGAGTTTTATTAAGCAAGGATACAGTAAAAAGCTCTCAGGAGTGGGGCACCTGGATGGCTCAGTCGTTAAGCATCTACCTTTGGCTCAGGTCCTGGGGTCCTGGGATTGAGCCTTGCATTGGGCTCCCTGCTTAGCAGGAAGCCTGCTTCTCCCTCTCCCACTCCCCCTGCTTGTGTTCCCACTCTTGCTGTGTCTCTCTCTGTCAAAATAAATCTTTAAAAAAAAATAAAAGCTCTCAAGAGTGAGAGGAGTCTCGACAGGGTTGCCAACGTGGGCCTCCACTGATAGTCTTTCATTTAGAACTGACCAGGGAGCTTGTGGCCTTATCATTCTTGTGATGTCTTGGCTGGAGTAAGGACTGGTGATTACATCTTTAATGGCTTACTTCTTTTTGAAAGTCTGATTATTCTTTGTTGGTCACAGATGACTGTCATAAAAAATGAATCCCTCCCCCCCACCACATGCCTAGTCTGGTTTGTTCCCTTATCTCTGGTTTCCTTTCACCTCAGCATTTTGGGGGTTTCTGTGAGCCTGATCCCTTGGCCCCTTCCTACCTCTCCCAACCTAGCCCTGCCTGTCTCTTACTCACCATCAGCATAAAAAAGAAGGTTGTATTTTAGATTATGGGCTGTCAGGTTGATCCGTAACATACTATTAGCCTTTCTGCCAGCAATTTAGCCATAAAACACACACACACACACACACACACACACACACACACACACACACACACACACCATGGACAGTTACTAAAGTGATAGAATTGACCCAGAGTCAGGCTGACGACAGTTTTGAATACACTGAGGGACCAAATTTGGACATGCTTATCTGAATCTACTTGGAAATTCAGATCTCTATACAGTCATTTACCCTTAAGTTTTAAGCCCTTGCATTTCATCTGTTATTTATGATCTCATTTAGATTTCATTGACACATCTTAATTTATACTTTATCTTTAAGACCTGGTTACTCTTTGAACCAAGAGCACAACATTTATTCATGTGCACAGAAGTTATGAACCACAACCAAATGTGAACAAATGCACTTCTCCAATAAATACAGAGTCATTGGTTCAACCCTGGTTTGAAGAGCGATGAAAACGGCATTACTGTTTCTAAGAGTTTTAAGGGAGAATCTTCCCACAGGACCGTGGTTTTGGCCAGCCACCTCCTAGTGTGAGTAACAGAGGAAGATGGAGGTCCTGACAGCCATCCTGGGGTTCCCCTTGTTAGTTCTAGTCGCTGGAGGCTGATGTGTGGCTGCCTAAGACAGCTATAAAACCCAGCAGCACAACATTGAATATACCTGATATGCTAATAGGAGAGAGAAAAGCTTACTTTCTTTTTTCTCTCACTTGGGATACTAAAGGGCAATAGGGCACCTACCAGCAAAAAGTCCAGAGGCAGAGATCTAGCAACACAGAGAGAATTTGAGAGACGCATTTTCACAAATGGTAAGCGCATGATAAGCTTTCTTTGCATTCTCTAGGGGTAAGCTATTTCTCAAAAGCCAATTCCCACTATGACTGGCACCTTTGGCATTTATGAAATACTCAGTGTTTTGCACTCAGCTAAAGGAATCTGTGTATTCAGGAAAGAAGTGACTGAAAAAATTCAAGATGTCCTGGTCAGCTACTGCCAATCACCATTTCTCACTCCACAGGGATTTACTCAATGGAGAGCACAGCTTCGGGTCTCCCTTTAGGGAAGTTTCCTTCTCATCGCTAAAATAAGTCCAAGTGGATTCTTGACTATCCTGTAAAATCCTGACAAGCAATGTGGAAAGAAAAGAAGAGCACATTTCTGAAAATGGAAGCTGTGCATAGATAATAACATTATATAAGGTAAAGATCACAGAATTTATTGCATATAAACATTAACACTACATGTGTTAGAGAATATCACAGTTCAAAGGGCAGGATTTTAATGAATCTCACAAACACAACAAGTACATTGTACACTGTATGCATTGTTGCTTTCAAAGACATTGATCCATTGCTGAGCAACGAGAATGACAAAACAACCTTCCAGCCCCAAAGGGTCAAATTCAGGAACATTTTACAAAATCTCTTTCAGTTTCACCTCAGACAATTGCATTTTATGAATGATTAAATCAAAGTGTCATGATGCAAAGAGAAATAATAACAAGCTCACTGGTAAACCTGTCATAGCAGAGGAAAGAATGAGGTGATCTTCTTTGAAACTAAAAATATTTTCACACATTATGGAGGCCACTATCAGTATGAGTTGAGAGTGAGGGAGTAATCATCAAGATTCAACCAGCTATTAATTTCCATTCACTGGGCAAAAAAAAATTCCTCGCATTCTGATTTGAGACAGCACAATGACTTATTTTTTAAAGATTAAGTTATTCTAGAGGAATTATACACAGGGGGCAGCATCAACACTTAGGTTAGTAGTGTTTTTTTTTTTCTTTTAAGAAATGGGACTGACCTGAGAGGCAAGTGTATAGCAATACAAGCCTTTCTCAAGAAACAAGAAAGCTCTCAAATACACAACCTAACCTTACACCTAAAGGAGCTAGAGAAAAAAACAGCAAATAAAGCCTAAACCCAGCAGGAGAAGAGAAATAATAAAGATCAGAGCAGAAATCAAAGAAATAGAAACCAAAAGAACAGTAGAACAGATCAACGAAACTAAGAGCTGGTTCTTTGAAAGAATTAACAAGATTGATAAAACCCTGGCCAGACTTATCAAAAAGAAAAGAGAAATGACCCAAATCAACAAAATCATGAATGAAAGAGGAGAGATCACAAGCAACACCAAAGACATACAAACCATTATAAGAACATATTATGAGCAACTCTGTGCCAGCAAATTAGATAACCTGGAAGAAATGGATGCATTCCTAGAGATGTATCAACTCCCAAAACTGAACCAGGAAGAAATAGAAAACCTGAACAGACCTATAACCACTAAGGAACTTGAAGCAGTCATCAAAAATCTCCCAACAAACAAAAGCCCAGGGCCAGATGGCTTCCCAGGGGAATTCTACCAAACATTTAAAGAAGAATTAATACCTATTCTCCTGAAACTGTTCCAAAAAATAGAAATGGAAGGAAAACTTCCAAACTCATTTTATGAGGCCACCATTACCTTGATCCCAAAACCAGACAAAGACCTCATCAAAAAGGAGAATTACAGACCAATATGCTTGATGCACATGGATGCAAAAATTCTCACCAAAATACTAGCCAATAGGATCCAACAGTACATTAAAAGGATTGTTCACCACGACCAAGTGGGATTTATCCCTGGGCTGCAAGGTTGGTTCAACATCCGCAAATCAATCAACATGATACAATGTATTAACAAAAGAAAGAACAAGAATCATATGATCCTCTCAACAGATGCAGAAAAAGTATTTGACAAAGTACAGCATCCTTTCTTGATCAAAACTCTTCAGAGTATAGGGATAGAGGGTACATACCTCAATATCATAAAAGCCATCTATGAAAAACCTACAGTGAATATCATTCTCAATGGGGAAAAGCTGAGAGCTTTCCCCCTGAGGTCAGGAACGTGGCGGGGATGTCCACTATCACCACTGCTATTCAACATAGTACTAGCAGTCCTAGCCACAGCAATGAGACAACAAGAAGAAATCAAAGGCATCCAAATCAGCAAAGAGGAAGTCAAACTCTCACTCTTTGCAGATGATATGATACTTTATGTGGAAAACCCAAAAGACTCCTCCCCAACACTGCTAGAACTCGTACAGGAAATCAGTAAAGTGGCAGGATAGAATTTCAGTGCACAGAAATCAGTGGCATTCCTATACACCAACAACAAGACAGAAGAAAGAGAAATTAAGGAGTCGATCCCATTTACAATTGCACCCAAAACCATAAGATACCTAGGAATAAATCTAACCAAAGAGGCAAAGGATCTGTACTCCGAAAACTATAAAATACTCATGAAAGGAATTGAGGAAGACACAAAGAAATGGGAAAACGTTCCATGCTCATGGATTGGAAGAACAAACATTGTGAAGATGTCAATGCTACCTAGAGCAATCTACACATTCGATGCAATCCCCATCATAATACCATCCACTTTTTTCAAAGAAATGGAACAAATAATCCTAAAATTTGTATGGAACCAGAAAAGACCCCGAATAGCCAGAGGAATGTTGAAAAAGAAAAGTAAAGCCGGTGGCATCACAATTCCAGACTTCCAGCTCTATTACAAAGCTGTCATCATCAAGACAGTATGGCACTGACACAAACACAGACACATAGATCAATGGAACAGAATCGAGAGGCCAGAAATGGACCCTCAACTCTATGGTCAACTCATCTTCGACAAAGCAGGAAAGAATGTCCAATGGAAAAAAGACAGTCTCTTCAACAAATGGTGTTGGGAAAATTGGACAGCCACATGCAGAAGAATTAAACTGGACCATTTCCTTACACCACACACAAAAATAGACTCCAAATGGTTGAAAGACCTAAAGGTGAGACAGGAGTCCATCAAAATCCTGAAGGAGAACATAGGCAGCAACCTCTTCGATCTCAGCCGCAGCAACTTCTTTCTAGAAACATCGCCAAAGGCAAGGGAAGCAAGGGCAAAAATGAACTATTGGGACTTCATGAACATAAAAAGCTTTTGCACAGCAAAAGAAATAGTCAACAAAACCAAAAAACAACCGACAGAATGGGAGAAGGTATTTGCAAATGACATATCAGATAAAGGGCTAGTATTCAAAACCTATAAAGAACTTATCAAACTCAACACCCAAAGAACAAATAATCCAATCAAGAAATGGGCAGAAGACATGAACAGACATTTTTCCAAAGAAGACATCCAAATGCCCAACAGACACTGTTGAGGTTCCTCAAACAGTTGAATATAGAGCTACCATACAATCCAGCAATTGCACTACTGGGTATTTACCACAAAGATACAAATGTAGGGATCTGAAGGAGTATGTGCACCCCAATATTTATAGCAGCAATGTCCACAACAGCCAAACTGTGGAAAGAGCCAAGATGTCCATCGACAGATGAATGGATAAAGAAGATGTGGTATATATACACAATGGAATATTATGCAGCCATCAAAAGGAATGAGATCTTGCCATTTGCAACGATGTGGATGGACCTGGAGGGTGTTATGCTGAGTGAAATAAGTCAATCAGAGAAAGACATGTATCATATGACCTCACTGATATGAGGAATTCTTAATCTCAGGAAACAAACTGAGGGTTGCTGGAGTGGTGGGGGGTGGGAGGGATGGGGTGGCTGGGTGATAGACATTGGGGAGGGTATGTGCTATGGCAAGTGCTGTGAATTGTGCAAGACTGTTGAATCACAGATCTGTACCTCTGAAACAAATAATGCAATATATGTTAAGAAAAAAAAAGAAGATAGCAGGAGGGGAAGAATGAAGGGGGGGAAATCGGAGGGGGAGACCAACCATGAGAGACGATGGACTCTGAAAAACAAACTGAGGGTTCTAGAAGGAAGGGGGGTAGGGGGTTGGGTTAGCCTGGTGATGGGTATTAAAGAGGGCACGTTCTGCGTGGAGCACTGGGTGTTATGCACAAACAATGAATCATGGAACACTACATCCAAAACTAATGATGTAATGTATGGTGATTAATATAACAATAAAAAATTTAAAAAAAAAAAGAAATGGGACTGAGTCCGGACTATAACACCATTAAGACAGGCACCTGGAGGTGAGCATACAAATACCAATCAATTTTATGAGCAGCTGGTAGGTCTGAAATTTCTGCCCCCTTTTTATTTTCCTACAGACAAAATTGTTTACTTTAGTGCACAACTGTATGAAAGAAATGAGACTCGTTTTACCTGTGAAAGCTTATCCTGGCTCATTTGTGAAAACCCAAACTATCCCATACTGAAATAGTTTTAGAAGAACCTCATATCTATGGACAATCTGCTTGGCTTGTAAAATTCACATGAGCCTTGCATACAAATTCTGTGTATTTTCATTGCTTCCACAACCTTTTCTCTTTTCCTATTATGTTATAGGTAAAGAGGATGTAAGTATGTGTTAGAAGTAAACACTTGCAGCATAATATGTGTTAGCATTCCCTCACAAATAAATATTCCCCCGAAGAGTCAAACAGAGTAGAAAGGGCAGGCAGAATGCATTATACTTATTTAGTTTCATTGCATCATTTTATTTAGGGCCTAAAATGATCCCCTTAGCATGGCTATAATTTCTTTTGGTCTTAGAAAGTATACATTGGGTTGCTGAGGTCAACTTGCTGAGGTATCCTAAACTAGTGCCATCTCTTAATTAAACATAACTTTCTGGAGACAAGAAGTAAATAGAGAGCAAATTTATATAAATCTTACTGAAATCTGGGAGCATTCTAGATTTTTTCCTTTTCCTCATGCCCCATATTTAATTTGATAATAAAAATTTCTCTCAGGTTGGCTCTCTCTGCAGTGTCTTCTAATGCCCTAGCTTTAATTCAAACTATCATTATTTCTCACCAGGATTGTGACAGTAAATGTCACAAACCTGATCCCTCTGCCTCCAGTCTTCCTCTGTATTTATTCTGTCATCTATGCCGATACTATAGTGATGTGTCTAAAGGACAGATTTATTATTTTTTCCATCTTGTTTAAATCTTTTGATTGCCTGGCTAAATCCTTGCTTGTTCACAATGACAGCAACTCTGTTAGTAGTATTAAATAGCCCTTGGGAATGTAACACCTGAGCACACAAGCAGGAGTCAAGCAACATACCCTGAGCTGCTGGGACATAGATTCTTCGCAGGAAAGAACTTGAACATGGACCCCAGCAAAAATCCAGATCTATGCAGACATGTCTGATGGAGAAGAAGAACACATAGTAACCTGATTTTAGAAAGTACCAACTGGGGGCCAGAGAGAAAATCTCTAAGTAAAGAATGAATTTACCAATGCAGACTACATCCAACAGCAGGGACAAGAGTGTGCTAATATATATATAAGATACAGAAGAAAATCCAAACTTCTTAATCTGTTTGCCATATAATGTCCTCAATGACACTCCATCTTGCCACTTAATTCTCATTGCTCATTATCACCTAAGCATAGTCTGTTTTCCCATATGGCCATGTAACATGGTAAGAGCTCTAAGAATTTAGTCTCCTATGACTTCTTGCTCTCACATTTGCTATTTCTTCTGCTTATGATATAATTTCTTACCCCTTCTCCCTATTTCCTTTCTTCACGTGGATAAATAAATTAGTTTTGGCAGCCTTCTATACGTCTCAACTCTTCAGATCCTACTATGTGCTGTTAGTGCCTTCTTTGAATCCAGTGACTCTATAATTGTAAACCATACTGCAATATAATGATTTCTTTACTTTCTACCTCCTCCATTAAATAGTGGATTCTTCAACAAGGGTATTCTAAATATTGCATGATTAAAATAAATAAATAAATAAATAAATAAATAAATAAATAAATAAATATTGCATGATTAATACAAAGTCTGATAAAGAATAAATATTCAGTGATTAATTGATTTATTTAATTTAATTGATTAATTAACTCCCCCTAATATTCTGTATCTTTCATACAGGTCTATCTCTCTATATAGAATGTGGCCCCCACCATCCAGGTAATATAACAACTGGAGTCCCATCCCCTCCCATTATATACAATTATCTGAGATTATTTGCTTTGCTTTTGCTTTCACTCTACCTGTTTTTCTTTTTTTTTTAAGATTTTATTTATTTATTCATGAAAGACAAAGAGAGAGAGAGAGGCAGGCAGTCACTCTACCTGTTTTTCTTTCCTAATTTTCTTAGTTTTCACCTTTACTTTTCCTCTTTTTAAATTTTGTTCTAGTAGTATTAAGAATATGCTAAGCATTCTATAAATATTTTATATATTTTTATTTGTATTGTGTAAAAGTTTTTGTACAAATTAATAAATAAATCTTGACCTTAAAGGAGCTTAGAATCTACTAAGAGATCCAAGACATGTGCAGCACACAAATCTAATGCATGATTGAAAATGAGAAGTTCCATAAAAGAGAAACGCATAAAGTGGTATGAGAGCTCAGAAGATAGTCTAGGTAGGTTATCGATAAAGTTGTAGTGGGCACTATGACTTGTTCACTCACTTGGTGTCAGCAGGACTTTTTTCCAGGCTCCTGGACTGAGGGTCTCAGTTCTTCAATGAGTGAATGTCTCTCTCACTCCCCTGCTATCTGATCCTCTGCTTAGAGCAACTCAAAACTTGGCAGCTGACTTTCACTGGAGCGAGCAATGAAGAGTCAAAGGAAAATGTGACAAGATGGAAGTCACATACTATTGGTAAATCTAATTTTGGAAGTGATATCCCATCCTCTTAACTCTATTATATGGTAGAAGAGAGACACATTAGGTATAGTCCATATTCAAGGGGAGGAAATTATATAAGTGAGTAAATACAAGGAGGCAGAGATCATCTAGAGACTGCCTGCCACATATATACCTCATGGAACTTTCATTACAAATGAGACAAAACAACAGCAAACAAAAATAGAAAGGTAATACAGGTCCACCTTCAAGCAATTCACATGGCTGTTTTTCAAAAGACATTTTGGAAGGAATGACAAAAGGAATGGTAAACAAGAAAATTGCAAATATGAGCAAATCTAAATAAGGGTTGACACCATAAAACAATAATAATAGTTTGATGACTAATTGGAGTGTAATTAAAAAAAAAAAACAGACAAAATTATAAACAAAGGAAGAGAGCAAGACATCAATAACATAAAAGAAGAGAAGCAACTGAATGTAAATTGTCCAAGGCCCTTGCATTGTTTTAGAGTTTCCTAAATCCATGTATGCATATTACATTTTAGAGGTAACCACTGAAGTATAGACATAAATTCTGTTGTTTCCAGGCTGGTAGAATTAGTCTATGGATATGTGTTTGGTGGAAAGAAATACGACTATAAATAAAACCCAATCAGCCCAAAAAAACACAGACAATATGAACACTGGGAGACATGCAGAAAGCGAGGTAAACAGAAATCACAGAATGGTAGAAAATAAAAGGTTTGAAAATAAAGAAAGTACAAAGTAAAAGAGCTACCAATTAAGCAGAATCCACAGAAGATAGCACTGATTAGATAGGGGTCCCCAAGGAAAAAGAAAAACTAATGACCTGCCACGTTTCACTAGTGTGATTAGAAAGTTGACTGTGATATAATCAGAATTAGGGAATACAGGATGGGTTGCTATTTAGTGAACATGCACAACTTCAGTTTTGAAAATGTTATTTAGGATTCAGCAGCATTTCCTGAACAACACTACTGGTTGAATCTGAGTTGCCTGTGAAACATCCAAATGAACTGTTCATTCAGACAGAGTACAGAGGCATGGATGTAGGCACTAATGGCAGAGTTTCTTGTCAGACAGACCGTGGATTAAGTCCCAGTTTTTCCATTTACTAGCTGTGTGATTTGGACCAAGTTACTTTAGTGTTTCTAATCTCAGATTTTTCAACTTCATGATGGCCAAGAGTATCACTGTTGAAAGAATTCATTCAATTAAACAAGATGATGAATATAAAATGTTTAGAACAGTGCCTGAAACACAGTGTGTATTAAAAGAACTTATTTACAGTCAAATTTTATTCCCTTTAATGGCCATGATATTTATTTATTTTATTTTGTTTTGTTTTAAGAGTTCAGCTTTTTATTGAGCAGCTTATAGAAGAGGTTTAGTCAAAAAGACCAAAGCCCATGTCATCATCAGATGAGGCCCCCAATGTTGACTTGGCCAGAGCCTTTGCAAACAAGCCAGGCCAGAAAGGCTCAACATTCACACCCGCTGCTTTAATGAGGACACTGATGTTATCCTCTGTGCCGTCACCTCATTGTCCTGCAGGATGAGGGCCGAGTAAATGCAGGCGAGCTCTGAGACTGAGGCCAGAGTGCGGGCGAGTGCTGAGCGGACTAGTCGCCGGATGAAGTGAGGGCCTCACCCCAACGCGGCCTTAGCTTCCTCGGAAAGACCGAGCACCTTAGTGGCAGCTGAGGAAAGGACTGGCCATGATTTTTAAAAAACCTCATAAATAACATTTTTTATTCAAAATGCAGCATAAAATGAAACTGCATCTTGAATTTAATTGTCTTAAAAGCAAATCTACTGAAAGGCTAACATGCTGTAAGGCTTCTGTTGAAGTACCCCATCATGTGGTCATATTTGTCAATATTTTTAGGAGAGTGTTGTCATGGAGTCACACAGTTCCTTGCCACCAATACCAGATTTCTACTCAGAGTTCAGAAACAGTTTTTCAGATTTTACAGTATCAGACAAGCTTGCCAGGAGATCAGCAATACAATAATTTACTAAAAATTCTTAGATCATTCATTTGAATAAATCGTATAGACTATATGAAGCCAGCATATTTCTACTATTCTTATCTTGTATAAGAGGGAGCTGACAACTTGAAAAACTTCAATTTGTATATGGATTCATGACTTCTCAGTGAAAATACAAATTGAGATAAAGCAAGTCATCTAATGTAAGAGAAGGAACCTAATTAAATTTTTTTTTTTTTTTTTTTTTTAAAGATTTTATTTATTTATTTGAGAGAGAGAGAATGAGAGACAGAAAGCACGAGAGGGAAGAGGGTCAGAGGGAGAAGCAGACTTCCTGCTGAGCAGGGAGCCCGATGTGGGACTCGATCCCGGGACTCCAGGATCATGACCTGAGCCGAAGGCAGTCGTTCAACCAACTGAGCCACCCAGGCGCCCGCTAATTAAATTTTAAAAAGAAAAAAGAAAGGGAGTCACTTCAAGACAGTGTATTGTTCTGGCAAGAATACTGGGTAGCCTTTGACATTAATACCTATAAGACCATGGAAATCATGTACTAATTCTAAGCCCATTTTCTTTCTCTTTTAAAAGTGTTTTGTTTTGTTTCTTTTTTTATTTAAAGATTTTTATTTATTTATTTGAGAGAGAGCACAGAGGGAGAGGGAGAAGCAGACTCCCCACCGAGCAGGGTGTGCCCCCCCTCAATGGGGCTCGATCCCAGGACCCTGGGATCATGACCTGAGCTGAAGGCAGACGCTTAACCCACTGACCCATCCAGGCACCCCATCTCTTTTAAAAATGTTTTAAAATAATTTGAAACTAGTAATTTCATAAAATAAAGATACTCTCTTACATAATCATAGTACAATTATAAAATGAAATGTATTTTTTATCTCATTTTCATTTCTCTAGAAGTTTGATTTGGGTCAATTTTATATCTCCCTGTTCTCTACTTAACTTTCTTTTTATTTATTTATTTATTTTAAAAGATTTTATTTATTTTTTGAGAGAGAGAAAGAGAGTGAGAACACGAGCTGGGGGAGGAGTAGAGGGAGAAGCAGACTCCTGGTTGAGAAGAGAGCCTGACGTGGGGCTCAATCCCAGGACCCTGAGACCATGACCTGCTCAGGACCCTCATATCATGACCTGAACTGAAGGCAGATGCTTAACTGACTGAGCCACCCAGGCGGCCCTCTCTACTTAACTTTTTAAAATAGAAAATATGGTTATAATACCTTTTATATGACCATTCCACTAATTCAAATATCTCTGTCAGTCCCAGGCCAATTTTATAAATTAATTTTTTATTTTGAAAGAGTTTGACCCACAAGGAGTTGCAAAAATAGTGCAAAGATTTCCCATGTATTCTTCCTCTTTGTTCAATGATAATACCTTATACAACCATAGTGCATTGTCAAAAAGAAAATTGACATTGGGACAATACTATTAACTCAATTACAAACTTTTATTGGAATTTCTCAGGTTTTGCATGTACTTGTGTGTGTGTGTGGACACTGAGTAGGGAGAATGGTTCTATGAAAGTTTGTCACATATATAGATTTGACTAACAAAACCACATTCAGGATACAGACTGTTCCATTACCATACACACACACAAAACTTCCTTCATATTACCATATTACTCCTTAATTGTCATTCCCTTTTTCCACCTCTAACCTCTGGCACTCACTGTTATGTTTTCCATCACTATGACTTTGTCACTTCAAAGTTGTTATGTAAAGGAAATCACTCAGTAAAACTCTCTGAAGTTAGCTTACATACAAATACACATAAAATACATGTGTTTCTAAATCTATTTTTATAGATATATTTCTATATTCATCATCTATATCTATATAGAACTGATTTTTAGAAAACTCAAATCTCTCCAAATGACTCAGCTTAAGAATGGCATTGCTCTTACTCAAGATTTAGAGACTATCACGATATTACTGCTTATTTATTTAACGATTATTCTAGATGGTTGTTTATGCAGTGGATAATTTTGTCTTTGTTTTTTCTAGTTGTCTGATTGGTTGCTTCATTAGTTTTGGGAGAAGGGGATTGGAGTTTGAATTAAGTACAGTTTAGTGCATCAATTTAAAGAAACTCTCTTAATTATTGTCAAAAAATCAATCATTGAATTGTGTTCAAATAAGATATATCAAATATGAAAGAGGAGACTATTATTTCATACACCATAGCAAAAAATAGCCCAAATATTTTCTATTCAACAGGAAATCCCCTGCTATATGACTATTGTTGAATAATTGGCACAAAGCTGGTAAATTCTTTCATAGATATGATTTAGATCAACTAATATATTTCATAATTTACATAGTTTAAATATTTAACAGTTAAACTATATTTGAAATAGTTTATATTTGTAGTAGTCAAACCATTACAAACACATTTTGGGGACTTAAGTAGTTAAGATATTACATTTGAAAGACTAGCAATCAACCTGTCAAATTTTTTGACTCTGTTTACTTACAATTAACTAATAATTTTAGAAAGATGATCTGTAGTCAAGGTAACAAGGAACAGAAAATGGATATTGGAATTATAAGAAACCCTGCCCTATATGGCCCTGTTTACCACAGTGCAGTGTGTTCTCTGTGTTCCTGTGGGCACCAGAATGTAAACATGCTTTGACCTTCTCTTCTTTACCTTGCTGAGAAAAGTAATTTCAATAGAACATTTAAATTCTCTGAGAACATAAAAAAAAAAAAATTCTCTGAGAACAGTTTTCATAAATACAGTTGTAACTTATGTTTCTATAACTGTGGTCAAATAATCTATAATTCCTGACATTTCTCTGTACAATCACTTTAAAGCAAAGTAAGTTTCATCAAGAGAGATGAAACTATAAAAACTATTTTTTGTAGTATTCCAAAGTCTCTACTGAACCTATTGTGTTGATAAGATTTATGTAGTATGGGAAAATTTTCATAATGTTTATTCAGAAGATGTATGCAGACACTATTATTAATTCATTTTTAAAGGTACAATACTGGTGTACAAGTAAAGTGGTGGTATACTTAAATTGCTTCCATTATTACAGAATTATTTCTTTTTTTTAAGATAGATTTATTTATTTATTTTTTGAAAGAGAGAGAGAATGAGAGAGAGAGAGAGAGAGAGAGCACATGAGACGGGGGAGGGTCAGAGGGAGAAGCAGACTCTTCGCCAAGCAGGGAACCTGATGCGGGACTTGATCCCGGGACTCCAGGATCATGATCTGAGCTGAAGGCAGTCGCTTAACCAACTGAGCCACCCAGGCGCCCTACAGAATTATTTCTTAGAAAATTAGACACTTAACTTTAAGCACTTTTGGCACTATAGATTTAAATCTGTATACCATTCTGAATTTCTAAGGGTAAAACTTGCCAAAGTAAACCTATTTGCTCAACTATATGTGACACAACAATACTGGGGAATGATAACAGACCTGATTTTCCAGTTTTTTTCTTGCCTCCTGGATCTACCTATTAACTTAATGGCATCCATTCCTTGTGTAGATGGGATTTGGGAGGTGGGGGACACAAGTGAAAGCAAAATAACCAGCCAACTTTCTTTTCTTTTTTTTTTTAAATTTTATTTTGTGCCAGCCAACTTTCTTTTTTTTTTTTTAAAGATTTTATTTATTTATTTGAGAGAGAGAGAATGAGAGAGAGAGAAAGCACATGAGGGGAGGAAGGGTCAGAGGGAGAAGCAGACTCCCTGCTGAGCAGGGAGCCTGATGAGGGACTCGATCCAGGGACTCCAGGATCATGACCTGAGCCAAAGGCAGTCGCTTAACCAACTGAGCCACCCAGGCGCCTGCCAGCCAACTTTCTTAAGAGACTGTTTTAAAAACTCATATCTCATCCTATAGTTTTAAACCAAGGCACTTTTAAATTTGAATAGCTGGCCTGTTTGAAAAAAGTGTGTGTGTGTCTGTGTGTGTTTAAGATTTATTTATTTATTTGAGAGAGAGAGAAGGAGAGAGAATCTCAAGCAAACTCTGTGCTGAGTGTGGAGCCTGACCTGATAGAAGGCACAGGACCCAAAACTTGAACAATGGAAATAAGAGCCCATGATTAAAAAATCAGTGGGAATTTTACACCACAGTAGAAGCCAAGAAGATGCTGTTGATGTGAGGCTTAGACATTTTTCCTTTATATGAGAATAATATGTGAGCCCTTGACTGAAATTTCTCATTTATCTGTCCAGATCTATCCTATTCTGTGTTGCCTTGGACTTAGAGGCTTACTTGTACAGACTGTCTCATTTAGGCTCTGTTGCCATTTGGCTTATGCTTGGATTTGGACAATAAGTACTGGCAAGACATAAGAGTGAGAGAGAGAGAGTGGGAAGGAGCAATAGGTCAAGGTATTTACTTACATTCTCCACCTACTCCCTCCATACCTCAACTCACTCTATCTGTTCCTCATAAGACAAATTTTGGCAGTGACTGCCTTCTTCTCCATGATCTATGACTATTCATTTTCACTAGGTTCCAGGTATTGCCTTTCCTGATGTTTCTAAAGAAACAGGTATAGGAAACTTCCCCCTCTCCGAATCCCTGGTGATTCATCATCGCCTACTGATACCCCTTAACTTTACCCACACCTCTGTAAATAAACCCATCTTCATATTCTCTTCCTTTACTCTTTTAAGTGTGCCATTTAACACCTGATCTTGAGTTTAGACTACCGTCTGGCAAAAATAAGAGGAAAGGTGAAGGTCAAAATTACTGAACTGATTAAATACTTATCAAGAAAACACTAGAAGCCATGAGTTTCTTTTGAATCAGTAGATTATTTTTCTACCAATAGAGGGAATGCTGTACAAAAACTAAGTAAAATTCTATTAGACACATAAAGAAATTTCTCATTTTGTACATTTGAATTTATGGTCTTGAAAATTGAACCAACTACATATAAAAGTACTGCTTTTCAATTTTCTTTTGACAGCAATTTCCAAAAACAAATTTTGACTCATTCCAAAAGATATCCTTTCTTAAGAAATTCTCTAGATTATTTTTTAAAGTTACAAAACTGAATATTAGTCTCAAATCAAATACTCATTTACAGATACATTTTCTCAACTTCTCTATAACTTATTTATAAAATCGGTATTAGAGCTTAATTGCATGCTTAGAGTCATTTGTGTTCCAGAAGTAGTATAGATGCAATTATTATTTTCAGCTTGGACTAGTTTTAAATTTACAGGCCATTAATTTACTAAAGTTTATCCAGTTGTATTACTTACAAAGATTGAAAATTAAACCCACAATGTCTTTAAACTCAATACCCTTGAGCTGTGGTCTTCCTTTTCAAGGAGATCTGTGAGTACACATACATGTATATATGTGTGTTTCTCTGTGTGCAGTTGTGTTGAGCAAACCCCAAGTAAGATAAACCCAAAGAAATCCAGGACAAGACACATCATAATCTAACCTCTGAAAACCAAAGACAAGAAAAATCTTGAAAGCAGCAGAGAGAAATGATGCACGGCTTATCTGAGAACACTAATTCAAGTGACAGGATTTCTCATCCGAAACCATAAAGGCCAGAAAAAAGTGGCACAACATTTTTCAAGTGCTGAATAAAAATAACTGCAAATTCTATATCTGATGAAAATATCCTTCAGGATAAAGACATTCCCAGATGAAGAAAACCAAAGAAAATTTGTCACTAGCAAATCTATCATTAAAAAATGACTGAAGAAATGTCTATAAACAGTAAGGAAATTATCACAGAAGAAGGGTTGCTCTTTCAGAAAAGAAAAAAAAAACTCTGGAATGGGTGAAAATAAGGCTGTATACAACAGACTATCTTTCTTCTCATGAGTCTTAATACATATTTGATGATTAAGGGAAAAATTATACCATCTGATGTGGTGTTTAAGATATGTAAAAAAACAACTAAGTCTACGATTTTGTAAAGGTAGGGAAGCTAAAGGAATCTAAATGAAAGTAACTTTCTACACTTCACTTGAAGTGATAAAACATCAATACCAGTAGACTCTAAATCACATAATGTATATTATATTATCCCGAGGGACCACTAAGAAAACAATACACAACTATGTACTGAAAAAACTAGAAATAAATCAAGATAAGCCTTTTTTTTCTTTTTCAAGTGTTAAAATACACCAACAAGGTGGCATAAAAGGAGAGGTATTTCAATGTTTCCCTGACAAGGCAATGGATACAGGGTCTAAGATGCCCTAACGAGGGAGCTGCCCATGAATTTAAGGTTAAATTTGGGATCCACGGGGACAAATTAAAAATGAAAGAACAGGAAATTCCCACCAGGAATCCCATGGGATGATATACAGTCACTGTAAATTTAATTATGAAAAGTCAGCAAATAAAAAATGGTGACCAAGAAAGTAAAAATGCTAAGGTCAGCAGAAGTACAAAGTCAAGCAAAATGAGACCAGAATGAGAGGAGGTCTACAGAAAGTGGAGAAGTTGGTGGAGGGAGGACTGGTTCATGGCTTGTGGCTTGGGCTGACAATTGTGTAATGTATTATGGGAAGGACATCTGACTCATTTGAGGTATAGGGAGCAGGAAGTCAGTGTAGGAGACACATAAAAGCAATTAACAGGTTTCTATACCTTTCAGGAGATTTTCTTATATTGTCTTCCTCAATCCTCTGTGCGACAAGAAATTTTAGCCTCATTTTACAAATGACACACCCAAGACTAGGCAAATTTAATAACTTAGATAAAATTATTTAGCCAAATATGAGTAAACTAAGATACACATGTATCATATGGGCACATTCTACAGCTGGACTGAGCAAGTGATCTGGGTTGGTAAGAATGAAATAATCTCTTCACTGTTTTCCCCTCCAATATCATGCAGCATGAATTTGTTTAGGTCAAGGCAAACAAACTGTTTTTTAAAGCTTTTTCTTTTATTATAGAAAGAGAAAAATTCTTAAAATAGAACAAAGCAGGGCTTTGGTTGACTGAGATCACAAGATTTTAAAGAAAAAAGTAAAAGCCAAAGGTGGGGAAAAAAAGCAAAAACGGAAGTTATACAATGGAATCTTTTTTTTTTTTTAGTTAAAACAGTAGTGTGTGTTGTTTGCCTTTATCACTTTTTAAGTGATGAATCTTGTAGAAAAGTGACGCATCACCACTCATATTTACTATTCTGAGGAATCAGTGTTGCCCAGTATTTAAGAATACAGGCTCAAAGGCAATTGACATGGATGAATCCAGAATCTGCTACTTCTTAACTGTGCAAACTTGGGGTGATATTAACCTCTTTCAGGTTTGGTACGCTCATCTGTAAATTGGGGATAATCATTGAGGTGCTTATAGATTAAATCAATGATATGTATAAAATAATCCATATCTTCTTAGCAAAGTATTTTTTGAAAAGCCATCAACTTTTTAATAAATATCTACAATCTTTATTTAGAAATATTGATAGTAGATGGCCAAAGTCTTGACCTCCCTATGGGAATTAATCTCCACTTCTATGCACACTTTGAATCCTGAACAAAAGAACTAGAAAATGACTCATCGTCACTTGGAACCTGGGTGAAACAGGACAGCAGAATCAAAGAAAATGCAGGCCTGCTTTGGAAAGAGTATCTCAAAGTATATCCCCTACCTAAACTCAGTCCAACCTGCTGTGTGGAACAAAGAATAGTACATAGTTAATGAGTATATTATATGGCCTTTAGAGAAAACCAATGTAGCAAAACATAAAAAAGTTTGAAAAAATACAGTAGAAATATAATGCTCAGTCAGTGTTAGGAAGATAAGGAAAAGGGATTACTTGGAAGGAAATGATCGCAAAGAAAAATAAGCAGCAGTTTTTCTCACAGCTGAAGACCATAGAATAAAAGCCGAAAGCTAAACTCCTAGGTAGAATAGTATGAATTCCAACTGTGCACAGTGGAGGAGCTGATGAAGACTAATTTCTCAAGAAGAAAATGTTTTAAAAATAAGCACCTGAATCAATATGTCATTCTGGTTTAAAAGGAAAAAAAAAGTGGCATCTGGGGAGTGGATTTTTATTTTTTAATCAAATGTAAATATAAAGATCTTTTACAAATTTATTTTAAGTGATCAATGTTACTGTGAGTGATTGCTGTAATTTTATTTTTGTTAGGCACAGGCACACACCAATAAAATAATTAACTCTTTGTTTCTGGTAGTTTTATCAACAATATGATCTTATTTTAAAATATTCTAAAATAATACAAACATTTGTCATTGTAGAAAAATCCTATTCATTTTAAAAAATTTACAAAGTATTGACTCTGTAATCAGAGCCTAGATTTTTTTTTATAACTCATTTTAAAAATTAAAACATCAGAATTAGGACTTCCATTTTTTTTAAGATTTTATTTAGTTATATGACAGAGAGAGAGAGAGTACAAGTAGGCAGAGTGGCATATATGTATTTTAGTACAATATATAGGTATTTTTCTTTTACCTAATATGAAATGATGTCAAATTTGTGAGATGCATAAGAGATAATTTCACTTGGATAAGTTTCTCCTTAATATTTTTCATTTATTTCCTATCAGAAATCTTAGTATATATTCCTTTTCCTTTTATTAAATTTCATATATAAGTTAAAAAAAGATTTTCTATAACAAGTTCTGAAGCCAAATATAAAAGAAAATAAATTTTATTCTGAAGAACTATCATTTATTATTGTGTTTGCTTAGGAATATGATGGTCATGTTTTAATGTTAGTAAACAAAAGGAGAAGTAAAATCTAGAAAATACCACTCTGTCTGTATCTCTTTTCATAGGACAGAGATGAAATGTCATGTTTTGGACTTGATTTGGAATATTATATTTCAATTTTAAGAGACCTCCAATTGCACCTATAACCAAAGAAGCCCCCAGTACTCTAGGCACTAAAATTACTCTTTTCTTTAAGGTCTAAATAAAATGATTAAAACTGGATCTTATGTTGTTGCAGTAATTAGAATTCTGCCTTGAAAATTCATAAAGATGAGCTAGAAAGGGGAATGCAGATGATTACGTTCTTAACCCCTCTCACTGCAAATTTCTCTCCCCAACAATTAGGTGACCATCTCCCACTATGCTGTGTTCTATAACCAGAACGCATGAACAAAAGTTCTCCAAGGCAGGGCAATCACAAGGCTAAAACTAAATGTATAAGTTAATAAAACTTATTTAAGATTTGGGGGATGGGGTGGGAAGTTGGTAAGAGCAACCACAGCATGAAACAGAAAACAACCAAATAGTTGATGCTACACGAAGGGTAATGAACTATGAACACATAGAATCACACAGATGAACTCAAATGCATGATGTTAAGTAAAAGAAGCCAGACTCAAAAGGTATGGTCCAATTTATATCATAGGCAAAACTCAATAGATATATAAAAGACAAAACTATAGGGACAGAAACAGATCAGTGGTTGCTGGGGTAGGGGAAGAGAATAGACCATAAAGGGACATGAAAGTTCATGGAGTGAAGTGTCAGACACTTTGTGGTGATGTTTACTTGACCATAGACATTTATCAAAATTCACAGAACTATAGAACTAAAAACAAAGATTTTGCTAAATGTAAATTATACTTCAATGAGCCTCACTTTAAAAAAAAAAATGAATGCTGTGCCATATTATTTTTCCTATCCCTTACCTATATTTTCAGAGGACTTCTTAGAAGTCCTCTCTCCATGTAGCCCCAACTTCCTAATTGATTCTCAAATCAGAAATTCTAGCTCCCCTTACTCTCGGTTCCCATTTCCAGAATCCCTAAATTTGTGTCTTCCTAATCCCTCCAAAATCCAAATGAATCCATTTGCTAAAAAAAAAAAAAAAATCATTGATAGACATAGACATTTTTGCCACTCATTGATTTGAACCAATTCATACCTTGCTCCTGTTCATAACCGCAGATATTTTGAAGTGATTCTTTTCCTTTTTCTTTTCTTTTTTTTTTTTTTTTCACAAATAAAAGAGCCATCTCTCTCTGAGGGGGATTTACCACTATCGTTGGCATTCTCAAAGGCCTGTGGAAGCTTCACAGTCTTCCTAACCAGTCTCCGCAGTACCAGATGTACTTTTTAACAAGGACTCTGCTGCCAGTACCAATGCTTTCCTTCCCTGACCAGCACTTTCCAGAAAAAGCAAAGGATTAAGTGCTGGAAAATTCATCTCCTATTGAAATTTCTTTACAAACTGTCATGTTTGATGGCCCAGTCTCTTCAGTGACTAGGCATATTAATTGTTCAAAGGGCAAAAAGAACATACTGCATTAATTTGTCCATTTATTTGCTCACTTTCCTCCATAGATAACTATTTAGATTTATTTTATATTTTATATTCAGAACTGATTCTTTGTTAAGAGAAGAAAAATTAGTGTTAATCCAAGGAAATGAAAAATTTAAAAACTACTTTGCACAGCTGCCTTTATAAGTATTACAGGGTAGTCTGAAGCTTACTGATACAAGTGAGAACATACTAATATCCCCAGTCCCTTCTGCCCCTCACTCAACTGGTCTTGAGGTGTTATGTCTTTTGGGAGATAGTTCTCCATGGTATGTGTCTCCTGAACAAAAGACCTTGACATCTACACTACAGGATCTCTTAACAAGGATGTTAGTATAGCAAAGGGAATTGAAAAATAAAGATAGTATCTCCTTCTAGAGCAGTGACAGATTTGTTTCCTGATCAGAATTATCAAAATAATGTCTTTCTTCAGTTACAAAGCTTGGACAGGTTGGACAGGTTGGCCAGGAGCTCCCTTGAAAAGATCAGGGCTGCTAAGCCAGGAGTACTCAGCTGTGACGCAAAACCACTGACTGTACTTCCACATCCAGGCCACCCCCTGTGGTATTTAAGGGAAAGAGGGGAAAGGATGTGACCACAAAGCTCATGAGGACTGAAGTGCCAGGAGTAATGAAGTCCTTTGTTTTGGACCCACGAGTCCCAGGTCTTCTGCCAAATTTCACAACTGTGGTGACCTCAAATCAGGTCTCAACTGGTACCAAAAGATTGGGATCATTCCCTGCATATTTTCAGACCACAATGCTTTGAAACTAGAACTCAATCACAAGAGGAAAGTCAGAAAGAACTCAAATACATGGAGGCTAAAGAGCATCCTACTAAAGAATGAATGGGTCAACCAGGAAATTAATGAATTAAAAAAATTCATGGAAACCAATGAAAATGAAAACACAACTGTTCAGAATCTTTGGGATGCAGCAAAGGCAGTCCTAAGAAGAAAGTATATAGCAATACAAGCCTTTCTCAAGAAACAAGAAAGGTCTCAAATACACAACCTAACCCTACACCTAAAGGAGCTAGAGAAAGAACAGCAAATAAAGCCTAAGCCCAGCAGGAGAAGAGAAATCATAAAGATCAGAGCAGAAATCAATGAAATAGAAACCAAAAGAACAGTAGAACAGATCAACGAAACTAGGAGCTGCTTCTTTGAAAGAATTAACAAGATTGATAAACCCCTGGCCAGACTTATCAAAAAGAAAAGAGAAAGGGTACAAATAAATAAAATCTTGAATGAAAGAGGAGAGATCACAACCAACAGCAAAGAAATACAAACCATTATAAGGATGTAATATGAGCAACTATATGCCAGGAAAGCAGATAACCTGGAAGAAATGGATGCATTCCTAGAGATGTATCAACTCCCAAAACTGAACCAGGAAGAAATAGAAAACCTGAACAGACCTATAACCACTAAGGAAATTGAAGCAGTCATCAAAAATCTCCCAACAAACAAAAGCCCAGGGCCAGATGGCTTCTCAGGGGAATTCTACCAAACATTTAAAGAAGAATTAATACCTATTCTTCTGAAAATGTTCCAAAAAATAGAAATGGAAGGAAAACTTCCAAACTCTTTTTAGGAGGCCACCATTACCTTGATCCCCAAACCAGACAAAGACCCCATCAAAAAAAAGGAGAATTACAGAATATCCCTGATGAATATGGATGCAAAACTTCTCACCAAAATACTAGCCAATAGGATCCAACAGTACTTTAAAAGGATTATTCACCACGACCAAGTGGGATTTATCCCTGGGCTGCAAGGTTGGTTCAACATCCACAAATCAATAAATGTGATACAATACATTAACAAAAGAAAGAACAAGAACCATATGATCCTCTCAATAGATGCAGAAAAAGCATTTGACAAAGTACAGCATCCTTTCCTGATCAAAACTCTTCAGAGTATAGGGATAGAGGGTACATACTTCAATATCATAAAAGCCATCTATGAAAACCCTACAGCAAATATCATTTTCAATGGGGAAAAACTGAGAGCTTTACCCCTAAGGTCAGGAACACAGCAGGGATGTCCACTATCACCACTGCTATTCAAGATAGTACTAGAAGTTCTAGCCACAGCAATCAGACATCAAAAAGAAATAAAAGCCATCCTAATCAGCAAAGAAGAAGTCAAACTCTCACTCTTTGCTGATGATATGATACTTTATGTGGAAAACCCAAAAGACTCCACCCCAAAATTGCTAGAACTCATACAGGAATTCAGTAAAGTGGCAGGATAGAAAATCAATGCACAGAAATCGGTGGCATTCTTATACACCAACAACAAGACAGAAGAAAGAGAAATTAAGGAGTCGATCTCATTTACAATTGCACCCAAAACAAAAAGGTACCTAGGAATAAATCTAACCAAGGAGGCAAAGAATCTGTACTCCGAAAACTATAAAATACTCATGAAAGGAATTGAGGAAGACACAAAGAAATGGGAAAACGTTCCATGCTCATGGATTGGAAGAACAAACATTGTGAAGATGTCAATGCTACCTAGAGCAATCTACACATTCAATGCAATCCCCATCAAAATACCATCCACTTTTTTCAAAGAAATGGAACAAATAATTCTAAAAGTTGTATGGAACCAGAAAAGACCCCGAATAGCCAGAGGAATGTTGAAAAAGAAAAGTAAAGCCGGTGGCATCACAATTCCAGACTTCCAGCTCTATTACAAAGCTGTCATCATCAAGACAGTATGGCACTGGCACAAAAACAGACACATAGATCAATGGAACAGAATCGAGAGGCCAGAAATGGACCCTCAACTCTATGGTCAACTAATCTTTGACAAAGCAGGAAAGAATGTCCAATGGAAAAAAGACAGTCTCTTCAACAAATGGTGTTGGGAAAATTGGACAGCCACATGCAGAAGAATTAAACTGGACCATTTCCTTACACCACACACAAAAATAGACTCCAAATGGTTGAAAGACCTAAAGGTGAGACAGGAGTCCATCAAAATCCTGAAGGAGAATACAGGCAGCAACCTCTTCGATCTCAGCCGCAGCAACTTCTTCCTAGAAACATCGCCAAAGGCAAGGGAAGCAAGGGCAAAAATGAACTATTGGGACTTCATCAACATAAAAAGCTTTTGCACAGCAAAAGAAACAGTCAACAAAATCAAAAAACAACCGACAGAATGGGAGAAGATATTTGCAAATGACATATCAGATAAAGGGCTAGTATTCAAAATCTATAAAGAACTTATCAAACTCAACACCCAAAGAACAAATGATCCAATCAGGAAATGGGCAGAAGACATGAACAGACATTTTTCCAAAGAAGACATCCAAATGGCCAACAGACACATGAAAACGTGCTCAACATCGCTCAGCATCAGGGAAATCCAAATCAAAACCTCAATGACATACCATCTCACACCAGTCAGAATGGCTAAAATTAACACGTCAGGAAACGACAGATGTTGGCAGGGATGTGGAGAAAGGGGAGCCCTCCTACACCATTGTTAGAAACGCAAGCTGGGCATCTACTCTGGAAAACAGTATGGAGGTTCCTCAAAAAATTGAAAATAGAGTTACGCTAACAATGAATCATGGAACCCTACATGAAAAACTAATGATGTAATGTATGGTGTTTAACATAACAAAATAAAATTAAATTAAAACAAAACAAAACAAAACTGTGGTGACCTAATGTATTAACTGAGAAGCAGTGTGAGCTCTCAGACCCTTTATGGTTCTCGATAGTACTATACCCACAAATCCGTCCAGGTCACATCTGTGTGACTTTCAGTGGGCTCATCTCACCTGCAAGCTACTGGGCCAAAAATACTGCCCAAACCACCTACCTGCTGCTGTACCAAGGCCTGCTGACCCAGCTATACTCAAGCAACTACTCTTTCTGCTATCCTTCCCTGGGGCATTCTCTCCTTGATTTTTGAAGACTGCTACCCAAAACACTGATGCCATCACGAGTGGGTGCCCAATTCAGGCCTCCTGAGATGCCCTACTGTAAATTGGCAAGGACACAACTTCTCTTTCCCTCTGTGGGCTCTTCTGTACACGTTTCACAGTAGGATTGCTTGGCCCTGGAGCTGTTCAAGTTCATTTTGATTTTACAAATACATTGGCTTCTTTCTCCAGGGTAAATACCCAGGACTAGCTGTTAACTAATCAATTTGGGTTTGTAAAGCCAACATGGTATAACCAGGATGATTCATCTTTTCCAGTTTTCCATCTTATTGCTAAGTCAAGCTTAGTTTGATGCACTCTCTCCCTTGGCCTAGATTCTTTACCAGAGGGCCTACAGTCACTGCTAAGTCACAGTAATTTGAATGCTATTGAGGACTGAATTGTGTCCCCCCAATATTCTTATGTTGATGTCCTAACCGCTAATATGACAGTATTTAGAGATGGGACCTCTAATGAGGTAATTAAGGTTAAATGAGTTTGTAACAGTGAGGCCTTAATCCAATAGGACTGATGATTTTTATAGAAAAAACACCAAGATTCTCTCTCTCTCTCTCCCTCCATGCATGATTTATTTTTCCTCGGTGAAGGCAGTCTATAGGTACTAGATACTAGGTAAAATATGGAGGGAACTCCTTATGGAAAATATCTAATGTCAGGGACATTTTTTTCATTGTTATTGGTTTCTAAGTAAGAGATCAATGCAAAAAGAATAATTCCTAGAAATACTGAAGGGGTTATTTATCAGGCGGTTGAGACAATCCTGGTTTGTTTGCCCTCACATCTATTCCTTGCCCTTCCTGACTTCTGCTCTGTTCACAGGCTGCATTCCCTAGGATTCACTGGGTTCTGTTAATGGGAGATCAGGAGAAGCCAGGGTATATCTCCCCTCCCCCGCCTCAGCTACTCCTCCAACAGCTCCCATCTGCTCCATGGCTCCATCTCCCACCAGAAAGGCCCAGTGGATCCAGGCTCTGTCGGACAGTACTGGCCTCGACACTTTAGCATCGTCCTCCTCCCTTTGTCTCGACAACCTACAGGTGTAACGACTTCCTACTTTTGCTAGCATCTGTTACCTCACCATTCTATCTGCATCCCCGCCACTCATACAACCAATTCCTTAGAGTAAATCCTCTCTGTTGTAAATTCTTTTCTTATTGAAGTATAGTTGACACACAATATTACTTTAGTTTCAGGTGTACAAATAGTGATTCAACAGCTCTATACCTCATGATATACTCACCACAAATGCAGCTAACATTTTTTGACTTATTTATTCCATAACTGGTACCAGTAAGTAGTTTTAAATTTTCTTATTTAGATCCTAATTGGATTATTTATTTTCTTGTTTAACTATGCTCTGCCTTATTCCAGATAAGGCTTAAGATGATTTGGGGAAAACGGTGAAATAGGAGAAGATATCAAAACTTTGAAGTGGATTTTTTTTTAAAGATGGAAGATGATCTAAAATAATTAGATAAAATCATGTAAAAAATAAGCTAAAATAATGCACAAAATTGACCTATACATTGGCAGTAGATGACCTATCAATTTAGTTCTAAACATTCTGTCAGTCATTGTAAAAAACAAAACATGGTCGGTTAAAAAATTCAAAGGTAGGTGGAGAGGGAAAGGAGTCTATTGCTTATTTAATCACTAGGATCTGCTGTTCTTTGCAACATCTGCTTATGGTATATATAAGAGGGTTTACTGTTTTTTAAAATTTTATTTTCAAAAAAGAAAGCACTCAAGCATTGGTACACTCAAACTGAACCATTCTCATGTTCCTGGAGTTGATTCAATCCAAAGATCCTCCAGGATGTATCCTGGCCACTGCAGAAATTACAACCTTGTTAGTCAAGGTGGGTTTTGATTCCTACAGTGTAAAATTCTGTCAGGATTGCTTCATGTTTGTATTCCCAGTGGAGCTTCAGTTTTTTATTGAACAGAAATGTTTGTCCATTTTCCTCAAAGCAAAGAGAGGATTCAATCAAAATTAGCCCTTATCCAGTGATAAAAATATCCAGTGATAAGAATAGCTCCACATCCAGTGAGTCTATCAAATTTAGGTACAGCTCTATCAGACTACTGGACCAGCTTCACCCTCTTTACTCATGGAGAGGCTTCTTCTTTGGCTTTCATAGATCTTTCCCTTAACAGGGTCATCAGTCAAGGAAACTCTGGCTGTCAAAAGGTCCTAAAAGCATTGGATACTGTATGCACAACTTTCGTTGTTTTTCACTAATACACAATATTTCATAGTGCCCACAATAGCAAATCATTTTTTTATTTCCCTTACATTATTTTCAACATGGGCACTTGTGCGTACTGCCCAAGAATTTCTTTAGGATGTATATGTAGAGCTCATCTTTCAGGGGCATGAGAAAACACATATCTACATTCATTAAATATAGACAGATTACTTTCCAAAATGGTTGCTCCAGCTTATGTTCCCATCATAAGAAAAGGTTTTTAAAAATTTCTCATTTGCATCCTTGTCAATGTTGTTTTCATCTAATTTTCTAGTTTTTACCTACTAAGAGTGTAAAGAGGTATTTCATTGATGTTTGGCTTTCTCTGACTAATTGTGAGTTTGAGAGCATTTTCATATTCTTTTAAGTCAGTGGCACTTCTTTGTGAATCATCTGCTCATCTTTACCAAATCTCTAATCAGGTTTGCCCTTTTCCCTTGTTTATGTAACATAAATTTTCATTATGTTAAATTCTAAGTATAGGATAATGGCAGTTCCAATTTCTCCTTCAGCCCTAGGGTATTCAGTAATTTTTTTTAATACAGGGGAATGGATTTTTAAACCATCTTTTAATTCATTATAAACATACACACACATATAAACAAACTAATTTAGTGCGTTTGTGCATTTAAAATTGACTTATCTGACCTCAGAATACTCCTACAAGATATAAGTACATTCAACATCCCTGTTTTAGAGATGAAGAACTGAGGCAAAGAGAAGTTAAAACTTGCCCAGGGTATAAAGAAAGGAGGTGACAAAGTCAAATTTGAGCCCAGTGTTTGAATCTAGAGCTCAAGCTTTTCACTATGGTATCCTAACACAAAGTTAATACTGAACAAAAAGCATAGAGTTTCTTAAAATGAAACCTTGGTAAACAATAGAGTTACAAAAGAGATTAAATGTGATTTCTGAGGGAAATAAAAATATCTTATTTAGATACCTCAAATATAAAACATAACGATCCACGTTCAGATACTTTTTGCAGATACAAAATTAGAAGCTGTGTGACCTATTTAATGAAAATAAGCATCCAGGTGTAATAGACACATTTAATAACCTATAATCTGAAGTCATGTTGACTATTTTTGTTAAGATAAATTTCCAGTAATATATCCAACAAAGTTGCCATTTAAATGGTAATGCTAATAATTACATTCTGGGTTCACACTTCACTGAATGGCATAATTTATTTATTGCACATTTCCCCTGTGGTTAAAAGAGAATGATTTTGTTCCTCTGAGGGCTCTTGGTTATCCCTTTTGAAATCTTGTTTAAAAACCAGTTTGAATGGAACAACTAACATCATTTTTTAGATGGGATTTCTGAAACAAAATATATATTTTCTATTATGCAGATATCCATCCATCCTAGGAAACAAAGCATCTTCTAAGGAATACTGCCAGTTAAAACCATACAATTCCCAGGAAAGAAAAAATAGACTGCCATGAGTAACTGCGAAGTATGTTTTTTCATTAGTGGCTAGAATTCAGTACCTATGATCCTTACTTAATCTGTCATCTCTGAGGTAAATAAATACACTTAATGTAAAATTTTATTTGTTTTAGTTTAACATCCTAAGTGTAGAGATCAGCATACTTGTCTTCGGCAGATGTCAAGAGATTCCAATTTATATAGGTTCATCACTATGCAAATAAATGAACAAAAACTGTAAAAATATCATATGTAATGGATACAAAATTATGAGATAAAAAGTTTTAAATTTTTTGATGTGAACTCCAAAATAGAAACTATGTGAAAATTGGAAGTCAGAAGTTCGGTCACAAGCTGCAAGCATTAAACAAAATCAAGAATTGTGTCAATGTTCAGAACTAGAGAGACAGCCTTGAAAAGGTAGGTGTCCACTCTCCTAAACAAACAAACCAACAAAAAAGTATTTACTAATTTCCCTAAAAAATGTCTAGCAGGCCTCCACTTTGGCACTAGTGATTGTATGCTTGTTGAGGGAAAAAACTTGGAATCCTTCATCTCACAATGCTGAAAGACTTTTCACATAGCCAGCACTCAATCAATAAGCCAGACTGAAAGAAAATATTCACAATACACATATCTGACCAATAATTTTTACGCAGAATATGTGAGGAACTTTTATAAATCTATACCAATAAGAGAACAATCCAATAAAAAATGGTGAAAGTCATAAAGATATACAGTATAACAGATTTACAAATGCCAATGGGTTCCATAGACATCAGAAAAATGCATATTAAGCCACAAAAGGATGACATCTGTTACCCACTAAAATTGCTAGCATATAAAATACTGATACTACTAAAAGTTTGCAACTGTCTGGAGTAACTGAACATTCCACATACATGGCTCATGAGAGTGTAGAATAATACTACTGCTTTAGAGACCTGTTTGAAGGTTTATTATAAATGTAAACATGTATCTACCTTATGTCTGAACAATTCAACTACCAGATTTTTATCAAAGAAAAAAATATTTATGTTTACAAAAGAATTATACAAGAATGTTATAGAGGCCATCTGCATTATAGTCAAAAACTAGAAACAACCCAAGTGTCCATCAACAAGAGGAATGGATAAATATACTGCACTATATTCACACAATGCAGGGTCAGGACTACAGCAAGGCAATGAAGGAAGATGTGTGTGTGTGTGCATGTAGGTTTATATATTGGATATGTATTTATAGTATTAATATATTATATTAATATGTTGAATTTTATTTATTATAAATTTAATTAAAATCATTATATATTACAGTATATAATATATACAAGGACACATACATTTATCATTGCCAACTACATAATTTGTAAGGTCTAGTGCAAAATGGAAATGTGGGGATTCATTAAAAAGCAAGGAAAACAGCACCTTTACTGTTCATTATTGTGTTGTGCAAAGTCAGTTTTAAGTGCAAATAACAGCATTTAATAAATAGGTGGAATTACTGAAATTACACAGTTCATATTTCATAATTGGGACATGCATATGTATTTTGTTCTTACCAGAATGGTGGAAATGTCACACACTAACTCAACTGGCTTTATTTTACTTTTTGATACAGGTACATTCAACCAATACTCTCTAAATTCAGTTTACTGATTAATAAGGCACTGTTAAAAGGCAAAAGAACTATGGGTTGCCCCAACCTTTTCAATTTTTTCCCATTTAGTGTCATCATTTTCGTAAGTGGTTGGCTAATAAAGGGAAGTGACAAGACTAAGAAAGGATATGTTAGGAGACTTAGCTGTTCTTGTTTCTTTGAATACTCTTAGCTTCTTTCTGTATTCTAATTTTGTATTGAAAACAAATAAAATCAAAGTGTGGCCTCTCAAGGCTGTCAGCAGTCCCACTTAAACAGTCATAGACAAAACATCCTTGCTTTGTACTTTAAGTCTTACTAAACTCCTATGCATTGTGATTCCAACAGAAGTCTGTGCTCGTGGGACATCACAAAAGCTGTATGTGAATGGGGTGACAAGGATTAGCAATAAACATACATATAGCACTTATCTCCTCTGCTGATATGCATGTTTCATTCTCCCATTGGACTTCACTTACAAAACACAAGTTCAAAGATAAAATTTTGACAAATTTAAAGATGGTGACAGCAGAACATTAAACCAAACATAGTCCTTCTGAACTTGGGACTCTTTGAGACTGTAAAGGTCACATATGCAGGAAGCCAGCCCTGATTACAAAGATAGATAGATAGATAGATAGATAGATAGATAGATAGATAGATAATAGATAGATGATAGATAGATGATAGATAGATAGATAGATAGATAGATAGATAGATAGATAGATAGATAGATAGATCCATCGATCTGAGGTAAAAGAAACCTCAGAGAAAAAAGGTGCTGAGAAGTGCTCAAAATCTGGATACATATTGAGGAAACAAAGGAGTTTGGATATGGGTTTTACAAGAAAAAAAGAAATTAAAAAACCACTCAGTTTTGCGACTGAAAAATGAGAAAGATAGAGTTAATATTTAATCAAACAGGGACTGAAAGAGGTGGTTTGAGATATGAGAGATATCAGAAGTTCAATTTTGAATATATGAAGTTTAAGTGCCTGTTATACACCCAAGTGTAAATGTCATTTAGTCATTTGGTTACTTGAATATGGAGAGCAGAGAAGACAGTAGACAACACAGTCGTGGCATGATATTTAAAGCCATGAAAAGTGAGAAAGGCTGACGTAAGGAGTAAGTATATAGGGAGAAGAGAAATACTCCTGTATTTAGAGATCAAAGAAATGGCATGTGACCTACAATGGGAACTTGAAAATTGCCTTTGGCAAATGACTTAATCTCTCCATACGTGTTCACTCATCTGTTAAGTAAGGGTGTTGATAACTACTTCTTAAGATGGCTGGGGAATGAAAGATAAAAATAGTACTATCTAAACTATCTAGAGCACCCAACAAAACTGCCTCTTTATTCCAGCCGGTGTGTCTCCTTCCTCTTATTCATTCCCCATATAATTAAAAAGAACAAAACAAAACCAACAAAAACAAAAACCTTAATCCTTTCATTTATTCATTTGTATTACCACTCTTGGCCTTCTTAATGCTTTCGATTACTGGTCAATTGCCCAGGACAGAAAACGTGTCTTATTCATTTTTGTGACTTTACCACAGAACTCACTATAGAAATAAAAGACATTACTATTATTTTTCTTCAAAGAATATACTCTTAGCAAATGAGGTCATTTGATTGCCCTAAAGTAGTCATTACTATAGTTCCTAATACTTCTCAGGACAAGCAGGAATCTAATCTATAAAAAAATAATGTTTGAGAAGATGGTGGAGGAGTAGGAAACCTGGATTTCGTCTGGTCTCAGGAATCCAGATGGATAGGGATCAAACCATTCTGAACACCTACGTACTCAACAGGAGATCGAAGAAAAGAATAGCAACAACTCTCTGAACAGAAAAGTGACCACTTTCTGGAAGGTGGGATGTGCGGAGGAGTGAATCCGAGGTGATATTCGGGAGGATAGACAGCGGGGGAGGGGGCCTCCATCGGCTGCTTCTGGCAAGTGATTGAACCGTGGAGCACAAAATCAGAACTTTTAGAAGTCGGCTCTGCTGAGGGATGTCGCTCCAGTGGCTAAGCGGGGGGTGGAACCCTCACGGGAAAGTGTGGTCTCAGGACCCTTGGGGTCACAGAAAGAACGGGGGTGCCTGAGTGCAGCAGAGCTCCCAGGTATTGGAGCGGGGAAGCCAGCTGCAGAGATGGAGCCGAGGCGCGGGCTTTCAGCTCGGGGTTGCCATAAACCGTGATCCGCGGCACAGTCGGGCCACTGCTCCTCCAACAGGGACCCAACAAGTGGCAGAACCGGGGAGACTCCCCTTCCTCCCCGGGGAGGAGTGGCACGGGAGTGCACTGCAGGGATCTGCTGGGTTTGGAGACTCCACATGGGGTCCTGCGCTATAGATAGAAATGCTCGGTCACAGGCCGGGTGAGCACAGAGTGCGGCCGGAGACTGGGGAGATGGGAGTGATTGACTGCTTTTCTCTGGGGGCGCACTGAGGAGTGGGGGCCCAAGTTCTCGGCTCCTCCGGGGCACAGATGGGGAGGCCGCCATTTTCACTCTCGTCCTCCAAAACTATACCGAAAGATTGCAGGGAACAAAAGCTCCTGTGAGCAAACCCGAGCAGATTACTTAGCCCGGACTGACAAGGGCGGGGCAAATCTGCCTCCGGCAAAGACATTTAGGAACCACAGCAACAGGCCCCTCCCCCAGAAGATCATCAAGAACTGCCAGCCAAGACCAAGTTTACTGATCAATGCGAACGGCAGAACTCCAGCAGGAGGGGAATACTGCACATAGAATTCATGGCTTTTTTACCATGATTCTTTAGTCTATCAAAGTTAATTTTTTTAAATTTTTTTTTTCAATTTTTCTCCCCTTTTTAACCAACATCCTATCAATCCCTTTTTTTAAAAAACATTTTTATTTTGCATTTTTAGAGTCCTATTCTATCCCTTCATAGTAGTTACCCTTACTTTTGGCATATATATGTAAGTTGTTCTTTCTTTAAAATTTTGAGATACAGTTTCTTCTAACATATCAAAATATACCCTAAATCTCTAGTGTATGGTTTGGTTCTAGTCTCCTACCTGATCATATTCTCTCCCTTTTTTTCCTTTTTTTTAAATCCTCTTCTTTCTTTTTTCAAACAACTTATCAATTCCCTTTATAATTTTTTTTATAATTTTCAACTTTACAGTCATATTCCATCCCTTCATTGTACCAACCCTTATTTTTGTACATATATGAGTTTTTCTTTCTTTAAAATATCAGGACGCACTTTCTTCTAACAGACCAAAATACACCCAAAATCTAGTTTGTGGCACTGATCTATGCACCAGCCTGATCATATTTGATCATATCCTGTCTTTTTTTGTTTTGTTCTGTTTTTGTTTGTTTTTATCTTTTTCTTTTTTCTTTCTTTCCTTTTCTTTTCCCCTGGCTTCAGGTCTTTTCTTATTTGTTTAGAGTATATTTTCTGGGGACATTGTTATCCTGTTAACATTTTGTTCTTTCATTCATCTATTCTCCTCTGGACAAAATGACAAGACGGAAAAAATCACCTCAACAAAAAGAACAAGAGGTAGTACCGACTGCCAGAGACCTACTCAATACAGACATTAGTACAATGTCGGACCTAGAGTTCAGAATCATGATTTTAAAGATACTACTGGGCTTGAAAAAAGCATGGAAGTTATTAGAGAAACCCTTTCTGTAGAAATGAAAGAACTAAAATCTAACCAAGTCGAAATCAAAAGGGCTATTAATGAAGTGTAATCAAAAATGGGGGCGGTAACTGCTAGGATAAATGAGGCAGAAGAGAGAATCAGTGATATAGAAGACCAAATGATGGAAAATAAAGAAGCTGAGAAAAAGAGAGGTAAACAACTACTGTATCACGAGGGCAGAATTTGAGAGATAAGCAATACCATAAGACAAAACAACATTAGAATCATTGGGATCCCAGAAGAAGAAGAAAGAGAGAGAGGGGCAGAAGGTATATTGGAACAAATTATAGCAGAGAACTTCCCTAATGTGGGGAAGGAAACAGGCATAAAAATCCAGGAGGCACAGAGAAACCCTCTCAAAATCAATAAAAATAGGTCAACACCCTGACATCTAATAGTAAAACTTACGAGTCTCAGAGACAAAGAGAAAATCCTGAAAGCCCCTCAAGAGAAGAGATTTGTAACCTACAATGGTAGAAACATTAGATTGGCAAAGACCTATCCACAGAGACCTGGCAGGCCAGAAGGACTGGCACGATATATTCAGAGCACTAAACGAGAGAAATAGGCAGCCAAGAATACTATATCCAGCTAGGCTGTCATTGAAAATTGAAGGAGAGATAAAAAGCTTCCAGGACAAACAAAAACTAAAGGAATTTGCAAACATGAAACCAGCCCTACAAGAAATATTGAAAGGGGTCCTCTGAGCAAAGAGATAGCCTAAAAGCAACACAGACAAGAAAGGAACACAGACAATATACAGTAACAGTCACCTTACAGGCAATACAATGGCACTAAATTCATATCTTTCAATAGTCACCCTGAATGTAAATGGGCTAAATGCCCCAATCAAAAGACACAGGCTATCAGACTGGATAAAAAAACAAGACCCATCGATATGTTGTCTGCAAGAGACTCATTTGAGACCAAAGACACCCCCAGATTGAAAGTGAGGGGGTGGAAAACCATTTACCATGCTAATGGACACAAAAAGAAAGCTGGGGTGGTAATTCTTATATCAGACAAATTAGATTTTAAAACAAAGAGTGTAATAAGAGATGAGGAAGGACACTATATCCTACTTAAAGGGTCTATCCAACAAGACGATCTAACAATTGTAAATATCTATGCCCCTAGCATGGGAGCAGCCAAATATATAAGGCAATTAATAACAAAAGCAAAGAAACACATTGACAACAATACAATAATACTGGGAGACTTTAACACTCCCCTGACTGAAATGGACAGATCATCTAAGCAAAAGATCAACAAGGTAATAAAGACTTTAAATGACACACTGGACCAAATGAACTTCACAGATATATTCAGAACATTCCATCCCAAAGCAATGGAATACACATTCTTCTCTAGTGCCCATGGAACATTCTCCAGAATAGATCACATCCTAGGTCACAAATCAGGTCTCAACCGGTACCAAAAGTTTGGGATCATTCCCTGCATATTTTCAGACCACAATGCTTTGAAACTAGAACTCAATCACAAGAGGAAAGTCAGAAAGAACTCAAATACATGGAGGCTAAAGAGCATCCTACTAAAGAATGAATGGGTCAACCAGGAAATTAATGAATTAAAAAAATTCATGGAAACCAATGAAAATGAAAACACAACTGTTCAAAATCTTTGGGATGCAGCAAAGGCAGTCCTGAGACGAAAGTATATAGCAATACAAGCCTTTCTCAAGAAACAAGAAAGGTCTCAAATACACAACCTAACCCTACACCTAAAGGAGCTAGAGAAAAAACAGCAAATAAAGCCTAAACCCAGCAGGAGAAGAGAAATCATAAAGATCAGAGCAGAAATCAATGAAATAGAAACCAAAAGAACAGTAGAACAGATCAACGAAACTAGGAGCTGCTTCTTTGAAAGAATTAACAAGATTGATAAACCCCTGGCCAGACTTATCAAAAAGAAAAGAGAAATGACCCAAATCAACAAAATCTTGAATGAAAGAGGAGATCACAACCAACACCAAAGACATACAAACCATTATAAGAACATATTATGAGCAACTTTATGTCAGGAAAGTAGATAACCTGGAAGAAATGGATGCATTCCTAGAGATGTATCAACTCCCAAAACTGAACCAGGAAGAAATAGAAAATCTGAACAGACCTATAACCACTAAGGAAACTGAAGCAGTCATCAAAAATTTCCCAACAAATAAAAGCCCAAGGCCAGATCGCTTCCCAGGGGGATTCTACCAAACATTTAAAGAAGAATTAATACCTATTCTCCTGAAACTGTTCCAAAAAATAGAAATGGAAGAAAAACTTCCAAACTCATTTTATGAGGCCACCATTACCTTGATCCCCAAACGAGACAAACACCCCATCAAAAAGTAGAATTACAGACCAATATCCTTGATGAACATGGACACAAAACTTCTCACCAAAATACTAGCCAGTAGAATCCAATAGTACATTAAAAGGATTATTCACCACGACCAAGTGGGATTTATCCCTGGGCTGCAAGTTTGGTTCAACATCCACAAATCAATAAATGTGATACAATACATTAACAAAAGAAAGAACAAGAACCATATGATCCTCTCAATAGATGCAGAAAAAGCATCTGACCAAGTACAGCATCCTTTCTTGATCAAAACCCTTCAGACTATAGGGATAGAGGGTACATACCTCAATATCATAAAAGCCATCTAAGAAAAACCTACAGCGAATATCATTCCCAATAGGGAAAAACTGAGAGCTTTCCCCCTAAGGTCAGGAACTTGGCAAGCATTTCCACTATCACCACTGCTATTCAACATAGTACTAGAAGTCCTAGCCACAGCAGTCAGACAACAAAAATAAATCAAAGGCATCCAAATAGGCAAAGAAGGAGTCAAACTCTCACTCTTTGCAGATGATATGATACTGTATGTGGAAAACCCAAAAGACTCTTCCCCAAAACTGTCAGAACTCATACAGGAATTCAGTAAAGTGGAAGGATAGAAAATCAATGCACGGAAATCACTGGCATTCCTATACACCAACAACAAGACAGAAGAAAGAGAAATTAAGGAGTCAAACCCATTTACAATGGCACCCAAAACTATAAGATGTCTAGGAATAAATCTAACCAAAGAGTCAAAGGATCTGTACTCAGAAAACTATAAAATACTCATGAAAGGAATTGAGGAAGACACAAAGAAATGGGAAAACGTTCCATGCTCATGGATTGGAAGAACTAACATTGTGAAGATGTCAATGCCTCCTAGAGCAATCTACACATTCAATGCAATCCCCATCAAAATACCATCCACTTTTTTCAAAGAAATGGAAGAAATCATCCTAAAATTTGTATGGAACCAGAAAAGACCCCACCCCAAATAGCCAGAGGAATGTTGAAGAAGAAAAGCAAATCCGGTGGCATCACAATTCCAGACTTCCAGCTCTATTACAAAGCTGTCATCATCAAGACAGTATGGTACTGGCACAAAAACAGTCACATAGATCAATGGAACAGAATCGAGAGGCTAGAAATAGACCCTCAACTCTATGGTCAACTAATCTTTGACAAAGCAGGAAAGAATGTCCAATGTCAAAAAGACAGTCTTTTCAACAAATGGTGTTGGGAAAATTGGACAGCCACATGCAGAAGAATAAAACTGGACCACTTCCTTACACCACACACAAAAGTAGACTCAAAA
This sequence comes from Zalophus californianus, assembly GCF_009762305.2. Lineage (NCBI taxonomy): Eukaryota > Metazoa > Chordata > Mammalia > Carnivora > Otariidae > Zalophus > Zalophus californianus. Next base: position 109,301,511 of record NC_045597.1, read on the forward strand.
TGGTTGAAGGACCTCAACATGAGACAGGAGTCCATCAAAATCCTGAAGGAGAACACAGGCAGCAACCTCTTCGACCTCAGCCGCAGCAACTTCTTCCTAGAAACATCACCAAAGGCGAGGGAAGCAAGGGCAAAATGAACTACTGGGACTTCATCAAGATAAAAAGCTTTTGCACAGCAAAAGAAACAGTCCACAAAACCAAAAGACAACCAACAGAATGGGAGAAGATATTTGCAAATGACATATCAGATAAAGGGCTGGTATTCAAAATCTATAAAGAACTTATCAAACTCAAGACTCAAAGAACAAATAATCCAATCAAGAAATGGGCAGAAGACATGAACAAACATTTTTCCAAAGAAGACATCCAAATGGCCAACAGACACATGAAAACGTGCTCAACATCGCTCCGCATCAGGGAAATCCAAATCAAAACCTCCATGAGACACCACCTCACACCAGTCAGAATGGCTAAAATGAACAAGTCAGGAAACGACAGATGTTGGCGGGGATGTGGAGAAAGGGGAACCCTCCTACACCGTTGTTAGGAACGCAAGCTGGGCATCCACTCTGGAAAACAGTATGGAGGTTCCTCAAAAAGTTGAAAATAGAGCTATCATATGACCCAGCAATTGCACTACTGGGTATTTACCACAAAGATACAAATGTAGGGTTCCGAAGGGGTGTGTGCACCCTGATGTTTATAGCACCAACTTCCACAATAGCCAAACTGAAAAGAGCCAAGATGTCCATGGGCAGATGAATGGATAAAGAAGGAAGTGGTATAGATACACAGTGGAATATTATGCAGCCATCAAAAGGAATGAGATCTTGCCATTTGCAACGAAGTGGATGGAACTAGAGGGTGTTATGCTGAGTGAAATAAGTCAATCAGAGAAAGACGTATCATATGACCTCACTGATATGAGGAATTCTTAATCTCAGGAAACAAACTGAGGGTTGCTGGGGGGGTTGGGAGGAATGGGGTGGCTGGGTGATAGACCTTGGAGAGGGTATGTGCTATGGTAAGCACTATTACTTGTGTAGGACTGTTGAATCACAGATCTGTACCTCTGAAACAAATAATGCAATATATGTGAAGAAAAGAAAAGAAGAAGAAGATAACAGGAGGGGAAGGTGAAGAGGGGGAAATCGGAGGGGGAGACGAACCATGAGAGACGTTGGACTGTGAAAAACAAACTGAGAGTTCTAGAGGGGAGGGGGTGGGAGGATGGGTTAGCCTGGTGATGGGTATTAAAGAGGGCACGTACTGCATGGAGCACTGGGTGTTATACACAAACAATGAATCATGGAACACTACATCAAAAACCAATGATGTAATGTATGGTGATTAACATAACAATAAAAAATTTTAAAAAGTTTTACATTTTTCAGAGTATGTTCGCTTTAATTTGATGAACTAGAATAAATGAGAATAAATTTTTCATGTTTTTCCACCCCGAGTTAAAAGAAATAACAGTAAAATCTTTAAACATGATAGCCCTTACGGGAAAGAAGTAACTCTCCCAACCTCCTCTGAGATCTAACTTGAAAACTAAATGTTCTTTGACATTCTGTAGGATTTATAAAATGTCAAGATAGCCTCCACTTTGATTAGTTATTCATAACTTTGAAATGTTTCCATTTATCATTCATGTTCATGAAGTACCTCTTTCTGTTTTCAGTGGAAAAACAGAGCCTTTTGCATTAGTGATAACTTATATAATTGTGTTAAAGAGCTAGACACTGAAACTAGGAGAAAAATATTACATTTACCCCTGTTCAAAGCTACTAATCTCTGATTTGGGTTGTATACAACCAAGTCAAAAAGCCACATGGATTTTGGCTTTATTATTTGCCTTCTTGCATAGCTTTTTTCAATGGTTTGCCATTGAAAATATGCAGAACTTCCTAGAAACTAAAAGTTAAAAATTGTCCCCAATGTTTCTTTCCAATGGCCTTTTACCCAAGCAGGTATCTTTTTGATTAAAGAGGGGTCAGATGCCTGTGACATCTGGGAATACTGGCTATCCTAGAGGTGGTGTCAGGACACAAACAGGAAAAAATGAAGCCACTCTGAATATATAAACCAGAAGGATTGAAATGCAAAGAATTGGCTGACAAATGATGAAATATTCCAAAACAACAGCAACCAGGAAACAGGAGACAGATAATCCAGACATTCACAGTAGGAAGTCCCCACATTACCCACCACCAGATGAAGGGACTAGGACTCAGGGATTGACATTATTTGGTAGAAGCTAGGGTATGTTCATACTGACTGCTCAGCAAATTCTTTCTATATAAGGCAGTAGTTCTCAAATTTCATGTGCATAAAACTTGTATTGCTTAAAATGCAGACTTTTAGGACTCACTTCCAGAGATTAGGATTCAGTAGAATCTGATTTGATGGTATTAAGCATAGGAATATGTACTTTCTTTTCTATTTTTTTTGAAAGATTTTATTTATTTATTTGACAGAGAGAGAGCATACAAGCAGGGGGAGTGGCAGGCAGAGGCAGAGGGAGAAGCAGGCTCCCCGCAGAGCAGGGGAGCCTGATGTGGGACTCGATCCCAGGACCCCGGGATCATGACCTGAGCCGAAAGCAGTCGCTTAACCAACTGAGCCACCCAGGCGCCCAGGAATATGTATTTTCAACAAATACCCTTGGTGATTCCAGTATAAGTAGTCCATGGGCCACGTTTGTAAATATATTGTTAAGGAGTAATTTTTCACAGAAGATCTAACTATAACAAAACTACTTATTGAGAAAAAATGTTGAGTGAGGAGTGTTGGAGTTAGAGGATGTTCAGGAAAAGAAAAAAAAGGAATGCATTAATTTCATGCATCCATTAAAGCCTGGGTCTTCCATCTCCTTTTCTTCAACCCCTTGTGTATCCCATTCCACATATCTCAATTTACACATTTGTATATAAAAGTATATCCCAAAGGATTTCTTAGATTGCACATAATAAAGACAACCTCAGATCACTTCAGGAGTAGTATTAAGTGACTCAAGAGGGTAAAAGCAAAGAAAAATATTTCAATTGCTACACAGCTGCTACTGAAAATTGAAATTGCACATCATGATTTAGGACATCATGTCTAACATCAGTGTGGTGATCAAACAGAAGATCCTGTGACCCAGCTTTTTAATTCTCATATATAGGGGTCTGCACTGCCATTCTTAGGACTCAGCTTTTCTTGTTACCTCTTTCCATGAGTGTTTATCTCTTTCTTTCCATGTCTTCATCTTCCTCAACTGATTTATTCATCACTAACTCTGAATCTAAAGTTATTTATCTATCTGTATATTCAAAGCCCCTCAAAATGCTGTCATCAAGTAAATTAGGTAGCATCCTATATGAAGCCTATATTGAACAGACATCTCAGATTTGTTTAGATTCTTCCCATTACTATCCTGCTTTGATTAAGATTGCATGTCCCCGTATTTCTTCATATAACATTAATGGACAGCTGCTCATGTAATTTTAGTAGATGACTAACTTTATCATTTGCATTTTAACTTTTTTTCTAAATTTCCTTTTCAAATTACAGATACAGTCAAACCCATGGGCTAACCAATCATCCAATACAGACAATGAATTAGTTGCTCCTCAAAGGTTTCAGATAATGGCAATCTCACTGTGTAATCTGTCAGTCTAGTCTATCATAGTAGATCGTTCATTGTTCCAAGGATCTTCCTTTCTAAGAAGTTGAAAGCGCTTCACTAAAACTTTAATAAACACATACCAAGAATGTCTGAAAGTTATATAAAATACATATAATTTATTCTTTCTTCAATAGAATAACTACTCAAATATTTAAAAGCATCTATTGTGGCTCTCCTAAGTCTTTTTTATCTCTAGCCTAAAATCCCCCAGTTCCTTTCATCTCCCTTAATGTGTCAGTTTTCCAACACCTCACTGTTCTGAACACAGGCTAATTCGCCAATACCTGTTTTACATTGTGATGTACAGTTTTAGAGAAATTTTTCCAAGTGTGAACTGCATAGTAGATGAGATGAGTAACTTTCTTTATCTGGATATGAGACTTTGATTAATGCAATTTAATTCTATGTTATGATCATGTTTTCAGTGGCATGATCAGAGTATTGAATCCTGCTGAGCTTGTCATAATCAACAAAAACACAAGAATTATCTATCCAAAGATGGTATATATCACTTTTTCCTGATCTTTATCCTAACTAGTAAAGACATTGACATTCTTTCCTTTTAAATTTCATAATATTGATTTGGTCCTCTTACTGGTCTTTGTAGCAGTAATTTGCAATATTGAGGTCATTTAATCTTACAGTTGAAAATAGTTTAGTTTTATGTTTCCAATGGACAAGATAATCTTATAGTCCAGAGTTAACTGATCTTCACTATACAACAATTCTTTAATTCCCTAATTCTAAACTTCATCCATGTATGTGCCATCTGAATATTTGACAGTTATAATTAGTGACGGTTCCCAGTTATCAAAAGATTAAAATAAAAATAATATTGCCTCAGGGCTCCTGGGTGACTCAGTCAGTTAAGTGTTGGACTCTTGATTTCAACTCATATTATGATCTCAGGGTCCTGGGATGGAGCCCCGTGAAAGGCTCTGTGCTCAGCACAGAGTCTGCTTGTCCCTCTCCCTTGCTCATGTGTGCTCTCTCTCTCTCAAATAAATAAATAAATAAATAAACAAATAAATAAATAAATCCTAAAAATTAAAAAAAAAAACAGAAATAATACTGCCTCAACTGAGGTTTACAGAATCTCTGATGCAGAGAGCTGAAATTATTATTCTTGTTCTGAGACTCACAGATGTCAAAGGTTTCCTTAAGACATTAGAGCTAGTCTAATACACAGCAGAAGACAGAACAGAACTAATATAGATGGACAAAAAACAGACCTGGAAAGTGATGAAAGGATTACAACAAAGGGGTGTGAGGAGTCTTTTATGGTGATGAATATGTTTATTATCTTTTTTTTTTGGTTTCTTTTTTTTCAATTTAAGTTCAATTAATTAACATATAGTGTATTATTAGTTTCAGAGGTAGAGTTCAGTGATTCATCAGTTGCATACAACACCCAGTGCCCATTCCATCACGTGCCCTCCTTCATGCCCACCACCCAGTTACCCCAATCCCCCCCCAAACCTCCCCTCCAGCAACCCTCAGTTCCTTTCCTATGCTTAAGAGTCTCTTATGTTTTGTCTCCCTCTCTGGTTTCATGTTGTTTTATTCTTCCCAGGTTTGTCTGGTTTTTTTTACTAACCAGAATCATGCTGTATGTATTGTTCTTTGATGTGCTTGTTGGAGATGTTCTCAGCCTAGCACACTCCTTTTATCCATTCTATATTCCACAGAAATAGTTAGATGTCTGGGTTGCTTCATTCTGCTGTTATAATTATGCTCACTTTTGTGTATTATCTTAATTGTGGTGATGGATTCACAGGTGTATTCTTATGCCAAATTCCTCAAATTGTACTTATTTATATGTGCAGATCATTATATACCAGTAATACCTCCATAAAGCTGTCAAAATAAATTGAGGGACTCAAGGCCTTTGTTCATGCTGATTATATCTATCAATATTACTCAATAGGTAGTTAAAACTGAGAAAGTTTAAAAATATTTGTTTATTCATTTAAAAACAGTGATAATTTTCACTACATGTTAACCTAACATTTTTTATGAGAAAACTATTTTCCAAGATACAAAAAAGTTAGTGAAAATAGAAATAGTATTTTATATTTTTGTAAATCTCTTTTTACATCTGATAACAGAAGGCAACTAGATTTTCATACATTTTGACTTTCAATCTATTATTAAATGTTGTATTGATAGATGTATCTCAAAAAATACAGCCTCACACAGATGCATAATTAGAAATGAGAGTATTTATTTATTTATTTATTTAAGATTTTATTTATTTATTTGACAGAGAGAGACACAGCAAGAGAAGGAACACGAGCAGGGGGAGCAGAAGAGGGAGAAGCAGGCTTCCTGCTGAGCAAAGAGCCCGATGTGGGGCTCAATCCCAGGACCCCAGGATCATGACCTGAGCTGAAGGCAGAGGCTTAACAACTGAGCCACCCAAGCACCCATGGAAATGAGAGTATTTAAGTAGCCTTTTCAGATAATTGTGGATATTCTTTGATGCTACACCAAAATTCAACAAGTGGTGATTTCTTAAAGGTACATTGCACTGTAAAACTTCAAATTTTATCAATAAACTTTATATGTTCTGTTTCATTAAAATTTATTAGACTACATTGCATATTAAATAGATTTTTACCCATGCATGAATGTGTGTCATGCATTATAAATTTGGAAAAATGATTACCTGAGCTCCGCAGATCTTTCCAAATTATGATCCATTTTAATTTGCAATATCAAAATGACAAATTCCAGTTTCATCTTGAAAACAGAGACTTTCTTCTCTGTATCACTATTCTTTTCTTGGTTCTTTACGTGATATTCTGATTCAGTAAGTTAAAACATGTAAGATCATTCCTCTTATGAGTAAATGCCTAACTTATGGTATGGTAATCTATCCTTTCATGGATAGAGACTATTTCAGTATAAAATGTACACTCAAAATGTTCTAGTTATGGAACATGAGGCCTTCAAGATCTGATTTCTGCATATATTTGCAGCCTTTCACCATCCTGTGTCTACACTCAGTTTCGTGAATTCAACTTGCTTGTACACATTTTATTGAGTTGCCACATATATATGTATCTTATTCTGGACAACTCTATCTTTTTGACCAAAGAACTCTTAATGTTTGCAAAGATGAGATGCTTAAGCATGACTTGAGGTGAGCCTCCTTGACCAGCCAGAACAAGACGGGGGTTCCTTTCATGTGCTGATATACCAAGGATCCTACCACTTTCTTGTTCTTCATGAATTAAGGAAAGGCACTCTTCCTGTAGGAAGGAGTGGCTATCCCTAAGTGGTAGATGGGAAATTTAATTTTTAGTTTTCCAACACTGATAGTAAAGAAAGACAAATCAAAAGTGGATTAGGTAAGTCTCTTAACTGAGAGCAATTATGACGTATGCTATAGCAACTAACCCAACCACATTTACATGTTTTCATATAAATGTTTGAGATTAAATTTAAATGAATTTACCAATATTCTACATTATACTTCCTTGCTCAAGTTGCTTTTGTACTTTGACAATGAAAAATGTCTATTGTGAAAAATACTCCCATTATGTCAACAAATAAGCTATTAGAATATCAAGGATTCAATAAATATTTGTCATAAGACTCTCATATATAGCTTGTTGAAATGGATACTAGCTTTATTTTGTTAGACCTAATAATTCAGGTAGATTTTAGTTTATTTGAGTTATTTGTTATCATTTCAAAAAATTACAAAAATCTTAGATTTAAACACACTAAATATTTTTAAAAATCATATAAATTTTTGCTAACCTATTGTTAGCTTATGAGTAATATGTAGATAAATTTTCTTGGTGTAGCCATCAATATTTTATAACAATATGACAGTCTATCAAATAGTTGCAGATAAGACTAGGCAATGCATATATTGTGATAAGAAATTAGGTTACTATAGAATTTCATGTCACTAGGAATGGCATAGATCTCTAAATTTCTGAAAGAGTTGACAGTAGATCAGAGAACTTTATAAGTGGGTGTGTCTTTTGTATTGACATCAAATCTTTTGATAATCATTTACAATATCTATAATTTATCTTCACAAGCATTGTGAAGTGATTTGTGAAAGTGATTTTTTATCATTGTCTTATTTGTCAAAACTAATATACCCTGCATATTGCAATTAAAGGAAACAATCAGATTTGAAATATGGCATAACCTTACAAACTTTCAACAGTGTCATATTCTTTATTTAATCAATCAGAATTTTTTCTTCCTCTCCAATATCCTTAGTGTTTGCCTCTACATCACCCACTAATTTAATCCTTATTTAAGTAGAAATCATTATGAAAGTATCATAATTACTTTCCCTTCCTTGATTTTAGCAGAAAATTAAACATTTTGAATAGTTCAATTTATCCCATAATGATTTCTTAAAAACATGCTACATGATTTCCCTTGTTCCTTTTACTTCTTTTTTATTCTATGCTACATTCTCAGACTGTTTATCTTCTTTTAGTTGTTTTAATTAATTTATAAATTATTTATCCTGTTTCTGAGAATTTGTATTCTGAGAGGGAAAAGAGACATAAAATTGTGGTTTTGTGACAGATGTTGGTGAAGATGCAAAGAGAGGGGAACCCTCTTACACTGTTGGTGGGAATGCAAGCTGGTGCAGCCACTCTGGAAAACAGTATGGAGGTTCCTAAAAACATTAAAAATAGAGCTACCCTATGACCCAATATTTACCCCAAAGATACAAATGTAGTGATCCGAAGGGTCACCTGCACCCCAATGTTTATAACAGCAATGTCCACACAGGCCAAACTATGGAAAGAGCCCAGATGTCCATTGACAGATGAATGGATAAAGAAGAGGTGGTGTATATATACAATGGAATATTATGCAGCCACCAAAAGGAATGAAATCTTGCCATTTGCAACGATGTGGATGGAACTAGAGGATGTTATGCTGAGTGAAATAAGTCAATCAGAGAAAGACAATTATATGATTTCACTCATATGTGGAATTTAAAAAATGAAACAGTGGAGCATAGGGGAAGGGAAGGGAAAATAAAACAAAACAAAATAAGAGAGGGAGACAAACCATAAGAAACTCTTAATCATAGGAAACAAACTGAGGGTTGTTGGAGGGGAGGGGATTGTGGGATGTGGTAACTGGGTGATGGACATTAAGAAGGGCACATGATGTAATGAGCACTGGGTGTTATATACAACTCATGAATCACTGAACTCTACCTCCAAAATTAATAATATGCTATATGTAAATTAATTTAATTTAAATTTTAAAAAATCAATGTTTTTTAAAAAAAACTGTGGTTTTTGTGTACATGTCAGGTGGTGGCATTGGTGGAGGTCATGGAATTCAAGGAGATAGTAAATAGAAGTAGAAGGGCAAAAAAAATATACATGGGTTTATTGAAAAAGTATTATAATAGACAAGTAATATCTAGAGATAAGATTAAGGAATTAGTACATAATTTTTTAGCTTTATTAAAGTATAATTGACATAAAATTGTAAGATGTCTAAAGTATATATCATGATAATTTGATATATATACACATTGTGAAAGTATTCCTCCCATTTAGTTTATTAACATATCCATCACCTCACATGTTTTTTTATTTTTTATTTTTTTTAAAGATTTTAGTTATTTATTTGACAGAGAGAGACACAGTGAGAGAGGGAACACAAGCAGGGGGAGTCGGAGAGGGAGAAGCAGGCTTCCCACAGAGCAGGGAGCCCAATGCATGGCTTGATCCCAGGACCCTGGGACCATGACCTGAGCCGAAGTCAGATGCTTAACAACTGAGCCACCCAGGCGCTCCTCACATATTTTATTTATTATTTATTTATTTACTTATTTAGGAACATTTAAGTTCTACTTTCTTAGAAAATTTCAGTGATGCAATACACAAATGGAAAATTATTCAGCCATGAGAAAGAAGTAACTCCTGCTGTTTGTAACAACATTAACAACATGGATGGAACTTAAGGTCATTATACTAAGTGAAATAAACCAGACAGAGAAAGACAAATACTTCATGCTATGGTATTACTTGTATGTGGAATAAAAAAAAAAAAAAAGAAAAGAAAAGAAAGAAAGAAAAAGAAAAAGAAAGGAAGGAAGGAAGAAAGAAAACAGGGCACCTGGGTGGCTCAGATGGTTAAGCGTCTGCCTTCGGCTCAGGTCATGATCCCAGGGTCCTGGGATCGAGTCCCGCATCGGGCTCCCTGCTCCTTGGGAGCCTGCTTCTCCTTCTGCTTCTCTCTCTCTCTTTCCTTCTCTCTCTGTCTCTCATGAATAAATAAATAAAATCTTAAAAAAAAAAAAAGGAAGAAAGAAAACAAAAAGAAAAGTCAACCTCATGATATGTAATTTTTGAGAGAAAAACAAAAAAACATGGTCATCCCAAATATGTCACAAATTATTTGAAACTACCATTTACATGGAAGGTAAATTTATGAGATAGACAAAATCAAGATTAAAATCTAATTATTTTTAAGTCTTCATGGAATCATCAAAACATTTCACCTTACAAATATGTAAGTTCTTTACTAATTATCATAGAAAAAATATTTCTATAGCTTCCAGTAAATATGATGTGTTCAATTTACATGACCTTTCTTGTATTACTCCTCATAAACTGGTCATTAAGAGACTAAATAAAAAATAATACATAATTTTTCAAAGGTTTCTTGAAGTTATCACAAATCACACCATATTTTTTCTTCAAACTGCAATTTGAATGAGCTTGTTAATCTATGAGAAATAATGGTGAGAAGTTTCTTTGGTTTATTTACAGCAAAATGCTTTTCTTAGTCATCTGTTTTATTGAATTAGTAGGCAATTAATTATATCAAATGGAGACAGGTTTCAAACTCACAGACTGACAAAAATATTAGCAAAAGAGGTCAGACGAGCAATAGTGGAAATATTTTAAGAAAACAGGTGCTTTTAAATTTTTTTAACAAAATTCATATTATTAATAAAATGTAATCTCGTCACTATTACCATTATTTTGTTTTTCTTTGTCTTTAACAACTTTACTGAGATAATTCATATACCAAAAACTTGACTCATTGAAAGTGTACAATAAAGTAGTTTTTAGTATATTCAAAGTTGTTTAACCTTTAGCACAATCTAATTTTAAAATACTTTTATTACCCAAAAGGAAAATCTGTATGCACTAGTAGTAACTCCCTATTCAACAACTCTCCCCATCGACTCCACCCCACACACAAGAACATAGACCTACCATCTGTTTCTATAGACTTGTCTATTCCGGAGTTTTCAAATACATGGAATCATACAATTCCACTGTATAAACAAAAGCTAAAGTTTTCAAGATTCAACAATATGGCAGCGTGCACTAGTGCTTCATTTCCTTTAATAGCTGAAGCATATTCCTTTGTATGAATATACCATGTTTGTTTTTTAATCAAATTCATCAGTGGAATGGCATTCAAGTCACTTCTCCTTTTTGTTATTATGAATAATCTAGATATGGACATTTATGTACAGTTTCTTGTTTGAACGCCTGTTTTTAATTCTCTTGGGTATATTACCTAGGAGTGAAATTGCTGCGTCACATACTAACTTTACGCTTAACATTTCAGTGAATTGCTAAACCATTTTACAAAGAGGCTATAACATTTTAAAATCCAGTCAGGAATGTATGAGGATTCCTATTTCTCCACATTACTTATCTAACTTATTTTAGCCATCTTAATGTTGTGAATAGGTGTTTCATTGTGGTTTTGATCTTATTCCCCTAGAACTAATGACATTAGACATCTTTCGCTTACTTATTTGCCATTTGTGTATGTTCTTTGGAGAAAGAGCTGTTCAAATCTTTTGCTTATTTTTAAAATTGAGAGTTAGCACATTATTGCAAATAGTAAACGCTCAATAAATACACATAAAATAAATGGGAATGGCTTTCCTTTTTAGGGTTATTTTTTGCTAATTAATGGATATTAAATTACAAGTGTTATTCTTTTAAAAGTTCAATTAAATATTAGAATAAATACTATGGAATGATAGGATGGTTATTCATTTTGCAGATCATGTAGTATATAAAAGCAAATGAATAAATAATGCCTGATATCTCAAATATGATTTAAAAAAACCTTTAGAATCTTAACAAACTATAAACAGGAATAAAAAGAAAAAAAATCACATCTAGGCATATTATAATTGAACTGCTGACCAAAAATTAAAATAAAGTCTTAAGTCAGCAAGGATTACTAATCTAAATAAAGGAGGATGGGGGAAGAAAACAGTTGGGCAAACAGAAAACAGAGTGAGTTTGTACAGTAAAACCTGAATTTATCAGAATTGCATTGAGTGTAAATGGTCCAAATACTCCAATGATCAACTGAGTATCAATCTGAATGAAAAAAGGACACAAACCTAACTCTGTGCTGCTTACAAGAGATAAGTTAAAGACACAAGAAGTTTGACTATAAAGTGATATAAGCATATATAAAAACAGCCAAAAGTAAACTGATGGTTACATTAATATCATACAAAGTCGATTTTAAGTCAAGAGCATTATGTTAAAAAACAAAATCCATCCAGCTAAATTTTAAAGATCAAATTGGCTTTATTCAATGATTCATGAATTGATCAGCATCCCATCCAGCAAACAGAAAGCTCCGTTGAGCTGCAGGGAAGAAAAATTTTTTAAAGGCAGGGAGAGAATGGAGAAAAGGAAATTATTAGCAAAGAATGCATTGTTTTAGGCTAGGTTGCCCTCCTAAGGGGAATGGAAGGGACCTATTAGTAAATTGCCTTCTGGTGCTGACCAGGAAACTCCAGGTTGTCTGGTTAAAGGTCACATTCCTAGAGGGAGTAAAATGGCAGTGAGGTTAGGTATTAAGTCTTGATTTGCTGATGTGGGGCCTTAACATAAGTGATTACCTGTGGGGTCTTCTTTTTAACAATCATTAGAGAAAAAAGTATATGCCATAATGAAAACAAATCTCAAGAAAATATAACAGTTCTAAATCATTGTGTGTGTAATCACAGAGTCACAAAGTAAGAGAAGAATAACAAATCCATTGAAGAGATCCATTTGTCCTGTTGATGAGGACAAAAAGTAATGGTAACTCTCATAGTCTATTAGTAAGGAGGTAAATTCATACTACCACTACAAAAAACTGAAGTAGCTACTATGTTTGTTTTATGACCCAGTACTTCATATATATTCGATAGAATGCTAATTTATTCAGTAGAAATGCTTACGTATCTGAACCAAAGAATATATACTGAAATATTCATGACAGCACTATTCATAATAGCTCCAAACCTGAAACTGCTCAGATGTCTGTTAATAGTAAAATAAAGTGTACTCTATTCATACAATGGAATGTTAAGCATTAATGAGAATTAATGAACCATTGCTACACGTAAGTAAATGGATGAATCTTACCAACATGTGTTGAATGAAATATGACAAACAAAAAAGGTACTATATAATTCTAGTTATACAAATTTTTAAAACAGGAAAAACTAATTTATGGTGTTAGAAGTAAAGAAGATAGTTCCCTTCCTAATGACTAGGAAGTGGCACAAGGTAGCTTTCTTTGTTCCAGTTATGTTCTATTCTCAATTGTGTGTGTGTGTATGTGGTTAAATGAAATTGGTAAGCATGGGGATATTTATTTAGCTCTGTGTTTATGGTTTTATCAACTTTCTGTATGTATATTATATTATGACTATTTGCTTTTAAAGATAGATTATGTATTTGGTCCCTACTTCCATGTAGAAAATGTTTTCCTAAAGAAGTTTCATTTGAAGTGAATCTTCAGAATCACATAGAACTAATTTATAACAAAGACCACCAAACTTCCCAACTACGTGACCTGAAGGAAATTAAGAAAGCTCTATCGGTGGAAATTTGGATGTATTTTTTTCCGTGATAACTGGCAATGTAAACGTTCCTACACACCACTGTGACTAGATAGACTATATAAATGATAAAAAAAAAATAATATCATATTGATATCTATATGATATGATATCTATAGGAGATATCAATATGGTATTATGACATATACAGGACATTATAGATACTTGTGGCATTATAGATATATATGACATATATATAAAATAATATTAATTTTATTATATTAGGTATAGTATATATACATATATAATACTAATGATTTTGAAGATTATCCAAGAGATTATTGAAAACCATTGCATACTTTAAAAAAATCAATTGTTATAATGACCATTATAATACAAAGTTCAATTTCTGGAAAAGCAAAATGCTTATAAAGACAAGTAAGTCTTTCTCTTACTTTTTCCTCCTAGATCCCCTCCTGGGAAGTAATTGCTATGAACACTTTGTTGTTTATTCTTCCATTTTTTGTTTATATTTTTCCCAGTACAGTATTCTACACCTTATTTATTTTTCCCCCACATAAGTAAATCTTGCAGACAGTACATTTTTGTACATATGGATCTGTTCCTTTCATTTTAATGGTTACATAAATTCCATTGTATTAATGTGACACAATTGATTTCACTAGTCTTTTACCGATAGATATTTAGCTTTTCCCCAATTTTTTCTATCTGTACTGCATACAATGCACATTTTTAAACATTCATCATTTTACATGGATGAATATAGCTATAAGATGAATTCCTAAAAGTGAAATTGCTTAGTTAAGTGATATGTGGATTTTTAATTTTGATTGATAATGCTTCATAGCTTTCCATTAAGTGGAAGCAATTTACCTTCTCATAAGCCACGTATGACTTTAAGCATCTGTGTTTTAGAAAAATAATTCCGTGTTAAGTTGGACCATGGCAAAGAACAGCGATATGTGGGATGCTAATTCAGAAGCTAATACAGTAATAGTCTATGCAAGTGGTCAGGGCAAAGGCAGTAAGAAGTGAGAGGAAGTAACAATTTCAAGAAGTATTGAAATAGTTGAGTTGAGAGGATTGAGATAATGACACCTTTGAGTGCTCTATCCATAATGGCCTTAAGTATATCTTTTACTAAATCATCCAAACTTAGGTCCCAATAATTCAAGAGACATCCAGTCCATTACCACCTCAACCTTTGACTTGTCAGCCTTTCAGTTCCTTTTGCCAAATCCTCACTTCATTAAAGTGCTACTAAAATGAATTCCTTTTGTCAGATGTCTCCACTATTCTCCATTAAGCCATTAATACAGGCTCTTCTCTCTCAAGACCTTTGGCCCTAAAGGTTAGCGAACTTGAAGTTCAAGTATTTGGCCTTTATCATTAAAAGCCTGAAAAAAAAGCTATTCTTAAATCTGTCTCCATGTTTAACCTCCAAATTATATCAGGTCCAGCATTAACAACTCTATATTCCCTAGAGGAGAGCTGTCCTCATAATTTACATGTGGAGAAACATTTGAATTTCCTCTAGAGAAACTGAAGTTTATCAGGGAGTACAAGCAGCAGCTCTTGATTCTTTGCATAAATTCTTCACCAGAGACCAACCAGTATCCAAAATCATTTTGAGATGCATGAGATACTTTTTCTTCCTGACATGAGAACCCCATAAACCCTGTCACTCTTTCAAATGCGATTAGCTTATAAATTTGGAAGAAGGTAATGAAAGCTAAAACTGTGATGCATTTTCTCTTGTTGAAGGAAAGTAAGACAGATTCTCTGATATTGTAAAACTTTTATTAATCAGTTTTGCTTGGACCTGTAAGACATTTGACAATCTCACGTTGACATAATAACCTCATAGTGGTCTTCCCACTTTCCCTCCCCAGGTGGCATAACTAGCTGATGACAACATAAGAACAGGTTAAGGGACAGAAAAGGTAGTGTGATCCCTGGAAAGGCTTAATAAGGGCTTGAAGTTGATCTTCTACCGGTAGAGATGTCTGTGGAGGATGGGCATACCAGATATTTCGTTCTGGCTTAGATGCCAACTTCATGCCGTTACTTTTTTGAAATCTGAAGCTGGTAGATACAAAGTGGAGAGGCCTGGGGAGCAAACAAATAAAAACTAAGCTAAACAAACCTGTACTTTTGAAGCAGTCAGGATATTTTCTGCTTTCCAATTGTTAGAGGCTTATATTCTACTTTCAGAGAGGCTGTTTTATTGTTCCAGGAAAACCGTGCACTGAAAATGTGCTTTTTAATTTTGAAGATGTAAAGCAGTGATGTGACTCCAAGGGATGCAATTGCTCTGTAAGAAAATGTAAAGGTTGGCTACGTTGCAAGTAGACTAGCATATCTGCAGATTGTGCTTCCCTTAGAGGAATTTTTTTTCCAAGTATGGATTTAGAATGTGCTGTCTCTGACAATTATGGCAAGCCCTGGGGGGAATCCTTATGAAAAAAATGGCCACAAGACATGAGCAATAGAGACCTCATAGGACTTAAAGACGGGTAAGCCCTACTAACTTGGGCTTGAAGAGAAACTGTACATTGGAAATGAATCAGGCTTGGCTAAACAACAGACTATTGCATTGAACTGCTGATGTCCCACACTATTATTATTCAAGACAAATAATTTGCTTGAGAGGAAAGGGGTTGAGGCACAAATATTGTTTCCAAGAAACTGTTCTTTTGAAGGCATCAGGCCAGACTGCACCTCTGTGGTTGGAGGTAGAATCTTCCTTAAAAGAAGTAGAAATGCTCATGACAACCACCCTGGGAACAGGTGAAACTGGGGAGAGAAATTCAACTTGGTAGGTCTTAGATTAAAAAATAAAATAAAATAAAAGACATTGTTTGTTCTACTCTGGGTAGTAGGATTGTCAAGCTCAAGAACACCCCTTTAAGTATGGGAGGCAGAGGAATAAGGAGGGAGGGAAATTGGCCATCACCACAAAGATTCAGGCTAGAAGCTAAACAGAAGCCATTTTGTGAGGAAGGTCCTAATAGTAAGGCTAGTTTAAGTGGTACTTTGAGCTGACATATCTAATACTAATTATAAATTACATGCAGGTTTGTTTCTATTATATTTTAATTTTCAGCATCCTCAGTGGAAGATTAAGATCATGCCCATGCTTGAGATAAAGGACAAGAGAGAAAAAAACCCATTCAGAGACAACATACTTACTTGTTCTTTCTGCAAATGTTTGTCATATCTGCTGTATACCAGGCACTATTCTGGATGCAGGAAATAGATTGGTGAATGAGGCAATGTCTCTCATAACACTCACATTCCAATGTAAAGATATCAATAAAATAGAGAATCACCACTTTAAAAGTAAACAACCAGACAATATAAAAAATTAAATATTAATGTAATTAAATTAAAAAATTAAAAATTAATGTTATTAAAATAATAAAATAAGAATATATATGTATGTGTGAACTCAACCCTCACAACAGGCCCCCATTTCCATTTGGCAATCTATGTTGTCCATGATCCATGATCTATGACACCATGGTGCCAGAGTTGAACACGTGACCTACTTTAAGGCAATCAGTACATTCTCTTCACTAAAATGATAGGTTTGGGGATAGGCAATTGCCCCAAGATGATTCAATCATCTTTCAGTTTTCTAAGAATTTCTGAGGCTAATATATGAAGAAGGAAGCATACTCCTTTGAGCTGCTAGAAGCTATATTTATATCACGAAGGGAAAAAAATCCTAGGATGACTGCAATAGCATTAAAGGAGAAGTAGAAAGCCAGAAAGAAGCTTTGTCCTAGGGAACATTATTAAGTCAAACTTAAGCATTATCTGAGAAAAATGCCACCTCAAGTTTTCTAGTCATGCAAGTCAGAAAGTTCCTTTTACTATTTAAGCCAATTTTTGCCATGTTTTTTCATTGTTACTTCCAACAACAACAAAAAGTTATAGCATAAATTTGCCTATAGAATGGAGACTGGCTTAGAGTTCATTATAGTGCAGTGACTGGTAATGCTTGTTAAGTGACCTGGAATTCTTACGGGAAAAAGGGATGGACAAAACCCTCACATCAGATCAAAAGAATATAGAGTTTAAGATTAAAATACTCTAACATCACATCTTCTATGCCACAACTGATGCTCAATGATTTTTATATTACCCAAAATGTATATATGTGAAGTTTTTGTTCCAAGATGCTTGGAACCCCTGGAAAGGGACTCATCAATTTTCCTCATAATATCTCTCTAAAGTAGTCATATTATAAGTAGTATTATTCATATTTTACATAAAGCAGGAGCAATTTCAAATTCTTATAATCCCATTTATCTAAAAATATGAAACTATTCACTCCAAACAGACTGTATATACCTTGGCAATGAGACATTTTGGTCCTGAGCTGCTTTAAAGTTCAGTTCATAGAGCAGCTAAATGCTTAAGATTTTAGGCATTTTTATTTTATTTTATTTCTTATTTATTTTTATTTTCTTAAAGATTTAATTATTTATTTGAGAGACAGAGAGCATGGGTGGGGAAAAACTTAAGCAGACTCCGCACTCAGCACGGAACCCTATGTGGGGCTCCATCTCACAACCCTGAGATCATGACCTGAGCCAAAAACAAGCCGAAACCCACTGTGCCACCCAGGCACCCTGAGTCTTTAGGCATTTAAAAAAAATTTTTTTTTTTGCAGTGCAAACCTGGGAAGAAAAAACTTTTTATATGCTAACACGTATTTATACTTATATATTCTAGCTAAACTGTTTTCAAACCATATTGTCATCCTGTTAAGAATTAATATTTCATTTTACCATCAGAAAATAAATGAGAACTAACATGATGTCATCAAATGGGACAAAGTTTTGAGATATTATTTTAATAATAATATTAATAATAGTGAATGATAAATTTAATATTGATTCATTAAGCTTATCCACCTATTCCAACTTAGTATTTCTTTGGACTAGTAATGCATATTTTGAGACACCATTTTTCTGAGTTAGAAACAGTCTATGGCAAGAAATTATCTACATTAACCAATTGAGACAATTGATTAATTAACTGACAATCACTGCTTTGCTAAAAATGAGCAGATAATTAGCATGACTTCTCATAATAATTTGTGAGTTTTTGTCTCATTTTGTAATATTAAACATTGCACATACATTGAGATTACAGTTAGTTAACTTACACTAGGCACATTATCATCATTAAATGAGTATATTTTGCCTATATAGATTGCCACTAAGTCAGGTGCTATGGCTTAATGAGCTTAATTTTAAACTGGTCTATGATTGCTGTCAAAATAGTCAAGTGTTCCTTAAATATTTTTTAAACAAAAAAAAAAGAAGAGAGAGAGAGAAATGGCCTATCTACTATAGACTATGCTAGAAACTAAATTTTAAAATTTACTTCTTATAAAATACCATTAAAATGAAGTAATAATGAATTTTTGTAAAGGTAGGTTCTTAGACAATGTTACTGGAAAATGAATCAACTTTAACTCTTAAATACATTACTAGGAAATTCATTTTGTTTGCACATCAGTTGAAGCTACTAATTGAAATATCTTAGCCACGAAGAGTCACCTTAGATACTGCAGGGTCGTGACACAGAAAAGTTATTTCCAGTAAATTTTTCTCCTGAAATTAATGAAGTATCAACAATTAGAGGTTTCTGTGACTCAGGTAAAAGTCATATTCAATTTAGAATGGTTTTAATAGTAAGTAAAAGTTAGAATTACTGCTTTTAAAAAATTATGAGCTGGTTTTAAAATTAAAATTTTCAAATATACACCAGTTCCTTTCTAAAGTTGCTAAAAATATTAAAGCAATGATTTTTATAGCAGTTTCTTTGGCACAGGTGTTATGTTAATTGGTATAAAAAAATCTAACTTCTGGATTAGACAATGTAGAAAATTGACCAAATATTGAAAAGAACAATATTACATTAATACGGGTGACACTTAATTTGTGAATTATCTAAAAAATAAAATGCCTAAAAATAAAATGCCTCTACCAATAAAATGCCTACCAGCATTAAGAGCATTCATCCTCAAAACTTACTCAGGATTTTTCATTTGAATTTGTATGTTAACAGCACAGAGTAGTTGACCACACAAAGTAAATTGGTTAACAAATGTTTGAGTGGAAACATCCCTTAAGTTCACTTCATAAAGGAATTTCACTATTATCTGTCTAATTTATGTCCCATATGTGATATGCATAAGCACACACACATATAAAGCAAAGTAATTTTCATTATAGAACTCTTCGTTGCATCTTCAACCATGATTTATTGTGCTGAAAAGAGATTCAGGTTTGGGTAGGGATTTGAGGGAATAGTTGAGTAGCAGATGTAAGGTAAAGAATATTCAGGTATAGAATATGAATTCAAGGATGAAGTGGGGAATGAGGCAGTTTCAATAAAATTGTTAGAGTAAATTATACAATTTAAGGAAAGTAAATTTTAACAAGAATTTTATAAAGCAATTCATCAACTTAAAGCAATTGTAAGCCCCAAATAAAGTTACATATTTTTAACCCACTCATCTTGTTCTTGAGAATTGATTCTTAAAGAAAATATATAAAAATTGTGAGGGATGGAGATCAACTGTACAGAATGAGGATGGTCTTTTCAGTGACAACATTTATACTCACATATGCTAGAAACAATCTAAAATTCCAATATTGTACAATTAGCTTGTTTATTTCAGATGCACCTACTTGATGAAATTTTTACATTAATTTATTCATTTAGCAAGCATTTATTGAGTGCCCACTCTAATTCAAGAAAATGTCCTTGGGGTGCCTGGGTGGCTCAGTCGTTAAGCATCTGCCTTCTGCTCGGGTCATGATCTCAGGTCCTGGGATCAAGCCCCGCATTAGGCTCCCTGCTCTGCAGGAGGACTGCTTCTCCCTCTCCCACTCCCTCTTGCTTGTGTTCCCTCTGTAGCTGTGTCTATTTCTGTCAAAATAAATAAATAAAATCTTAAAAAAAAAAAGAAAATGTCTTAAGTGTTAGAGTGGTAAAAAACAAAATTGTTCGTGATTCCTGTTTTGTTGGAATTAACTACTAGTCATCATCAATTATAATACTCTTCAATGTTATACAAGTACATAGAACAACGATTATGAATTATTCAGTTATTGACTTTTTAAATAAATTATTTACATAAAAGTTTCAAATATAGTGTATAGTATTTTCTTGCATCCTTCACCCAGCTGCCCTCAAATATAACATTTTACATAACCAAAGTACAATTGTTAAGGCCAGAAAGTTGAATTAAATATCTGGAATAAATTTGACCAAAGAGGTGAAAGATCTGTACACTAAAAATTATAAGACATAGATGAAAGAAATTGAAAGAGACACAAATAAATGGAAAGATATTTAGTGCTCATGGATTGGAAGAATTAATGTTGCTAAAATATCCATACTATCCAAAGAAATCTATAGATGCAATGAAATCCTTATCAAAATTTCAATGTCCTTTTTTCATAGAAATAGAACAAACTATTCTGGGGCATCTGGCTGTCCCAATCAGAACATGTGATTCTTTTTTTTTTTTAAGTATTTATTTATTTATTTATTTATTTGAGAGAGAGAGAGCAGGGGAGGAGCAGAGGGAGAGGGACAAGGAGACTCTACACTGAGTGCAGAGCCTGATGTGGGGCCTGATCTCACGACCCTAAAATCATGATCTGAGCCAAAATCAAGAGTTTGATGCTAAACTGACAGAGCCACTGAGGCGCCTGAGCATGTGACTCTTGATCTCAGGGTTGTGGGTTCAAACCCCATGTTGGGTGTAGACATTACTTAAATACAAACTTAAGGAAAAATAATGAACAATCCCCAAATTTGTATGAAATCACAAAAAAACCCAAATAGCCAAAGCAATCTTGTGAAGAGAAACAAAGCTGCATGCATCATGCTCCCTGATTTCAAACTATCTTACAAAGTTGTAGTAATCAACACAGTCTGGTATTGGCATAAAAACAGACTTACAGATCAATGAAACAAAATAGCCCAGAAATAAGTCCCCTCGTATATTGCCAATTAATTTATGAAAGAGCAGCCAAGAATATACAAAGGGGAAAGGACAGTCTCTTCAATACATTGTTTTGACAAAAATGAATAACCACATGCAAAAGACTGGAACTAGACCGCTATCTTACACTGTATACAAAAATTAGTTCAAAATAGATTAAAGACTTGAATCTAATACCTGAAATCATAAAACTCATAGAAAAAAGCTCTTTGACATCAGTCTTGGCACTGATGTATTTTTTAAATGCTTTTTTTTGAGAGATAGAGAGAGAGAGAGTGGGGCAGGAGGGACAGAAGGAGGGGGAGAGAGAGAGAATCTTAAGCAGGATCCTAGCCCAGTGTGGAGCCTGATGTGGGGCTCGATCTCACAACCCTGAGATCATGACCTGAGCTGAAATCAAGAGTTGGATGATTAATCAGCTAAGCCACCCAGCACCCTTGGCACTGATTTTTGGATCTGACAACCAAAAGCAAAGTCAACAAATGCAAAAATCAACAAGTGGGACTATATCAAACTAAAAAACTTCCGCATAGCAAAGGAATCCATCAACAGAATGAAAAAGCAGTCTACAGAATGGGAGAAAATACTTGCAAATCATATATCTGATAATGGATTAACAAAATATATAAATATATAAAATATATAAAAAACTCATACAACTCTACAAAACACAAGCAATCTCATTAAAAATGAATAGAGATTCTGAATCAATGTTTTTCCAAAGAAGACATACAAATGGACAACAACGACATAAAAAAGTGTGCAACATCACTAATTACCAGGAAAATGCAAATCAAAACCACAATATCACCTAACACCTAACAGTTGGAATGGCTATTATTATCAAAAAGAAGGGATAAGAAGTGTTGGCAAGGATGTGGAGAAAAGGGAAATCATGTGCACGTTTGAGGGAATGTAAATTGGTATGGCCACTATGGAAGGCAGTATGGAGGATCCACAGAAAATTAAAAATAGAAATATCATACAATCCAACAATTCTTCTTGGTACTTTTCTGAAGAAAACAAAAACACTAATTTGAAAGAATATGTGCCCCCCTGCTTATTGAAGCATCATTTATAATAGCCAAGATAAGCAAACATTTATCTATTGCCCATAGATGGATAAATGGATAAAGAAAATGTGATGACATACATATGATAGATATACATATACCTATATACATATATGTATATGTATCACATATGAGATATATATAATACTTGATTGTGTGTGAATACACACACACACACACAGTGGAATATTATTCAGACATAAAAAAGAATGAAATATTGCCATTTGCAACAACATGGATGGATCTTGAGGTCATTATGCTAAATGAAATAGGCTAAGACAACTACTGCATGATCTCATTTACATGTGGATCTAAAAACAAAAACCAGACAAACAGCAACAACAAAAAAGCTCATAGATGCAGAGAATAGAATGGTGGTTGTCAGAAGTGGGGAGTAGGGGTGGGGGCAAAATGAGTGAAGGGGTCAAAAAGTAAAAACTTCTAGGTATAAAATAAATAAATCGTGGAGATGTAATGTATAGTGCAGCAACTATTGTTAATGATATTGTATTGTATATTTGAAGGTCGCTAAAAGAATAGACTTTAAAAGTTCTCATCACAAAAAAAAATATTGTAACTTTGTATGGTGATGTTTTAACTAGATTACTGTGGTGATCATTTCCCAATTTATACAAATATTGAATGATTATATTATACATCTGAAACTAATACAATATTATGTATCAATCATATCATAATTAAAAAAACAGGAAATTGACATTGGCATGATACTATTAACTAAACTACAGACCTTATTTAGATTTCTTTAGGTTTTATAGTCATTCTTTGTGTGTGTGTATAGCTCTATACAATTTTATCACATGTATAGATCCATAACCAACACAATCAGAATGCGTTAACCTTTTCTCACTCGAAACAAAATTTCTCCTGCTGCACCCCTATTGTCCCATCTCCCCCATAACCCCAACTCTTGACCACCACTGACCTGTTCTTCATAACTATAATTTTATGATTTCCAGAATACTATAGCATGTAACCTTTTGAAATTGGCTTTTCTCACTCAGGAACAAGTTGTGCCAAGCCCCAATAGTTTGCACTTTTTTATTGCCAAGTAGTATTCTCTTGTATGGATGTATCACAACTTGTTTACACTTTCAGCCATAGAAGAATATTTAATAATTGATGTTTGATAATATTAAAGTAACATATAAGTTATGTGTATATATTTTTAAATTATAAGAGTACATGTGCTCCCCTAAAACATCACTTCATAGCAACATGACTAGACCCATTAAGTGATTAATAAATATTTACTGGTTGAATAAATGCCCAGAAAAGAAAAATGGAAAAATTGTATTAGTTCATTTAGTGAAGTGATGTATAGTGAT
Source organism: Zalophus californianus (assembly GCF_009762305.2). NCBI lineage: Eukaryota > Metazoa > Chordata > Mammalia > Carnivora > Otariidae > Zalophus > Zalophus californianus. The sequence goes on from NC_045597.1 coordinate 109,325,495, forward strand.
TGTTATCATAATTTTGTTTTTAATGGAGCACTATTTTGAAAAGAACATGGACTGGGCAACCTAATAATTAAGCTTCCAAATCTATATCTTTTTAACTACAATGCCTTTAACATTCTACTAAGCATTTTATCTACACTGTAGCTTATATTATCAATAAAGAATTCCATGAAGTGTTATTTTCCCATGTCCCATATAAGAAAGATGAGGCTTAGCAAATAATGAACTCATGCAAATTGATAAAAAAGATTACTTCCAATAGAAAAATGGAGAAAAAACATTAATAAAATGCCTAATAATTACTTTAAAATACTTATCTCATAAGCACATATACATTTATTGAAAGATCAGTATTATTTTCTATCAAATTATCAAAGATTTTTTTTTTTAAGTGGTGAATATCCAGCACTTGTGATTTACTATTTATGGGATCAGAAGTTGGCACAAGGGCGCCTGGGTGGCTCAGTTGGTTAAGCAACTGCCTTCGGCTCAGGTCATGATCCTGGAGTCCCGGGATCGAGTCCCGCATCGGGCTCCCTGCTCAGCGGGGGGTCTGCTTCTCCCTCTGACCCTCTTCCCTCTCATGCTCTCTGTCTCTCATTCTCTCTCTCAAATAAATAAATAAAATCTTTAAAAAAAAAAGAAGTTGGCACAAAGTTATAGAGGGCAATTGACTGCAAATATTTTCACTAAGATGATAGTAAATCCACTTCAAGTATTTTCTTTTTTTTAAAGATTTATTTATTTATTTGAGGGGGAGGGGCAAAGGGAGAGGGAGAGAGAGAATCTCAAGCAGACTCCCCGCTGACCATGGAGCCAGATGCAGGACTCGATCTCACGAGCTGAGCCAAAATCAAGAGTCGGATGCTTAACTGGCTGAGCCATCCAGGTGCTGCACTTCAAGTATTTTCTTAAAGAAATAATTATGTGTGCTGTGTGTAAACACACACATATATATTTGCATACACGTATATATTTGTTTACAAAGCTGTTCATGCTAATAACAGAAAAGATGTTATTTAAATATCTAAGAAAAGAAGAATGATTATATAAAAAAGAAACAGCAGTATTTATAGAATTTATAGATGTTTTTCATAGTAACCCCATTATTTTAATATTCTTTATATTATATTGTAATATTTACATATACAATGGTTATATATTTTACAATAAGAATATACATGTAAAAATACATATGCTTTACATTATTAAGCCACTTTCTATGCTTAAAATCACTTCTCACTTATGTCTCATTTGATTGCACAGTAACTACTTAAGAATGTGGTTATTGTTCCCATTTTCCTGACAGACTACTGAGACCTAAACTGATGAAGTGATTTGCCTATATCTCACACATAGTAAATGTCAAATTTAGTTCTAACAATTGTGTTTTCTTTCTCACGGTGTATAGTATTCTTTGTACTATATTATGTTGACAGTATATGAAGAATTACAATTCATGGGTAATAAATATATCTCACCACATTTATGCACTTTAAAACTTACATTTGCATAAGTAGTAGTTTTAAGCACATAAGCTTGAAATGATTATAGCAGTTTTTTTAAATTATTCAATACTTGACAAATGTAAACGGTGACAAATACATTTCCTATCAAAAGAAAGATTGTCAAATAGCTAAGCATTGAATGGAACACCACCATCGATATTTCCAATATTTGGTTGCTGTGAAGGACATTGAATTTTCCTGTAATACAATAGCCCAAGGGTGCTATATTTAAAACTATATAGGCATTTCTATTAAAATCCCAGCTTTTCAAGGATTTATGCCAAAGCCATAAAATTTTTACTTGATAGAAAGGCAGAATTGAAAGTCTCTGTGGAGATTGTTTTCTTCCCTTTTCATATAAGATAAGCCTACCTGTTTGTTTTCTTCATGGAATCCGAACACTTTAACAGAATATGAATATCAGATAACTATTAAGCTCTTAATGTATACCAGCACTCTACCAGTCTGAGAAAGTATGAGTTGATTATACTGTCTCAAGGCTTGCTTATTCCAATTCTGTTCTTTTAAATCTAAGAAGGATTTTTGTTAATCTTAATGGACTCCAAACTCAGAATATTTTGAGTCACTGTGCCAACACTTTATATTGAACAGAGAAATGAAATGTTAAGTTTTCCATGTTTTTGAGAAAACTCTGTGATTATATTTTATTTTTGGAAGGGAGCCACAACTATCACCTGTCAGCTATCTCTCAGAAGCATCTGAATTTAAAACTAGCTTTTGTAATTCTTTTTCTATTATTCAATTATATATGCCTTTATTGAATCCTAGAATTCTTTGCTTAGAAGTATGTTACTGCTGTAGGAGATAAAGAGAAATACTGGAGATGGTTCTTTCCTCAAAGAGCTAGCAATTTCATTGGGGAGATAAGATAAACCCACGAAGCAATGTGGTTCAAATACATAAATTGTAATCATTGTGAAACATTTGCTAAGAGCATAGATAAAAAATCCTGTGTGGCTGAATAAAATTTAACTAGCTATTGCCTCACTTCTTAAGGACTTTATGACTGAAAGCAGTATGATGCAACCTTGTGCGTAAGAAACATTAGGAAATTGGTAGTGTTATTGATCAAACTGAATCTGTTTTCTTTTTTTTTTTAGGATTTATTTATTTGAGGGAGAGACAGAATGCACGTGCTGAGAAGGGAGAGGGGCAGAGGGAGAGTGAGAATCTCAAGCACATTCCCTGCTGAGTGGGGAGCCTGACACAGCTGATCTCACGACCCAGAGATCATGACCTGAGCCAAGATCAAGAGTCGTAAACTCAACCTACTGAGCCACCCAGGCGCCCCAAGAATCTGAGTTTTCTTAACTAAAGGGTGATAATTAAGTATGATCAGTGTTTTTCAGACTTTAAAAGGACTGTTAAACCCCCATTAGTAGTCATGAAATCAATTAAATTCTTTCACAAATTGAAATAGTATAAAATAAATAAATAGAAAATATCAAAGTAAACCACATAGTTAGGGTTAAGTGTTGTTTCATGAAACCTTTTATTTATGTTGTGTGTGTGTATCTGCATATATATAACCAAACATAAAATATATTTCCATTTGTGGGTTATAATAAATAAAGTTTAGATTAGATGGACTAGTTTCATTCCATCTCTTAAGGTCTATAGTTTTGTAAACTCTGTCAAATTTCATCAGGGCATTGCAACACTATACCACATTAAAGATCAATGCCATTGGCTTTAAACTTTCATCAATTTAAGCAAGAAATTCATCCTTCTAAAATCTCCTTTTTCTCAATCTGTTATTGTAAAGAATATGAAGGTTGGTGGTATCTTGCTTGTGACATGACTTTTTTAGTATAACTTTTTCTACTCTAGCACTCTTTTCTAGGCGTTGAGTCATATCTATCCTGAGACTTGTTGCCAGGGCCTGAATTCTCTGTAAGCACTATATTTCATGCACAGTATCATGTGGACCCTGAAACCCCAAGACTCATTCCTGGGACCTCATATTGCAGTGCATAAACTGAATTCTTTCAACTTCTAGCTTACGGCAGCATTTTTTGTTTGTTTTGTGTTTTTAAACAGAGATCAAATCTTGTCCAACTAGCTGTTAGGGCAACAAATGCTATCCCATCATTTTCATATATATATATATATATATATATATATATATATTTTAAAGGTTTTATTTATTTATTTGTCAGAGAGAGAGAGAGGAAGAGAGAGACAGAGAATAAGCATAAGCAGGGGGAGCGACAGGCAGAGGGAGAAGCAGGCTCCCTGTGTAGCAAGGAGCACGATGCAGGGCTCGATCCCAGGACCCTGGGATCATGACCTGAGCCGAAGGCAGACGCTTAACCAACAGAGTCACCCAGGCATCCCCATTTTCATATTGTGACACTTCCCTCTCCTCTCCTTAGGTTCCTAAAAAAGTCCCCCATCTTCCTCCAGCCAAGAAAGAACAGTCTTTAGTATTAATCATTTGCCTATTTGCGGTTGACCTCCAAAGTCCACCCTTCTTGGCTCTGCTATATATTTTAAGAGTCTTGGGGTCAGCATATTATATTTCTCAGGTCCCTTTGACATCTGGCTTTTCTTATCATTGGGAACTCAAACAGGAAATCAGAAAGTGGGAGGAAGCTTCTTGCTTCTGGGGCCTTTGATTTGGTAATTATTGAAAATTGCTGAAGATCCTGGGGCTGGGGCGTGATATTGGACTTAAGCAATCTGGCAAAGGCAGCTACCTTTTCAGTATCAGTCTTGGTTAAGCTGAAACCCTGGTGGATAAAACAAGTACAACAGGTTCCAATAGAACAACAGCAGGCATAGTATAAGGACTTTTGAGAATCATATCTTTTTTTTTCTCCAACTTCTCAATACAAAACCACCCTTTTTCTCTTTTGCTCTTTATATCCATCCAGAACTTATATAATAAATTCTCCAGATTAAGTCTCTACTGAATTACTACAGTTGCTCTGTATCCCTAACCAAACCCTGACTAATACAGTCCCATATGGGTAAATCCTTCAATATAACTGGGGATGGGAGACATGACTAAACAACACCTCCCAGAAGAATCTGGTTTAGTCAGTCAGCTCTGGTTTAGTCTATGAAATAACAGAAGAAAATGTTTGCCTTGGGTTTATTAGGCATTTGTTTGCCAGAGATTCTTGAAGTAAACTGTGATATTTTTCAACAAAATTTATTCTCCCCAGCCTTGCTGCATGGGGAATATATTTCTCAGCTCCATAGAAGTTGGGTATGGCCATGTGATTTATTTTGACCTATGAGATGTGACATAACTAACAGCATTAAAGTAGTGAGCCCTGGGGTTCCTCAGTGGCTCAGTCAGCTGACCATCTAAATCTTGGTTTTGATCTCATGGGTTGTGGATCAGCCCCACACAAGGCTCCATGCTCAGCAGGGAATCTGCTTGAATATTCTCTCCCTCTGCCCCTCCTCCCACTCGTGCATGCACACTCCCTCTCTCTCTCACTCTCTCTAAAAAAAAAAAAAAAAAAAGCCTTGGCCTTATGGGACATCCTGCCCCAGTTGGCTTCTGCCCTTCTGATCTCAGAGGGAACATGCATGGAGCAGAACCATCCTAACATACATATGGACCTGCAACATGAGATTGAATTGCCCTTGTCAACCCATAGCCCTATAAACATGAGAATAAAAGTTATCATTAACCACTGAGATTTTGCAATCGTTGAAGTGCAGACACTACTAATGTCATAGATTCCTATCATATTTTAGCCTTTCCTACCTTGTTGACTTCTCTATATGTAATTGCTGACATAGATAATCTCTGCAATCAATATCTGTGTAACACTGACCTGAGCATTCTGACCTATTGTGACTTGCTATATAACATCTGGTGGTTTTGCATAGATCCCTGAGAAAATGAAAATGTGATTAATTTTTCAGGACTTGCACAACACTGAAAACAACTAATAGGCTTAGCCAACATCTTTAAGATATAGCATTTCTTTAAAAAAAAACACTGTACTGTGTTTAAACTAAAAATTTGTTATCCTTTATTCATTCATTCATTCATTTATAACTGTTTCAGTATAGGTGATATGGCAGCAAACCAAATCAAGGTCCCTGTTCTCATTCTAGAGGTGTGGACAGACTCCAAAATATAAATAAATAAATCTATAATATACTGCCATGGGCTGTTTTAGGTAGGGTGATCAGTGAAGACCTTTGGTCTTCTGACAATTATAGTAAACACTAGTAGAGCTATGTCTGTGTTATTGTTTTGTGTATATATACATATATAATTGTGTATATATAGTATTATAATATATATAATATTATTAAACTGATCCATATGAGAAAAAAATTAAAAGTATGTTCTTCGTGTGTTCTAATTTATGACTTTTCTGGATATATTGGGTTATATGTACAATTATACACATATTATTGTGTTTCTATAGTATATATAGTATATTATATATATTAAATATACATGATATAGTATTTTATATACTATATACACACATATATGTACATATATTACATATATTATAATATATCACATATAATATAATGTAATATATATTATATTACATATGATATAATGTAATATACTACACAAGATGTATATAATTGTACATATAACCCAATATATCCAGCAAAGTCATAAATTAGAACACACGAAGAACACACTTTTAATTTTTTTCTCATATGGATCAGTCTCAAGGACATAGAAAAACATTTTATTTACATGGCTCCTCATAAAAAGTGGAGTATTTGAATTTCTCCTATATTGTGTTTTGGATTTTAAAATAGTACAAATACTGTCTTTAGGGCCATTTGATGGCTAAATAACTCCATGGGAATTCTAACACAATACAGTTCATAAATATTGGATAAAGCTATTTGATATTCATAAAATCTTTCCTCTGACATCCTTACATGCTCTGTTAGTATTAAATCCATAAAGGCACCAATGAGATTTAAAAGCATGACTTGTGCAGACTATTTTCCAGTAAAAATACGAATAAAGGCCTTTGGGTTTTTTTTTTTTTTTTTTAGTATATCAACAATAACTTTTATTTTTGAATCAATTTCCAGTTCCTAAGACATTTTTCACATATACTTACTCATATCTTTGTTCTAATTGTACTGATAAGTATCTGGATACCTCACAACAAAAGGAGAGGAGAAACTTCCAGTGACTTAATAACCACTATTTACTCTGAAGTAGGAGGAATCACAGAAAATTCCAGTTCCAGGCACTGAACAAAGAAAACTACAAGATACGCCCTTTGTCCTTCAAGAGATTACAGTCTGAGAACATTTATTTTGCCTTAAAGAAACTGATTTAAGTGACCTAGGGCAGAGCAGAAGTCACACATAGAGTTCCCAGGCAGTTAGTATGGGGATGAGACAGAAATGGGAGACACAAGACTCATTTCATGTCCGTGGAAATGCAAACCTTCTAAGGGTAGGAGGAACTGATCTCTTCACCTGTGTTAAATACTTGTAAGGCACAAAAATCTTCTCACTGCAGTTCATTTACCTTTACTTCTCTGTTTTTTTGTTTTCATTTTTGTTTTTTCTCAACTATCAATAGTTAAAATAAATCATAGAAAGCAAGACAAAAATATATTTTTTTCTGGGAATAATAGAGGCAAATAAAACACATTACCGCCAGTATTACGCAGAAGGCAACAGAGATAAGAATGTTCTCAGAGTGGAGACAGCAAGAAAAATATAAAGACTGGATATTATTTTACAATGGCATTAAGACATATTAAGAAAACAGTGAGAATTAGATGGCACTTCAAAAACTGAAAACTGCAATGAAATCCAAGAGTGTAAAGACAATGAGGTTTTTAAAAAATTCTATGTAATATTTAACATATACACATACACACCAAACACGCATTTAAAAAAATAACTCCTGAACCGATCAACAGCATAACAACTAGAATGTTTTATAACCATGTGCTCCTACTGGATTTTATCCCTATCCTGACTTTTTGTCATCATATCTTTCATTACAAAATAAGTTTTACCACATATGCATGTGTCAAAGGAAAAGACTGATAAACAAAGGGGAAAAATAATCTTGAAGAATACACTGTAGAGGATGAAACTATTATATATAATTGATAACACACGAAAATAAAAGTGAAATGCAAAATCAGCAAACAATATGAATAACCAGTGTGTAGAAGAGGAAACGCAGATGATTTACACATATATACAAATTTAGTAATTCTCAGTTGTAATCGTAGCAATTGAAGCTTATAGAATAAATATTTTATCACTCATCAGATTAGAAAAAAATGAAAAAAAAATGATATGAACATGCCAATAATGCACTGACAAATTCTGAGGAAATACTGTTTTCTGTTTTTCCTGATGGGAGAGTGTAAGGCAATAGAGCAGCTTCGGAGAAGAAGTTGGCAGTATCTGTTAACACTGAAAATGTACTTACACTGTGACTCAGCGATTCTAAGTAACTGAAACAGAAAAAGCAAATTCACATATGTGTATGAAGATGAACTAAAGTGCTTTATGAAAAAATGTTTCCAAAAATTAAAACCTAAAATAACCACAGCTCCCCAAACAGGAAAATAGTTAAATCTAGTTTGTTCATCTGATAGAATAATATATAGCAGCTACAAGGACTCAACTAGACCTCTCTGAGTTAGCATAGAGAGGTTGAAAACATATTTGAGTGAAAAAAGCAATCTGCAAAATATGTGCACTATGGTATTGTTTATGTAAAAATAAAAACCTGCGCCAAAAATCTTATATTTTTTTGTTCATGTATTTGGATGTATAAACAGTCTTTTGGGTTTCTGTTAGAAGGATACACATGAAATTCCAGCAAGGAGGGAAAGACAGAAAGATGGTGATCAAAAGAGATGTAAGCTTCAAATGGACTATTCCTATGAACAGACTAATGCAATAATATATTACTTGAATAATTAAAAATTGTTAAACAAAAATAACATTGAATAAGAGGCATTTTCAGGGAAGTGGAAGGTTGAATCACACACTCAACCTGGACTCTTAATATAATACATATTATATCTTCATGGAAATCATAACATGAAACATCCAAATAATTGTTCTTCCTTTGAGTCTATATTCACTGAGTACCTTATAGTTTTGATATTTATCTCCAAGGAAAGAATATGTTTAGCTCGACAGAATAAATTCCTTTGTTCCCTGAGTATTGGATGTCTACCATGCACCAGTCACTCTTCTACATAATGGGGCCATAACAGTCAACAAAACAGACCATAATTCTTGCCCTCTGGAGCTTATCTAGTAGTGCTATATATGAAGATGTTAGATGGTAGTAAATTATATGGAGAAAAATAAAGTAAAAAGAGGGCCCAAAATTTGAGAAAGGAGTAATTGGGAATGAGAGGTGGACAACAGGATCATTATTAGGTTGTTGTAGGTTATCCTCGAGATTTTGAATCTGACTCTGTTAGTTGGGAAGAAATTGGTGAGTTTTAAGCAAAGGAGATCTTATTAGGATCTATCTGGGTACTGTGTTGAGAATACACTAATACAGAACAAGGGTAGAAATAATGAGATTTCTTAGTGAGTTACTTCGATAGTCCAGGCAAGAGAAGATGGAGATCTAGACTGGTGTGATAACAGGGAAATGGAAAGAAATGGTCAAATTCTAGATGTGTTTTGAATGTAGAGTCCACAGAATTTGCTGTAGAATGGTTGTAAAGGTTTACAGAACAAGGAAGACAGAGATGAGTCCAAGGTTTTTGGTTTAAGTTATAAATATCCTGTGACAATTAGCTGAAGTGTATAAGACTATAGAAGGATCAAATTTGTACGGATAATAAGAGGCTGTGCTGAACATGATAAAATTGAGTTATATATTTCTTAATACATGACTGCTCTAATTCTCATTGTAAATTAATAATAAAAATTCTCGTTAATATACCTTTGCTTCTGATTGTGGTTAGTTTCTCTTTCTCTTTAAGTTTACACAACTATCAATGCACAGGTATGATTATGAACATAAATTATAACGAAGAGAAAAAGACTGGATTTTGCAGGGGAGTCTCTTAGCAGCCAGCAAGCCAGTTTACTGTGTAACATTTTTCTAGGGACATCTAAGCTTCAGCGTCTACCTGCCTTCAAATGTCAAGACAGTGATGGAAAAATACATATTACTGTGACTTGATGCACCTAATCTACTATTTAGCTTGCAAGAGAAAGGGGGTCAAAGGCACAGACTGTACCTTCCAAGGGTGTTTATTTAGATGTACTGAGCATGAAGAAGCAAGTAGCAAAAGAGGAACTCTGCGTACAAACTTGGAGTTGGCCATGGTTGACTGCTTTTCACATACATCTTCTTGCGGGTTAGACAAGGAAGCAGTTTTATCACATTCTGTTGCCTTCCGTTTAATTTCCATTCACCCCAGACCACTTATTTATCTTTTCCTGCTTCAAAGACTTTAGCAAAGCACAAGTTAGACAAAACTTCTTTTGCCAAGGAAGCTCATCCCAGATTGAAATGTAGTTAGCTATAGCAGTTGCTACTGAGAATTTTGTTTTCTTGAGTTTTCACAGAACTTGAAAGAAAAAAAAAAGATAGGGAAGAGGTAGATTTTACAAGTACATTTAATTCAGAGAATGCAAGTGTATTAGGACAAATTAACAACTTGATATTTTAGAGCTAAGCATTAGGTTAATTTAACTTATGGAACAAGAAGAAAAACAAGTGTACTGAAATTTTCACTTTGTTCCTGTTGAACCCGTGATACTTGAATATGCTCACTATATTACTCTGTTTCATCAGTCTCGACATGTTGATTTTTTTTTTCACATTTTGACATCTTTGCAATGGATATGTATTGAAATTAATAATGTCTCAAAGCAACAATCAGCCTAGTTGCAGCTGGGGCATATTTGGCATTACCTGTGCATGGGCAACCATCAAAATGCCTGAAGAAAACTTGCAAAAAGACGGCAGTGGCTTGTAGGAAAGTCCAGAGATAATACTGGAGTGTTTTTTTAAACTCTTAGATACCATCAGAAAAGACAATGTTTAGCAAAAATTCTTGACATGGGGTGCCTGGGTTGTTCAGTTGGTTAAGCATAGGACTCTTGATTTCAGCTCAGGTCATGATTTCAGGGTCACGATCTCAGGGTAATGAAACTGAGCCCCATGTGGGGCTCCATGATCAGCGTGGAATCCACTTGATTTTCTCTCCCTCTACCCCTCCCCCACTCACATGCATGTGTGCATGCTCTCTCTCTCAAATAAATAAATAAATGCTTAAAAAATTTCCTGACCTGGTTTTTAAATTAAACTAGATTTTCATAATTGCAAAGTTGTCTTAGGAGCCCATTACTGAAAGATTTTGATTATTCTGTGTAAGATTTTAAGAAATACTGTCTCCTCAGTACTCTTGACTGAATTAAAAAATTTCTCGGAAAACTTATAGTCTGTGTAAAAATTTCAGAAACAACTCAACCAATTTACTTAGAATGTTCTTTCCTTGTTTGAATGCATTAGATTGATAAAAGATAAAACTCTATGTCTATTTAAATCCAAAAGAGCTCTTTTAGTATAAAAGTATAAAATATGAGTCTAAGTGACAATAAGCATTGAGTTATAGTTTAATTGACATCATCTTTTTTATTTTTATTTTATTTATTTATTTTTTAAGATTTTACCTATTCATTTGACAGAGAGAGACACAGTGAGAGAGGGAACACAAGCAGGGGGGAGTAGGAGAGGGAGAAGCAGGTTTCCCTCAGAGCAGGGTGCCTGATGCGGGGCTCGATCCCAGGACCCTGGGATCATGACCTGAGCCGAAGGCAGACGCCCAACAACTGAGTCACCCAGGACCCCCTGGCAACATCTTTTTTAGAAGTAACAATGCATCTTAGAGTTAATGAAATATAGTCTACGCTTTACAGTGATGGCTTCTTATCAGAAGCAAGATCAATCACAGACCTGTACCCCTGAAACAAATAATACATTATATGTTAACAATAATAGTAATAATAATAATAATGGCAAAAAAAAAAAGAAGCAAGATCAAGTTAGCTTAGGAAACTACGATGCAGTAGGCAATCAAGAGGTCTAGTTATGACACTATCTTGCTGGGACACATAAGGTGGTAAATATAAAATTTTGCTTTATTTTTCTCAGTCACTAATGCAAAAATGAAAACAATTGGTTAGGAGATAAATTATCTGTCAGAAGTGATTGTACAAATTCGCTTATCGCCCCAAATATTTTTATGATTTTTTTTTTTGCCCTGGCTTCTTATATACAGAACAATAATCCACATGGCACGTATTTATAGTAATCCTTTTACCAAATACATGTCAATGTAGTTCAAAACAGCAACTTACAAATTAAGTATCTAAAAAAGCTCAAATTTGGCATCAACTCTTAAGTGAGTGAAGTTATCTCTTCAGGGGCCAGAGCTCAGATGATCCTTTTGGAAGATCAAAACAAAACAAAAGGGACTCCTGGATGGCTCAGGTAGTTAAGGGTCTGCCTTGGGCTCAGGTCGTGATCTCAGGGTCCTGAGATCAAGTCCCACATTGGGCTCCCTGCTCAGTGAGGAACCTGTTTCTCCCTCTGCCTGTCGCTCCCCCTGCTTCTGCGCTCTCTCTCTCTCTCTGACAAATAAATAATATCTTAAAAACAGAACAAAAAAAGTGTCCATTTGTTTCTTTGATGATAGAAAAATAAAAAATATTACAATGAAATAGACACTGCTAGTCAAGTTGTTTCTCTGACTACCGCGTACAAGTATAAAATAGCATCCTAGTCATGCTCTATCATCTGCTTCTGCATTATTAGACTGGCATTTTATATTATTACTGTGTTTTTTATGGTCCTTTTCCTTCCCCCAAACTATAATCTCTGTGAGAGCAAAAGACTGGTCAGGCTTCTTTGTTTCGAAGGAAGTGTGTGAACTAGAGGAAGTTTTCGATAAAAATTTGTGGAATGAGTGAAAAAATTAGGTGTTTGGAAAGATCTCTGAGCGAAATAACAAGTACTGTATAAACACAATGTATCATTGAGAATGAGACTAAAGAGAGCATGATCTTTATCCTCTATTTTCACAGACACATGTTTAATAGATGTGCTTCTTTGGGGGCAAGTCTATGATATCCAGGGAAGGGGGTTTTCAGTCTAAAGGACGAGGCAAGGGTTAAGAAAATCAAATTTGATCTTTCTTTTATTCTCCAGTTTCTCTTGTTTCATCACATCCTGACATAATTTAAGAAAAATTTTAATGCCATATGTTCTATGACATGGAACAATTTGGTGATGGCTTTAAGAAGAATTTTGAGAGTAATTTTTATATCATACTTACTGAAACTTAAATTACTCTGTTTCTTTTGAATTGCTATGGTTATGTGTTTCTGCTACAAACTTTCAGAGGTTTTTCACAGCTTTGTAGTTCTGCCTTTTGCTGAAATTTGGAATATGTGTTTTGGTTATTAAGTGAAAACTGTTAATCTATTTTCTAAACAATGTAATTTGAACAAGTTGTTTAACTTTTTAATTTAGATTTAGATCTCTGTATCATCCATTTATGGAATAATTGTTATGCTATTGTGTCTGTAGTACACATTTGACCTTAAGCTAAATGATTTTGCAAAAATCAGTGAATAAGTAATATGCACATATGGACATTAGAGAAACTTAGTCTTTGAAGTTTGTTTTTGTTGTTTTGGGTTTTTTTTTTTTTAATAATAAATACTGGGTAAGTACATTTCAGTTCTGGATATGTACCTAATCACAGTTACAGAATTGATCAAATTTTTAAATTACCAAACAACTATTTTTCATGATTTTGTCCCTGATTAAGCGATCTGATGTAGAGGGAACATTAAAGTAGGCCTGTGAGTTAATCTTTAGAATTTTCAAAATTTAGCATCATCCTAAGGTCTAAGATTACTTCTACTGAGATGGATATTAACAGTTTAAGCATCATCTAAATGATTTAACAAAAGTTGACTTCTCTCTTTCTTGTCTCTCTCCAAAAGTCTAAACTATTCGGGCCATACTAATAATACTAACAACAATTAACATTTTTATGTCTTAACTATTCATTCTAAGCAGTAGTGCAACTATGCATAACCAAAACACTCAGTATTCTACATGTTATTACCTCATTTAATCTCAAAAAAGCCCAGTGAAGTAGGTAATATTTCAGAGTCTAGGAAAGCCAACATGGAGAGGTGAATTGTAAAGTTGTCTTTCTGTGTGTTGCCACTTCATTTTTACACAGAACACTACTGACACTTTTTGTTGCCAAATGTGTGTAAGTCTTTCCACACACCAAACAATTCTCCATGACACCCACTGGGTGTCCTACAATTTAACGTAGGTCTGAGAGTATCTACCTGGAGATAGTGTCCAACCCACAAAATTGATCCCACCCCACCTCAGATGCCAATCACGAGTAGTAATCCCCAGGTTACTCACAGCTTTTGTGAGATTTGGCCACAACTTGGATGTTCCCGTGACCCCCTGCTTGGGTTTGATTAATTTGCTAACGCTGCTTGCAAGGGATGATCCTAGTGCTCTTATTATCACTTATTATGTATCTTCTATTATCTCACAAGAGATAAAGAAACTTGTCTCAGATTAAAGACCTTTAAACACAGGTCTTTCCAACTCTAGATCCCAAATGCTATAAAGAATTACCATGCAATAATTAGTTCTCTCACACGATATGACTTTGTCAGTTACAGAAAACTTTGTTACGATGGAATGTAGCTGGTGAAAACTATTGCTCTAGCTATTTCTACTAGTCCTAAGATTCAAACATCTGACTTGAGAGGACTTACACTGATCTATATGTGAGAAAATACCAAGATATACTAGCTATTACCATAAGCAGATCTTTAAATGGAATAAGGAGAACTCTAATATATCTTCCTTTGCTATTCTAAGTAAAATAACACATTGTATCTTTAACACAAAGCAATTTGGCTCAAAATTTTCAGTGTAGATGATTCCTTTGATCCAGATGGATTGTTTTTTAAATTATTATTCATTTGCCTTACAATTTTTCACACTTGCTAAACATTTGAGTGTAAGTTTATTAAAAAATAAACTGCAGAACATATTCATATCTTTACCTTTAGGTTATAACATTTGCCTGTAATAAATACTAAGTACATATTTTTAATAAATGAACAGCAGTATTAACATAAGTATCAGAACAATATTAATCAGAAAAAATAAAGAGAAGGCATATGTGTCTATAAAAGAACCACTTGTCAGTTCTGCAATTGTCTTAAAATGAATTTGATATGTGTGAGAGACTGAATAGTGGCCCCTCAAAGATGCCCTTGTCTTTAATTCCCACGCCCTATAAATGTGTTTTCTTACAGGGAGATTGACTTAGATGCTATAGAAGAGGGCTGCTAGAAAGTAACGGAGTGGAGCAGAGGGAAGCTAAAGAACAGATATTGAAGGCTTCATATTAATCTGCATGAAGATGCAGTCACCTATATCGAAGGAGATTGCATGATACCCAGGATTCTCAGAAAAAAGACGCAAACATATTCAGAAGAGAAAGGCAAGGTTAAATATCTGCAAATCTCAGAAAATGAGGATGCCATTTGATAAGAGTATCAAGTAGTTAGAACGTCCCTGCTTCCCTTTTCTCCGCTCTGTCCACACTCATCTTCCTCTCCTTGGATCCTACCTCTAGCACCAGAAACCACTTTTAGCCAGCTCCCGGAGGAAGGATGTGAAAGGGCCAGATGGGGAAGCTTGCCACGCCCTCTTTCAATGTGTCTTTTGCTGAAATAGATTTCAGCTGGGATGGTGAGCAAAGATCTTATGTTAAATTAAAGTCAGTTTTCATTATTAAATAGAATTGGACTATTTTCATAGTTGAGATGGTGGTTTTTGGTTTTTTGTTTTTAATTCAAAGAGGCTAACAAACTATTTATATTGTACAGGAATATATCGGAACTGGCCAAAATCTGGGATTGAAGATCTAGCTCCTATGGAATGTATATGGAGACACTGGAAAGCAAAATTTCTTTATGATTATACATCATTAATTATAACTTATAAAATATTATGATTCATTTAATAAACAAAAGATTGCTGATAAATCATGCAAGACGCTTATATTACTTTTTGACAATGAATTTTAGAAATAACAACATGAATAAGGTTAAGTAGTACACAATTAATCAATCCCATTTTTTTTACAATTCTTGTAAAAGAGGTTTCAAAATGTTCTCTTGAACACGAAACCACTGATGTTAGAGCTCCTGGTGATAATGGGCCTGTGAATGCATTTCTGTGTTCAACCAAGAACCTTGTGTCAGAATGACCTTTAAATATTATGGATATTTATAATAGAAAATGTTATACCTCTTTATAAGTATAATTGAAAGTATAATTCAGTCCTTTCCAACTGCAAATAAATACTATGTCTCTGTTGGCAGTTTTATTAGTATTACTTAAAGTGATATTTTAATAACTGCCTCCCATGAGAACCCTGGACAGGGTGTCAGCAACTCTGGATTCTTTTTGACCCTGTTGCTAGAGTAACATGTTACCCTAGAAATACCATCTAACTTCTCCATTCTCTCATTCCACATTAAAAACAACAACAACAACAACAACAGCAACAATAACAACATATTATAGCTACTCCAAATAGGCCAGAAAATGGTTTTCAAGTGCCAGGCATGTGTATAAGATACGGTTTCCCAATACCCTCAACTATGCTTTACCATGTACTTAAAGGAGGCTTATTTGAAGATTTAAAGTTGCCTGGAAATAAGCAATCAAAAATGAAGCTTAAAAAATACCATTTAGAATACTGTCAGAGAACAAAAAGAAAGAATACATTTAATGAGAGATGTGCATATTGCTTGCATAGAAAAATGCAAGAACCTACAGAGAAAAATTAGAGGAGACCTAGATAAGAGATTTACCCCTGTTTATAGATCACAAGTCTCAATGCTTTTCAATTATCCTCAGATTGGTCTACAGAGTCAATGCCATCTCAACCAAAATCCCAACGGACACTTTTTAGTAAAAATTGGCAAGGTGGAAGGAGTGCAAATAACTAAGTATTGATACGGGGGAAAAAAATGAGCCCTCCCTTCTATCTCACATGATACATAAAGAATAATTCAATAGGTAAATTCATAGAGATAGAAAGTAGGAGAGTGGCTACCAGATAGAAAAAAATGATGAGTTATTGTTTAATGGATATGGAGTTTCAGTTTGGGTTGATGAAAAATTCTGGAGATAGGTAGTAGTGATTGTGCAACAATGTGAATGTACTTAACGCCAATAAACTATACACTTAAAAATGGTCACAATGATCACTTTTATGTTTTAGATAGATGATAGATTAGATAGATAGATAGATAGATAGATAGATAGATAGATAGATAGATAGATAGATAGATAGATGATAGATAGATGATAGATAGATGATAGATAGATGATCGATATAGATATATTTTAAAACCACAATTATAAAGAAAAAGTAATAGAATCTTTGAAAAGCAACATGGCCCTCATAGCAATCTCTGGCCCTAACTTATTTGTGGCTTAACAAGTAGAATGGGATGAAACCCCTTGCCTCGCTCAAAGGCTCGGGATAAAAGATCAAATAAAATAGTGCTTAAAGACTTGAAAGTATACATCAGACTAGTGGAATTAAAAAATGCATGGCAGGTATATGTTGAAAATGTGTACTTAGAACTCTGAGAAAATGAAATAACAATTTCCATTAGACTGAGATGTAAGACTCCCTTGAGATGCCATACCTGGCTTCTTACACAATATGTACAGTTTAATATATGCCAATTATGCTTCAGGAAAGCTGTGAAGAAAATAGTGCAAGGTGAGTGATAAAAGGAATGTAAAACGTAAAGATATAAAACTTGTAGAAGAGAAGAATATCTTTGTGATAGAGGGTAAACAAATATTTCTACAGAACACAGAACACAAAGAGCACTAACAGAAAAGGTAAATAAGACCAACGGTGACAAAATAGTATGTGCTCATCAAAAAGAATCATTAAAAAAATGAAAAAGTAAAACACAGACTTGGATATTTATATTTTCAATGCATATATATGATAAAGAATTTGTTTCTAGAATATATATTTTAAAAATCTCCAAAGCTTTGCAATATAAAGACAAGCACACAAAAAATGGGCAAAAGACTATCAGACACTTCCCCAAAGAACATGCAACTGATCAATAAACACATAAAAGGCATTCAATATTATTACTCATCATGGAAATGCAAGTAAAACTACATCAAGAAATCATGTCACTAGAATGACTAAAATTAAAAAGAATGACAATACCCCGTGTCAGCAGGCATGTGCAACCACTGGAACTTTCATACATTTCTGGAGAAAGGGAACTGGTACCATCACTTGGAAAACTATTTAGCTGTTCACTATGAAGTTAAAATGCACCTACCCTGTAATCCAGCAAATTCACTCCTAAATATCTTCCCAGGAGAAATCAAAACCTATGGTCCCCAAAATACTTGCACAAGAATGCTTAATACAGTTTTATTTATAATACTAAAAATTGGAAACAAACTACAATATGAATGAATAAACACTGTGGATATTTATATAGGGAACACTGGTAAGAAATATAAATAAAAGCACAATCAGGGTACACAAGAGCATGAAGGAGTCTCACAGAAATCATGTTGGGCAAAAAAAGCCAGTTATTTAAAATTTTATTTATATAGTGCCATAGGCCAGAAACAACTGATAATAGAAATCAAATCGATGATTGCCTGTCATGGTGAGAGACTGAATGAAGGGTGCATGAGAAAACATTCTGTGGGATGGAAATATTTTCAGTTGTGGTGCAATCACCTAAGAGCATATACTTGCCAAAACTCTTTGCATTAAACACTTCACATCTTTGCATTTTATTCACTTTATACCTTGTGATTATTAGCTTTATGTCAACATGGAGGATATTTTTGGATGAAATTAACATTTAAATCGGTGAACTTTGAGTAAAGCACATTCTCTCCTTAATGTGGTTAGGCCTCATTCAGTCAAGGGAAGGCCTAAAGAGAATAAAATGACTGGCCTCCCCAGCGAGAGGGAATTCTCCCATGAATGCCCTTGGACTTGATCTGTGCCATAACCTCTCCTGGGACTCCGGCCTACTGGACTATACTGCAATTTTGGACTTGCCAGCTTCCATAATCATGCGAGCCGGTTCTTTATAATAAACCTCCTCTGTATACACACATTATATTGATTCTGTTTCTCTGGCAAACATTGACTAATACATACAACAAATCCAGAAAATAGCATTGATTAAATTCACCAGGAACAATATACTAGTTCTCCAAGGAAATCCTTCCAAGATTTCATTCCAGGCTGATTCAGAGAACACACTTGAGATAGCCAAAAACACTGTTTATTTTTCTTTATGAAACTTGAATGTTCCTACTATTAGGGAAATCAAATTTGAGGTTTTATTCAGTCAATCCCATACATTTATCTAATCCAACTTCCTCCTTCCTAAAGGTTCTGAGTCTCTATTCTCCATGAAATCTATTTCTAAGAGGATATTTTGATTTGTCCCTACTCCTAGATACAGTCCTCTGGCTATGCTCCTGCCCAGAGTTCTCTGGCTATTCTCCTGTTAGGCATAGCCCTTCTGGGGTCTCAGCTAGAAGTACTTGGAGTTTAACAAGGCCCCTCCATCTTGGGAGAATCTAAATGTCAATGCACCTGTAAATCCCTGCTAACCAGTTTGGCTTGTAGCCAGGCTTCTGCCAGGTTTCTGAAAATCTTGCTCTACCAAGGTATAGCTTGGGAATCAGCCAAACGTTTGAGAAATTTGCATGCAGCTTTTTGTACTCACTTTTATGAAGTTGCCTTTCTCCAGGATTTTTCTGTCTCAAGTCTCATCCATTTTCGTAGTACCAAACTCATCTCTGTAAAATCGGCCGTTTTCTGTTGCTCATTCCCATGAGCTGAAAATGGGAAAACACCTTTGAAGAAAGCAGCCCAAATGCTCTCGTCACCACTTTTGCTTCCCTTCTCCTAAGGACAAGAGCCTTACAACCGAACCTCTTTTAGTTGCTCTCCAGTGCTTTCTAACAGTTGCTTTGTATAGTTGGTCATAATTAGCGTTTTCAAGGACTTCACAGCTAGAACTAAGGTTACCAGAGCTATCTTTAAAAACATAAATCAAACCAAGTGACCCCCCCAACCATAAAATCCTGGCTTCCCACTATGCTTTGAACAAATTCAGATACCTTGTCTTGATCTAAAGGGCTGCATAATCTGACCCTTGCCTACCTCCCCTAGTTCACCTAGAGCCACTGTTGTGTCATTTCCAGGTTTATACGGCCACATGTCCCTCCTTGCAGTATAAACAAGACAGGGCCCTTGGTGCCTGGGCCCTTTATGTTTGCTACTGTCTCACCTCTGCCTGAAACACTATTCTCTGACTCGCTGGTTGATTTCTTCTCATCCCCATGGTTGAGCTGTAACCTTCTCAGAGAGCTCCACCCTGATTGCATTGTATAATTCCATACTCTCTGGTTATACCTTATTTCTACGCCCTGTTTTCACTTTTCCCTCTCAGTCGGTATCATGATAAATCATGCAGCAAAATCATATGAAAAAATTGGGGAAAGTGAACGAAAAATAAGTAGGATTTAGCTATGCAGAGAAGGGGAGAATACAATTACAACATCTGCAAAATCACCTACATCAGGAATTAATGAGAATATTCCGGTCCATGGGAAGAAGATAAACAAAGAAAGGGGTGGATTTGGGCTATGTTCTACAGTGTTCCCTGAGATCTACTAAAGAGATTTGCTTTCATCCTGGAATCAGTGCTCCAAATAAGCATTTATTAGAACCTGAGACCATTCTTTACCAAATTTTGTTTTGTTTTTCACTTAATAGTATATTGCAAACCAGTTCCCAAATCAGCACATATGCACTAATACTGTTATGGTTAGTGGCTGCCATTTAAACACCCCATATGGAGGGCATTAAATGTTGTTTTTAAAATATGACTACCATGACTAAAGTGTTCTTGAGCACCTGAGAGAGGCATTTTGTTCATTTCTCTGATTATATTTTGAAGACTTGATTCTCAGAAAGTGAAATTTCTGATTTAAAAAAATATGTACATTTTTAAGGTTTAATGTTCTTGTTGTCAAAATACTCTTAAGATTGAGTTAATTTACAAATAAACAGTATCATGCAAGAGTGTCAGTGTTTTGCCACATTCTCTCCAAATAGGATATTGTTGTTTTTCAATATTTTTGTCAATTTGGTGGAAAAAAGATACCTCATTTTGATTACAAGATAAATTGAACATCTTTTACTATATTTATTAATTGCAGTTCAACATGTATGAACTATCTTTGTGTGTATCCTCAACCACTGTTCTATTTATACAGATGTTATTTTTTTACTAAATTCAAATTGCTTTTTATGTATTTAGCAAGTTTTGATAGTCTAAAATAAATGATTAACAAACATGAAGTTTTTTTATTTTTATCAATATTTAGACTAAATTTGTTTTGTGTATTCTCATCTCCTTCTATGCAAGTAAAGAAAATTAATATTTGGTGGTGCATTTGTTCTCAACTATAATGGATCTCCAAAATATTTTACATATTAATTTTGCAGTAAGATCACTAGATCTTCCTTACATATGTGGTACAAGTTTTAAAAGTTCTTGACTGTTATTTTAACTTTTCCATATTAACAGTTTTAATTTCATGTGGTAAATCTTTTTTCTTTATGCCCCTCCCCTTGATGTACTTGGAAAGTACTTCCCTACCCTAAGATGCATTCTATTTTTAAAATCACTTTAAAATTTCATTGTAACATATTAAATATATCTAGAATTTATTTTGATTTATGTGGTGAAAGGGAATTTAAGTTATTATTTCCTAAATAGAAGCAAGTCGTTGCTGTATATGATAAAGTAATCTTCTTTCTCTATATGTTTAAGATGTCAATTTTATGAAATACCCAAGTTTTACATGTAAGAATATCTGAATATATGTGAATTCAGCCCACATGCACATACCCACATGCATGCACACACCTGGATTTGGTATTTTGCCCTGCTTAATTGATACATGGATTAACATTTACAATAGTGCTTCTTAAATTATATATTGTATTAGTCACTAAATTTTCACTTGATATTTGCTTAGCAACCAAATGAAATAATTAAAGGTAGTACATAACATCTCAACTTTACATACATATTTTAACTATTGTAAGGCAAAGCACCATTCTTTATTCTTGTTTTCAAAAGTTATTGAATATTTTACTTTATTTTTTAAAAAGGATACAATGTTAAATGATTATCTCAAACCACATTACAAAAATGTCACATCTGATGCAAAACTGAGAGTCATCTTGAGATTGGAACAAATATAGGGAGAGGAATGTTTTCTACAGAACTGGGATAAAACTAGATTCCAAGGATTTGCTCAACCCTATTATCATTCATCCAGTGCCTTGCTGAGTATACAGAAACCTTTCAGTAAATATGTATTGATTGATTGAAAAACAAATTTGAAGGCATTTAAAGTGTGAACTATTTGTTCAAGCTGTACAAATAAAATTACACAAATAGAAAATCTCCTTTACAGTTTTATGAGACATGAGTTTGAATCAACAATTAATACATGTTTATTGGATAGTTGTAAAAAATCTTAATTGTTTTGTAGTATATACAACAAAGTAGAAGATACAATGAGTCTCAGAGCTTGTAGGGAAATCAGAAGAGGTAATGTGCATTTAACCATTAGGGGGAAATTAAGAATTCTGAGGATAAGGAAGTTTCCAAGGTCTGGAATCCCACGGGTTCTGTAAAGAAGACTAAAAAATGATGGCCTTTCTCCTTGGGTCCATAACAATAGGCAGGGCAAATGTCAGCGCAGCAGAGATTGTCCCCTCTAGTACTCAGGACTCCTAATGAGAGAGCTTTGATGAACTATTCCCCTGGAAGCCAGTAGACTTCTTATGTCTAAGCCAATTACCGTGGGTGGAATTATTTTTGAAAATATTGACTGGAAAAAATAAAACATAATATTTTTAACTCCTTTATGCAGAATGTGCATTCCCCTCACACTCTCGCCCTTGCCTTTAAAAAAATTTTTGCTTTCTTCTCTTTTTTAAATTCCATTTCCAGGTAAGAAACTTGGGTTCATGACAGAGGGTATCAACTAAGTATTCAGTTCTGTATTCTACGGTTCTTAGTGCTGCCCAGCAGTTTAGGTTATCTATTTCCCATATAGTAACACTGTAAGCACAGCATATGCTAACAAAAGAAATAAGGAAAAGCAGACGAAATACATTTAAGCCCACCATGTGTCATGCGTGTAGACATGCCAGGATCTCCAAGGGAATAAAAGTAGGACCTTGAATAGGTTTGATTTTTGGGACACCGGACTAAACACCTGAAAGGAAAAAACAGAGCACTTAACAACTCAATGAAAAAAATCTATCAAGATTAAAATCTAAATAATTAGATGATACTTCACGTTTTTATTGCGTATATATCATCTGTCCTTAAAAATCTCTATAATATTTTGTTTGGAGAATTAAGTTCAAAACAAAATGCTTCACAACAGATATGTCAACTTGAGCTTTGCATTTCATATTTTATCCTGGAATGTTTATGAATTCTCTGCTCCATTAAGTCTTTACCCCAATAACCTTAGAATGTCCCTTATGATTCCCATTTTTAGTGTCTGTTGGTTGATATTTATATCTTTCAGAAACAAATACTTTTATTTGTTTATTATTCATACTTGAAATTACTTATGAAGGGTTAAAGTAGTTCATCACATGCAGAAAATAAGCACATTTTTTTCCTCTGATAAAATACCAAGAAAATGAAAATAAATAGACGGATTTATAGATGTACACCAAAACATAACTAAAGCTTAGTTGACTCTGTATACAAAGCCACCTTAAGAATCAATAGAGATCACTGCCAAATCCATTCGACAATAACAATCAAAGTCAGTAATAAAGTCAGTCAGAATCATCCCTCCAACTACATTGTATCCTAGCTCAGTTATCTAGCCTCGGCAGTCATGTTTCCAGGTAGTGAACTCTTTTTGTCACTATCATTCTCGTTCATTCTTCCTCTTTTATCTACAAATACTCTATAGAAAATAGATTTGTGTAGCCCAGTTTTAACACTAGAGTTTCAATATAAAAGTGAAGTAGTCTCTCTCCCTTTCTCTCTTAAACCAATTCAAGAAAGGAGAAGGGATAGAGAGGAACTCCTGAGGCTCAAGTGTCCTCCGTAATTTCTTTTTGGTTTTTGATATGTGGTAATGGCTGAAAATGGAGTAATCAGAGCATCTAGCGCCTATTTCTTCTTAGACACAGGGTCAATTGATCAACAAGGTACATACGTCTCAGGAAGGCCCTGGGAGCTAAAAGATAAATTATGCTGGGGCAAATCATTTCATAATAATTTAATAGTTATTAGTTATGTGTTACTAATTACTCTTCTGAGCAGTTCACAAAGAAGCTCCTGGGAGAATAGGACGTACAGAGTATTTAACAACTAAGACACAGTCCTTTGGATCTCTTAACTTTTTGGAAAACTGATGTTCTAATCCAAGCAGATAATTCACAAGTCTTAGTGATTAATAAAAGCTCTTTCCATGATTTTCTATTCTAGTCTACCCTTGCCTCCAAGCTCTCCCAAAGAACCCTCACCAATAGAGAGTATGATGGTCATGATTAACTAATGAGAATCCACGTAAATATGTCTTACCTATTAATATCAACATTGTGATGACTCTGCCACAATCCCTCTCCATTCATGACTGGCATATTAATAATAGCACTACCTCATAATATTGGGATAATTAAATGAATTGGTACATTATATTAGAACAGAGTAAACACTCAATAGCCATTAATGGTTTTACTCTTCTGCTTCTTGCTGTAGCTGCCATTGCTGTAAATAGCAGTATTGGACACCAGCCTGCATGACTGCCTCACTTTCCTGGTCCCTCTTCAGGACCCCATATCCTTTGGCCCATTGCAGCAATGAACTTGAAAGCATATGGGTGTGAGGAAGGCACAGACCTCCATGTTACCATTTTGGTATAAGAGTTAAATAGGTCCTACCCTAAATTTCCTCCTACAGAAATTGTGACTGAATCACAACTTTAAAAAGATTTAACTGAAAGTTCATAGTTAACAAAGGGGGATACAGTCAGCAGCCATTTACAACTGAGAATCTATGTGGTTTATTTCAGAGCTCACTGGCCGGGGGATTGCCCTCAAGGATTCCCTAACGGTGTAGCACTCTAGCTGACAACTTGCTTACAAGTAGCAAGGTCAGTTTATCTCTCACCATCAGAAAAGCAGTGGAACACTCTCTTCTAGGTTCAATTATTATGAGGCCCAGAGAGAAAAATTCTCCCAACTAAAAGCTCATCTCTTCAATTCTCATTTTTTTGGTCCCAGAATCTGCATTTTCCTCTGAGTCATTTTCAATAAAAACTCTGATCTCTGTAATCTAACAATACAGTTTAATGTAGTTTAATACATTCTAAGTATTCTAAAGAGAAGAAACATTTCTACCATCTGTCTCCTTCTGCCTTCTGATCCAGTCAAAAAACAGCAACAAAGTCAGCACACATAGAAAGTTCTGCCTCAATCAAATGTACACAAGTATTTGTACACTGAATATTTAGTTTTTTTTATCTAAATCACCTGCATTTAGGTTAATGGACACTATAGTTCTTCCAAAGAACAATGGTTGGGTACATCATGGCACATAACAAACTTTTGCAGATGCACTCATCAATTTTTTTCCAAAAATTGCTTTAATTGCCCATGATATGCTTGGCACTGCTAGATAAAATCAAATAAGCAAAAAATATTTTAAAAACGAGTCTGTCTTCTGAAACTAAAAATATGCTTTTAGAGAAAAAAATAGTTAAAAACAGAGTATTATTATGGCTTGCTATAACTTTTATGAAAGTAACAGGGAACAGCACAGAATAATGACAGATGACATTATTGATGGTAATAAAAAGACAGTGTATTGTATTACCATTATAATCTACATATATGTCTTTTCATGCTTTAAAAGTCAAAATTTTATTCATGAGCATTGCAAGTACAATTTTTTAAAATTTTATCAATTTTTGTCTAAAATGTGTTTATTTCTTCACAACTAACTTAAATTCTCCAGGGTATAGAGGAAAAAAAAGAATAATGACAGATACTCCAGTCCAAGGATATCACTTTCTATAGAAATAATCCTAAATCTTGGTCTACTTCAGTCCTTTTCTGTGTAATTACACCTTAACCCTGGCTGATTACAATGGCTAAAAATCATCAATATTTCACTTCTTACCTCCCCTTAAAAAAACTAAAACCTGATGGGCTAAAGTTAAAATTTAAACCACAATGTGGTATTAAATTCAGTTTTGGCAGCTAGTAGATATTTTTTATCCTACAACAACTGATGTGACTAAAAGAATTGATCTTGTTGACATGGTTACCCTTGTATGGATAAAAATCAATATTAACAATATCATCTACCATTGCACATTCTAGCAAGGAAATTTTTACCATTCATAAAGTCAGGTTGAGCTTGTTTTCCATTGTAGTGTCACAGCCTGCTTCTGATGGAAAACATTTTTATCTGCAATGGGCTAAGTCATTTATCTTAGTGAGACAGCATGTGCAGCAGATGGCATCAGCAAGTAGATATAAGAAAACTGCCATCATTAATTATCCTGAGGGCTGGAATTGGGGTCCCTGAGCTTCCAGTGGCCAACTCACAAAGAGAGTATTAAAACTTGGGATTCAAATATAATTAAGTGCAATATATTGTTATTGTCTTTTTAGTCACCCTTTTAAATGCAGGATCAACTCTACGTCTATGTGAAGCTGATTGGTATCCAACCAAATTTTGTAGTGTTTAATGTAGATTTACTATTGGCATTGCATTTGAGCTTCCTGAGAAGTTTCATGACAATCATTTGTGTGTTATGGGTAACTTTAGCCTGGATCTTCACAAACCAATAAAGTGGAAGACTGAAACAATATTCTAGGTAGTTTTCTCCCACATTTTGATTGATTAAAATTTCAAGAGAAAATTTCAGAGAAACACCGTTTCCATTTAAAAATATTTTTCAAGTAAAGCTCATCTAAAATATAATTATCCATTAGCACCATCATTTTGACAAATGGGACATAATTTCAGAACATCCAGTTGAATAAATACAATATTATGAAAAATTTGCTCCACCTTTGTCCCTGATATAAGATATACAAATCTTGCTGACCCTTGTGACTTTTAAATATTAATTTAGCATTTATACATTTAGCTACTGACCCTTATACTTTCTGTTGTAGACTTTATAGTTTTTAAATGCATCTTTACATATGCTCATCTACGTTTAATGCAGAAGTTTCTGACTGGACTCTGATTTTTCTATTTGATGAGTTCTATAGCATTTTGCTATGCTATTCTTTATATTTACACTCATTCATCTCTTTAATATTTTCAGTCTGTTTAGCATTGAGTTTTAATTTTGCAGATAATCTATTTTTTCTCTAAAATTACACCAGCATTTCTACTAAAGTTTACCAGAACTTTTATAAATTGGTTCATCCATTTTTATCTTTCTTAAATTAGAAAAAAATGTCCTTATGCAGTGGAAGTCTACCCCACTCCCACTCAGTGAATTTCCTAACTACATAAATCAATAATCAAAATGCACATACCTGTTACAAATGCTTCCCCCACCCACCCCCACCCCACTAGATTAAATTTAAAATATTTTCTAATATGTAAGTTTGGTTCAGGTAGAATTCCTAACTTTACTCTAAAAAAGTAAAATTTATAAATCATTCAGAGATGTATATGATTTATAAAAACACTGTTTTCCTGTCATGGACCAGTATTTGTGTGTGTTTTAAGTGATCAGTGGATCTGGGGGAATGTGTTGGCCTGGCATGATCATGGAAAAGTCATATTTCACCAAACACGGAGGAAAATAATGAAAAACTTTCTATGTATCTTTTGTTCCTATTTCTTTCCCTCATTTTGCCATTGACTTAAAAATGTAGACTAGGGTATAAGGGGCAAGATGGCGGAGAAGTGGGGGACTCCATTTAGCTAGATATCTACCAAACCACTCTGAATACTCACGAAATCAGCGTGACATGTAAGATTATAGTTTGGATCTCTAAGGGGGCAGAGGATCAGATCATCAGTGGAGAGCTCTGAAGGATGTAGTTGTGACTGCGTGGACAGATATCAGAGGATAAACAGAAAGGGAAGGGAGCCACCAGAAGCTAGCTGCTGGAAAGTAATACCCCAGTGCAAAAGCATCGTGTGCCTGGGGACCAGCAATAGCTTGTAGAGCGGTGGTGGCGGGTCGGGAATGGCCTGAAAACAGCGCTCAAACAGAATCCAGGAGCTTAAGGGGCAAATGCCGGACCCAGGGACCAGCTGCCACTGCAGCCTGAACCCACCCAGTCCGGGATTGATCGCGGGTTTAGTGGCACAGGGGCCAGAGACAAGTGGGGGGCCAGGGTCCACCGCTGAGGTGATCGCTGGGGGCCCGCACTGCCTATGGGAGGTTTGGCTTTCAGGGGGGGGCTTACAGAGGGGGAGACTGTGTGTTCTGGAGGATTCAGAGAGGAGCAGACTGTGACTTCTCTCCCCTAGGGCAGAGGACTGGGTGCAGACATTTCCCTTTGCTCTGACCCTCCGAAAAGTAGAACAAAACCCGCCAGAGAACAAAAGCTGAAAAAACTGGTTTCCACGGAGCCCAGCCCCTTGATAGGGGGCAGGGCAACTCTGCCCAAGCAGGATTGACTGAAAAACAACATGGCAGGCCCCTCCTCCAGAAGACAAGCTGGAAGAACAAGAGGACGACAACCCACGGGTCCCCATAAAACTGTAAAACCCCAAAACCAGGGGAAAATACTATATTGTGCTCCTGGTGTTGCCTCATGGCCTGTGTATTTCTTAGATACAACCTTTTTTTTTTAATTCTTTTTAATGTTTCTTGTTTTTTTTTTACCTACTTATCATTTCAACTAGATGTTTAATGCAACATATTCCATAGTAACTTTTTAACTTGTACTTTTTCACACCTATATTTTTTTCTTATATATATATGTATGTATAAGCTTCAATGTAGTCCTTTTTTCCTTATTCAATGCTACCTTTTTATATATATACCAGTTTTAATTTTCCTGTAACTCTGGGAAGTAGTGTTCTCTAACAAAGAGAACAAATACACCCAGTAAGAACTGAAACACCCTACCTTACCCACATTGAGAGATTATAGCTCCTGCTTTTCCTAAGCCCCCCCTTTTTTTTAACTTCATAAATCTTATTCTTGGGTTTCATTTTGGCTGGGTTTTTTTGGTGGTGGCTTCTGATCGCTCCAAACTTTCCAAGGGTGCACTTTACCTGGATTGTGGTTGATATCTTCAACCATACATCCCCTCAACCACCCCTCAACAGAATAACTAGGAGGAGGAACTCCCAACAAAGAAAAGAACCAGAGACAATGGCCTCTCCAGCAGACTTAATAGATATGGTTATAAGCAAGATGTCTGAAATAGACTTCAGGGTAACAATTATGAAGACAATAGCTAGGCTTGAGTAAACCACTAATGGCAACACAGAATCTCTAAGGGCAGAAATGAGAACTAATCAGACCAAACTTAAATGCTATAAATTAGATGCAGTGTAAACTAGATTCTCTAAGTGCTATGGTAAATGAGGCAGAAGAACGAATCAGTGATCTAGAAGATAAACAGATAGAATGGAAGGAACGGGAGGGGACCTGGAACAAACAACTTAAAATCCATGAGAACTGACTTAGAGAAATCAACAAAGCCATGAAATGTTCCAATGTCAGAATTACTGGGATCCCTGAGGGGGTGGGGAGAGAGAGAGAGCTAGAATATATATTTGAGCAAATTGTAGCTGAGAACTTCCCTAATCTGGGGAATGAAACAAGCATTTGTGTCCTAGAGGCAGAGAGGACCCCTCCCAAGATCACGGAGAACAGACCAACCTCCCAGCATGTAATAGTAAAACTCGCAAATCTTAGAACCAAGGAAGCCATCCTAAGGGCAGTCGGGGGAAGAGATTCATTACATACAGAGGGAGGAACATCAGAATAACGTCAGACCTGTCCACAGAGACCTGGCAAGCCAGAAAGGGCTGGTAAGACATATTCAGTGTACTAAATGAGAAGAACATGTAACCAAGAATACTCCAACTGGCAAGACTGTCATTCAGAATGGATGGAGAGATAAACAGCTTTCAGGACCAGCAGAAACTGAAAGAATATGTGACCACCAAGCCAGCCGTGCAAGAAATACTAAGGGGGATTTTATAAAAGAAGAAAGACCCCAAGAGTAATATGGACCAGAAGTTTACAGAGACAATCCATAGAAACAGGGACTGTACAGACAATAGGATGGCAATAAACACATATCTTTCAGTAGTAACCGTCAACATGAATGGCCTAAATGCTCCCATGAAATGGCACAGGGTTGCAGATTGGATACAAAGACAGGACCCATCCATATGCTGTCTACAAGAGACTCATTTGGAACCTAAAGTTACCTCCAGACTGAAAGTGAGGGGATGGAGAACTATTTTTCATGTCAAAAGGACCTCAAAAGAAAGCTGGGGTAGCAATTCTTATATCAGACAAATTAGAATTTAAACCAAAGACTATAATAACAGATTCAGAGGGACACTATATCATTCTTAAATGGTCTATCCAACAAGGATATCTAACAATTGTAAATATCTATGCCCCCAACATGGGAGCAGCCAACTACATAAGCTAGCTGTTAACCAAAATAAAGAATCAGATTGACAATAGTACATTAATAGTAGGAGATTTTAACACTCCACTCTCAGCACTGGACAGATCATCTAAACAGAAGATCAACAAAGAAACAAGAGCTTTAAATGACACATTGTACCAGACGGACTTCGTAGATATATACCGAACATTCCACCCTAAAACAACAGAATACTCATTCTTCTCGAATGCACATGGAACTTTCTCTAAAATAGACCACATACTGGTCACAAATCAGGTCTCAGCCAATACCAAAAGACTGAGATTACTCCCTGCATGATATCAGACCACAGTGCCTTGAAACTGGAACTCAATCACAAGAAAAAAATTGGAAGGAATTAAAACACTTGGAAGTTAAAGAGCATCCTGCTAAAGAATGAATGGGTCAACCAGAAAATTAAAGAAGAACTTAAACAATTCATGGAAACCAATGAGAATGAAAACACATCATTCCAAAACTTACAGGATACTGCAAAGTCGGTCCTAAGGGGAAAATACATAGCCGTCCAAGCCTCTCTCAAAAAATTAGAAAACTCCCTAATGTACAAGCTAACCCTACACCGAAAGGAGCTGGAGAAAGAACAGCAAATAAAACCTAAACCAAGCAGAGAAGAGAAATATTAAAGATTAGAGCGGAGATCAATGAAATAGAAACCAGAAAAACAGTCGAACAGATCAATGAAACTAGAAGCTAATTCTTTGAAAGAATTAATAAGATTGATAAACCACTGGTCAAACTTATCCAAAAGAAAAGAGAAAGGACCAAAATTAATAAAATCATGAATGAAAGGGGAGAGATCATGACTAACACCAAGGAAATAGAAATAATTATTAGAAATTATTACCAGCAACTGTATGCCAACAAATTAATCAACCTGGAAGAAATGGATGCCTTCCTGGAAACTTACAAACTACCAAGACTGAAACAGGAAGAAACAGACAATCTGAATAGACCAACAACCAGTAACAAAATTGAAGCAGTAATCAAAAACCTCCCAAAAAACAAAAGTCTAGGGCCAGATGGCTTCCCAGGGTAATTCTACCAAACATTTAAAGAAGAAATATTACCTATTCTCCTGAAGCTGTTCCAAAAAATAGGAACAGAAAGAAAACTTCCAAACTTCTTCTATGAGACCAGCATCACTCTGATCCCAAAACCAGCAAAGACCCCATCAAAAAGGAGAATTAAAGACCAATATCCCTGATGAACATGGATGCCAAAATACTCAGCAAGATTCTAGCCAAAAGGCTCCAACAGTACATTAAAAGGATTATTCACCACGACCAAGTAGCTTTTATGCCTGGATGCAAGGGTGGTTCAACATTCGCAAATTAATCAACTTGGTAAAGGACATCAATAAAAGAAAAGACAAGAACCATCTGATCCTCTCAATTGATGCAGAAAAAGCATTTGACAAAATACAACAACCATTCTTCATTAAAACTCTTCAGAGTATAGGGATAGAGGGAACATTCCTCAATATCATAAAAACCATCTTTGAAAAGCCCACAGTGAATATCATTATCAATGGGGAAAAGCTAAAAGCTTTTAGCTTTTAGATCAGGAACACGACAGGGATGCCCACTCTCACCACTACTGTTCAACATAGTACTAGAAGTCCTAGCCTCAGCAGTCAGACAAAAAAAAAAAAAAAAAAAAAGAAAGAAAGAAATAAAAGGCATCCAAATTGGCAAAGAAGAAGTCAAACTCCCCCTCCTCACAGATGACATGATACTTTATGTGGAAAACCCAAAAGGCTCCACCCCCAAGTTACTAGAACTCATACAGCAATTCAGCAGTGTGGCAGGATACAAAATCAATGCACAGAAATCAGTTGCCTTTCTATACACTAACAATGTAACTGTAGAAAGAGAAATTAAATAATCAATTCCATTTACAATAACAACAAAAACCATAAGATACCTAGGAATAAACCTAACTAAAGAGATAAAGGATCTATACTCTAGAAACTACAGAACACCTATGAAAGAAATTGAGGAAGACACAAAAAGATGGAAAAATATTCCATGCTCATGGATTGGAAGAATAAACATTGTTAAAATATCTATCTTCCCCAGAGCAATTTACACTTTCAGTACCATCCTTATTAAAATACCATTGGCATTTTTCAAAGAGCTGGAACAAAAAAATCCTAAAATTTGTATGGAACCAGAAAAGACCCCAAATCACCAAGGGAATGATGAAAAAGAAAAACAAAGCTGGGGGCATCAAGTTGCCTGACTTCAAGCTATATTACAAAGCTATGATCACCAAGACAGCATGGTTGGCACAAAAACAGACACATAGACCAATGGTACAGAATAGAGACTCCAGAAATGGACCCTCAACTCTATGGTCAACTAATCTTCGACAAATCAGGAAAAAATATCCAATGGAAAAAAGACAGTCTCTTCAATAAGTGGTGCTAGGAAAATTGGACAGCTACAAATAGAAGAATGAAACTGGACCCTTCCCTTACACCATACACAAAGATAAACTCAAAGTGAGGAAAGACCTCAATGTGAGACAAGAATCCACCAAAATCCTGGAAGAGAACACAGGCAGTTTCCTCTTTGACATCTGCCACACTAACTTCTTTGAAGACACATCTCCAGAGGCAAGTGAAACAAAAGCAAAAATGAACTTTTGGGGCTTCATCAAGATGAAAAGCTTCTGCACAGCAAAGGAAACTTTAGTCAACAAAACTAAGAGGCAACCCACAGAATGGGGGGAAGATATTTGCAAATGACATTACAGATAAAGGGCTGATATCCAAGATCTATAAAGAACCTATCAAACTCAATGCTCAAAAAACAAATAATCCAGTCAAAAAATAGGCAGAAGACATGAACAGACACTTCTCCAAAGACATACAAATTGCTAACAGACACATGAAAAAATGCTCAACATCACCAGCCACCAGGGAAATACAAGTCAAAACCACAATGAGAACCTTACACCAGTTAGAATGACAAAAATTAACAAAACATGAAACAAGTGTTGGCGAGGATGTGGAGAAAGGGGAACCCTCTTACACTGTTGGTGGGAATGAAAGCTCATACAGT
Source organism: Zalophus californianus (assembly GCF_009762305.2). Taxonomy (NCBI): domain Eukaryota; kingdom Metazoa; phylum Chordata; class Mammalia; order Carnivora; family Otariidae; genus Zalophus; species Zalophus californianus. Next base: position 109,358,939 of record NC_045597.1, read on the forward strand.
CACTCTGGAAAACAGTATGGAGGTTCCTCAAGATGTTAAAAATAGAGCTACCCTATGACCCAGCAATTGCACTACCAGGTATCTACCCCAAAGATACATAGTGAAAAGAAGGGGCACGTGCACTCCAACGTTCATAGCAGCAACGTCCACAATAGCCAAACTGTGGAAGGAGCCGAGATGCCTTTCAACAGATGAATGGATAAAGAAGATGTGATACACATACAAAATGGAATATTATTCAACCATCAGAAACGATGAATACCCACCATTTGCATCGACAGGGATGGAACTGGAGGGGATTATGTTAAGTGAAGTAAGTCAAACAGAGAAAGACAATTATCATACGGTCTCACTCATATGTGGAACATAAGCAATAGCACGGAAGACCATAGGGGAAGGGAGGGAAATCCAAAGGAGGAGAAATCAGAGAGGGAGATGAACCATGAGAGATTATGGATCCCGAGAAACAATCTGGGGGTTTCAGAGGGGAGGAGGGTGGGGAGAGGGGGGTAACAGGGTGATGGGTATTGAGGTGGGCACGTGCTGTGATGAGTACTGGGTGTTATACTTAACTAATGAATCATTGAACACTACATCAAAAACTACATACTATACAGTGGCTAACTGAACATAATAAAAAAAATTAAAAAAATAAAAATGTAGACTAGGTTTGGTAACATTGTTTGCCAATTTCAGCAAAGATGTTGCTGTTTGCCTTCTCCTGTAAAGTGTACATACCTGTAGAAACACAAAGTAACTTGAGCACATTGAAATTTTCTTCCTGGCTGTGAGTAGTGTGTGTGTGGGTGTGTGTGTGTAAGCATGTGTGTAAACTAGGTTTCATACATAATTGGAAAGGCAATAGTATGGGAACACTAGATAAGTTGAAGCAGGAGACAGAGAATGAAGGAGGCTACCTATAGCCTTCTCCATTTCACGATTTCCCCTATGTTCGCCCTTCTCATAAGTCAAGCCATTATACAAGTTAGAAACAAAAAGCATCATAAATATCTTAAAAATGCACTAACAACAACTCCGTACGGGTTTTCAAGGGAAACAGTGGTGGTTTGGGAACTTTTTTTTTTCTTTTGACATTTGAGGTCAGCATCAAGTACAACCACGAGTCCCCATAACAATTCTTCAGTGTCCTACTAAGTGACAGGATTCTGATAAGGGCAGCACCCAACTGACTCAGTGTAGCAAGTATCATACTTTTGATTCATATGCATGGCCTCTTGCTTTTACGATGCCATCTGCAGAGAAATAAATCATCATAAAGTTGACTGAGTGTGTCCTATATTCATCTGCTTGACTGTGTTTGATGTAATTGACTGACAACAATAAAAGAGAATTAGAGGAAAGAGGCATCAGTACTGTCAAGTGGGTGTCATGTGACCCACGACTTCCAAAGGATGGTCAGGATGTGGATGGCCTGAGAGGAAAGAAGCCATCCAAGGAGAACAGAAACAGCACAGAAAGAGCATGACAGTAGGGCATCTGTGTCTGCGTGGAGAGGGTGTTGCAGGTGTAAGAAGAGAAGAGAGGAAGGGTATTTTGCACGGGTAAAAGGTTAGTCTGATTGAAATAGTTCGGTTGTTAACTAATAGGAGATGATTTTAAAACTAGACTTCACTGAAGTTATTGGATACCGTAATTTGGGTTTATTTTCATATCACATTTGACATCTTAGCACAGTAGCACTTGTAGCACACTGAGGAAAAACTAATTATCTTGAAGTGAGAATTCTGTATAGTCTGTACCTTTCATGTTTTTTTCCTCCTCTCTTTACCAGAATATGAACCTAACAGAAGATCAATGTCCAGTCAGACCCAGACACTCTATAGAGAGCAAAATTCTGAGGTGTTTTTAAACTATTGTATAAAGAAAATGTAGAAAATACCTGAAACCATATCTGCTAAGACAGCCAACTACATGTTCCTCTAAATATTTATAAACCATGAACTACAACATCCACACATTTTTTTTTTATTAGTAAAGAACAAATGGAAATCATTGGCCAGTTTTTCTGACGGTCTGATTGGATGTGTTGCCTTTGCATCTCCTTCCTGACTCAAGATTCTTATTACACCTCAAATAGTTCTTAACATTTTCTTGTTAATTCCTCCAATTGCTTTTGAAGTTTTAGCTCAGCTTTTCCAACTTGAGTGCTTCCGTGTGTATGCTCTTGCTGTTGGGTAGCAGTCTTCTGAAATGAGAGAAAGTGTTTCTTTAAACTTCTCTTGGATGATTTTGTGAATAGATTCAATCTAAACAGAAAAAAATAAAAGCCTATATGCCACTTATCTATGTTGATTTATATATTTATTTTTAATTTTATTTATTTTTTAAAAGATTTTATTATTTATTTATCTGAAACAGTGAGCAAGAGAGAGACAGCACAAGCTGGGAGGAGATGCAGAGGGAGAGGGAAAACAGAGTCCCTGCTGAGCCTGGAGCCCAGCGTGGGACTGAATTCCAGGACCCTTGGATCATGACCTGAGCTGAAGGCAGATGCTTAACCTACTGAGCCACCTAGGTGCCCCTATGTTGATTTTTTTTTTTAATTTATTTCCTTTGAATTATCCCAATGTTAGAAACTTGGCTACTTTAAACTTTGTCTTGCAGGTAAATGCTCCAGGAATAGTACTTAATTAGTGTAGGATGACAGAATATGCCAGAGCAATATATGCCACTTTGGCATAAGGATTATTTTGAGCTGAAGGCAACTGAGAAGCAGCAGATGCAAGAAAAGTCTACCCCTCCACCAAACAGGCATTTGTCTAAAAGCAGGACATAAATTTACAAAGGTGTCCCTCCTCCCCTCTCTACCAGAAAGGACAAAAGTTAATCAGTGGAGACAACATTAAAGATTTATTTATTTTAGAGAGAGAGAGAAAGCATGAGCAGGAGAGGCAGCGGGAGGTGGGGAGAGAGTCATAAGCAGACTCCATGCAGAGCGCAGAGCCTGATGCAGGGCTTTATCTCTTGACCCTGAGATCACAACACTGAGATCAAGACCCTGAGCCGAAACCAAGAGTTGGACCCTGAGCCAACTGTGCCACCCAGATACCCCTAGTGGAGACAAGTTTCAACTCTATCAGCCTGGAGACAGCAACCAAGAAATCTACAGAACAAGCTTTACTAACTAGCCTTGATCTATCATTAGTTTCCCATATGTTTCCCTTTCCACAATTGGCTGCCCCTCGAGACTTATGGTTCTTTTCTTTGGTCTTGTCACTTTTCTAAAAATGTATTATTCCTCACTGGGTGTTATATGAAAACAATGAATCATGGAACACTACATCAAAAACTAATGATGTACTGGATGGTGACTAACATATCATAATAAGATAAAATTAAAAAGAAATGTATTATTCCTTTGTAAAGATACTACATAAGCCCAATTCTAACTAAATCTTTGAGTTACCCATCTCTGGGTACTCCCAAGTGCCACATGGACTTCTGAACCTTTTTAATAGACTTCTGTTTCTTTTTCTCTTATTAATCTGTCTTTAGCAAGTCTAATTTATGAGCCCTCAGCAGGAAAACCTAAGATTGGTAGAGGAAGAGATTTTTCCTCCCCTACATCATTTAATTCCCAAATCCTGTCGGTCACTCAGCAAATCTTCATGGCTATGTAATTTCATTCCATGCCTAGCCATAATATTCAGTATAAGAACCTTGAGTTCCAGCTATACAATGCTGAGAAAATCCTTTGTGCATCCAGCCTCCCCATATGGTATAGCTCTAAAGATGGATAGCAGCAACAAACCCAGTGAGTCCCTGTGCAGGGACTGAAATGGGAATGACAGATAGCATGACAAATAGAAGAAACAGTCAATTAATCAGTCAACTTTGATGCATGGTGCTCCTACTAAGGTCCATGCCACACATTAAAGGAGGGGATGACATAGGCCTTGCCTTAGAAGGTCTGACTTGGAGATCAAATATTTATTCCAGTATTTTTAAATATTTATCTCAATATTCCAAAATTCCCATATTTATTAAATTCTTAATTTTTAAGAGCAAATGGTGACATTAAAAAGAGTTAAATACGGGGCGCCTGGGTGGCTCAGTTGGTTAAGCAACTGCCTTCGGCTCAGGATCGAGTCCCACATCGGGCTCCCTGCTCGGCAGGGAGTCTGCTTCTCCCTCTGACTCTCTTCCCTCTCGTGCTCTCTCTCTCTCATTCTCTTTCTCTCAAATAAATAAAATCTTTAAAAAAAAGAGTTAAATATGAATGTTTTGTGGAATCATTAGGACTGACATGTTTAAGGAAAAAGGTTTTTTTTGGTAGGACTTCTGAAGCAAGATTCCAAAACAAACATGAAAGGTATTGTATGATGCAAGAACCAGGTAGCAGAGAAGCTGAAGACGGACTAAAGGTGGCATATTCTGGAAATAGTGAGGAGATTTCACTTCAGAGAAGCTATCACCAAGACAGAGCCTGAAGTAACAGAAGACCATCTGTTCAGCCATCGGAAATGCCATGATTTACTCAGCATTCGGCCCACAATTCAAGGGACAAAGAACAAAACGTGTTGAAAAAAAGTTCAGAAATTAAAACAGCTTTAAAATCATGTTTCTTATGGATGGTCTGTTGACATTCTGCACATAATAGGTGTCCAAAGAATGCCAGAGAATTATTGTCTGGTCAGAATAAAATATGGCTCTTTAAAAGCTAAATTAAGGTTTCTATCTCCTGAATATGTTCTGACTTTGGAGATTTAGAATGATCAATTTCTATCACTGGTAGAGAGCCATACTCTGAATATTGAGTTTAAGATCTATCATTTGCTTGAGCTATATTATAGTAGTTTAATTTTTAAAACACTGCTGAAATCGTTTTCATACAGGAGCTAGATAATAGATTGTAATACAGATTAGAAGAAAATGCAGTACATTTCTTTGGGGCACAAAGCAGGTGCAGTTATGTCTCTGCAAGTGCATCTGATGCTTATGTATTTTAAATGTAAATTGTTTTCTTTTAAGAGAAAACGCTACATTGAATATTGATGCAAAGGGATTATATATTTGTGTTTTATTTTCCTGAGTTGTAATACTCATTTTCTACCTCTAATGAGAGTCCATGAAATATTCCACATGTTTGCAACAAATCTGGCTTTTAAGGAACAGATTTATATAAACTATAGCTGGGATTTTTCTGTGTCTTTATGCAATTTCTTTCTTTGTACTATTTTATGCAGGGTTATTATAATTTTATCTATAGATGTATTTAAGTATATTTTGAGTAGTACAGGAAAAATCAAAATTTGAAATTGAACACAGAACTCAGGATGAGTTATCAAGACAAATAATTTTCAAATAGTGAATTTTAGAAGATAAAATACTCCTGCAAAGGCTTCACTATATAGAGCATATATCTGAAAAATTTCAAGTTGTGACCTAGTAATCAAGGCTTTTCTATAAGACTGCCTACAATTATCATCATTAAGAAAGTGTGGATATTATATACATAAAACACTAAAGAGGCCTTCTTTGAAACTAATGGCCAATATAACTATAACTCAGAAGCATTTACATGAGCAGTTACATGAACAACTTTGTAAGAAAGAGGAAGCCCAATTGTATAAGAACAAGTTGACTTCAATCCCAGTTTGAAGTTAAAGCATAAATTGGGACCACAGTGAGCATCTGTAATTACAGAGATGCGCTGTAGAATGGTATGTGTTCTTTTTCTGAAGCTATTTCTGAAGAAGATAAATGAGGCATGACGATTCACTTTTTCACTGGTTGTGTTTTCGATACCTCCTTTGTAAAGAACCTAAGGTGGCTTGGGAGAAGAAAGACCGACACATCTGGAGATGGAGATACCAGAATGGTCTCTCTATGCAGTGATGAGCAAAAAAATAGTTGAATTTATCCGGGTAGTGTAACTATGAAAAACAGAAAGACCATGTATGAGTATTGCTGTAAAAGAGCTCGAACTCCACAAAAATCACAAAAATGTGAAAACTCAAAAGAGAGTCTGAAAATAATGATGACAGAATGCATGTTTCTACCATCCTACCCTCTTAATTCCAATCTGTATCCCGAACTACTGCTCTTGAACGAAGCACTACTGAGTAGACTGCTAAGGTCTCAGACTGCTGGGTAGGGAGGAAGTGAAGGTATAATTAAGCATAGTACTATCTAAATTCTAGGTTCTGAATAGCCGCTCCAATACTATTCAAAGCTGGTTTGAAGTGTGCTGGCAATGGGCTTCTTTCTCTTTGTAATGCATCCCATTTATTCTTCTAATAAAATCACAGGCCTAGAGACCTTCTGAGGCAGGCCCTGTCCTGATAAGCTTACCACATGGGAGAGCCAAACGGAACGGATCTTTTCCACAGATAAGCAGTTCTGAAACACAGAAAACTAGGAAGTGGTTGAAGCAAAACAGTAACTCATGCTGAAGTTTCTCCACATGAAAGCTTGAGGACAGAAAAGCAGAACCCCCGCTCCCCAAACCTAAACCCACACTGGAACCTGGGGGAAAGAAAAGAAAAGAAAATGCACACAGAAAGTTTACCTTCTCTTAGCTACATAGATGCCTCGGGACCAAGCGTGGAGAGTTCTGGGATGAGAAATCAATACTGAGGACCCTGGAGAAGACTCCATGTGCACCAACCCAAGGACTGCTGAGAAGGCTGGCACCGGAACCAGTGTCTGGTCCTCGGAAATCCCTGGCCTTGGGAGAAATGTTGGAACGTTATACCAGTAGACACACTTCAATCGGCATTTTTGGAGAATAGCAAATTTTTCAACGAAAGAGACTATGAAGTAGAAAGCGTTTTTGATGGAACTTCAACAGAGGGCAGACACCGCCAGCTTGTACATCACCAAAGCCCGGCTGCGCGCATCGCTGCGCTTCCTGCCACTCGCGTCCCTCAAGTTATCGCGATAGCGTGATCCGAATTATAAAGGCAAATAAAGCCCGGAGTGGATATATGCTCAAGGGAAGTCAGCGCCTAGAGCTTCGAAGAGCCGTGAAAAAACTCCAAACAGGTAGGTTCTTTTAGTGAATTTGAATTTGGATTTGAATTTGAATCTAGCTTTGAAATTGAATCTGGAGGAAACCGATGACAACTGTTAAACAGAAACAAAAAGGGACCTTGAGATTAATTCAATTCTTTAACAATAAGGCTTTCAGGTACTAAAATATGTAATTCTCAAATTTACAAATTAGAAGAATTGAAGAAGTAAGTGGTGATTGTTAAAACTAGGCTAGTGTCCCATAATCTTAAAATGGTAAAAATGCAAAGAAATTGACAAGGGACTTGTAATGCATATCTGGGAAGTGTGCCATGTGAAATATAGAAGTTAAAAAGAAAATGAAAGAGGTTGGGGAGAGGCTATAACTACTGAAATGACAGAGAATTACCCACACTTATGGACATATGTACACACACACACACCCGCGCGCACACACACACACACACACACACACACACACACACACACACACCCGGGAATGCTTTGGCAGAACTTCTGTATTCTAAAACTTTAAAAAAAAAAAATTAACAAGCTTCCGGGCGCCTGGGTGGCTCAGTCGTTAAGCGTCTGCTTTCAGCTCAGGTCATGATCCCGGGGTCCATCGGGCTCCTTGCTCAGCAGGAAGCCTGCTTCTCCCTCTCCCGCTCCCCCTGCTTGTGTTCCTTCTCTCGCTGTGTCTCTCTCAAATAAATAAATAAAATCTTAAAAAAAAAAAAAGAAATTAACAAGCTTCCAGACAAAAAGAACAAATTATTTGCAACCACCCTTTTCCCCCCTCAGTTTCCCAAAGCAACAATCATAGTTCTGGTAGTCCAACTTGTAAGGGGCACTTCTGTCCCCTACAGGAGCCAAACTTGCTAGACTCTTTTTTTTTTTCACCCAGGTCCAGAGCCTTGTAGGTCTGTAACTTCAGCACTGCTCACTGTTTCTTTCTTTCTTTCTGATTTTTTTAATTAATTAATTTATTTATGAGAGAGAAGGAGAGAGAACGTATGCAGGGAGGAGAGACAGAGGTTGAGAGAGAGAATCTCAAGCAGACGCCATACTCAGGGCAGAGCCTGACTCAGTGCTTGATCTCAGGACCCTGAGATCATGACTAAGCTGAAATCAAGAGTGGGATACGTAACTGACTGAACCACCCAGGTGCCCCTCTTTTTTTTAATCTATTTCCTATCCACGGAAATGTTTGTCATTTCTTTTGATACCAGCCATGATTACTTTGTTTTTCTCTTTTATTATATTATTATTAATTTGGGGGCCTCTATTACATGAAAATCTTCTCTGTCACTCTTTTACACATACTCACACTTTATTTTATTACCTTTGAAAGATTCCTAATCCCAATTCCGTCCCACTATAAGCATCTCTTCTTTTGTTCATAATTTGCATTCTTCCCAAACCACTATCCATGACTGATTTACACAACTGTGGATTTTTGAATAGCCTATTTTGGTGTGTTTTATGCTCATAAACTGCATTATGCAATACATCTCATTATGTAATGCATCTCAGGAAAATGTCATGATTCTGGTTTTTACTGAGCATTTTACTTTTGATATCTATCTATGTTGGTGTAGACAAATCTTACTCTTTCGACTGTTAGATAATATTCCATCATAGGCGTATCACGCATTTTCCTTAATTTCTTTTCCTTGACAGCATTCTTAAATCCTTGCCCTGCAAAGCATGCTGGAGATGGACATCCTCACACCCTTCTTTCTGTCAATGTAGGAGCATTTCTATAAGAAATAGACCTAATTTTCAGCTGGTTGGGGAGAGATGTATCTTTACCCCTAGCGATGCTTGGATGTCTGGTTTTTGACTCAGCCAAGGTAAGGGCAATGGAATACTATTTGAAACTTCCCTGACAACATGCAAAGTTAGCTTCTTTACTGATAATTTGCCACTGGCCTAACCATTTTTGAGACTGACTCGACTACTTACGAAGCCACTGCGAACTTTTGGAGGGAGCTCTCCCAAAGATAAATTCCTTATGCAGATCTTGGCAGCTCAAGTCAGAGAATCAGCCCACTCCCAGGGCACAGAGATTAGGCCCACAGGAGTTCATACTGTGCATATCTCTGAGATATCTGATGCTTGCCTGCATTCGGTAAATAAAAGCCTCAAGTGGGTATATTTTTTGGATCTGGTGAGTTAGTTCAAATATCTGAACTGGGAAAAACAATACAGATCTATCCCCAGGAATGGAATTGCTGATTCATAGAGTATATTTCTGTTTATTTTATTTTTTAAAGATTTTATTTATTTATTTGAGAGAGAGAGAGAATGAGAGAGAGAGAGAGAGAGCACATGAGAGGGGGGAGAGTCAGAGGGAGAAGCAGGCTCCCCGCTGAGCCGGGAGCCTGATGTGGGACTCGATCCCGGGACTCCAGGATCATGACCTGAACTGAAGGCAGCCACTTAACCAACTGAGCCACCCAGGCGCCCGAGTATATTTCTGTTTAATTTCAATAAATTGCAGAAAGTCCTCTTTATTGGCTTTACTAAACCAAAATGTCCAGGACTTCTACTTTTCCTCATTCCCTCCAACTGTGGACACCATCTGAAAATTTTAATTTCTATCAACATGATTGCTGTATAAAGGTATGTTAGCATGACTTCAGTGTGCACTTCTCTGATTCCTAAAGTGTTTATATATCTCTTTGAAAATGTATGGACTGGCGGCGCCTGGGTGACTCAGTCGTTAAGCATCTGTCTTCAGCTCAGGTCATGATCCCAGTGTCCTGGGATCCAGTCCCACATTGTGCTCCCTGCTCCGCGGGAAGCCTGCTTCTCCCTCTCCCACTCCCCCTGCTTGTGTTCCCTCTCTCACTGTCTCTCTCTCTCTGTTGAAAAATAAATAAAATCTTTAAAAAAGAAAAAGAAAATGTATGGACTGTTCAGGTTTTCCTTTTGTGAATTACATATTAATCCCTTGTCCATTTTTTTTATTGTGCTTTCTGTCTTTTTTCTTGAGGAATTCCTTAAATATCCTTGATACTAATCTTTATAGTTTGTTTACTTTTCTGTTAGCTGAATCTATTATACCTCTACTTCAATTCCCTCTTTTATAAAGTAGAAACAGTAATAGTACCTATAGCTCCTTTTTTTTTCCTCTAAAGATTAAATGAGAAATGCATGTAAAACACTAGTACAGCATTTGATTGAATTCAGTGCATAGTAGTTATCTATTAAGTTTTTCCTTTTTTCTTTTTTCTTTTTTTTAAAGATTTTATTTATTTGAGAGAGAAAATGAGAGAGAGAGAGAGCATGAGAGGGGGGAGGGTCAGAGGGAGAAGCAGACTCCCTGCTGAGCAGGGAGCCCGGGACGCCAGGATCATGACCTGAGACGAAGGCAGTCGCTTAACCAACTGAGCCACCCAGGCACCCCTCTACTAAGCTTTTTCAAATTAAGCTAATACTTTTGTTGTTCTAGATACACATATAAATTTGAATTTAATTTTAATCTATACTTAAATTGAATGATTTCTTCTGTATTATATTTAATCCAGGACCAAAGTCTCAAGCTAGGTACAGGAAGTTTAGAATGTACACTATAGTGACAGATGGAGTAGATGCAGCTGGGAAATCAGAAGCCATTACTCTGCCCTTGAACTGACATCAGCCTGGCACTCCAGCCTGTGTGGGAAGCAGACTCTGCCCTTAAAGCTGACCTGCCTTTCTGCAGCAAGCACCTGACCTGGTGATGATGGAGGGGCCTACACTCTCTTCATTTGGGCACAGTTTTATCCATTGAATCGATATATTTGTATTTTCAAAACTGCAACACTATCATCACCATGACTCTTGCCCCTAGTGTGTGATTTATCATCCAACATGTCAAAATACTTTGAAAAAGGTATCATGAAATGCAAAGTTTAAGTTGTATTTGATTTCTTTATGAAGAAGAATAAACCTAGAAGGGAAAGAATACAATACAAGAGAATATCTTGATAGGAAATAGAATCATTCATAAAGTCATGAGACAAAATATGTTTTCTAAAATTTGTATTATAGATATTGGCAAACAGAGATAGATATGGAAAACAATGGGTCAATTGGAATGCTCTTATATGAGCGTAAATTTTTCTCTTAGTAGAAACTTTTCCTTCTGGTTACTAAACAAATCCTCTAAACATTGAAAATATTTCAGAAGTTCTCAGGAAATGATCATTAAAGTAAACTGCTAGTGTTTGACAAAATTCCCACCCTCGTGTCCTTTCTTGGCCATTTCAATCAATACCTCTGTCCTTGGCCAGATTCCTTACCAGCAAGGAGTTCTGGGGAGCATTTTCTACTCACTTACTAAATCAGATCAGTATAAGATGCATGCTGTCTAAAATTGTGTATGTTCAGCCTACACTGATAAAAATACTTACTCCCTTCAAATTAGTTCCTAGAGTGGTCTGTTAAGTGGATGAAAGATCAAATATAGGCACAGAGGGAAACAGTACGATGTGAATTCCATTAGCAGAGACAGCCACAGGCAAGGGAGAAAGGGTGTGGCTTCATGTGTGTATAGACTGTCCTCTGGAACCTTCTTTGACTTTCCTAAGCAAAATCATTATTACCTCTTCCTAATTCCACAAGATGTACTTTCAGAATACTTTGAATAATTTAATTATAATCATGTTCTCTGGAGATCTAATAGATCACATGTAAGTATGAAATAACTACTTTTCTTGAAAACTTTCAGACCAGCTATTGACTTCAATGACATTAATCAGTAAATTTCAATTAATCAAGTAAATTACAAAGTATTATAGACTTAGGGATTGTGCATATGTTCAAGCTTTCCAAACTGAGCTGACCCTCTTAATGTAATTCAGTGAGCAATGTAGGTGTACTTTTATGGCGTTTGGATTATTAAGAAGCTCTTACTAGATAACACACTGTTCTGTAAACCATATGCTGGTATATTCAAGTCTCACCAATGTAAATAGGGAGTATTCCTTTTATTGTATTATGCTGTAATTATATCATAATCAGGATGTAGAATGCAAGAAGCAGTAGTAATAGATGCACTAGTTATATCTCATAAGTCATGAGTGAAGAGAGAATGTTTTTGTAAGTAACAAAAGAAAGGCTGTGAGACAGGAATGGAAGACGTAAAGGGGAATGAGGATAGAGATTAAACTGAGACGAGTACTGTAAAGGAAGTGCTGGGAACAAGAACAGTCACTGTAGAGGCTGTCAGCAGAGAAGGCAGTTTGGATTTTCCTAATTGGCAAATCGTTAGAGCTTTGCCCAAGACGAGGCTCAGCAATTGAGTAGAAGTGGAAGTAAGACTGAAGGATAGCTTGCGGTTAATGAGACACATTGATGGCATTACTAGGGGACCTAGGTGGCTCAGTTGGTTGAGCATTGGACTCTTGATTTTGGCTCAGGTCATGATGTCAGGGTCATGGGAATCAAGCCTCATGTAGGACTCCGTGCTAGGTGTGGAGCCTGTGTAGGATTCTCTCTCCACCCTCTCCTTCTGCCCCTCCCTCCGCCATGCATATGTGTCCACACACTTCTCTCTCTCTCTCATAAAAAAAAAAAAGGCATTACTACTCTGCTCTTCTCTTTGAAGTCAAGAGAACACTTCTTAGAAAATGGAGAAGAAAACTCTCTCTTTAATAAAACAGGTAATAGCTATAATTCCCAATCAGAAATTATGAAGAATAGCTGTTGAATACAGTAACATTTCAGATCTAAGGAGTCTGGGTGCAGTGAGTACACTCATATCTTATGTGAGCCCTAGATGGAGTTCTCCCAAGGCGGGTGTCATAGTTCTTTGGGATGCATAAAGAATGTCTTATCCAGAGCAGTAATTCTGGACAATCTGATAGACTGAGGAGCAATCTCTAAACTCCATTCCACTCTAAGTATTGGAAAGAAACGTAACAGGAAGAGGGAGGACATAGATCAGTATTGTCATAAGAAGTCACAGTCGGTGTGGAGGAAAGCGCAACAATTGGCTTTACACACAGTAAGATCTAGCTAAATCATCTCACAACACAAAAACCTTTGTCTACTGGACCTACACTCTAAGCCATGCTGATTTATTGCTTCAACAACAACTAAAAGGATTGGACCACACTGAGTAGATAAATTCTCTAGACCTCCTGGGTACCTGTTATGCTTCTGAGCTACAGAAGATTTCAATTCCCTGGGAACATAATCATTCAGTTAAATAAAATATCATGGGAAGCATTATAAAACAGACGAAATCTGACTGGAGTGTAAATGAAGTCCACAGAATTTAAGAGGAAAACTTGAGGCAATTTTTGGGAAAGTACAATCAAGAGAGAAAAAAACATTGCAAACAGGAGAAAGGAACTACATAAGGGAAAACACAGAGGTGGATGAGAGAGTTGGGGCAGTCAAATTTTCATAGTAAGTTTAGCATGGCTAGACTCTAACACACATGGGGAAAAAGGGCCAAAATGGGAATCCCAAGTAGACACAGGCCAAGTCATAAAGAGCCCTTTGTAAGTCATGATAGGAAGTGATGGTGGAAATGGGATGGTAGGAATGAGTAGATAGTAGTTGGTCAAATTGAGGGCTTCATGCTTTCTGTAAAGCACCAATAGGATGATGATTCTGTGATTTTCATAGTCACACAGACAAAAGGAAATTAGGAAACAATTCCTCCTTCATATTTCTTCCTGCTGATGATTTTTGTTCTGTATTAGTGTCTTTTTATTTGAATTTTAGGGTCTCCTACTTAGCTACCTATGGTGTTAGTAAAACATTAACCTGCTAGTGCATTCATCCTGTGTTAGGGCAATGAGTCCAAAAGTTCATTCTTGCAACCACAGTAAAGATACAGGGGTTTTATAGGGGGTGAATTAGTAATTAGTAATAATTACAAGGAATTATCTTTGTTCTGTGTCAGATAATTCAAAGTTAGAAGTCAGACAATATATAAACTGTCCTATTGGAAGTAGGTCCTATGTAAACTGGGTAGGAGATGTGGCTACTCTACAAACTACTCCCTGACTGGCTTGGATCCCACAACAAACACCTAGACCATGAAGCCGTCTTGTCATGTAGAATAGCTTGGGGGTGCTCTGATCAACATAGGGAAGGCTATGAAGATCTGACTTTTTCAAAAGTTTTTTGAAGTCGTCTTAAAATGAAGGATTGTGAGGGTGAATATTTTAAACAAATGTTCGAGAGATTACAATATTGAGTCAACAAGTAATGGAGTAAGTGGATTATAGAAGAGCAGTTAAGAGCCAGACAAAGTGAGAGAGGAGGAATTTGTATGGGAGCAAGAATTACAATTATCTATCTATCTATCTATCTATCTATCTATCTATCTATCTATCTATCATCTATCTATCTATCTATTTATCCATTACCATTTAACAAGTGTTGAGGAATTTATAATATGTGTTAAAATGCAATAGGCCACACATAGATCGAAAAATAAATAAATAAATTGATTGATGCAGTGGATAAATTATTGTACAATAAATACAGAAGGAAGTTAGAATCCAGTGATGCAAACCAAAGGTCCCACCAGGACAGTAAAGGTAGAGCAAAAAGTTCATTTTATTCTCCCTAGTACCCAAAGCAAAGAGTAGCACCATTCTGCATATTTTTTCAAAAACTTAGACCTGAATATTTCTTCTATGATTTCTCAAAGCAGAATCACATTTGATTTGAAGTAGAATATATATAAAGTAAAATTCATGCTTCTCCTTTTTTTTACTTCCTCCTCCTCCAATTCCCACTAAAGCAGAAAGTCAAATTGGAGTTCTATAAGAGTTCACTAAGAGCCAAAAGCAGTGGGGTTTGAGTGTACAGCCTGAGATAAAATCTAAACATCCTGAAAAGCCACCAAGATGCCAACCTATTTACCACATTCTTTTAAATGTCAATGATACCTGAGGAGATTCATCCTCCGAATGCCTTCCCTTCCTCCAAGAGTATGTGTGTGTGTGTGTGGTGGGGTAAGAAGGATATACTTAATCACCTCTTCCTGAGTTCTTACTTCTACAAGTTGATTTTATTTTATAGACTCACTCCACTCGAGACTGTCTCTTTACCCCATCAAATCATACTGTGCTAAACACCAATTCTAGTATTTTATTTCCACCAGGTGTAACATGGACACAAGAATTTTGGCTGGCATTTAGGTAGAAAAAGGTTTACAATGCAGAACAGTAACAGACACAATCACCAGTCTTCTTTGTCCCTTGCATCATTTTTTCTATGTGCCCATCACTTTCCACCTGCAAGAATCTTAACGTACCTTCCATTTTAAAAACGGTGAACAAATTTTGCTTTCTGTCTGTCCCATCCCAGCTTAGCTATACTAACTTTATGGAATGAGCTGTTTGAGTGTAAATTTGCAGTGTTGTTTGACCTTTTTTTCCCTCTGTGCTCAAAGTATTGAGAGGGCAAATATTTGCCTTAATCTCTTAAAGATGTCAAATCATTTTCTGGTCACTAGTTCCACTTTCCTTGCCTCATCCAGAGGGAAATGGTAGGGTCTAGTTGAAACACTTCAGGTGTTTGTCCTTTGAAAAACTGGGTAGATCACTTCATATTTAAGGAATAAGGTAAGCATTATCCTGTGTTGAAGATACATATACTTCTATACAAAAACATATACACATATTTATTATATATACATATGTATGTATGTAAATATATTTATGTACATCTATTTGTATATTTAGATATTAAAATGGTATTTTAATTTTAATTATTAAATTAAAATTAAATATTAAAATGTTAAAAATAGTATTTTAAACATTAGAAATTAAAATTAAATCAGTAAGAATTGAGCAAATCCTGAAATTTAAAACAAACCAAAACAATAAATTGAACTGTGTCTTATAGATATAATAAAACCACCCTGAATGGAGAAAAGCCAGAACTAATCTAAATAACTTTTTCAGTACTATGTGCCTGGAGGCATTGATACCTGGTAGCAATAAGCTTATCTAGAGACCAGATTTGGTTTCTTAATTGTCCTCTCTAAAAAGAACCAACGCCCCTTGGAGGAATGGCTGATTGTAAGGCTGATGCTGGAAAAATCCAAGATAGCCTGGAACATCTTTTGCTAGAAAGTAAGCAAGTGCTCAAAAACAAAATGATGGTGACATGTCAGAAGGACATAAGAACCAGGTTGAAGGAGCTTCCACTGGCTAATGTAGGACAATTTGAGCACCAAAATTATCATCCCCAATGATGGGAAAAACTGGCCTTGTGTTCTTCCTAATGAGGTTCCCTGAGAAAGTCTTAATGTCACTAATGAAGCATTCTTGCCAAAAATTCAGAACCTAGGTCAAATCATGTGGAAACAGCAAATAATCTTAAATTGAGGAATATTCTATAGCATAACTATTCTCTGCACTTCAAAAGTAATAGTGTTTTATATGACAAAGACAATAACATGCACATGGAAAGATGCTCAATATCACTAATCATTAGAAAAATGCACATAAAAATGGAGATTCCTCAAGAAATTAGGAATAGAACTACCATATGATCCAACAATCGCATTTCTGGGTGTATATCCAAAAGATTTGAAAGCAGAGTCTTGAAGAGATATTATTTGCACACCACATTTATAATAACATATTCACAATAGTTGAAAGGTGGAAACAACTCAATATCCATCAGTAGATGAATGGATAAACAAAATATGATGTAGACATACAATAGAATATTATTCAGCCATACAAAAAAAGAAAATCCTGTCACATGTTACAACATAGATGAACCTTGAAGACGTTATGCTATGTAAAATAAGCCAGTCAAAAAAAAAGAATACTATATGATTTCTCTATATGAGGTATCTAAAATAGTCACATTTGTAACAGAAAGTAGAACGGTGATGGTCAGGTGTTTGGGGCAGTCGGAAAGGGGTGTTGTTCAATTAGTATATAGTTTAAAGATTATAAGATGAAAAAGTTTTAGAGAATGGTTCAACAACAATGTGAATATACTTAACATTACTGAACTGTACACTTAAAATAGGTTAAGATAGTAAATTTTACGTTGTGTTTTTATCCCACACAAACACAGAAAATGAAAAAAAGATACAAGGACAGGTAAGAAAAACTGAGAGACAAGGCAGTTAAATTCACTGCATAGTCTTGGATTTGATGCTACACTTCAAGAGACAGTTATAAGAGACATTATTAACCCAACTGGAAAAAAAATTGAATAAGGTTTGTTTATTAGATAATAGTATTAATGTTGAATTTCCAGATATTGATAACAATAGTGAGGTTATGTAGATGAATATCCTTGTTCTTTGGAAGTCACATTTAGGAAGTTTTAGGGATAAAGGGATATGATATTTCAATTTAGTCTTAAATGGTTCAAGAAAAGACATGTGTATTGGGAGTGTGTGGGTATGTTTATGAGAGAGAAAAAAAGTGTCACAATGTGAAATTGGTGAAACTTGGTAAAGGATATACAAAATTCTTTGTAGTATTTTTGCAACTTTTCTATAGGAATGAAATTATTTCAAAATAAAAATTAAAAATATTAAATCAATAAAATATGGTAAATTGATAAATCTTCAAAGTTTTAAAATTTAACATATTTTATATATCACCATACATAAACCAAATAAATCTAATTAATTAGCTACATACAATATCAAATAACCCATTAGCAAGCCTGTGTATATGGGTGTGAAAACTCTTTGTACCTAGCTCTGATTCTTATAATCTGCTTCTTATTTAAATAGAGAAAAAATGAATTTGTTAATTGCAGTTCTTCATGTAAACAGTCAGACATTTGGGCAAATTGACATGAAAACACATATTAAGAGAGAACTATTAAAATTCCCTTGCCTGGACACAACATGTAGATTGCCTTAAATACCTCTGTGAATTTAACAATGAAGGAGAACTTCTGATATAGGAAAAAGTGATTGGGTTACAAGAATTTTAGTTTCTAAATGAATTTTAATCACCAACTGGCAAAATGGCATTTGTTTATAATAAGCTTTTATATTTTTTTCAGAAACACTGAAAATACTATGTCTGGGGTTGGGAAAGTCCCTGTCCCTTACTGGGAAATTTTTCTAATAGAATATATACCTCACAGGAAGGAAAAAAATAGAGTATTTGAATATAGCCTAGCGATTTATTGGCACATTAATTTGTTTTGCTTTCCTTGCTACAGAAGTTGGGCCCGGGATGAGGGGAGGGAGGAGTGGGGAGAGAGAGGGGGAGATGGAGGGGAGGTAAGGGGAGAGGGAATGGGGAGAGAGGAGTGATAAAGGACAGTTGGAAGAGGGGCGCCTGGGTGGCTCAGTTGTTAAGCATCATCTGCCTTTGGCTCAGGTCATGATCCCAGGGTTCTGGGATGGAGCCCCGCATTGGGTTCCTTGCTGGGGGTGGGGAGGGAGAGGGGGCAGGCAGGAAGCCTGCTTCTCCCTCTCCCCCTGCTTGTGTTCCCTCTCTCTGTCAAATAAATAAAATCTTAAAAAAGAAAAAAGGATAGTTGGAAGAAAGGCAGTCAGGGACACCCCCCCCACCCTCACACCCCTGCCCAAAAGGAAACCACCCTTAAAAGGATTTTACACCACCTTGGAAGAACCCTCCATCCTTTCCCAGGTGACAAAAACCTGATCAGATGACAGAGCCTTGGATGGAGGGCGAATCAGATTAAAACAGCCTGCCTACAAGCTCATAAAAACCCTAGATCTAAACCACCAAATCGTCAACGCTCTCAGGTCCTCTCCCTGGTTGGGAGCTTTGTACAGTCACTCAATAAACTTTGTTTACTATCATTCAATAAACCTTGCTTTGCTGCCCACAACCCTGTCTGGTCTGTTCATTCTTCAAAGTGGTACGACCAAGAACCACCAAAGGAAAAGAAATCCTGGTAACAGGAGAGAAGGGGGGAGGGAATGAGAAGGGGGAGGGAAGGCAAATGAAGGCAAGAGGAAGAGGGACAGGAGAGGTAAAGATAGGGAAGGGAGGAATAGGGGAGAAAGCAAGGGGAAAGAGCAGGGGGCATTTTTCAGTGTGTGTGTGTTCTGTTCTTTATATTTTTCTCTACCCATATAAATAAGATTCTGCCTTCTTTGGCTTCAGAATAGAAATTGCTTGGTGAGAGCATCCTGACGTGGCTTTTAAAAAAGATTATTACTTTATATTGGTTACCCCCAAGAGGAAGGGGAAAGAGTGTTTGGGTGGGCAGGGCGGTGGGGTAGGGAAAAGGAGAGAGGCAGAAGAGATAAGAGAGAAGGAAGCTAATAGATTCATTTTAGGGTATTTTGTTGTGCTTAAAACGTCCAGGAAAGGAGAGTCCCAATAAGGACTCAAATTAAATCTCCCTCTACAGAGGTGACGATTGAAGTCCTAAAACACTTATTTAATTTACAAAATAGAGTAATTAGAAAGTTTCTGCATACTGTAGAAAAGAAAAAAAAATTCCTCTATCCTTCTGAGTTCGTAGGTAGGAGCCCTATAATAAAGGACAGCTTAACAAGAGGAAAACAAGTTTATTAATGTGACTATCTCATGTATACATGGGAGGTACCCACGGAAAAATGAGTAACTCCCATAGGTGGCTTAGATTCAGACTTAAATACCATCTTAAAAGGAAAAGGGGAAGGGAGATGTAAGCCTCTTAAAGGGGAGTAAATGACTATTAGGAAGGATGAATGCGCCCTTAGAAGTATAGGTAAGAGATATGATAGTTGGTGACAAAGTTGGTCTGGGTGTGGTGTTGGGTGTGGTGGTGACTTCTAGTCCCCTCCCTGTGACAACAGTCAATCTCCCGAGGAGACTCCCAGGGAGGGGATTGGTAACTGAATTCCTTTTGAAGGATCTGTCTTCAGGCAGATAGAGTTCAGAGAGATCCTCTCCCTGACCTTGCTGTTTAAGTTCCTACAGCTCAAGATAATCAATATACCACAGCGACATATGTTATGGTGGCAAGTTCTGAATTCCTGCAGTCATATTTTGGAAGGGCGCATTCTGCTGTCCTTCAACGCCCAAATTTGTGAGTGCAGCTTTTTATCAGTTCTTCCCCAACTTGCTCCCTGAGGTTGAGGTTTTCTTTCACTTCTCAGAACACTTTAATTAATATAAGACCTGGATTGGCCACTGAGCAGCTCTGTGTTCAGTCTCATCACCCATTTCTACTCATGGATCATTTAGCATTAGAGTGTTATAGTTGGATGTGTAGCCTAAGATTCTTACAGAAACAATTTGCTGCGCTGAATTTAATTTGGTAAATAATAACAGCAAACACCCATTGAAGTCTGCTATTTGCCTGGCACTGATTTGGCCATGGTAAATAAGTCTTGAAAAATAAGGAAAATTTAAGGATTACCTCTGAGGCGGAAGAGCAAGTTTCTTGTCTCACAGAGTCCAAGAATGAATCTCGAGGACAAAGAAGAGTGAGTAAAGTGATAGAAGTTTATTAAGTAAGGATACAGACAGAAAGCTCTCGGGAGTGAGAGGGGTCCCTACAAGGTTGCCGACGTGGGCCTCCACTGACAGTCTTTCATTTAGAACTGACCAGGGAGCTTGTGGCTTTATCATTCTTGTGATGTCTTGGCTGGAGTAAGGACTGGTGATTACATCTTTAATGGCTTACTTCTTTTTTAGGGTCTGATTATCCTTTGTTGGGCGCAGGTGATTATCATAAAAAAGACACTCCCCCCACACGCCTAGGGTAGGGTGGTCTGGCTTGTTCCCTTATCTCTGGTTTCCTTACATTTCCATATTTTTCGGATTTTTGTGAGCCTGATCATGGAGCCCCCTATCTGCTGCTCCCTACCTAGCCCCACCTGTTCTTTATTCACCCATAGGAAGAAAAGAACTTCCCTTGTATCCCTAATCATCAATTTTGATGGAAGAAATGGAATCATTTTTTTAAAAAAGTGACTAATTTAACAGATACTTATTTAGCTCCATTTTATGGACAAAGTGCTAAGGAGGGTAAAATCAAAGTCTCTACCTTTTAGATATTTATCATGTTGTAGGCAAGATGATATATATGGAAATTTATAGACAACCGAATTAATTCAACAGTTTATCCTAACAACAACATTATTTCTTCCTCTTCTTTCCAAAAAAAGAAGAAATGGAAGCTCAATCTATTCTCTTTTCCCTCCAAGCTGGCCCTTCAGTGGACCTGGTTTTATCACTCCCTCCATGGCTTGATATTTTACATTTCCTTTTTATTTTGGGGGCGGGATATCCCTGGCATTTAGCTTTGTACCTGATGCAAAGAATATGCTTAATAATATTTTTCTTTTTTACTGAATGAAGTGTTAAAAACAAGATAATAGACCCATAATGTAGTCCCTTATGCTAAGCCCCACACTACCAAATGGAGACTTAATTATATTATAGTTTTGCGCCCCCCCCTCCCCCCGCCATGGAATCTTAAACCACTCCATCAGGAATTATCTGATCAGCAGTAATGAGGTAATCCACCTGAAAACCCATGCCATGCCCTAAGGGAAAGTGACCCTGCCATAACTAATCTGCTTTTTTAATCTAGTATAACATCTTTGTTCCAACATCCTTCTTCCTGTGAGTCTTTCATTTTGTACAGCTCCTAGGAGCTCCTCTCTGCTAGGTTAGGTGCTTCCTGATTCGTGAACTGTTGAGTAAAGCCAGTAAGATCTTTAAAATGTACTTAGTTGAAGTTTGCTTTTTAGCAGAAGGAAACTAAAGAAAATTACAAAACATAAGTAATAGGAATGTAGCTTAGAGCTTTAAGTTCTTTAACAGTGGTGTTAAAAAGGCAAAATTCAACAGAGTAAATTTGAAGATCTGATTAGATTTATTAAAGGATTCATGAATTGGGCAGCACATCATCTAGCAAGTAGACGGGAGTTTTAGGGGTTATACAAAATGGAATTTTTATTGGAAGGAGGATGGGGCAAGTCTTTTCTTTACTAGCAAAAGAAAAGAAAGGATTGTTTCAGGCAAGACCACTTTCCCCTGTGGGGAAGGGCGGGGGATCTTATCATAAGGCAGATTAATATTTTGTTGGGATGGTTTCTAACACTACTATCAGAAGATTTTAGAAAAACCAATGTGCAAATAAGACCTTGATAGGTCAATCTGTAGCTCTATTTCTATCTCTGTGTCCACAGTCAGTAGTTAAAGGAGTGTGATTCTTCACCAAAAATGACACATACTCCAGGCCAGGCTCACTTCCCGGATATTGGAATCAGTCAGATCTTCCAAAGTTCTTACAGCCCAAGAAATAAATAAAACAGAAAAAAAAAAAGCAAATTTTGAGACACCCAGACCGGATTCAAAGTTTTACTCTCAACTTAATAAGGATACATTACTCACTTTGTAGGATTATTGTAAAAGTAGGATTGATGAAATGAAATATATTTTCTTTTCTTTGTTCAGTTACTTGTATTAAATTAATTTCATGTGTCTTATACCCGTCTTTTGGAGACTGGAGGGTAATACTTTTTGTCTGATTAATTTTGGGGGAAAGAAGAATGTGTCACTTACTTGTCTTGGTATTCTAGCTTTCTACATGCATTGCTTTATATTTTAGTAATTTTGTGAGAAAGGCAATTTTAGGTCCATTTGATAGATGGGATACTGAGCTTCAAAGAGGGTTAGGTGAATTGTCCTGAGTTATACAGTGAACACATGATAGAGATGATTAAATCAAATAATGCTTTACCTGGTATGTTTTGGATGCTCAAAAAGGCATAGGCATGCGTACAGAATAGATTCACTTATTCAGGCCCAGAATCTATCTTTGTTTTTTCATTTTAAAAAATTTTAATCTCAGTATGGTTAACATACAGTGTTATCTTAGTTTCAGGTGTACAATATAGTGATTCAACAGTTCTATACATGACTCAGTGCTCATCATGGTAACTGTACTCTTAATCCCCTTCACCTATTCCACCCATGCCCTTCCCCACCTCCCCTCTGCTAACCATCAGTTCGTTCTCTACAGTTAAGAGTGTTTTGGGGGCGCCTGGGTGGCTCAGTCATCAAGCATCCAGCTCTTGATCTCAGCTCAGGTCTTGATCTCAGGGTTGAGAGTTCAAGCCCTGTGCTGAGCTCCATACTGGGTGTGGAGTCTCCTTTAAAAAAAAAAAGTGTTTTTGGTTTGTCTCCTTTTTTTCTTCCTTTTTCCTTTTTTTCTTTTTTAGAGATAGAGTGTGCATTCGATGGGGTGGGGGGATTGGGGGGTCAGAAGCAGAGGGAGAGAGAATCTTAAGATGGCTCTATGCCCAGTGCAGAGCCCAACAGAAGAGCCAAAATCAAGAGTCAGATGCTTAACTGACAGAACCACCCAGGGGCCCTTATTTGTTTTGTTTCTTAGATTGCACATATGAGTGAGATCATATGGTATCTGTCTTTCTCTGACTGGTTATTTTACTTTGCTGCTTAGGGGACAGCGCACTAAAGGAGCCCAACCTGTTTGAATAGAGAATAAGAGCAGCATTTTGCTTAGATGTTTGTCAGTGACTGGAGATTTACTATCAGTTTAGAAAGAGGGGAGGAACTAAAGTTAGCTCACAAATTCCCCACCGGGTGGAGTCTGAGCAGAAGTGCCCTGAATTTCTCACCCTGAGTTCTGACCTCTAAGTTTTCAAGGAAATCTTGAGAGATTTTTTCTTGAGAGATTTTTCCTTTCTTTCTTTTCTTTTCTTTCTTTTTTGTTTTTTAATAGGAGGCTGGGAGCTGTGGACCCCATCATCGGAATCCTAGCTGGTAAGCACAGAGACGCTGATAATACACTCTGTACACAAATACATAGTGATTTTTCCAAAGGAAAATTCTCTCTGTTAGAATCCTTGTTAAAATGTTTTAGAGGTTTCTTTTGCCAATTTCTTCTCTTTTTATTTCTCCAAATTATCTTCATAGAAATGGCACAACCATCTAATGTGCAAGTGCTCACACTTTAAAACGTTGGGTTAAATGGAAATCTTTACCAATGTATTGCTGTCAATAGTACTATGCAATTCATTTAGTGAAAGATGATTACATTTGACTAATTGAAGTTAATTTTGTAGTTACTTGAGTTTAAATGGTACGATTAGATAAAAATTCAGATATTTAAATAAGTATTAGGTCCTATGTTTTCTGGTAATTCTAGTTGTCTTATGGTGCTATTAGTCATATTCAGTATTTATTTGGAGAAGTGAAAATGTCTATTTCATGAGCCGGGTTTCTTCCCCTTTCATTTTATGAAATAGTTGCCTAAGAATGGAGAGTTAATACACTTTTATTTCATAGCTGAAAAAAGTTTTTCTTTTCTGCTTTTATTTTGAGGAGGGTGGGGTGTTTTTTAGGTAGTAACATTAGAGCAAATGGGTTGATCTTATTAATGTGATGCTCAGCATGTAATTCATAGAATCCTTGACATGAAATATACAGTGCAACAGTGAACAATGATACATTTAAAGAATACTGCTCTGTGCTCGTGTATTAAATAACATTTTCTTTCTCATTGAAAAGCTCTGTACTTTATAATTTGCTTTGCTGGTTTCTAAACTTTGAACTCGTGTGTAATTTGCTCATTTCAGGCATTAAACCTGAAACTGTGCAAAGATTAACCACTGAGTAGTCATAGTCGTTTATTTAACTATTTAACCTTAGACACATAGGTGACTAGAAGATCCTTAGTTCCATGATTCCATGAAAACAATCAGTTTTTTATAAAAGTTTTAGCTTTAAAGTTATAGCTGCCTAATAAAATTGACAGAACACAATTTACAAAATTTCAAAAGCTAAATTGAGGGTAAAATGGCAATTTCCATCATAAGGTATTACTATTAAAAAAAAGATTTATGAGCATATCTTTTATCTCTTTATAAAGGAATTTACCTAACTAATTTCATTTGATCCTAACCATGAACCTCTGAAGAAAGTAAAACTTAAATTATTAGTTTTATATAACATTGCAGCACAGAAAAGTTAGGTGGCTTTCCTAAGAACAAGTGTGTATGTATACATGCCTTCTTAAGACAATCAAAATTAAATGTGTGAAATGTAAAATTTGGATTTTTTTAACTTGGGTTGATTTCTTTTATTATCTCAAAGTAAGAGCATGTCAATCTATTTGCAAATGGTAAACCTACAGGAGGCACAAAATTGTGGCTTGTGAAGCACTGATTGCCTTGCTGACAGGGCAAGTACAGAATGAAACAGCTATTATTCTGAGTTAATAAATTGTTTCCTTGGAGTGAGGGTACTCTGGTATTGGCCACTGCGGATTCTGGTGTTAGCAGTACATTTTGGCAGGTGAGACCAGGTGTGTTCTCCCTGAAACCCAATTTCACCAGCAGGTGTTTCACTCTCGGTGCAGGTGAGGTTGTGACATCTGGGCTGTGATAGGCCCAGAAGTGGGAGTAGCCTCTTTAACCTCTTCCTGGCTGGGACTGGATTGGAAGGACTGATTAAAAAGAGTAGTAGATTCATTGCCTCCTGTATTTTGCAGATGGAGTACAAGGCTGAAAAAAAGAATGAAATTGGGGAAAAAAGAGAATGAGCCAAAGAAACATTTTTTTTTTAAGATTTTATTTATTTATTTGACAGAGAGACACAGTGAGAGAGGGAACACAGCAGGGCGAGTGGGAGAGGGAGAAGCAGGCTTCCCGCGGAGAGGGAGAAGCAGGCTTCCCGCGGAGCAGGGAGCCCAATGTGGGGCTCCATCCCAGGACCCTGGGATCATGACCTGAGCCGAAGGCAGACGCTTAACGACTGAGCCACCCAGGCGCCCCAAAGAAGCATTTTTTAAAAATCATAAAGTAAGATACAAGGAAAAATAAATAAGAGGGCCAGGAATTCTGCTGCTCTGTGCATTCTATCCACATGCCATGCCAAAGACAAGCATGGCTGACTCTGTTCTTTAGGTGAGGTACAGTCCCAAACAGTGGACTCTTATTATCCCAGAGTTTGATCTGGAAGTAGAAAGAAAATTATTCTGATCCCTCAAGATTGTTAAAAGGATTAAATAAGAAACAAACATAAAAAGGCTTATGAATTAATATGAATATCTTTTTATTTTGTTTTTTTTAAGATTTTATTTATTTATTTGAGAGAGAGAATGAGAGAGAGCATGAGAGTGGGGAGGGTCAGAGGAAGAAACAGACTCCCTGCTGAGCAGGGAGCCTGCCATGGGACTCAATCCTGGGACTCCAAGATGAATACCTGAGCCGAAGACAGTTGTTTAACCAACTGAGCCACCCAGGCATTCCCGAATATCTTTTTTTAAATAAAGAAAGTTGGATTTTACTGGGAATATGATGATAGCAAACTAATCTGTATATTTAGGTAACCTATTCAGAGTTTACAGTCAAGCCCCAAAGAACCCTCAAAGTTCTGACTCTCCAAAGAAATTCCTAGATAAAAGGCAAGATTTTTGAAAATGTTTTTCTAATTAATTTCCACGTGGTTGGAGTAAGAAGGGCATCGCTCTATGAATAGTCATTAATCATGTGAAATAATTCAAGCTATTTTGTGCATTCTTATTAAATTGCTGTTTTAGGGGAATGCTCTATGTAAAAGCCACTGCTTGGGAATGGAATTGCTACAAAGATAAACAAGATTCAGGCCTCCAGGTAGAATATGTATAGTTGAGTAGGGGGGGTAGCCCGGCAACTCAATCAAGCCCCCATAAGTAATGTGTTCATAGTAAAAACACACTTGATAGGAAGAAAACAGCTCATGAGATTCTCAGGGCAGCCAATTCTCTAGGTGACCTTCCAGGACATTGCACGTAGTGTGTTGCATGGAAGGTTCAATGACTCTCCAGGCTGGTTTGTCCTGTCACTTTTCAGGAGACATAGGTGTTCCATCCCCTACCATTGCATAACTAAGTTGATTCTTATTTGCTTCTGAAGTCACTTCATATTTTAACAAGCAGTTGTTCTGTTTGACTTTGAAAAAAATGAGTCACTCAAGGCAATACTCCTTCTAGACCCAACCATCTTATTATTGATTTCTATGATTTTTAAAAAATTTTGCTCCTGTTTCCAACTGAATGAATAACTGCATCTCATAGCTCAGATTCCTGAAAGAATTTGATGAGATGTTCAGCTAAACACGATCATGACTGTTTGGCTAAAGTAGTCACAGCAAGTCACTGTCTAACAAAACAGTGCATTGTATTCAGTGAGTCAAGTGTCTAACAGAGGTCTAGTCAATTGTGACCAGGATAATGTCAAGTGGTAGAGACACTGTCATCTCTATTCTAAAAGCAGGTTATTTCATCACAAGGCAATAGGTGGGAACCCATGCAGATTCAAGTTGTAGGCGTGGCAACATATTTCAGCTTTCCCAACCACAGAGGCATCTAAATAAATAGGGTATCTGGAGGATGCCTTACTTACGAATAAAGAAAGGTGTGCTCTTAAGTGTTACGGGTATCCAGAGGAGGAAAAACTACTTTCAGTTGAGACAAAATGACAGGCCTCGTGGGAGAAAAAAAAAAGTAGCCTTTGAACTAGGACTTGAAGGTGACTCGGATGTGAATATGTAGAAAGGGAAGTGGAACATTTTGGGCAAAGGGAATGACATGAGATAAATCACAGAAATAGAAAATTTCATGAAAAAGACAAATAATTTAGTATGGTCAGATATTGAAGGAACTATCAACACCAGTGTTGAAATCGTTGACTTTTGTACAAAAGCATGGATTAGAGCAATTGGCAGCTGTTATTGGCATCAAAGCTAAAAACATGTTCAAATCAAGCTCAGTACCCTTATTTGAGAATATACAGAATAACTTACCAGGGGAGACCACTGGCCATTGAGAAAGGAAGAGGTCAAATAAATAAGAATTCCAGTTTAGAAACTAGGAAGTGTGCTTGTTTTACTGGCATTGTATAACATTCAGACATGCAACTCTTCATCGCCTAACACTAGGTGTGTTGGTTGGGGTGGTAGAAAAGAGGGGAGGGTGGTGAGTAGAAGACAGATGATTGAGATTTGAGAGCCTCATCTCTGTTAGTTTTAGTTGGTTCTTAGGATTTCTAGACTTTAAGTATATGAGTTGAAAAATACCAAGCTTATATCTTGTGATCTAATTTTCTTCTGAGCTACAGACCCAAACATCCAATAGCCAGTTAGTTATTTCTACCTGAAACTTCATGTGTCCTAAATAGAACTTTGATTTCCCTCTTCAAAGTTTTTCTTCCCTAGGTATTTCTTATTTCACCACTTTTAACATATTTGCTCAGATCCCCCACCAGAGAAAATCTATCTGCCTTTCCTCCAAAATATGGAATGAATCCACACACTTCTCTGCTTTTCTCCTCATCACATTTAATCCACCATCATTTTCCCCTGAACTACTAAAATAGCCTGAATCTGCCTCTCTTTTTCAACTCCTAACTCCTCAGAGAGCAGAAAAAGTGATTTTTATTTCATGCAAAATTATATCACTTTCCTACTCAGGACTCTCCAGCAATTTCCCATTATATTGAGAAAAATATCCAGATTCCTTTCTGGCTTCAGAGTTCTTAATAATTAACTTCTGCCCCTGCCTTCTTTCCTTCATAGTGTCTCCTTCTCCCTTACTTACTTAGTGTATTAGCTGAAGAGGCCAAGCCTGTCCCCACCACAGGATCTTTGTACTTTCTGTCATCTTTTTTAGTTCTTGGTCTTCATGTGTTTGATTCCATATCAATGCACATAGATCCCTGCCTCAAAGAGATACACTTGACCTTTCCCCTGAGGAAGTTATTCCATACCCTAGTAACTCTCTATCCCATTACTCTGCTTTTTTTATTCATAGCTCTTGAAACTCTCTGAAATTACATTATTTAATTATATTTTTCATTCTCCACTAAAAAGTAAACTCTAAAAATGTATTACTTATGCACCATCTTTTACAGTGCTCTTTCATCAGTGCTTTGAGCTACATGGTTGGTGCTCCACAAGTGCTCCTTGAAAGGTAAATGAATGGAGGAATGCATAAGTGGAGGCACAAAAGTAGAAGTCTGTAAATCAAGCTACCTGAGAATTTTTTTTTCTCTATTACTATTCTTGCTCAATTTCAAAAAAGCTAAAACTTGGGGAAATATAAATAAGTCAACATAAAGAAAGTTTGGGTAAAGTTTAAGAATATGTAGTTAAATTTCTGTTGTTTCTCCCCACCCCGCAGAAAATTAAGCTTTCTTTCCAAAATTGTGAGAAATTTTAAATGATGATTAAACAGAGCAAAATGTAGTTTCAGAAAATATCACGGGGTTCTGCTTTGTTCTAAGATGGAATATATAGTCTTGAAAGAGAAGTTTCTCTTTATCTGTAACAGGAAGAGCTCGGTCTTCATATGGCAAAAATTATTAACATTATTTAAGGTAAAGTTACCTTTTTCATCAATATTGTTTTCATTCACAATAAAGAATTTGTTATGGTTCTATTGTATATATATGTCCCTAATTTTAAAACTATGATCCAAGAACCATTGGGAGTAAAATAGTGGGAGTGGTATTGGGAGAAGGACAAGCTAGGTGGGGCACTGTTTCTCAACAGGTTTCACAAAAGCATCTTTACTGTTACCCCCAGTAAGACATGTAGAGGAAAAGGTGATGAACTTACGTATGTTTGAAAGTCACTAATTTGGTTCATTTTCCAGAAAATAAAAATGGAAAGAGCTAACATTTATTAAGACCTTACTCCTCACCACCATTACCTAAATTTATTCCTTTCAACATCCCTAAGTTATTATCATTTTCTTTATTTCACACATGAGAAAAACTCACAGGAGGTTTAATGCTGTTTGGTCAATTATATTATTTCTGAGGTTGGGAAGAAGAGAATCCTACTTAAGCCAAAAGGATTGGCTAATTTTCTACAGAAAAAAAAAATGATGGTGGCTAAATGATTTTTAATTATTCACTTTGATTTTTAGAGAAGCAACTTGTAATGGAGCCTTCCCCTTTTGAGTTACCAGCTGACACAGTACAACGCATTGCATCAGAACTTCGATGCCACCCGACAGATGAGAGGGTCGCCCTCCGCCTTGATGAGGAAGATGAGCTGAGGAACTTCAAGGAGCATTTTCATATCCCCAAAATGCAGGATCTACCTGTAGGTAAGAACACTGAAAAGGATTTTATTTTTCTTAATTAATTTATTAATTTATTTTTGCTACTGCATGTGTTTATCATAAATCTTTGAAATCATTGTTCTGTTATATAATAGAACTATTGTAATTATGTCTGAAAAACAGCAAGTTCCTGGTGCTACTAAATCAACCTGTCAGCCTACCTAAGCCTCAGATTCTTTATGTTCCTTTTCTTCTTAATAAAATACTTAACAGGGTTTTTATACTATCATCTACTTCTCTGAACAATGGAGTGACTGATTGAAAATTATAGGCAGACGCATTTACTTGTTCTCTAAGCACTTAGAGCACAAAACAATTTCTTTTCAATACAGTATTAGAATATCTCTTATTTTGTGGCACCTAGTTTATGATAACATGATATTTGTCTTAGAGGAAATATTATTTTGGGATTTGAGTATATTAAGATACTATGTGAATAACCATCTTTGTGTGCTGTAAACATGGCATGTGTAAGACTTACCAAAATTAAAAAAAAAAGAAAAGAAACATTATCAATGACTAAGAAATGCAATACTGCATTTTTTTTCTTTTAAATAATATGGTAAGCTGATTCTGCTCTTAGTTTGGGGGATATCTTATTTAAAAAAAATAGGTAGCACAAATGTAAAAATATGGCTTTTTAAAATACGTGACTTTGCTCCATTTTACATCAGTGAAAAAGACTACCAGGTTGAATAGAATTGATCAACCAAAATGATTTTTGGATACTTGATAATACAGTTTGATTTTCAGTTTTCTTTAGATTAAATGAGGCAGAATTTTGGATACTCATAATTCAAAAGCATCAGCTAATATGATTTTAGAATGAGATTGGGTCACATAGCTATCTTATTTGGCATATATGTTATTATATAACCCAGGAAGCACCCTGTGAAATTACAGAACGATAAAATAAGAGAAAACCCTTTATCCAACTTAAGGTTGCTTAATATCAGTTGAGGTAGACACTGATATAAACTACAGCTCAAGGAATAAAATGGGGTAAGTGAAGGGAACTGATACCACAGAAAAAAAATCTAGGTCTTTCTAGAATCTAGAATGAAAGGGCACTTTGATTTAAATCTTAAGGGATACAAAGAATTTTGTGAGTGAAAAATGAGGAAGGTAAGTCTAGGGATATTCTTTCAGTGCGGTGGAGAAGGTTGCCTGGTGACGGTTGGCACACAGGGTGGAAGTCCCCTCAAATCCCCATGACCCACCTGAGACAAGTCTCCCCTGGTGACCCAGCCCCAAGGTGCTCTCCAGCCCATGGGCTGCCTGGGAGATTTGATGGGTTCCTAGGCTGGAGATGACGGCAGAAGCCTGGAGGACCACAGAACTTTAGGTGCCCTTCTGAACAGGCAGCAAGAACTATAAATCAAGAATTAGGGTTCTAGAACTTTATGACATTTATTGGAAGTTGTAATTTCCTCAAGATTTAAAAAGAATTATTTTATTCCTTTTCATGAGTGATAGGAAAAGCAGATATAGCAAAGTAAGCAAACAAAAATATTAACAAAACCTATCACGTGAGGACAGATGATGGTATTATACAGAGAAGGAAAAACATGGCAGCAGCACTGGTGGGGGAGAAAGTGGCCATGGTCTAGTGTGGCTGCCGCATGGGCTGTCTTGGGAAATGAGGCTAAATAATGGCCACATCTAGATGCATATGTGAGCAATGACTACTTCCTGCACCTGAGAAGGGATGCATTAGGGAGTTTTGGTTGCATTGTCTGTCTTACCTTTTCTTAAGGTGCCTTTCTTCTATATAATACCATCAGAGATTTGAGGTAGAGCTCAGCCCTGAATTTCAAGACTGTTGAAATGAAGGGGTGCTCCGAAAGTTAAAACCCTACTTGATCACTTTTTCTGTTACTCAACCTAAGACTCAATGACTAACATGACTTCATCCTCATGCTGAGTCAGTTTCGTTGCAACAAAATATTTACTAGTTACCTTTTCACATTCCTCTCTGTGCCTTGGAACTTGCTTTCTACCCATCTCTTCCAGCACAGTGAATTTGAAACACAATGAACAAAACTCACTGTGTTTGTCCTGGGAGGCACTGTGGTCTGAGATTGCTGTGACGGCCTGCTTTAACTCTATCTAGCTGGGTGAGTTTGAGAAGCAAGTAACCTCTCAGAGCCCATCGATATTCCTCCAAGTGGAAAAGACAAACACTGCTCCAAAATGTATAGGGACTTTCTCAGCATGAAAATGAGATCATGTTAAGTGAGCCTAAGACAGGGCCAGAATGTTAGTTTCCTTGCCCCCTTTAATACAGATTTTTAACTTCAATAGAGATTTTTAATATTGGCTCAATATAGGACTCTTCTACTAAGCTTTGAGATTAATCAGAACCCAGATAAAGATAGCATTATATATATAATCGCTTCATTAGACTGAAGAGTTGATTCTACTATCCTGACTATGGTTATAGCATTTAATTAGATATTCAATAG
This sequence comes from Zalophus californianus, assembly GCF_009762305.2. Taxonomy (NCBI): domain Eukaryota; kingdom Metazoa; phylum Chordata; class Mammalia; order Carnivora; family Otariidae; genus Zalophus; species Zalophus californianus. The sequence continues at coordinate 109,391,434 of NC_045597.1, forward strand.
GAAATAACATAAAAATTACAATCTAGGATACATTCCTGATTCCTAAAGAAATGTAAAGAGAAGGAAAATGAATTCATTCAATAAGGAATCTGAACAATTTATTTGTTCAAAAAATATAGTTCTGAATGATACAAAAATTGACTTTATTTACTCCAATCATTAACCCCAAGAGTTCTTCTAAATTCATTACTGTCAAAGTCTGTGGATTCCTGACCAGCCCAAAGAGGATCACCAGGGAATTTTCCAGAATGTGCAAGTTCTTGGGTCCCAAACCAGAATTATTAAATCAGTAATTCTGAGGGGACTCCACTTATCTGTTCTAGATCACTTAGGATGGTGCTACAGAGAGATGAATCTGTTAATTCTTTTTCCCACTATACTCCCTCTAGATGCTTCTTACTTGTCAAGGGTTCATTCTTTCAACAAATATTTATTAAGCACTTACTCTGTTCAAGACACTATTCTTAAGAACAGTTTATCAGTGAACTAAAGAGCAAAGTTGTCACATCCCTGAGTTTTTATTCTAGTATGAGGAGACGGAAAATAAACTTAGAAACAAAATAAACTTAGTGTGATAAATACTCTGTCTCAGGTGGTGCTCTTAAGTGTTGTGGCCTGCCAGGGTGCGAGTAACGTTCTTTTACCCAGGGCCATCTGGGAAGGAAATCCTGATGAGATGACACCTGAGCAGAGAAAAGAATGAAGTGAGGAAGTGAGCCTCATGATTACAGAGGTGAAGATGAGCCTGGGGGACAAAGTTCACTAGGCTCAGAGGCCGATAGTGTGCAAGTTTCCTCCTCCCCCTTTTTTTCTTTGACAAATAAGAATCCATCAAAAAACTAGTACTTCCCCTCTTAAAATCTTTCAAGAACATCTAAAAATGATACTGCCTCTCAAATTAATTTAAGAGACTAGCATAACACTGAGAACAAATGTTCTTTAGTAACTCTGAATAATGAAAAACAAAGCATAAATAAACAAGTTTTGAACAAATGAAAGGATCATGACTCCCAGTATAGGCTTTAAAAATTTCAAGGAAAGGCTGTAGGCACCGCTTGTGGGTTTCTGGTATTCTGCCATTAAATATAATGTTTGCTCAGGATTTCTAAGAGAAAGTTTTATCAAAATAAGTTTTTTCTAATCTTCGACGGTTTTTGAGATGTTGCTAGAGAAAAGGGTCAAAATTATTTTTACTCAGCTGGTATTGCATTTATATTCAACATTATTCTGAAGACCATACCCCCAAAATAACACACACACACACACACGTGCATACTTGGCATGCACAAAGAAAAAGGAAGGAAGAAAGGAAGGAACATGCAAGACATAAATATTGGAAAAGACCTGTGTACATTTCTTGAAATTATTCCTGTTTGGAATATCCTTGTTCCTAAATCTCTGAGAGGATATTGGATAGTTCCATAAGATATATTGGTTTGGCAGAGATACAAGACAAAGTTTTTTTGTGGTGGTGGTTGTTTTTGTTTTTATTTTTATTTTATTTTTTTCTTACTAACATATAATGTATTATTTGTTTCGGGGGTATAGGTCTGTGATTCATCAGTCTTATCCCCAGTGCTCATTACAACAACACATACCCTCCCCAAAGTCCATCACCCAGTTACCCATCCCTCCCACCCCCTCCACTCTAGCAACCCTCAGTTTGTTTCTTAAGATTAAGAGTCTCTTATCGTTTGTCTCCTTCTCTCGTTTTGTCTTGTTTCATTTTTTCTCTCTTCCCCTATGATCCTCTGCCTTCTTTATGACCTACCTATCAAAGTACCAAATTGCCTTCCATTTATATTTATATTTCTTCCAGAAATAAACAAGTGTCTCGCTGACATCTTTGCTTATTTGACAATCAAAAATTTTTTCTTTCCTTGTTTGAAATTTGTTTTTATAAACTCCTTGGCCATTTGCTTTTCTTAAAAAGTTTTAATGTTCTCTTAATATGTAAAATGTATTGTTTCTATGTATTTTATTTTTTAATTTATTTTAATTTTTTTAGTCTTAGGTATATCACCAACTTGTTCCCTCTAAGGAATTTTAAGTGAGTCTGCTCAGTCCATGTAACTGGATGATATAACCAGAAATGGATTCCAAATTTTGTGACTCCTGCAATGTTATTACTTTATTAAAAAGTTATCCTAGCAGTGCCTGGCTGGCTCAGTCAGTAGAACATGTGACTCTTGATCTTGGGGTCTTGAGCTCAACCCTCATGCTGGGCATAGAGCTTACTTAAAAAAAAAAAAAAAATTACTGCGTTGTGATTTACCATACCATAGAATCCACTTTGCTTTATGCTCTACAAGATAACTCCAGGACTATTTATCTTAGAACTGAGAGTTTGTACCTTTTGTCTGCTTTCACCTCTTTTGCCTACTTCTTACCTGGCACCTTAGGCAACCACCACCAATCTGTTCTCTGTGTCTATGAGTTCAGTGTATTCATTCATTCATTCATTCATTCATTTATTTGATTCCACATATAAGTGGTATCATACAGTATATGTCTTTCTCTGTCTGACTTAATATCATTTAGCATTTTAAGTGCACAATTCAGTAAGTGTATATAGTGTGACAACCATCAGCACAAACCCAAGTCTTTACTAACCCTTTTCCACCCCCACCCCCAAGTAGCCAGTCATCTACCAAACCTGCTGGTATTTTGCTCTATATAGAAGATCATTAAATCAGAGAATGTTCTTACCAGTAAATTGTATTTGAGAGTATTTTTACACAAAGAGTTGTTTAAAAAGGATTAAAGAAGACAATTTAGTTGATAACAAACTTTATTTATCACTTCATAAAGCTGGCAGTTTCCATTTCCTCCTGTCCAGGGAATTGCAAAATGGGTTGGGAGGCTTTAGTAGGACAAAGAATAAAGAATGAAGAAGAGAAAAGTGGAAAATAACCGATTTGCTAGGGCTGCATAGTCAAACTTGTTTGAGGCAAGAAGGAATAAGGAAATAAGTAGAGAATTCAACATTGCCTTGGCATTCAGGAATTGGCAGACTGTATAGTCTGCTTTTCTGGGCATGCAGAACACTAACAGGAGTAGGAAAATGGTTTACCTAAGTTTCAGTTTGCTGATGTGTCATCCTAGGCAGAAGCCGCTCCATTTTGGGCCTAGAAAGTTATTTCAACAGTATTCTTATCACTGTTCCTTTCATACTCAAATATTCCCCTCTTTCAGTTCTATCACATATCCAGGAAAGATGAGTAAATTGTCAGCCAACTGTAATAAGTTAAATTGAATGCTATCCAAATAAGATCTACTATTACTATGACTCTGTGATATTATCCTGTTAGATAAAATTGACATAGAAAACTGCCATGCTTGAGTTTGTCTCCAAGGGTTCCATGTAATATAATAGAGCCTTTTCAGTTCAACTATTGTTAGGCTCAGGAGTACGAGGTATCAGTGAATGAAATGTGGGAAAGTATGCTTTTCAGCATAAGCTAGATTCCTTTATTTAACAGAAACTAGCATGTTAAATAAAGGCTTTATCCAGCTTTAAGAAGATGTATATTTATGACTATGTGATTTTAATAATGACATATATTTAATTTCTATAAGAAGAATAAGTAAGAGCATTTCTTAGTTAAAAGTTTAATTTTGTAGATACATTGAACATCTCATTGCACTTGTATTCTGCAATTTCATGGACTTGTCATCTTGTCTTTCCTTTTGTATTAGACTGCTCCCTGAAAGAGGGACTGTTGTATTTCTCTGTGTATGAGTGGGAGTCCTCTAGGCAGACCCTAGGATGGAGGTGGCCAGTGAGGTCTTACCCCTCAGAAAGAATAGCATTTGCAAAGACACAGCAAAAGAAAGCATAGTTGCTGAAGAATTAGAAAATGGTGTGTGTGTGTGTGTGTGTGTGTGTGTGCATATGTTTTTTTTTTCACTGCTATAATTTGAAATTTCTGCTGCGTTTATACAGTAGCTGTGAAAAATATTTCACCTTGGAACAACAAAATTGTATATTAATATTAATATCATTTCATCAACAATGTAGAATCATACTGAAGAGGACAAAAATAGAATTAAGGGAATGATTAAAATATTTTTGCAGAAATCCAAAAGGAACTGTAGAAATCCAAGTAAATGCATTGGAGGTGAAAAAAAGAAGAGATTCAAGAAATATTTTAAGTACTCACTGAATAAACCTGAAATCATTATTCACTGAATAAACCATTAACAGGGAGAAATAACTCCCTTGTTGGATGCATTCACATTTGAGACTGTTACATCCTCTTGTTGAGTTGATACATTTTCATTATTCTACTTTATCCCTGGTAATTTGTTTCCTGTGCAGCCTACTTTGATATACTGATCTAGGTTCATTTTTATCAGTGTTTGCTTGCATTTCTTTTTACACCCTTTTATTTTTTAACCTACGTATATCATTGCAATTGAAAAATAGACTGTCTACCTATAGACGGAATATGGTTGGGTCTCTTTTTCTAATTCATTCTGGCAATGAATTTTAATTGGCATGTTTCAGACTCTTTATGTTAAATATAATTATTGATAAGTTTACATTTAGATCTACCATTTTATTATTTGTTTTCTGTTTGTCAGTTTTTCATTTTTTTTCTTTTTCCCCTTTCTTGCTTTTGCTTTGATCATATGATATTTTTTTGGTATCGCATTAAGTTATATATTGAATTTTGGATTATAACGCTTTTGTGTAATTTTTGTTTGTTTGCTTTAATAGTTGCTCTAGAGATTAAAAATACATGTAATGTAAAGTTTACATAATATGTATGATATGTTAATTAATTAATATATATTAAGTATATAGTAAAAGCTTTTTAGTTGATTTAGAAGTATTTTATGTCAAATAGGATGTAAAAAACTTACCAGTGTATAGTTATATTCTTTTTTTATATCATAGTTGTAATATATATTACATTTACAAACACTAAAAACCTAACCAGATAATGTTATTTTTTTCTTTTCAATATTTAAAACTGTATATTACATATATTTTAAGATATTAAAGAAGAAAAAATAGTCTTTTACATTTACCTAGATATAATTTCTGTTGTTCTTCCTTCATTCCTAAAGTCCAGATTTCTCTCGAGTATTATTTCTTTTCACAATAAAGAACTTCCTTTCACTTCCTTTCACTTCCTTTCGTGTTTCTTTCTTTCCTTTCCTTTTTTTTTTTTTTTTTTAGATAAAGAGAGAAAGCAAGAGAGCTGGCGTGAGTGGGGGTGGGGGGAGGTACAGAGGGAAAGGGAATCTTAAGCAGGCTGCACGTTCAATGCAGAGCCCAACACAGGGCTCGATCTCACAACCCTGAGATCATGACCTGAGCCAAAATCAAGGATCCATTGCTTAACTGACTGAGCCACCCAGGTGCCCGTCTTTCAGTCACTTTTTAAAAATTTTGTTCCATTCGTTTTTGTCCTCCGTGGTATTTGATGAGAAACTGTAGTCATTAGAATTACTGGTCCCCAATAGGCAAAGGGCTGTTTTTCTCTGGCTTCTTTAAAGACTTTTCTTTGTCTTTAATTCTCAGCAGTTTGATTATAATGTGTCTGGGCATGCATTTATTTGACTTTATCCTTATTGGAGTTCACTGAGATAATTTTAAGTGTGTAAGTTTAAATTTTTGACCGGTTTAAGGGGTTTTCAACCATTATTTCCTAAAACATTTTTTGCATCTCATTCTTTCTTCCTTTCCTTCCAATGTCCTAATAATACAAATATTATACCTTTTGGTGTTGGCTTACATATCCTTGAGACAGTGTTCATTTTCTTAAATTTTTTTTTCTGAGGTATAAATTGGGTAATTTCTATTGATCTGTCTATAAGTTAATTGATTCTTTCCTTTGTCATCTCCATCTACTCAGGTGTCTTTCCTAAGTCCATTTTAGAATTTCTCAAAATTTCATTTATTGTATTTTGTAGTTCTAAAGTTTGTTTCTTTTTTAAAATACTTCTCTGCTGAGACCTTCTATCTTTATTCATTTCAAAAGTGTCTTTCCTTACATCTTGGATTATAATTATAATAGCTACCTTTGGTCTTTGCTAATTCTAATATCTGTGTTGTGTTGGGGTTGATGTCCATTGATTTTCTCTTCAATTAAGATAGGTTGTGATTGTTCTGGTTCTTCTTATATTGAATAAATTTAGATTGTATTCTAGACATTTTGATATTACCTTATAAGTCTTTTGTCTTTTTAAATCCTATCAAGAATGTTGATATTTTTTGTTTCCTTTGGTTTGCTTTAGCAAGTAATCTACCCAGAATAAGGTGTTTTCAAGTTCCTACCACCCTTCTGTGGATGGAGTTTCTAATGTTAATTCAGTTTTCAAAGTCTTTGCAGTGTACTTGGATCTGCCCTGTGTATGTGACACTCAATCACCAATTTGGGATCTAGGTTCCGTTCTGACAACTTTGTTAGTAATACTGTTTACAGTTAGATCCATTCAGGCAGGGGTGAGCTCAAAAGTTCATGTACAACTTTATATGATCCTTTTCTTAAGCTCTCAATAGGCTTAAAAATACCCTGCTCCTATGGGGAGCAGGGGCCCGTTCTCATTTTTCTCTGGCTAGCAGACTGAGACTATCCTTTTTTTTTTAATGCACCTCGTATAACTATGCTTGTTTTCGGTGCCCAGAAGAAAGAGGACAGAAAGAGAACAAAATAACTAGAGTTACCCAACATTCTTAGAACCTCCTCTGATTAGAGAGAAGGGTTTCCTGTCTCCATGATTTGGGTGCCTGTGCAGCCACTGTCCCTATAACTGTTACCACTGTCATAGGATTGACTAGTGATGACCATGAAAGAGAATGAAAGAAAAAAAGGAAACACCAACAAGATCTCTCAGAGTCTCTCTCTCTCTCTCTCTCTCTCTCTGGTCCTTAGTGATTCTCTCTACAACTCTGACCAGAAATAGGGAGAGTGGGCTTCTCTTGGAGTTCTTAGAGCTCACACTCACTGCATAGCTTGGAGTTTCTGGCTCTTTGAAAGCAAGTCCTGAGAGATTCTTCAGAAGTAAAAGGAAAATAAGAAACTCAATGACAGTTTGGTGGTATTTCAAATTCTGGTTTTCTTCCCCAGTATACTTATTATTATTTATTTTTCAAGCTCCTCAGATTCCAAAATGCTACTCTGCATTTTAGTTATATTCATTGTATCAGAATGTACTTCTCTATGTCAAATTGTGTCTTAGATTTCTCTAAAGTATAGAAGGCAAGAACTGTTTTTTGTGGTTCAAGAAAAAACATTGAATCTAAACTATACTTGAAAGAACATTTATTTTAAAACTTTTTATTTTATTTTATTTTATTTATTTATTTGAGAGAGAAAGAATGAGAGACAGAGAGCATGAGAGGTAGGAGGGTCAGAGGGAGAAGCAGACTCCTGCCGAGCAGGGAGCCTGATGCGGGACTCGATTCTGGGACTCCAGGATCATGACCTGAGCCGAAGGCAGTCGCCCAACCAACTGAGCCACTCAGGAGCCCCCCCCCTTTTTTTTTTTTTTTTTTTAAAGATTATGTTAGCAAGGTAGTCTTTTCATTCTGATGACCAGAACTAGAACTGGTCCTTGGGAATTTTTGAAATGCGGTACTCTATGTGTCATATCATAAAAGTGGTAAGTCTTGCCCCCATTGGTTTGCATCTGGAGATTATTTGTCTATTATTTTTTTAAAGATGTATTTATTTGAGAGAGAGAATGAGAGGGAGCCTGTGCGCAAATAGAGGGAGGGGTAGAGGGAGAGGGAGAGAAGAGAATGTCAAGCAGACTCCAGAGCCCAGTGCGGGGCTCGATCCCAAGACCCTGATAGCATGACCTGAGCCAAAATCAAGACTCACTGAAGCTACCCAAGAGATTGTTTGTTTATAAAATTTTGACCTAGTTCCTCAGAGGACTATGGTCTCAGAGATTTAAAGACTTAAGCATCAATCCCAGTTAAGCAGTATTCCAAATTGCAAAGATTCAATTCAGTATTGCCAACAAGAATAACAACCACCAAAACCCACCATAATAGTACCACAAGTATTTAGATTGAGACAGTTTTACAATTAGACAGTTCTTATCTAATAAATTCATATTATCTGCTTATAATCTTGTTGGTATTACCAGGTTTCCAAATAATTAAAACACAAATGAAACAAACACAGCTTAAATCTCTGTACTTTCCATTACTGATTATAATATAATCAGCAATAATTTCATATTCACCAGTCTGCAAAAATATCGTATATCTTTGAGGAGGGTTTTCTAAAATTTTTTCCTTTCTTTTTTCTTTAAATTTGAGAACAAAATTTCTTGTTTAAAAAAAATAAGCAAAAAACTTAGATCAGATTTATCAAATGGAGAGTAGTATGTTAAAATTTTAACCACTTCTGAAGTGAAACAGGCAGGATGTGGAATTTTCTTGTTCAAGAGAAAAACATCAATTAAAACTATATTTAAAAAGAAGGAAATTTATTTTTTTTAAATTAGAGGAGAATATGTTAGCAAACTAGTCTTATTCTAATGAATAAAAATATAATAATCTGACAACAAACATTAAAATTATATAGAACAAACTAAAAAGGAATTTGCAATGCTGAAAGAAAATATGTATGTATGTATGTATTTTTAAAGATTTAATTTATTTATTTGAGAGAGAGGGAGAGGGAGCATGAGCAGGGGGAAAAGCAGAGGGAGAAGCAGACTCCCCACTGAGCAGGGAGCTGGATGAGGGGCTGGATTCCAGGACCCTGAGATCATAACCTGAGCCTAAGGCAGACGCTTAACCACTTAACCAACTGGGCCACCCAGGCACAGCCTGAAAGGAAATATTTAGACTTATTTCACATATTGAACCCCCATTTAATGTTGGGTTTTGTGCATATAGTACCCTCATGGCATATGTAACAAAAATATACACTGCCACCTTATAAACAAAACCATTATATACTGCCACCTTATAAACAAAATATAACCCATTTTTTTTTAAAGATTTTATTTATTTGACAGAGAAAGAGATAGCGAGAGCAGGAACACAAGCAGGGGGAGTGGGAGAGGGAGAAGCAGGCTTCCCACTAAGCAGGGAGCCTGATGTGGGGCTTGATCCCAGGACCCTGGGATCATGACCTGAACCAAAGGCAGACGCTTAACGACTGAGCCACCCAGGCACCCCAAATATAACCTTATTTTATAAAAAGTTTATTTTAGAGTGGTGCCTGGGTGGTTTAGTCAGTCAGGCATCTTGGGCTCAAGTCATGATCTCGTGGTCTTGTGTCCAGCCCCTGGTTGGGCTCCTGACGAGATGAGGAGTCTGCTTGTCTCTCTCCCTCTGTCCCTCTCCCCTGCTTGTGTGTGCATGTGCTCTCTCTCCCAGATAAATAACTAAAATCTTTAAAAAGAGGGACACCTGTGTGGCTCAGTCGGTTAAGCGTCTGCCTTCGGCTCAGGTTGTGATCTCATGGGTCCTGGGATCGAGTCCTTCATTGGGCTCCCTGCTCAGTGGGGAGTCTGCTTCTCCCTCTCCCTCTGCCTCCTCCCCCTTGCTCCTGCTGTCTCTGTCTCTCTCTATCAAATTAAGAAATAAAAATCTAAAAAAAAAAAAAAAACTTAAAGAAAAATTTAAAAAGTTTAAAAGTTTATTTTAGAAAATATTCTTTACATAAACAAGTCATTTTTAAAATCTTTGGAATTTACCTTCGTTTTTCAGTCAAACCAGAGGGTTACTTCTTGGTTTTCTCTTTATAATAAGGAAAAAAATAAGAATTACTTTATAATTACTCTACTAACCTTGCTTTTGAATGACTTCACATGTATTTTACTCCTGAGTCTTAAAATACTTCAAATGGTCTAATTAATTATAAATTACAATAACCAGCTGCTATATTAAGTTAAAAGTAAGGTATCCTCTGTGACCTTCAGTAATTCAGTTAAACTTGAGAAATCTCAGTTTTGGTTTTGTTTTGTTTTTAATAAGGGGGCTAGTGTCAGGCCTTCTGAAATGTGGCCATATAAGGAATAATTTGGAAAGATTTTAAAACTATGTCTATATCCAGGCCCCACACCAGACCAATTAAATTGGAGTCTCTGAATCAAGCCTAGGCACTGTATTTTTGTAAAGCTCCTGATATGATAAACTAGTACATAAATCCAAATAAAATACATAAAGATCATGAATATTTTTATATATCTATGTTTTAAATTACCATTTCATGAGTAGATTATCATAACTAGTTTAAAAAGTATTATACCTACATATGTATGATTTTAAAATAAATAATAGTTTATCTCATTCAAAGAAAACAGCTGGTACTGGTATCCAACAATGTATCTGCAACTGGATTAATATTTGGCCAACTTCGATAACATTAATTGTATGCTCCAGACATACTGGGTGTATTTATTTGTGGAAGGCAGCTTTACTCAAGACTTTAAAATAGTTAAAACTCAAAATTTAAAATAGCTTCATTAGCATGCCATCAATTACTATCTTAAGGGGACATGTTTATTTTCAGTTAAGTGAGCTCCACTGAAAAGTAGCAGAATTTAAATCACTCCAAAAGGACCCTACCTGAGAAAACTGCTTGCTGATTCATGGTAACATCAGCAGAAAGAATCTTGACATACGCTGTCAAGAGATGGGAGGTGTAGTAGTAGTGGGTAGGATCAAAGTTATCAGCTGGAGTGTGCATGAACTACTTAAGGCCACTGGAGGTTGGAGGGCTCCAGTGAGGAAGATTAATATTTTCCTGCCTCTGTTACTTATTTCCTTACTCCATTGGAGGGATTGAAAGGCGGCAGCAGTGAGGAACAAGAAAAAAAAAAAAAAAAAAAGGCCTACAATAGGCATATTCCTTTGTTCCAAACTGCATTTTTTAAATTAGATCAGCCCTGAGCTGAGAATGAACTTTAAATCTGAAGTGATGTTGAAATTTTGATTTATATTTAAGAAGCAAAAATGAAACTATTCCTGGGTTAGTCTTGGAACATATAAATAAACTAAGACTAAGAAAATAAGGTCTAGAGTGATGGACATTTTTGATTCAGTAAAATGTTACTCAGAAGCAATCAAGTGAATTTTCAGAATCATGAGCTCTACAACAGCAACCTTTGTGAAGAAATGAGACTTCCAGACGAATGGCCCTTAAACTGTTGACCTAATGCCCGTTTGAGGTGAGGCCTGTTTTAACCAAGTGTACCTTTAAGGAGGATGTTGTGGGTTGAATTGTGTCTCCTAAAAGATAATACGTTGAAGTTCTAACCCCTAGTACCACAGAATGTGACTTTTATTCAGAGTTAGAATCTTTATAGATGTAGTCAGGTTGAAGCAGGAGAGCTAGGTTCTTGTCTCATGGAGTCCCGAATCCAAGAAGGAATCTCGCGGACAAAGGAGAGTGAATAAAGCTATATAAGTTTATTGAGTGAAGATACAGAAAAAGCTCCCAAGAGTGAGAGTGTTCCTGACAGGGTTGCCTTGAGGGCCCTTAGGGTTGGTCTTTTATAGACAGCTAACTTGAATCCTTTTAACATCTCTTTTGATAGCACCACTGAGCAAGGACTAGTGATAACACCTTCAATGGCTTACTTTCTTTGTAGGGTCTGGTTATTCTTTGTTGGTCACAGGGGATTATCATAAAAAAAGACACCTCACAGGCCTAGGGCAGGATGGTCCAGTTTGTTCCCTTATCTCTGGTGTCCCCACACCTCCACATTTTGGGTATTTCTGTGAGCCTGATCACATAGCCCCCTATCTATTTCTCCCTATCTAGCCCCACCTGTCCCTTATTCACTGTTAACTAAGGTCATTAGGGTGAGCGCTAATACGATATGAATTATAAGAAAGGGAACTTCAGAGACAGGTGGAAAGATACACAGGCATCATGCGTGGAGAACACCTGTGAGCCTGAAGAGAGGCGTTGACTCATCAAGTAGAGAAACCTAGGACACACCCTTCCCTCATAGCCCTCAGAAGGAACAAACTGTCAACACTTAGATTTGGATTTCTAGCCTCCAGCACTGTGGAGGTAATATATTTCTATTGTTTAACCACTCAGTTTCTGGGACTTTGTTACAGAAGCCCTAGCAAGCTAGTACAAAGGATTTGTAACAGTGATACATGCAGGTTGGTCGGGGGACCTCGAGAAGGGGCCCCACAGGACTAGCCAGGAGGGTCTTGACTTAAGGCAGGATGGAAATCAAACGTGAGCCAGCAGTAAGTAAAAGAGTTTATGGAAGATACATAGACAGATGGAGGGCACATCGCAGAGACTCAGAAAGGCAAAGAGTCTGAGTCTTGTTTTTGCTGGAGTTTTTATTGGGGATTGTGGTCTGGTGCATGTGTCCTTTTATGCATCCGAGAAATGGTCAGAACAAGGACAGGGTCCAGGTGTCCGTCATAAGTCACTCATTCCCTGAAGCCAGGGGTCTTGGTGTCAAGGTGTTTGGAGTTAGTGGTCTGGGAGAACATTTATGACGACCCTGCCCAGTCACTCCTTAGATGTTAACTGTTGTGCTGGAAAACTCCAAAGGTAGCATTATCTCTTTGTCCTTTACAAGGAGGACTTGTGCTATTTGCATTACAAGGCATGTGTAGAGTGGGGTGGGGGTGCATGCCCTAGCAATAACAGAAGCTGGAGCAAAGGGAAAAAAAAAATGGCTTTTTTTAATGGGGTCTCTTCAGTTTCCCTGTCTCAACAGGAAGCAGATATTCCCAGCTCAGAGTATTTACAGAAGATGGAGACTTGACTGTAAAGGAAATTCACGCACTCTTTCAACATGCCCAGTCTGTGCTTCAATTTGGAGAATGACCATAAGACCAGGATCAGAAAACAGTTTTTGTAATAACATTCTGTGAGAATACAGTGATATTTGTTTATATATTGTTTATGGCTATTTTTATGCTTTAGTGACAGAAATGGGTCATTGCAACAGATTGTATGGCTCACAAATATTTACTTTCTGGCTCTTAAGGAAAAAGCTTGCCTTGCCCTGACTAGAAAAAGATCACTGCTTAGGGGTACTGCCTATAAGGGGACAAAATGAGCAGATGTAGCAAATAGTCTGGTCTGGACACAATCAAGGGTGCCTCAATCATAACACCTCTCAGTATTTTCTCAGAGTAGTAGACTAGGACACTATGGATCAGGAGGAAGACACTGAGACACTTTATTTACATTTTCATCCCTAAAATCGGATGGAGCCAAATCTAATGGAGGAAGATCTTCTTGAAGAAAAGAAACAAAGACACTAAAAGAAGAAAAAATGGAAAAAAAAAAGTTAGTTACAGTCCTGAGGCATTATGACTTAACCAAAATTTGGGACCCACCAATATGACATGTGTTAATAAAACTGAAGTTTATTTTGAAAAGGGAGAGATTACAGTAAGTTCCTAATGTCCTTTGTGAAAAGGCCATTGAAATAAGAGAGAAAACCAAGAAGAATATTGAGAAATCACAAAAGCTTATGTGCAAATTGGCAACTCCTACTGGCAGAACATCAAATCCTCAATGTGCTTTAAAAAAGTTGTCAAAAGACAGAGAATGTTCTGGGGCGCCTGGGTGGCTCAGTTGGTTAAGCGTCTGCCTTCGGCTCAGGTCATGATCCTGGGGTCCTGGGATTGAGCCCTGCTCAGTGGGGAGTCTGCTTCTCCCTCTCCCTTTACCCCTCCCCCTGCTTGTGGGCTTTCTCCTGTGCGCTCTCTGTCTCAAATAAAATTTTTTTGAGACAGAGAATGCCTGGAAGAAAAAGAATGACTGGTTTATGTCAATCTTGACGAGATTTTGGAAGACAATGTTTTCAGAAAGGTCATGAACATGAAATATTAACACCAGAATCCACAAGATGTATAATAGTCAAGCCACAGGCACTGAAAGACTAGGAAGTATGTTCTTATCTAGCGCCCACCCATTGTCATGGATATATTCCAGAAGACTCTAGACTTGGACTTTAGCTATAAAAAAGCAGCAGATGATGATCAGTAATAATTGATGTAACAATCAATAAAATTTGACGTGACAATTTTCAGGATGAGTCATGGCTGGCCCCAAGGTCCAGCAAGGAATGAGTATCTGGCGCGAGCCAAGCTACTCATGCTGTTTGACAAAGTCCAAGTATGGGGGATAATCCTGAAAATCAGGAGACTCCACAGCTGGCTCCTGCTACTTCCTTTCATTTTATTGGCGGCAATCTTTATAATCTTGGGATTTTTTTCTGGGGTTTCATGATAAAATGGTTTATAAATTTAGTTATGCCTATGCAAGCAATCATAATGAAACTGATTCCAAAAAGGCTGACGATGGGCCAAGAAGTAAAATTACCCAGTGTCCTCCAATCTGTAATTCATCTAATGAGCAACGCGGAGTTCTTTGATAAGCTTCGTTTAAGGGAGCTGCTGGATCCAGGCCCAGTAAAAATTCCTATTGATGAGATCCCACAGGCACCTCAGAAGCACCGGGGTTCTAAGAGAAGGGCATCTCATTGTCGTCGTTCCCACAGTACAGGGACCTCCCTATGTTGCATACAAATAGGAGGCCACCTCTCGTATGCCCCTTGAGGCAAGCCCTGGAAGAGGATTAACTTCCTTACCCCTACTCCTCCCATTCCTTATACTGGAGTTGATAATGAAGACAGAACAAATGGTATAAGATTAAGGGAAAAAGGGTGCGGGCATCATCTGACAGCCTCTGGGAAAGGATTAAGAGGAGTGATCCTCTGTGGTGTCTGTGGAGCGAGGACAAGAGACGAAAACATACAGAAATGGAATAAGTACTTTGATAAGATAGGGTGCACACATTGTAAGCTGCCTTTGGAGAAAGAATAAACTTTAGATAACCTTTAAGCAAGAGTAAAAGAATGGAAAAACAAGGAAACATTCTAATGAATAAAAAAGGTCCCTCCGAGGCTGTCGGGCGGGAGATGCTTACAACCTGATCCTGTGTCTGTGTCTCCTCACTCGCCGACGCCGTCCTTTCCTTCAAGAAACCCTCTCCTGCTGGAGCTGGGCTCTGCCAGGTATCCTAACCAATGGGGTCCTCTTGGCACAAATGCAGAATAACTCCTCGTATTCGGGGAGTAAATAAAGATCCTGTAACTGAAGAAGATCCAAAAGCTGATGACAATTTGGGAATGCCATGTTCAACTTCTTTTCCATTCCTGTCATACATATATAAAATATGAAAAAAAGGTGCTGGGCTACAATGAACAGCAAGGAGTAAACAGGAAAGAAGGGGAGAATGGAAAACAAATTTGAACTGTATAATAATAAATACCTATGTGTGCGATGTAGTCTTTATACAGCAGCTATCTGAGGGCCCTCTCGATACCCTCAAGGGCTCTTGAAGGTTGTCATTTGAGTCCCATACCTCCTCCCCACAGCATCCCTCCTTCCTGAGCTATCATAGGTACTCTGTCATCGTTGGTTATTGGCAAGGGAATGGGGGAGGGCCATAGTTGGTCAGTATGTATGTATAAAGATGGGAAGTGGTTCCCTCCAACCTTAGGTCCTAATAGTCCTCCTCATATTGCTTGCTTCATTCTCCCTTTTCTCCAAGAAAACAAACCATTATGGCAGTTCTGAGAGAGAGAGGTACCTACAAGTGTGGGACCTACAGGAGATACCACACAGGTAGATGAATGTGTTATAAGTAAAACTTGTTTGAAGGGCAGTGGTGTGAGAAAAATAAGGCGAATTCATAATTTATTCTACAGAATCCAACAGTAAAATAAACTAGTTCCCAATGTTTCTTAGAGTTAAGAAGAATGAGAGATGACTAGGAGAAGGAGAATCTTTTATTTGGTGCAATTAAAAAGTCTCTACTATCCTTCTAATGGTGTGGGTTACTGTACTGATTTAAATACTTAGTTCAAATTTGAGCCATGCGACATCAATTAAAATATACGGTAATGAGTATAATTTGCAGTCCCACACTGGAGGTATAAAAATGGTATAGTTTTTCATTTTTAAAAAAATGGAATCAAACTGGACACCTACCAAATTTGATGGAAAATCTTGGTTTCTTTATTTGCAGATTTGTCTTCTCTCTTCCTAGGGGAGTGCTAGGGGTCCGCAAATATTTGGAGGCTTCTTGGTATCCAAGAAAGAGGTCTGTGAGGTGAAGATGAACTCCGTTGCTCCCCCTTGCCCCAGCGTCTATGGCCATTCGAGGGCAGGTGGCTTCCCTGGCAGCAGCCTCTCCTTCCCATTATCTAGTCCCCAAACACCCCTGCAAAGCCACTTTTGGCTTCCCTGGGATCTTTAGTGGAGCCAGTTGCCGAGGATACATTCTTTCCTTTTTTCAGTCTTAGGAAAGCAGTTTCATTAACCTGGTTCAATCCTCGGAGGCCTCTGTCTCATTTTCCCTTAGCATACTATGCTGCTCGAGGGAAGGCGGACTGTCTTTTTCCTCTCCTTTTCTAAGTTCTAGGGCAAAGGCATGTAACAAAAGACAAATTAACAAGATAAAAGCATAATTTTTTTTTTTTAAACACAGGTTTTACATGAGAGGGGAGACTTCAAAAGGAAATGAAGACCCAAAGAAGCAGTTATACCTGAGTTTTTAATGCTAGGCTTGATGAAGAGTGGACGTTTGTGGGGAAAATGTGACAAGATAACAAAGGGTCTGAGCTAAGTGTAGTGAATTAGGGGAAACAGTAAGGCCTGTTTCCTTGCATTCCTCTCAGGGTCTTGGAGATGAATATGTATAAGGAGGGCACCTCTCACGTGAGGGTTTCATGACCTGCTTAGGGGACGGTCAGAAAGTCCTTGCACATGCCGTTTCTCAGATTCCCTCAGCTTAAAATACTCACTATGCCGAGGTGCCCGTATTTTAGTGTAGTGTGTGTAGTCCTGCACCCCATCACTGCCAAGAACATCAGTTTTTAATAACTTATTTATCATTTTTCTGGCATAAGAGAAGCCAAGGCTTAAAGTTCTGCTTATCTTTCATGTTATACAGATCCAATGGGACTAAGGTGGAGAGTGGTAAACTCTCTCTCTATTCTTGTGGGGTTTTATTTTTTTTTTTTAAGATTTTATTTATTTATTTGAGAGAGAGAGAATGAAAGATAGAGAGCACGAGAGGGAGGAGGGTCAGAGAGAGAAGCAGACTCCCTGCTGAGCAGGGAGCCCGATGTGGGACTCGATCCACGGACTCCAGGATCATGACCTGAGCCGAAGGCAGTCGCTTAACCAACTGAGCCACCCAGGCACCCCTCTTGTGGGGTTTTATAAAGTACATGTTCTGGATACTCTAATCTGCCACATTACATACTGCCGATTGAATTCTCAGATAATGCCATTTGATGTGCTTTGAGACTTTTTAAACAAACAACCAAGTAAGAGGAATGTAGTGAAAGGAGATGGGGAACCATGCTTTTGTCTGGCATGGGACAAGATAATTTAGTTTACATTTCTGCTTTTCTCTCACATTGAACACACTTTCAAAATGACTTTCTAAATATAAGCAGCCCGCTATGTATTCATCTGTAAAAGCATCAGCAATGAGAGAACAAGACAAGACAATGGGAGCAGGGATCTGGGTGATTGGCTCCTCATGCTGGGTCATTGGTGGGGCTGACACGCACGGAACATATTTAGTCTTCGAACATGGATTGGTTTGCTAATAAAACTGCATTTGTTACTGTCAAGGGAGAGTTGTAAGACAAATCTACTAAAATTCTGATTTATTTGACTAAGACATAAATACAGAGAACAATCTGCCTGCATATATATTAATATTATGTGTATAGAGATATAGAGTGAAAAAATGTATAAATCCAATATATCTATTTCAGATATGTAAATACTCATTTAGATATTTTTTATTTGCCTTATTTACAACACCAGTTACTGCAGCGGTTTAGTATGTGCCTAGACTCTGGTAACCTTCTAGTATGACTAGATGGGCTGATGATACACTTCCTATAAAAGTTCTGTTTTTAACTTTTTTTCTATTGCCTTCATCTATTTATGACTGGGAATAGCTGCTAATTTAGATTTCCTCATGGAACAATAAATAATGAGAGATCTCCACAAAAGTCTATAAATGTAAATTATATTTTAAAATACAAATGTAAAAGATTATTTTTCTGAAAACTTGATATTATCCTTGGGAAGAATTATGTTATTTATTATCCTTATTGGAATTAATTATATTAATCATTTGTATTGGATCAACAATGCCAAATGGAAGAAGGTTAATTAATTGAATAAGCATTTTTTTTTTTACATGTCGTTCTGTTTCAGTTGATTTATCTTTAGTGAATAAGGATGAAAATGCCATCTATTTCTTGGGAAATTCTCTTGGC
Source organism: Zalophus californianus (assembly GCF_009762305.2). NCBI lineage: Eukaryota > Metazoa > Chordata > Mammalia > Carnivora > Otariidae > Zalophus > Zalophus californianus. The sequence continues at coordinate 109,409,716 of NC_045597.1, forward strand.
CTTCAACCAAAAATGGTTAAAACATATCTGGAAGAAGAACTAGATAAGTGGGCCAAAATGTAAGTATTATTTCAAAAGTTATCATTTGACATCTCATACAAGAACTTTTTTTTTCCTCCAAATTTTTATTTAAAGTCAAGTTAGTTAACATGCAGTGCAGTATTGGTTTCTGGTGTGAAATTTAGTGATTCATCACTTACATTCAGCACCCAGTACTCTTCACAACAAGTGCCTGCCTTAATCCTCATCGCCTATTTAACCCATTCCCCCACACACCTCCTCTGCAACAACCCTGTTTGTTCTCTATATAGTTAAGAGTCTGTTTCTTGGTTTGTTTCTCTTTTTTTCCTCTGATGTTCATTTGTTTTGTTTCTTAAATTCCCCATTTGAATGAAATCATACGATATTTGTTTTTCTCTGACTGACTTATTTTGCTTAGCATAATACTCTCTAGTTCCATCCACATCGTTGCAGATGGCACGATTTCATTCATTTTGATGGCTGGGTAATATTCCAGTGTGTGTGTGTGTGTGTGTGTGTGTGTGTGTGTGTGTGTGTGTGTGTGTGTGTGTTTGTGTATTTAATCCCCTCTTCTTTATCCATTCATCAGTCGATGGACATTTGGGCTCTTGCCATAATTGACTACTGTTGGTAATGCTGCTATAAACATTGGGTTGCATGTATCCCCCCTTCAAATCATTAGGAACTTTAAAAATCACACTAGGTTGTCTAATATTTGGAAAGGTGTACAATAGGCTCCTAGAAGTTTAGGACATAGAGGAACCTTAAGAATCATGTCATTCAATACTCTCATTTTATTGATAACATAACTGAGGATCAGTAAATAAGGTCATATGGCAAGTTATGACAGAGTCAAGAGTAAACTTTCACAATATTAGAAAAAATAAGTCCCTCTTCCAATCTAAATCATGTGTAATTATTTTATTTTATTTATTTAATGGCTAATAAGGGAGTTAACATTTAGAGTGTAATTCAATGTTTTCATGAGTTGTTCTTGCTAAACTCTATTACACTAATTTTTATAAATAAGGAAACAAATTTGTTGAAGGGGAGAAAAAGATTACTGGAGCAGAAGGCCACTGCCCTCTCCAGACTGAGTGTGCTTATTGAGAAGATACTCCATTTGGGCTTAGCTAAACAGGTTTGCTCCAACCATGCAAGAATCTGAAATCTTAAATCCATTTTTTTCTCCATCTCTCTGTTCTACTTTTACTCTTCTGCCTAAGAAACCCCCGACACTCCCTGCTTCTCTGGATGCTTACCTTCCTTAATCCCAACCTTCTCGACCATGCTGATGATCTCTCCCTAATTGCCCATTGTATTAATCACTGTAGGGGGATAGGCAGTTTAGAGGTATCTGTTTTCATTAGCTTCATATTCTCAACCATATTATAAATCCCTTTAGGAAAATAATTTTATGTGCTTTCATCCTTCCTCAGTAGTTACTAATAAAGCTGAAACTAGAAATGTTTTTAAAAATAAGTAACTATTATAAATTAATATCATTTTAATTTTTTTAATATTTAAAATATGAAAAATAAGACACATGAAAAGGTGCTCAACATCACTAATCATCAGGAAAATACAGATCAAGACCGCAGTGAGCTATCACCTCATACCTGTCAGAATGGCTAAAATAAAAAACACAAGAAATAACAAGTATTGGCAAGGATATGGAGAAAAGGACCCCTCGTGCACTGACGGTGGGAATGCAAACTGGTGCAGCCACTGTGGAAAACACTATGTATGTTCCTTTAAAAATTAAAAATAGAATTACCGTATGATCCAGTAATTCCACTGTTGGTTATTTGCCCAAACAAAACAAAAGCACTAATTGGAAAAGATGTATGCACGCCTATGTTTATTGCAGCATTTTGTATAATAGCCAAGATATGGAAGCAACCCATGTGTCCATCCATAGATGGTTGGACAGTGGGGTGTGTGTGTGTGTGTGTGTGTGTGTGTGTGTGTGTGTGTGTGTGTGTGTGTGTGTGTGTATTACTCAGCCATAAAAAAATGAAATCTTGCCATTTGCAACAACATTGGTGGATCTAATAGTACAATGTTAAGTGAAATAGGAGTCAGAGAAAAACAAGTAACATATGATTTCACTCATTTGTGGAATTTAAGAAACAAAAGAATGAACAAAGAGGAAAAAAAAAGAGACCAAAAAACAAACTCTTAAGAGAATAAACTGATGGTTACCAGAGAGGAAGTGATGGGGCATGGGTGAAATAGGTGAAGGGGATTAAGAGTACATTTATCATGATGAGCACTGAGTCATGTGTATATTTGTTGCATCACTATATTTTATACGTGAAACAGATGAACTCTGTATGTTAATTATGATTGCATTTTAAAAAAAGAAAAAAATACTAAAAATGAGTAGAAATATTCTTAAAATACATCCTGAATATTAAGATCTGAAAATAGATATGAGGAGGAAGCCAAACCTGAAGGTCAGAAAAAAAAATGCAGGAAAATGAAACTAAATCAGAAAAGAACTCTGACCAAGACATTTGGCTGTCATTCAAACTCCAAATGTCGTCTTCTTTCTTCAGTTTTCACGCCACTGGTCTTTCATATTGGGAGCAGTACCTCTTTTTAAAGTTTATTTTACACTGACTGTGCTAATGATTACTACCACAGGCATTAGATTACCCTGCAAAGTTCTTAATTTCAGGGGTTAAGAATATAAATTTGCACCTCAATGCAAAAATCATAGAGGTTTAGATAATTTATTAAGCCTGTTACAACTGTATCTGCATAAGTTGTATGCATAAATTGAAAAATAAATATCACCACATTTGGAAGCATTTTGCTTAGCAGGTTTTAGTATTTAAAAAATGAGGGTCATACTTAATAAAAATGGTTAATATTCATTTTTGGCCTTAATATAAAAGAGAGCAGAGAATTAGATTGAATTTGAACTTTAGAGAGTGTCCTTGCCTCTTGGATATTCATTCAGCAAGGCTGTGCATTTTTATCCTTCAGGCATTTAAAAAAAGATGCTGCCCTGCCATCCTATTCATCTCTTCGTGATTACCCTATTTTATTAGACTGGTTGATTATTTTCAAGACTTTAAAGTTATATTCCAGGAAAGTGCCTTTCTGTCATAACACCCTTCTATTGTTGTTAACTTTCAGTTTTATATTTTACCTTGTGACAATAGAAAATTACATAATCTTAATGCCTTCTACCAATTTTTCATTAGACAGATGATTCAGAAAAGAGGTGCATATTAATGCTTCAAGCAGTGTAAACCACATTTAAAAGACTTCTGAGAAAAAGATTAGATAGCTAGTTAGCTTTATTTTGTCTTTGCTTAGTTTTATTTAGTCTTCTTGCTTTCAGTCGTGGTGGCCCAGTCAACGTCACACCCCCTGTCTCTCTGTTGATGTCGTGGTGTTTGAGGGGCAAGGTCAGAGTCGTGTTGTGTTCTGTCCTGCTGCCCATCTTTGATCTCAAAAGTGTTTGTTCACTATTTCTTTGGTCCTAAATAGTTAGCTTAAAATTTTACTCTGGCCTTTTCCAGCTAAGATTCTGTTGGGAGGAAAACTTTTCTTCTACCAGTTTACAGCCTGTTGGTTGAGGGCCTGTGGATTCATCCATAAGAGATTAACGGAAGTTTCTTTCATGGGCATGCAGAAGTACTCTACAAAAAGTGACTCACTGAATAGCTAGGAGTAAGGGTTTATATACCAGTTTAACCAAAGGGGGCAGTTTTAGGGCTTCAGTAGGAGGTATAGAAAGTTTTATTGGACCTTTTCATTCTGATGATAATGGACATATCCTTCCTGCCTGGAAGCTCCCCTAGAGGGAGATTGATGGCATCTGAATTTGCACCTCCTGGTGTTGAGTCACCTTCCATCTGTGAGTGGGCTAATGGCAACTATATTTTCAGGAGAGTCTCCTTAAGTCAAGGAGCGTTTCTTTCTTAGGCTGCTGTTTGTTCACATACTTTTAGTTTAAAGTAATCTTCTTGCCACTATGGTGGGCTGTTGGTCCCTTGACTTCCCTTTCTGACTCTTGCTTTTGTTTTTGTACTAAATATCCATGCACATGTTTAGTTTGCTTCTAGATCCAGGGCCTCCCATTACTGTGGTGAGTTTTCCTGATTACCTGTTCTTCACCTTCTCCAGCCCCACTTCTGCCCTACTTCTTAGCTGATACCCAAATCAGGCCAGTGCCTTCCTCTCTTCTTGACCAATGGAAGATTTTGAGAAGGACTGAGTCAAAGAGAGCTACACAGTTACTAAATACTCTAATGCAAACTGAAATTAGTTGCTTAACAAGAAAAAAATAATATTAGAAATGTATAATCTTAACAGTAACATAAAAATCAGAGAGTCCTTTGACTAAGTGAGATATTGTTCTGGGATATTGATAACTAGTCTGACTGGCCATCCAAGCCATATAAGCTAGGAAATACCACTTGGCTCATGGCTGTTATGTCCGTGGCTCTGTCTTTTATGTCCTATCACAGACATACTACCTACCTATCTACAAAATAAACCGTCACTGGCCATAGGGCAGCCCGATTTTATAATTCATATAGCTACCGACTTTGATTACTTACGCTAGAGGAAAGTCAAGAATAAAGGCATACTTAGAAATATTTTTGTGCCTAAATGACTTCTTCTAAAACTTTTAAGTTATTCAAGACAAAGCAAGGAAAATAAAGCACTTACTTCTGTGGGTTTTAAGTGCTTATTATTGTTATTTTCAACTGTATGTGATTTCCAAAGTAGATTACTTTACTTGGGAGAAGTATATTTGTTTTGGGAAATAACAATATTCAGATATTTTTAACATTCTGAAATAGAAGAAATTTATGGTGATTTGACTCATTTGATAATATAATTAATTGCCAGCAAAATGGGGCTATAACAATAAAAAACAGCATTGATAGGGGTCTGTGGGTCTGCCAGAATTTGTTTTAGAACATTTAATATTACATATTTATATATTACAGATTTATTAACGGCCCAGATTATTTAAAGGAAAATAACATGGGCTAATAATCACAGTGGGAACGCTTGGCTAGAAGAGAAAGATATATCCGATATATCCATCCCGAAGAGCACATTGTAAGTTGAGAAATGTATATTTCTCAATCTTGTCCCTAAGATACAACCACAATAGTTTAGGTCTTCTGCGTTGTCATATCTACTCGATAAATGATTTTCTTTCTTTCTCATGGGAGCAAAAAATTGACCCAGTTGTATCTTTATAGATAGACCCGTGTGACACTTTAGGTAGGCTTATTTAAGAAGAAAATAGCCCACTGGATTACATATTAGGAACAAACTGCGTGCTTAGCGGACAGTGACTGACTTGAATGGCAATGTGTGCAGAAAGGGTGCTGGTGAAGCACAAGGGGGAGGCGTGCTTCTGCAGACACTGCAGTCTCATTCAGTTCATGTGTTCCTTTAAAAAAAAAAAAGTTGGGGCACCTGGGTGGCTCAGGTCATGACCCCAGGGTCCTGGGATTGAGTCCCGCCTTAGGCTCCCTGCTCAGGGAGGAGCCTGCTTCTCCCTCTCCCTCTGCCTCTCTCCCTGCTTGTGCGCTCTCTCTCTGTGTCAAATAAATAAATAAAAATATTTTTTTAAAAAAAAGTGTATTCTGGGGAGAAAAAAATGCTCCCTCTACCCCCCTTTATTCAACAACTAGACCTATAAAATAAACTGACAATAGACAGATTAACAGGAAATAATAATTACTACTTATTAATTATTAATATGGGCATGAGGGCATCCCGGGGGGGGGGGAGTGAATACCAAAAAAAAAGAAAAAAAAATCTGTGAAATTTGAGAGCTTATATGTCATCTTAGTAGGGGAAGGGGAGGAGGATGTAGGCCACTTAGGGGAGAATAAATGATTTTTAGGAAGGATGAAAGGCACTTAGAAGAACAGATAGGGGATGTGATAGTTTGTGACAAAGTCTTCTGGTGTGGTGTCGACTTCTAGTCTCCTCTCGTGGGACCAGAGTCAATCTTCTCTGGTTGATGAAATTCCTGGGGAGAGATTGATGATAGTTGAGTTCCTTTGGAGGACCTGTCTTTAAGCAGATGGGGAAGCTCAGAGGAAGCTTGTCCCTACACTTGCTGTTTTTCAGGTGCCTTCAGCTCAAGGTAATCTTATGCCAAAGGGGTGAATTTTGGTGTGGCATAGTCCACTGCCCTTCAGTATGAATAAGAAAGTATGTGAAAGTGTGTACATGGTATGACATGTTACAAAGATTTTCCTAACATCTGTGGTGGCTAATCATCAATTGGATCATAGATTAAAAAAAAAGTGGTGATATTAAGGATTCTGTGATGTCTTATTTCCTTGGGGGGGGGGTGGAGACAGGGAGGAACTTTTTAAAAGCCTGGCTACTTTTTATTTTTGTAGGGTGGTTAAAGTAGAGTCCTCTTTCAAAGAGGATCCTCTATTAACTTCCTAATTCGATTTTACATCCTGAAATCTAATTTCATGAGCAGATAGCACTCTGTAGACATATCCGAGCACACCCCACTCGGGGGAATGATGAATGCTGCTGTCCTGAGGGAACTGTCTGCCCCGCTCTTTTCCTTTGCAACACTTGTAAGAGAAGATTGCAACTACGCTGCAAGTAGTAGTTCTGAATGAGAGCAATGTAATCTTTCTTAACTCTGATACATATGTTTAAAAGTGCACTGTAATCTACATCAAGGCTTTATAAAGACAGGCCACTTTAGTTTGAGTTTATTGGGGTAACAACTTCCTAAATACATTTCACTACCCCAGGCTAGTGGACTGACAAAAAGGAAAGAAGCAGACTGTGTGTGATATTTTAAAGGTGGTGGGGGAGATGCCAAAAGCATGGCTGGAAGAAACATACTCTTAAAGATTATTACCATGGTGTCTACCAGAGTGAGAAGTAGGTGGCCTACTATTCTGAAACATAAATTCTCTGAGGCAGAACATAGAATTTTACTACCTAAATGTAATAAGATGTATTGTGCTATCAGCAAGGCCACAGAGCCCTATGTGATTATAATAAAAAAGGATCCAAGTATCTGCCTTTAACTACCATTTAATGATAATGATTTTTGTCTTTAGCATTTATATTGGAAGTCAAGAAAGAGGCAAGCTGCAGGCTATCTAATAATAATATGAATAATAATAACTAGCAATTGCCCTTCTCTTCCTCCTTAGTTCTTAGAGTTTCTATTCTCAAAGTCCTCTTACCTCATCTCAGTTTATACGGTAATCAAAATATTAGTTTAAAAATTGCATTGTACCCCACATGCCCACGCAGTAGATTTACGTTAGGGAACAGTCAGAAAAGGGGTGCTATGTGCCAGTCTCTTTTACATGTTATCTTACTTATTTTTCACAGCCATTCTTTCAGGTACATATTGCCACCCATTTACTTTTACTTTTACTTTTACAGGCTTTATCAGCTTATGATACGTGTAGTCTCATAACCGGTGGTGACCTGGAATTGGCTCAGACCAGGCAATGAAAGCCAGTCATTAAATATTAAGGATTTTGGTTGATGCCAGGAAATGGACCACAGGGGATATTCACATCATGAAAATCAACAAAGGCTAAAAACAGGGCTCCTTTCATCCTATTAACCCACTGCTGTCTTGGAGAGAGAAAATAATTTCCCCAGACCCTTTGGAGTTCTTAGCTGAGACCCCTGTAATAAAAGACAGCTTAGCAAGAGGAAAAAAAAACCTGCACAAGTTTATTAGCACGTATAGTCTTGTACACACAGGAGACACTTGGGGGACAAAGGACCTCCCCCTCCCCGCGATGACTTAGAATTTGGGCTTAAATCCTATCTTAATAAGGAAAGGGGGAGGACGTAGGCCACTTAAAGCGGAATAAGTGATTTTTAGGAAAGATGAAGAGCCCTTAGAAGAACAGATAAAATTTACCATAGGTTGTGACAAAGCCCATCTGAGTGTGGTGTTGACTTCTAGTCTCCTCTCCTGTGGCAAGACTCAATCTTCCCTGGTTGGTGAAACTGCTGGGGAGGGGATTTATGGCAATTGAGTTCCTTTTGAAAGATGTGTCTTCAGGCAGATAGGGGAGTACAGAGACAGGCTCTGGCTGCACTTGCTGTTTTCAAGTGCCTATAGCTCAAGATAATCAATCTACCACAGCGACATATTTTGGGGTGACATATTCTGCTACCCTTCACCTCTGAGAACAGGTTTACCACTCACTACTGCCAGCTTACTGAATTTCAGAGTATAGATTCAAGCACAGTTTGCACTATAGAAAAAATACCGGGCTCATTCCTTTCTCCAACTTTAGGGAGTTTGGGGGTTCCTAAGGAATTAAGAACAATTAATTCTGAGCTTCCTGCCGCAAGTTGGCAACAGCACATTTAGTCACTCCCACCTTGATTCTTTGTTTCAGTTTCTTCTTCCATATTTCAAATGTTATTTCCTTCCTCATTTAATGGAAACTTCTTTAGAGTGTAAGTTCTCTTACCTCTTTTGTGTTTTGCCATTCTGCCTACTGGGATACTTACTAGAATAATATAATTGAGCTAGAATATGGGAGATGAAATTGCTAGAAAATAGGTCAAGATGTAATGTTGGCTTTGATTATTGCCAAGTTTATCTATCTACTTAAAATGTCATCATGAATATAGTCACATTTTATACACTTTTGTTTAGTTTACAGATTGTAGCTGTATTTAAAAACTGAATTTACAATCATTTTAATTTCTAGCCTCAAAAAATAGTAGCTATGTTTTAGTATAGATATTACTATATGCTACAGGTATACAAGTAGAATGTTCAAATAGTCTTGATATTTTCAAAATAGAGAAGAAAAAAACAATATCTTAGACTCTAAAATAGAGTAAAATAATGAAGTAGTACATAGGCAATCTCAACTACCCTCCAATAAAACGGAAATTAAAGAAATTAAGAAATGACAAGTTGAAAAATAGAGTTCTCAAGTATTACTTTAGGTTTTAAAGAAGCACGATTTTGTATAATTACTAAAACATTACAAAGATTCATTTAGAAATGTCCAGTTGCTAATGCTGATATATGAAAAATTACACATGCACACACATACACACACACAAATCTAATAGTGTCTATGTCTCTTTTCAATTTCAGGGGAGCCTATGGTCATAACCTAGGAAAACGTCCCTGGATTACAGGAGATGAGACTATTGTAGGCCTTATGAATGACATTGTAGGTAAGTACAAAATGGATTTTTCCCAAAAGAATCATAAAGGCATTATCATTTAGATATAAACCTAGATTATAAAGTCAACATCTTATTGAAGAACATCCTGGTTTTCTATTTTAACCCATACCAGTAAAAAGTGAACACACCGTTAATTCAGACTTGAGGGCTATAGCAAACATCACTGGGTTATTTGGCACAAAAATAAAATATTTAATTGTGTTTTCTTGTATTTTTTTAAATTTTTTATTGTTATTGTTATGTTGTTTTTTTCTTGTATATTTTAAGACTAATGTTTACTCCCCAATAAAGAGCACAGGCATTGTATTTATTTATAATTAAGCTAATTTCATAAAAATCAACTTAAATGAATTTTCTAACCCTTCATTATATGATAAAATAAACACTGACCTTTTCATGCTAAAATCCTAAAACACCAATCAGGTTTTGGCTCATTTCAGTTTAATCCATGGTGACTAATTTTAAATTAAGCTGAGAGTTGTTAGAAATAATATGGTTGATGTTCTTTATTTATATTTATGTATATATTTATAAATATACTTATATATTTATAATGTGTTTCCTAAAGTGAGTTATATATACTCCAGGTAGTATTCAAGATACTTGTAGATGGGGCCTTGGGGGGATGGTTCCATTGTGGCGTCAATGCAGAAACGACTGCAGAAAGAACTGTTGGCTTTGCAAAATGACCCACCTCCCGGAATGACTTTAAATGAAAAGAGAGTGTTCAGAATTCAATTACACAGTGGACTGCAGACATGGAAGGTGTACCAGTTACCTTATATGAAGGGGAAAAATTTCAACTTCTATTTAAGTTTAGTAGTCGATATCCTTTTGACTCTCCTCAGGTCATGTTTACTGGTGAAAATATTCCCGTTCATCCTCATGTTTATAGCAATGGTCATATCTGTTTATCCATTCTAAGAGAAGACTGGTCCCCAGCGCTCTCAGTCCAGTCAGTTTGTCTTAGCATTATTAGCATGCTTTCCAGCTGCAAAGAAAAGAGACGACCACCAGATAATTCTTTTTATGTTCGAACATGTAACAAGAATCCAAAGAAAACAAAATGATGGTATCATGATGATACTTGTTGATGCCACTGTTATCATCCTCCTAGCAGAAGATAGTCCTACTGAGAAAATGAGCACTTTGATCATTCAGTCTTTGAACTTTAACCTTTGACTGGAAGTGACCTATAGGCAATGAAGACTACTTCCTTTTACTGCATTTTTACTCGTGTGCATTCTGGGCGCATGTTGATCGCTGGTTCAGTTCAGGCAACTGACATGCTTTTATTAGTCATACAGTATTAATGCAGGTGTCGGGAAATGTCAATATAATTCCATTTTTTATTTTTATTTTTTTAAGCTTTTGGAAAATTTCCAGGTCCTCATGTATTGTGCAATAACAATGACTTCCTTGGCGGGTTTGGGACGTTCATTGCTGGCAATGGACGTTTAATAGGAAAAATTTTCATTAATTACTGCCACCCAATAATTAATGCATAATAGGGCCTATGAAATGAATTTATTGGTTATAGTGGGATTATAAATAAAGTGAGGGACCCAACATTACTTTGAAAGTCACCCCAACTGTTTATATTTGGGTTCTATGTACTGTGATCCTAAGGTTAACAGCATGAATTAACATGCGTCTTTAAAGGACTGTAGTGAAAGATCATTGCGTATTTATTGAATTGTTTATATCTGCTGTCAAATTGTTTTGACATGGAAGGTTTTCAAGTAACATTGGCAGAGAGGTACAATATTCTTATCCCTGTGGTGAAAATAAATTCATTTGTTGTATATAGTTCCTCAATCTCTGAAGTAAAGGTATGAGTAATCTAGGTTATGAATGGTTGAATCAGGGCTTGATTTTGGAAGTAAGAACAATGGCAGTGATGAAACTGCTGCAGTCCTTGATCGGGGCTTGTTTGTACAGTAACGATATTTCCAAGTAGATTACACTCTGTTACTTCCTGCTAGCCATCAGCATGAGCCCTACTGCCTAAACACTATTTCATTTATTTATGTTTGGAAAATCCATAAAGAGTTTTCGTTTGCAATTTTGTTTCTTTTGTTATGTTTTAAGTCAAGTTTGAATGCTACAGTACTTCAATTGAAAAGCTTTTGTCAAGTTTTTTCTTGTAATTTTTTCTTTACTTGTATCATTTTGTCCTTTAATCCTGTACCCTAAAATAAGAAATACATTTTTGACAGAGGCTTAATGTTTAAAAAAAAAAAAAGATACTTGTAGATGGTAAACGTGTTAACCTTTTGAAAAAAAAAAGCTATTTAATTGGGTTGAATATTGAGCATTGCTTAAAATCTTATATGATATTTAGGGTATTGAACAAAAAATTAATGATGTTTAAGCATTTGGAGTGCTGTTATTTGGTAATATTTAGAGGACTTAGGGAAATCATAACTTTCATAATGCTTTTTCAAACCTCACTCCTCTACAGGCAAGTATAAACATATCTTTATTGCTTCATCCCAATTGCATCTTGGTCAGTGATCAGAAGACAATATCAATCTGAGCTGGGAGAAAGTGGAATTAGAGTGAGGACAGTAGGATTTACATCCGGAAAGAATATAGACAAACCATGAAAACCTGAGGAATACCTTGTTGATTCAGAAATGATTATTGAACCTCTGCTGTGTGTCTGTCAGCACTTACCGTGTAGGTACTGAGGATACAATAGTAAGTAAGATAGTGGGTCAGAATCCTCACTATCTTTATCCCATGGGATATCCTCATGGGACTCTCATTACAGGAAGATACCCCCCCAAATGTAAAATAAATATATATACATAATCATATAACATAGAGAAATTAAAAAAAAATCATTGGGGTTAGTGCTTCAAAAGAGAGGTAATTTCCAATTAATGATGAAGGGGACTGAACATAATCATTTAGGTACTCTTTTTTTTCTGAATTTTCACTAAACAACTCTTAGTGGAATTTAAAAAATAAAAGTATAAAAGGACGAACAGAGAAATGGAGATGATAGCAGCATTTTGGGAATTGGATAGCAAGTGCATAAGTGGTAATTGCCTTTGTAACAACAACAAAAAAAGGTAAAGCATATCTTCATCTCCCAATGGAAAAAAAAAAATGGAAAGCCACCTGCTTTACACTGCAGATCCTTCAAAAGTCTGGAAATTATGATAAGCATCTCTAGAAGTGGGAGTAAAATAGGAATAAAGAGAGAGAGAGATGTGTGTTGATAGTCTGTTTAAAATTCAGTTAGAATGGCAGCTCCCTTTGCCCATTCTATGCCACCAGGGGAATTGTTCTCCCCAGATGACTGGGTGAGTCTCTGAAGAAGGAAGAAGGCTCCCAAGGGAGGATATGTACACTATATTAGTCTGCTCAGGCTGTCATAACAAAATACCACAGACTGGGGGGCTTGAACAACAGATGTTTGCTCACAGTTCTGGATGGAGGCCAGAAGTCCAAGACCCGAGGGTGGTTTTCTGGTTGGACTGGGACTCTCCCTGGGCTGTACATGGCTGCCTTCTGTGTCCTCACCTGGCCTTTCCTCTGTGCACACTCAGAGACAAAGAGCACTCTGGTGTCTGTCTTCTTACAAAGACACCAGTCCTAGGGGATTAAGACCTCACCCTTATGACTTCAATTAACCTTTATTACCTCCTAGAGTCCCCATCTCCAAATACAGTCACACTGGGGGTAGGACTTTAACATACAAATTTCAGCAGGACACAGTTTAGTCTATAACATAGTCCTTGGCAAAAACAAAAGAATTAAATAAATGTTTATCCACTTCTGTTCTAATTTAGTATCCAGTATCTATGCAGGAAACTGGAACATTCTTCTCTGTGAGACTTGGACAGCCTAAAGATTCTGACATGAGTTGTCCCAGTATAATGGCTCAGTAGGGTCCCCTTACAACAAACCCCACCACATGCACAGTGGAAAAACACACTCGTGTGATGTAGTCCAAATTTACCAGACTTTCAAGGAAAATCTGTTTTTAGTTTATGAACCATAGGAATGTATTACCTATTCAAAAAGTTGAAAAAAAAAATAGAAGGGTTGCAAGCAAAAGCAAGTTCTATTTCCTACTAGCTATTACTGAGTAATCATTACTCTATATACATTTCTGTTTTATGTGGCTGTATTAATAGGATCAGAATATTGACTTCTAGTTTAAAATAACAGATGTAGTCTCTCATGGTTCATCTCTCCCTCTGATTCCCCCCCCCCTTCATTTTTCCCTTCCTTCTCCTAATGTCCTTCATGCTATTCTTTATGTTCCACAAATAGGTGAAACCATATGATAATTGACTTTCTCTGCTTGACTTACTTCACTTAGCATAATCTCCTCCAGTCCCATCCATGTCCATGCAAATGGTGGGTATTCATCCTTTCTGATGGCTGAGTAATATTCCATCGTATATATGGACCACATCTTCTTTATCCATTCATCTGTTGAAGGGCATGTCACCTCTTTCTACAGTTTGGCTATTGCAGACATTGCTGCTATGAACATTGGGGTGCATATGGCCCTTTTCACTACATCTGTGTCTTTGGGGTAAATACCCAAAAGTGCAATTGCTGGGTCATAGGGTAGCTCTATTTTTAATTTTTTGAGGAACCTCCACACTGTTTTCCGAAGTGGCTGTACCAACTTGCATTCCCACCAACAGTGTAAGAGGGTTCCCCTTTCTCCACAACCTCTCCAACATTTGTTGTTTCTTTCCCTGTCCATTTTTTCCATTCTAACTGGTGTAAGGTGGTATCTCAGTGTGGTTTTGATTTGAATTTCCCTGATGGCTAATGATGATGAACATTTTTTCATGTCTGTTAGCCATTTGTATGTCTTCTTCAGAGAAGTGTCTTTTCATGTCTTCTGCCCATTTTTGGCCTTGATTATTTGTCTTTTGGGTGTTGAGTTTGAGAACCATGAACCATGAGAGACTATGGACTCTGAGAAACAAACAGGGTTTTAGAGGGGAGGGGGTGGGGGATGGGTGAGCCCGGTGATGGGTATTAAGGAGGGCACGTACTGCATGGAGCACTGGGTGTTATACGAAAACAATGAATCGTGGATCACTACATCAAAAACTAATGATGTATTGTATGATGACTAACATAACATAATAAAAATAAAATAATAATAATAATAATAAAATAACAGATTTAAGTACAAGCCAAAAGTGATCCCTTCTATTCCAAACACATAGAGATGATAGGAAAAACATTAGATTAACAAACATACAGCAACACTTAAAAAATAAAAATTCAATAGAAATCTCTACAGACCAGAAATACTGCCGCTGCTAAAGAAAGGAGCAGTTGGAAACCTGGAGGCACAGTTTTTTGGGGGGCAGCACATGAAGCCAGGCTGAGTGTGCAGAGCCTGAATCCAGACCCTCAAAAGGAGCCCCAGGGTGAATCTGCACAGCTCTGAATGCCTGAGGCTGAGACCCAAGGCCAAAGTATTGGTCAGGCAGGGCAGGTAAAGGTGAAAACCTAGCATCTCCTACGAGACTAGTCAGATTCTGAGGAACACAGAGCACTTGATCAGGTGTCAGCATTATCTAGAGGACTGTGTATATTTTGATGGAGCAAACTACCACCTGAATAATCCTGGATTGTATGTAAGGGTGTGTTAAATAGTTGGTGAACAGTGCTTTCATTTATGTTCATTTTTTAGAAGCTAAGTATATTCTTTCAAATGTCTAACATATAAATAAAAGACCTGGAAAAAAAAACGGATTAATTTGATCTGAGCATATGTTTTCTTTAGCTGTGGATTGTTTTTTTCCTTACTAGGTTTGCTTTCAGAACATAAACTGCATTCTAATCCTGTTATTTTGTGCTTAATATTTATCATCCTCTAAAAGAGGAGTTAGGATGTTTATATACAGGCCAGGGAAATGGGAAGGTGATACTATTTTGTGAGATTTATTTATGAAGCCAGTAAACTCTGAAAAAAGAATTCTTTTGACCATTTAAAAGTTTATAGCTCTAGTGCAACTTATTAAATATGCAAGTATTTTATTTGCCCAGCAAATACATCACAACCATCACTGAAATTTCAAATGAGGCATCTCTCATTATAATTACTATCGAAAATGGGGGGGAAAAAACCCACTAGTCAAATTTATTTAGAAAAATAAAAGGATTGAACTTACTAAAAAATTAAAAAATATATATTTATCAACTCTAGCTTTGGAGATTTTTCTGTGTCTTTGAAATACCATACAAAATTATCACACAGGACAAACTTCATTATTTTTGTGTGGTTTTTTTTTTAAGATTTTGTTTATTTATTTGACAGAGACAGACACAGCAAGAGAGGGAACACAAGCAGGGGGAGCGGGGGAGGCAGGGGGAGTGGGGGAGGCAGGGGGAGCGGGGGAGGCAGGGGTAGTGGGGGAGGCAGAAGCAGGCCTCCCGCCGAGCAGGGAGCCTAATGCGGGGCTCAATGCAGGGCTCAATGCGGGGCTAGTTCCCAGGAGCCTGGGATAGTGACCTGAGCCGAAGGCAGACACTTAACGACTGACCACCCAGGCGCGCCTATTTTTGTGGTTTTGTCCTGAATGTTGTGTTAATTAAATTACAGACATTTGACCCTAATGATATGGGATATAAAAGATAACGATTCCTTATTGAAATGAGTACAGTCACTTTCCTAGAAATGAAGCTCAAGAAACAGTATGTATTTTGTTTATTACATATATCATAATTATTATGTATTGTAAGTAACAGTAAGCATATATAATAAATAATTTAAGGTAGGTAGTCTTTCCAAAGTCTCAAGTCATTTATGACAAATATAATATTTCATTTGAAATGTTTTCAGTGAACGAAGGTAATTTTTAGTTTTTTTTTTTTTTAGATTATTTATTTATTTGACAGAGAGAGACACAGCGAGAGAGGGAACACAAGCAGGGGGAGTGGGAGAGGGAGAAGCAGGCTTCCCGCGGAGCAGGGAGCCTTATGCGGGGCTCAATCCCAGGACCCTAAGATCATGACCTGAGCTGAAGGCAGATGCTTAACAACTGAGCCACCCAGGCGCCCCTGATTTTTAGTTTTAATTCTGAGTTTATTAAATGTCTGTTTTGTTCTTTACAATTCGTGTTTTGTCGGAAGAAATACTTCTATTTTTTTGTTGACCAAAAGGATGTGAATTGACAGTGTCTACAAAGTATATTAGAAAAAATATTTTAAAAACTTGTACTTTTTTTAAAAAGTGTCAGTAACTATTATCTCCCAAATTACTTTTTTTTTTTTAAGAT
Source organism: Zalophus californianus (assembly GCF_009762305.2). Lineage (NCBI taxonomy): Eukaryota > Metazoa > Chordata > Mammalia > Carnivora > Otariidae > Zalophus > Zalophus californianus. The sequence continues at coordinate 109,426,221 of NC_045597.1, forward strand.
TTTATTTATTTATTTTGACAGAGAGAGACACAGCGAGAGAGGGAACACAAGCAGGGGGAGTGGAAGAGGGAGAAGCGGGCTTCCCGCCGAGCAGGGAACCCCATACGGGGCTCGATCCCAGGACCCTGGGACCACGACCCGAGGCAAATTTACTTTTTAAATTGTGTATATTAGTCAGAGAAATGGTTCTTACGTCAAGGTGAAAAATGAGAAGTTCACTCTGTTTCATTAGGAATAGATTATTTTAGAAAGTGTTTTTACGTATATTTGTGTTTATCTTATTTGTTGCAAATCCCACCAGGTTCCCTTTTTCCCTGGTTCACTAGGAAATTCTGAGAAAATATGATTGAATTGGAAGTAGCAAAAACATGTAACAGTTTCTATTTGTTTCTCATCTGCATCTTTTGCTGTTTTTTTATCATTCTTCCTCACTTTGTAACCCACGAAACCTCAAATGCTGCTTGGAAATCCAGGCTGCATAAATCATGAAATAATTAAAATAATTATCTGGTAAGTACAGTAAAAAACAGCAGAAGTCAAATTTATTTTTGCTACCTGCAAGCTACATAAATGTGTCATGAGCAAACAGACACATTGCATATTTGGGGCAATGGTTGACTCTTCCAGGTTCTTAAAACCACAGTCTTTATTTCACCATAAAATTTCCCAAAAAGAAGTAACAAGAGGATAATAAAAAGTACTATGTATACCAATTGGTAGAGTGGATAGAGGGAAGGAGGAGACAGTGAGCAACTGTATTTTTTCATAGATACAGAAAAGAATTTCAATTTCAGAAGAGAAGAAAAACTGTTAATAAAACATTTTATATAGAGCGAACAATTCTGCAAAACATGGAATAACTTTCCCTTATAATTAATGTCATATTATCAAGATGCTAGAAATAGAATTGCTGAAGAATATTATTAGTATATTATTAAGCCTTCTTCTCCCTGGATACATAAAAACCACAAAGGGCTAGATACATGCATATCAGCTTATAAAAATGTTGTAATGTGGACATAAATTTGCTTTATGAAATTTGTGGTTGACCCTCTGAGAAGCAATAATCCCTATAAGCTGTCTCCAGTTACGAATCCTCACCCATGCACTAGCCACCTCTGGAGGCCACAGGAATTTACTACTTGAAAGACAGAGTGGAAAGTTCTCAGACTTAGCCTGATTACAAACCTTACAAGCAAATCCACAATAACATTTGTGTCTGTTTAATCAATTATACAGAACATGGATGGCAGTTAGGAGATCCGTCACATATCCTCTTATTAAACACTAAGCAGCTTGGGGCTCTGTCATTCTTCTCTTGGCAAAATATTTGAAATTAAAATTAAAAAGATGCAGAGGAATGTTGGTAATGAACATGGGCCTCCTGTATTTGATTTATAGGGAGTGGATAATGTAGGCAGCGCTTTCCAGTGTAATCTGGAACAAAGATTTTAATCATTTTTTTTTTTATTCTAAGAGAGGGTTAAGATTTTGTCTCACTTCCCTATCTATGAGACTTGAGGTGAGTTAGTTCATCTCTTCGGAGGTCAGTTTCCTCATTGATAAATACGGACAATTAAAGTAGATATGTTACTGTGTGACTGTGAAGAATATGTGAAAAAATACAAGTCACATATTTAGAAGTATTGGCACATAGTAAGGACTCAATAAACATTCGTGTGCCAGGCATTGAGATAAGAAGGCCGTGCTTGCGTTTAACTAAGTTACACCTTCTGGTAAAGCAAAAAATTATGATCAATAAATAAACAAGCAGCAAAGCACTCTACGAACAAGAATCCTGGCTCGTACCCATCTTCGATGAGGTGATTCAAATCTTGACATTTACTGCAATGAATTGTAGATGATCTTCTACTTTCAAATCCTGATAAGAGTTCAGGAAGTTTTTAAAAATTTTTGCCCTGCAATACTTGTAGTTCTTGATGTTTCAACAGTAATTAAAAAAAAAAGGTCTTGGGAAAAAGAAAAAAGAACAAAGAAAAGCAACTCAAAATAATTTCAGTTTGCTTAATTTTTTTTTTATTTTCCTATGGAATGCTGATGATATTGATATATCTTAAAAGAACAAGTGTTGGTTTCAGAAATGCAATTGGAACCAAAAGAGAGAGGTCAAATAGATAAATTTTCCTTTAAAAAGATGCTAAAAATCAGTCTGATGTGTGGTGCTTCGGTGTTAGGAACCTTTGATTCTTTAGTGCCTTTAGGTTATATTTGAAATAAACATCTGTGTTAATGTCCTGAAACTTTAATATTTGCACTGTCCTCAGATACACCTGTGTACACATGCACACACATTAAATAGACTCACTGTCTCCTTCACAAAGTTCAGTAGCAGGTGAGGAGAGCATTTCGTGAAGTGCTTGCTTGAATTTGGAGTGTTCTAAGATGAGATAATTTCTGTGCATGGTGGCAGATAAATTATTCAAGTCAGTGAGGGATTATTTACAAAGAATTGATCCGAGTGTTAGTATGCCACTGAAAGTGAGGGAGTAGGTAGCACAGGGTCAAGTGTATGTCTACATTAATTGAGCCTACCACATCTGGTTCATTACATTCTTCACAAGAAAAATTTTAAGTGATCCAAAATGAACACTGTATTGTTTGGAGGACTAAAATTTTCAAGGAATCCACAATTATTTTAATCAGATTGCAATTGTTAAACAAAACTAGGATATCTTAACCTCCATTAGAAAGTCTCCTTCCCTCTTGCCTCTCTTAGTTCTTTGCTTTCATTTTGTGGTAACTAACCTATGAATTCTTTTTCCTTCTCATTACATTTTATTCAAATGCTTCTCTTTCTATGAATTCTCCTCTTATAAAATTACTTTTCCTTCCTTTTCTCCTTTCTCCTTGCACTTTCTCTGCCAAAATATTTTTGGAAATAAATTGTTCTCAGAAAAGATGCATGTAAAGAGCTAACAGGGATTTAAGGATAATATTAGATTAGATATCTTAGATAATGTTTTGTTTTAGAAATAACAGTAAAAATTCATACCATAATGCAAAGAAATAAATATAGTAAAACTGGCAGCATTTCTTTTACATATTTCCAAAAGATTTTCATATTGTAGGAGAAGACATATGCCACTGTATGCAACATAAGGTTATCATATTCATATCTATCTCGTATGTCTAGGACAAATTTTATTTAGTGCTAGGAATGTAGAATGAGATGGTCTCACTGCGCCTTGACTTCAGACACTGTTCACCTTACAAGGACCAGAGAAAAAGCTTTTAACCAATTGTTTACCAACATTGCACATCAAATGGAGAAATCCGTCTGTTAAATGCAACCCAAAGTTTTTCTTGACTAAATGGCGGTGTTGAAATAGAAATTCCTAAGTTATACACTTATCTCTAGTGGCCTGCCCTCAAGTGAACTTATCCTGAAATCTAGCTGTAAATTAGATTAATTATTTTACTTACTGCCTCCTCTTCTAAAATGGAACTCTAACAGAAGTATCTCTTTGGATATGAAATATAGGACTTGTATTACACATTTTCTCTAACGCCTCATACAGCTTTACAAACAATGGCACAAAACCTATTTTTCTCAGTGATAGTTAAAGAGATTTTCCTACTGTACAGGTCTAATTGCTTTTAAGAGACTGTAAGAACTAAAAATATGAAAGTATTGTTGTTGTTACACTCTGAGTTCTTAAGTATCCAATGTATGCTTTGTCTCTGGGTCTATTTCTAGTGCTCAAGCACTCATTAGTAAGAATTAGATCAGATTATGATTCTGTAGTAGTTATCTTAATTTTGCATATGTTCTCAATCAAATAATACCTATCTATTAATTATCTTTCATCTCTGTCTATGAATAAATCCCAGAGCTATTTAGGTCTTTGTGCTTTGCTTTCTAGCTCTTTTGTCTAATAAACTATTATATATCTCACTGTAATAACAGTGAAGTGTGTTTGGCAAACTAGCTCTCTTTTATTAAATGTGCGTTTTAATTGGATATTAGAAACAAGCAGTTCTAAAAATGTGATCGGCCCTGCTTTCTTTTGAGATACACTTACCACAAAAATGTACTCTGTGGGAATTTGGCAAACTACCTGATAATAGGATAAATCATTTTTAGTTTACAGGAAAAAGCAAATGCTTCATTATTTTGTTGCTATTATTTACTATATCAAAAAGCAAATATAATTTTAGCTAGCTATGTGCATCTGAGTCCAGATATCGTTTGATAAAATGAGGCAAGTGGGAAAACTTCCATTTCTTTGTGATGACACATCAGGTACGTCCTTATCTCTAAAAACATTAAGGAGGAAGGAGTGAAGCCTCCCTACTTTGTTTTTCCAAGTAACTTCAGCACTAATAGAAAAATCTAAATTATGATGTGTTTACTTTGCAGGAGCCAATGAGAAAGAAATAGCCCTAATGAATGGTTTGACTGTTAATTTACATCTTCTACTGGTAAATATCCTTTCCCACCAATGTTTCATATACACTCATTTGTAGAATCTGACATTTTTCTATCTTTAATTCATGAGCATCTGGGGGTTTACTTATTTAAAAATAAGTTGTGAGGTTATTTTCATTTTTACCAGGAAATGCTGGACTATGATAGAAAGGCTTCTTCATAACCATGGGAGAGTTGACTCTTGCAAAGAGCTTTAGAATAATGAACGGTTCTTATCTCAGAACATAAGGAATAAAAGTCACAGTGGATTAAAAGCAAAAACTGCTTACAGGCACACAAAACAATGATGTACAAATGCCAACAAACACTGAGCTTTTCAGAAAGATAGTTTTCCAGCATGCTGGACTTTAGTAGGGTGGCATTCTGATCAGTTAATGTTTTTATAGACTAATTTTGGGGGAGAAAGTTAAAAAAGAATTAGAAAATAGAACTAAATTGGAGAAAAGGGATCTAATACCTTAAATGAGTTACTGTATTTAAAGTGCTTCCTACTTCCTAAGTACTTAATAAATATGTATACCTTAAAATGTCAAATATATTCTTGATTTGGAATATGGTGTCTGTAGTAACTGCTTGATGTTTGAAAAAATTTTATTTCATTTTTAAGTGAGTTTTTGGAAACATGTCCATGTGACCAAAGCACACGATGAATATATTAATATTTTATTTTGATAAAAATGAAGAAATGATTGTTAAATATCCCTAAAGGAACACGTTCACGGAGTATGTTAAACATGATGGTAAATAGCATAGTTTTAAATTCAGACACCTTGGGGTTTGATTCCTAGCTAAGTTACTTAATGTCTAACTTCGGATGAGGTTTTGGTGATTTCTACATCTTCATTTTCTCCCTGTGAAGATGAGGACAAGAATACCTACCTGATATGTATATACAAGGGTGAAATGTGATAATATGTGAAAATTGCTTTCGCACCCTGACCAGTGATCAACACTAAGTCAACAGTAGCGATCATTTCATTGTTACCGTTGTCAGTGTTTATTCTCTAGGAACTGTGGGGGGAAAGGAAGGGCTCTCTCCTGAACAAATGAGCTACTCCTCCCTGGTGCCTCTAGAAGTATCAAATGTTTCATGTTAGGGTTGAGGTCCTTTCAGTTGGACCGAAAATAAAATCCCATAAAACTATAAGGCAATGGAAATATTATACACCAGAAGCCAAATCAGCAGCATAAGATAAATCAATATAAATAAAATTTATATAGAACATGATATTTCAGTCTTACAATAAAAATTACCATTAAAGGCATTGGGAAGATAATTTTTCAATTAAAATTTAAGTAAAGCTTTGTTTTTATCTCATTCACGTTATCTCCCAAATTTGCTTTTCTGTTGATAAATGTAATGAGCCAATACCTTCTTTTATTTCATAATTCATTAGAAATAAGGCTAATTGGAAAAGGAGCCGCCCTTAACAGACATCTAGATATGTCATTGAGTCATGCCTTTAAAATGCTGGAGATTATAAAATGAAAGTATGGTATAAAATGAACAAATGTATAAACTGTGCATGAATGCTTTTCTTAATAAATCCATTTCATTGCAGTTATCCTTTTTTAAGCCTACACCAAAACGGTATAAAATTCTTCTGGAAGCCAAAGCCTTCCCTTCAGATCATGTAAGGATTCTTCAAATTAAATTTATATTCTTTCTACTCTTCCTAGAGGAGCACACCATTTGCCTGTGTTGAATAGTATATTCTCTAGTCTTTTCCAAGTAACCTTACAATAAAAAGATCTGTCAAATGCTTTTGATTAGGCATTTTTAAAATATAGATTGTAGCTTTATTTCTTTTGTTCAAGTAAAATGTGTTAGGGGAGGAAAGGATTGAATAGCAACAGTGATTTATTAGTCTTTTTAAAAACATTGAGCAAACTGCTGGTTTAAATCAAGTGCAGTTATAAATGTTTTATTAATTCTTGTTGCTATTTTATTTTATGAAATCAAATCAGTACATACCCTGGTGCTTAACCTTTTAGCTACATAGAATAGCGATAAAACTTTTATTTTTCCATAGCATGCTAGCATGTGCTTTATAATTGAAAAAACATTTATTAAGGATGAAAAATATTTCTTATGGTTTATTAAATCTTACTTCTTTAAGAAATTTGATCGTTTCAGACATAGACATGGATAAAAGTATGCATTTTTCAGTTTTAGTGTTAGAGAGAAATTTGATTTCTATCTTTCTATGATCACTGTTAACTATTCTAATCCACATCTTGTAATTTAAATCATTTAATTATGTCCAAATTAATAGCCATTACTTTACTAAAAAAGATCAAAACCCTAATATTAAGAAAAAATTCAGAGTCTTTATAACTTCCTGTTCCCGTTCATATCTTGTACTCTCAGTGAAGGGAACTTTCTGATGTTCTTTCCTTTTACTAGCTTACTCTTTTTAGGATAAGCCCTTCCTATAAGCTAGTTCAAATATAGCAAGTCCACACTACTCACTCTGGTTATTTTGTAAACTCTGGTTTTGACGTAAGTTAGGTGATTTAATATCTTCTACAAATCTCTTAGAACTCTCTAAAGTCTAGATGACCCCTATGCTTCCATACATTTCTAAGATACAGTGTTTCAAGGAATGTTCAGATTCCTGCATATAAATTATATTAAGCACTTCTTTTCTGGTGTATTCTGTTCAGTCACTTTTAAACTTGACCTTAGATTTAATATAATAATATGCTTTTATTGTTATTTTATTATCTCTTTTCGGAGTTATTTCAATGTATTTCTGTGCATTGGACTTGATTCAATAAATCATTCTTCTTTTCCAGTATGCTATTGAGTCACAGCTTCAACTTCATGGACTTAACATTGAAAAAAGTATGCGGATTGTAAAGCCAAGAGAGGTATATAAGAAAGAGAAATAAATATTCATTATGTTTCTATTTAGTATTGATTTTTTTTCTTCATTTTCCTCAAAAGTTTATTATCTCCATTACTTTAATGGAACTTTCAAGAAAGTATAAAAGACCTATACTTCCATTACTGCTAGCTCATTTTGCTTAAAATGGAGAATTAACTCAGAAGTTTCAAGGGATAGTCATATTACAAGAAAACTATTTTCCTATGAATACTGCTGGAGTTTGCCATATTCTTCAGTGGGATGGAAAGGGATGGCAAATTGCATATATCATTTTCTATTTATTTATTTATTTATTTACTTATTTATTTATTTGACAGAGAGGGACACAGCGAGAGAGGGAACACAAGGGGGGGCGGGGGGTGCAGGAGAGGGAGAAGCATGCTTCCTGCTGAGCAGGGAGACGATGCGGGGCTCTATCCCAGGACCCCGGGATCATGACCTGAGCTGAAGGCAGACGCTTAATGACTGAGCCACCCAGGTGCCCCGCATATATCATTTTCAATTCCAAATACCATTGCCTTTGGATGCCTGTAAAATGATATTTGTTGAAACTGAATGATACCTATCTTTTATATCTCTTTTTAATTTAAGTATCAGATGTTTTCCTTTGTGCTTGGACGGGGTGGGGGTGTAGAAAGGGATTTGGTGTAGCGGGAAGAGCTTGGGCCTTCGGGCCTGGCTAATACACTCCACAGAAATCTCAGGCCCACTGATTTACTGGGTAAGGGGCTTTGAGAAAGTTACTTTATCTCTCTGAGATTACTTCATATTTAAACAGGTAACAAAGGAAACACCTAATCAGGCTTGACCTATGTTCAAGATCTAAAATACTGTGCACTTTACGTTAATAGAGATGTAAGGCTCTGCAGTTTGTGTAATTTGGCTCCCAGAGATCCCCACAGAATAATTGTAGGTTTCACAAATGATGCTCCCAGGCTGTTAAGCCAATGTTTGAACAATGATTTCTTTCAACCCAGAATACTTTGAGAGATTAAAATCTACTCCGAGAGATTAAAATCTACTCCATTTAGTTCTGTTTGCCAACATGCAGTCAATTAATAGAATAGAAAGTTCTTATACCAATGACAGGATATCTATTTCATATGTCATATATAAAATGCTAATTTCCAGCAAAAGTGAAGATAGCCACTAATGTATCAGAAGTTTTAATGTTGAAAGAGATAAGTGTTGTGGAACCTCATGAGTCAATCATAAATTTTGAGAGCATTCTTTGGCATTACTAGATTAGAGCAGGACAACATCAGAGAGAACCATATTCTTTATACTGCTTTATACTGATTTAAATAAATAATTATTATATATAATACTTTTCTTTATCTTCTTCTTTTTGAAATTATGGTGGACAAACCATTTTAGATTCTTTGAAGAAAAAAAAGTTTTGGATTACCATGTTATTGATTTTACTTAGAATTTGTCTTAGAATTACTGAAATCCTTCTCTTTACATATAAAATACCCATCAGTTAACAATTTAGAGAGTTCAGTATCTATACTTCTTTTTATAGATTTCAATTTTGTAAACAAGTTCCAGACTTCTAGTAGAAAATAAAGTATATGCTGTATTTGTGATATATATATGTGCCTAACATGGGACACAGTAATTGATAAATAGCAAGAATTACCAAAAATTAAAAATAACTTAATGAACTTCCCCCAAATATTAATGCAGTTAATGATGCTTTGACCTAAAAAATTATGTCAGATTCAGACTGGAGAAAATTTATAAAAACTTTGTAAATGGATGAGTGATTAGGATACAAATAGATACTTTGTATTTAGCTGATTTCTCTTTGTTCAAGTTGTTTGCAAGACCAAATCTAAATTCACTCAGAATTTCCACTAAGTAACCAGTCATTAGTCTTAGCTGGGGAGAAGTAGAAAAAACTAAACTTGATCCTGAGTTTTATTGATATTTCTCTTCATTTTTGGACCTTGATCTTTAGGTCAGTATGGAGGAGAGTTTACTCTTAAGATAACAGAAAATATTGGTTAGGTTATACTCAGATGAAAGATGTGTGTTTTTTATCTTGGAAAACATAATGTGATGGATTGATAAATGAAGTCGTATCCAAGAAAATTTTGCCATTTAATATTTCAGGAACTTCTCATACTTTCTGGTATTTATTTAGATGGGAATAAGGAGAAAACAATTTGTGGACATGTAAAGAGTAAAGATTAATTGAAAAATTGAAGAATAAATCAAGCAAGTAGGGTTTTGCAAAGACTTTATAAGCCTTTTTCTTACTATTTTGTTATCATTTCTTACAACAAAAAGTGTGCTGAAATGCTGCTCTCTTGCCAGACTTTCGAAGACCATTAATCTGAAAAAAATTGTTCTTATGTGGGCAAGAGCTCAAGGTGAATTTTAGATGGGAAATATAAAGTGACAAAGGTGTTTTTGTGGATTGGATGTAACTTGTGCCTGCCTCAACTTTAGGGGGAAGAAACATTGAGAATAGAGGATATCCTTGAAGTAATTGAGAAGGAAGGAGACTCGATTGCAGTGATCCTGTTCAGTGGGCTGCATTTTTACACTGGACAGGTCTTTAATATACCTGCCATCACAAGAGCCGGACAAGCAAAGGTATGCACATCATTTTCTCCTTCCCACCTTGCCCAAAACATCACTCTACTGAGGAGTATTCTAACTGCACTTCTAGTGAAATACCTTTGTGTGTGTCTGTGTAAAATTATTTAAAGAGTTAAAAAAAAAAAAAGGTAAGCCTTACATTAAAAGAAAAAAATCTGCACTCTTTTGCTTTAGGCATCTTTTTAAACCTTTTTCTTTTTTTTTGTCACTTCTGTTGTCTCACTTCCTCAACTACCATCTGCTCCCAAAATTGGCCTCTAATCAGCAAGACAGGTGAGCTTCCTGCAAGATGATGTCATTGGTACTGAGTTAGTCCGTCAGCAGGCACGAGTCAGAGTCCTTTGGATAATAACTACATATGCTAGGACTGTTGAAACATAACTCTGGGACTTGGTCATATTATAACTCATTCTAAATGTAATTCAGTTCTCACTTAAACTTAGGTGCTTGAAGAAAGGGAGATGCAGAATAAAAGTTAACAGTAGATCGAGTTATATGCAATGTACTTTTAAAAAGCCACTTTTTTCTTATCTTGAGAAATGATGATCCTGCCAATAATGAGAGCTTTTCCTTACATATTTCCAAGTCACACTTACATTGTTTACTATTTTGAAATCGTGTCTCTTTATTTTTTTTAAAGTGTTTTCAGTATTTGTTTGCCTGAAAAAAGAAATCAGAGGAATAATATTCAACAGCTACAATTTGTATTTAAAATCCTTAAATAACAGTTCCATTTGATTCAGCAATGAAATTGTGCATTTAAAAAGGTGACAATCGAATTTTATTCTGAACATTAATAAGTTATGGGATTAATATATGTGTGAGGTCTAGTTAATATATTCAGTTATTGAAGCTAATGAATAGAACTAATGAAAAGAAATTTAACAACATTATCAGAAGTTGCTAGGAATTTCCAACCATGACTTCCAACTGGTTTGAGGGATAACTGTGAAAGTGGTGCATTACAAAAGATATAAAGATAATGTCTTCCTAATTTAGGCATTAAATGTTAAACACCAAAATAAAAGGAAGTCAATAAAAAATTATATTTTAAAATGTTATGCAAGTAATCGCAGTCCCTGATGCCCTTAGTATACATGCATGTCTCATTAACCTTCACTGAAATGAGACAGGAAGATAGAAAAGAAAGACCATGCCTTTTGGAATCACAGTCTGAGGTTTAAATCTTGGCTGGGTCATTTAATTGTTACATGATCTCGGGCCAGTTACTTGACTTTTCTGAACCTCTTTTCACAAGTGTTAATTTGGGATAGCTGGACCCATTTCATAAATTCAGTCTTGAGAAGGAAGAATATAAAATATCTGCTGTATTGCGCACATTCTGCTGTTATAGTGAAGGATCCCTCACACCTTTTACTGTCCTCAACAAATATGAAACTATGGAAAGTGGCTCAGATATACATTTTATTTCCAATTGAAAAGCAAAATAAATTTGTTTACTTAGGTGCTATATGTAATTCTCATTCTTAACTACTTTGCTAAAACATTCTCTCAATATTTTGCAGGCTTTCTTTTACTTAAAAAGTATAATACATGCCTACCATGTGAAACTCTCATTGAGCATTCAGTCAAATGAAGGTAGGAATGAGCAGTTCCATCTCAATGTAATTGCACAGAAGTGACGGATACTATGGGAGTGAAATAGTGATTGAGTAGACTTCAATTTATCCATTATCAAAATTATTTTAATACTCATTTAAACTCTTGCTAGACAATTTCCCCCGTTCCCAATGGAAGGTTGAGAGAATTTAAAATTTAGACTTACATAGCTGAAGAGAAAGGCAGAGAAAATTAAAGGTGTCAATCAAAAAAGAGGAAATTCTAGAGGAAAAAAAGGCATTAAAAAATCACTGTTAGAAATGGCTAAATAAGATAGAAAAAGAAAAAGGAAAGTTTCTGGAAATGAAGTATGGCATGAACCAAAATGATACTGAGATGGAGCAAGGAAAGTCAATAAGAATAGTTTTTATTTCATAATCATGTGAAAGGGAAGTGGGGACAAGAATTTTGAAAAAAAAATTAATTTTGAATTAAAAATTCAAAAATTTTGAAAAAAAAAACTTTGGCACGTATACCAAAAAGAGCACAAATCATAAATAAGTGGCTTGGTGAATTATTTTGAACCCTATAGCCATCACCCACATCAAGAAACTTCTAGAACATTTATGCTGCTCAGAATCCTCAATTGTGCCATCTCTCAAATACTGTTACCTCCCTTCCAAAGGTACCACTCCTGACCTCTAGCCATATATATTAACTTTGTCCATCTATAAATGTGTTAATATGTACTCTTTTGTATCTGTCTTACTGGCTCACTATTATGTTTCTGAGATTCTTTCTTACAGTATGTAGCAGTAGTTTTGTGAGGGTTTTTGGTGGCAGTGGTTTTGTTTTTCTTTTCAGTATATTGTTTCAGTGTATGAAATAGATCACAATTTATTTTTGTTTTCCATTCTAATTAGGATAGATATTTGGGGTTTATTTCCATTTGAGGGCTATTGCGGTAAATGCTACTCTGAACATCCTCAGACATTTTTTTTAGGTAAGCATTCACACTGATTTCTGTTACATATATACTTAGAATTGGAAATCTTGGAAATAAGGTATACATATGTTTAATCCTAATCAATAATACCAACTTTCCAAAGGGTTGTACCAATTTGGTATATATTCCCATCAGCATGTATGAGAGTATCTGTTGCTCCAATGTCCTCACCGATAGCCAATCTGATTAGTTTGTAATGGTAATGCATTGTAGTTTTAATGTGCACATCCCTGACTATTGAGGAGGTTGGGATCTTTCAAATGTGTTTTTGCCTCTAAAAAGAAAAATTAATTAGTTAATCAAAAGAACAGTTTTGATTCATGTAATGAGTTTCAGATGCTGAGGCTTTTCTTAAATGAGAAGGCCCAAGACCATGACAAGTGGGGCAGGCCGATGAAAATTAAACGTAGTATCAGGTTATAAGGGAAGGCCAGCATATGAAAAGAGACGTCAGTTTGAAGATACATTTTCATTTTTTGTCTTTGAAGCCATTTACTTATTGGCCAACCCACTATTGCAGAACTCTGCCTCACTTACCTATTTCTAAATTTTTCATATTCTATTACTTGTTTCTACTAATCATTTCTTCTTTTCTACACCCACTGAATATAGTTGCTCCTCATTGTCCTTTGAATTACTATCCCTAGAGATTTTAACCACTGCCATGAGTCCACTCTCATTGCCAAGTGAAAGCTACAGGGTACTCCCACACTCGAAAACGATTATTTATACTCATCTCCCTATTACACCTGGAAATCCTACATCCACTCTGAAATCAGTGTGCTCTAGTTTTGTCTCCCCCTAAAATGACTAATGGTTCATGCCACCACCCTTCTGGACCTTTAGACTCAATTCCGACACTCTCCTCTTCTTTGCCATTTCAACCAGTCACTTCTTAATTCCTCTTTCTCAGGTTTGGTCTTTTCTTTAATAGTCCCGAATCAGTTACGAAGTTTTTAAGCTTTAAAACAAAATTCCAGTGAGAAATTAGCCAAAAATTAGGGATTTCTTTTTCTTACCATGGAAGAGTTGAGTTAGGAGACTGCTGGCATGAATGCACTAAGCAGTTGAGTAATGTCTGAGTGGCATCTCCAGGGTTCTCTTGGTTTTTTCTTAGGCTTCTCACATCGTGGTCACAAGACAGTTGTCCCAAATCCAGATATCACAATTCTATTTTAAGGCAGAGAGAAGGAAGGAGGGAGAAGTAGCAGTGCAGTTTCATCTGTCCCTTTCATCCAAAGTGCAAAATTATTCCCAGAAAAAGCTAACAGATTCCTGCTTATGATTCATTGCCTTCTGAAGTGGTAGCTTCAAAAGAGCATGAGTAAAGAAATTTTTAACCTTTATGGTATTATAGTAGAGACAGGCTAAGAAGAAGGGTTTGGTTAACAACCCACAGTATTTTTTACACTTCCCATTTTCACCCCCATGGGGCATCATTGTTTTCTAACTTATTTCCTCTTTCCTCTTCCATCCTTTCCTAACTTTTCATTTTTTCCCCCTTTTTCTTCCCTTCTTCCTTTATTTCTTCCTTGCTTTATATTTTATTGTCCACCTCATTTCACAAAGCATTTGAAAATGATTCGCGGGAAATTGATTAGATAGCATAATGAAATGTAAAGTGAGAGAATAAAGGGAAAAATCTCTGGATCATCTGGAGAAATGAATAGACTTCCCATAAATTGTAATTTCTCAACTTGGATTAAGATAAGAAATAGGTAACAAACAAATTGTTTTCAGTGGAAACTCCTGGTGTATTAGGTAGCCTAGGTCTTGGTAACTTCTAAATAAAGCCATAAATGCTTTCACTGTGATAGATGTTTGTGTATTGTTCATGCAGCCGCCGGGACAGCTTTCTCCCATGAAATGGGAGAGGTTTCCAGGTTTCCAGGGACTCAGGATTGTGTCCTATGGCTTTCATACCCTGGATCCTTTGTCTGATTCAGCCGAAGGAATGGGATAAAAGGATGTGAAAGGGCATACTAACTTCTTAAAAGCATTAACTTAACCATGGCGAAATAGTTCCACTCATATTCCATTGACTAACACATGGACATTTCTGGGAAATGAAGTATATTTGTGCACTCAAGAATAATAGCTATTAGTTTTGCCACACCTGGAACTCAGATGTTTTGTCTCGCTGTTGGAGTAGGTTACTTATTCTGAGATGCAGTGTAGCATTTGCATTAAAAAAAAGTTTAGATAGTAGAGACAGAGTCAGATCTGGTCTAGAGTCCATGTCCCTCCCTTAGTTTCTAGCATACTTTGACGGGCTTAATTCACTTACCGAAGTGACTTCATTTCTCCACCAATACTACTGGGGAAGGTAAGAGTGCCTATTTCCTCGGAGAATTAAAGATACTATTCCTAAAACTTTAGTATTTAGTGCATTGTAAGTAATCAGTAAATGTTAGCAATTATCAATATATGAGAAAAAGACATGTTGGAATATCCAATCTACCAGAAAAAGAAATAATGGATCCTTAGGCAGAAAGTGAAACATTCAGAATTGTAAACTAAAGACTCTCACTGGACACTTCTGTATTAGAAAATTAAAAAGAAACAACAACCAATAATCTGAACAGCATGGCCAAAACTTGAGATATTAGATTGAACTTTTAAAAGGTTGGGTAATGGACTAATAAAAATTTTAATAACCTTATCCCTAAAAGAACTCAGTGCCAACTGGTTATACTCCACCTTCCTTCTTCAATGCCATATAAAAAGGCCTACAACATACTGGAACTTGTGGGGCCCAGCAGACAGTGAGTGACAAATGAATATTGGTTGAATCAATGAATGAGTGATCCCCTTATTTATCACATTTTTTACACTATTTTACTGTACCTATATTACTGCTGGCTTGTTAGTTTTCTTTTAGCCTACTGAACATTGAAATGCAAATGATACCTAAAAAAAGACTAAATTTTGCAAACTCTCCACTGAGTATGAGTACAAGCATCTCTTAGACCCAATCATAAACTGCCTAAATTATTAACAAGTAATAATCACAATTATAGCCCCAACAATTTGAATAAGAAAAAAATTAATTCTGGATCCAGAATAATGTAAGACTAAAGAAGGAATATAAGTAAAGACATCATTATAAAAGAAGAAAGACATTGTAGTTTAACATTTAGTAAAATCTGAACAACACATATAGATTGTCACCTCACCAAGCCATCCATTTATCTTTAGGGAAGGCCTAAATTCTTGTTAAAAAAAGTAATTTTGAGATGCTTGTAGGAGACAAATAAATGATTGATCAAGCCTCAAAATTCTACAGAAAGTTTGGCTGAGGTGTTTCTAGTATTGGCGATTGGGAGTCAATTCTGTAAAGGACAATTACAATAGAATAATATCAATAATACAAGGGGCATCTGGTGGCTCAGTGGATAAGCGTCTGCCTTCAGGTCAGGTCATGATCCCAGGGTCCTGGTTCTCCCTCCTCGGTGGGGGGGCAGGGGGGGCTGCTTCTCCCTCCCCCGCTGCCCCTCCCCACTGCTCCTGCTCTCTCTCGCTATCTCTCTCTCAAATAAATAAATAAAATATTAAAAAAGCCACAATACTTGTGGGATTTGTGCAATGGATCAGCTGGGGAAAATTAGTACTAAATATGTTTGTATATAACTATAATATAAATTGGCATATTGTATGATTTTTTTTACATAAAAATTAACCTTTTCCAAAAAGGAATGTTCAGTATTAAGTAATCTTTACTAGAAATTGTAATGACTACAGTTATTCTGTTCAAGTGACTGCCAGTTCACCCAAAGGGATCTTCTCATTTCGTGTCTCTATCCTCTATAGTAGAATGACATGCATTTGGGTCTTTCATTCATTCTTTTTATCGGTAAACATTTTAGTAAATTATAATAATGGAGGTCCAAATAGGAACACTTAATTTAGCCTGGAATGTCAAAGTGACCTTAAAAAGAAAAAAAAAGATTTATTTATTTATTTGAGAGTGTGAGTGAGTGAATGAGCACACGGGGGGGAGGGGGGAGAAACAGATTACCTGCTGAGCAGGGAGCCTGATGTGGGTCTCAATCCCAAGACCCTGGGATCATGATCTGAGCCAAAGATAGATGCTTAACTGACTGAGCCACCTAGCTGCCCCTCAAAGTGACCTTTTTAGAGAAGATGAGACCTGAGCCAATTCTAGAATTATGGGTAGGAGTTAACCAGGTAAAGTCCCCTCCAGGTGCCTAGCTGTGTGATAAGGCCATTCTAGACAGCTTTAAAAAAAATTGATTGGATTACAAGAAAGCAAATATTTTAGTATAATTTGACAGGAAACATATGACAAGAAATGAATCTGTATGGCAGACAAAGGTAAAGAAGGGCTTACTAAGCTATATTCTACATCTTGAGCTTCTCCCTAAAGGCATACAGAGAGCCATTGAAAGCTTTGAGACAGTAAAGATACTGCATTTTTTTAAATTTTAAATAATTTTCTGCCTACAGAAATGGGTAGGAATGGGATACAAGTGGGCAGAAGTTAAAAAAGAGGCAATTGCCGTCACTATGCGAGAATTTGAAAAATCTCTATCATGATACAGTTCAACATGGGTGTACCAGATAACAGATTTATCTCATACTACATGAAATATTTTTTTCTGATCTCTCATAGAAATAACTTTGATTTAACTTTGTTATCTCAGGCATGTTATAGACAGTTTTCATATAAACGTAAGAAATTAAGCATCTATACTGAGCTCCTGCGGTTTCACCCAGATTTAGCTATTCATAGAATCCAAGGATAAAAGAAAGACCATAGGTGTAGATAGAAACACAGAGATAGAAAAAAGGGAAAAAAATGACCTAGAATTTAGATGAACTATCCATCAACTAAACACCTTTACTTTGAGAATAATGAAGGATTATTCTATTAAAATATACACAGTAAACTTCATCTGTAGTCTTAAATTCATCCAGGTTGCATCCTGGGATCACTAAATCAAAATATGTTGGTAAGGATCAGTACTCAAGAATCTAAAACTTTTGAGCTGTTTCTAAGAAGTTTTCATCAGATGTTTTGTTTAATTTAAGCTTTTCATTAGATGGACCACGTGAGAAAGACTGATTAATTCTTAATAAAAGAGGAATTTTGGACTCAAGATGCTATTTTAGAATTACAGATCTGGCAAAAGCAAGCCTCCCCATTGCCAGTCATGATCATTGCTTCTCTAACCAGTCTCATCAGGGCCATGGTACATAACTATTTCTCCAGATCTAGCTTCATCCAAACCTACGCCCCCCCCCCAAACTAAATATTATACTTAGGTTGTTTTTGTTTTGTTTTGTTTTGTTTTGTTTTGGTAGATGATATGCATTTTGAAATATTTCGGTTGTCTAAGACCCAGGCTACTTTCTCCAGTATCCTATTTTTCATACTACTTGATTAGTCAAAGAAAGGGTAATGTAAGTCTTTGTTAAACTGAAAAATGGAAGTGTTCCGACATGACATATATAGACTAATTCTAATTTATTCACTAACCACTGTAAGAATGGAAAGGCAGTTTTGTGCCTCATGGCAGTGAAAGTGGAATTTCAAAATATCCTTAAGCAGAAAAAGAAAAAAAAAAATCCTGGGTGGCTCAGTTGGTTAAGCAACTGCCTTCGGCTCAGGTCATGATCCTGGAGTCCCAGGATCGAGTCCCGCATCGGGCTCCCTGCTCAGCAGGGAGTCTGCCTCTCCCTCTGACCTTCTTCCCTCTCATACTCTCTCTCTCTCTCAATAAATAAATAAAAATCTTAAAAAAAAAATCCCAAATAAAATGTGAGAGTTCTCTTAATGTCCTCTTTCATGATTCCCTTCTGTAATCAGTAAAATTAGTTATGCAAACAAGATTAGGAATATCAAACTTCAGTTGAGGTCAAGAGAAAATGTCGATTTTCTTAGCAAATCTATCTTAAGTAAGGTGGCGAACAAATAAGATTATTGTCATATTGTCTATAAAAATAAACTTCAAGAAAAGAAATTTAAAAGAATGGTGTCTTCAAGAATTATCCTATAGACTCCTTTGCAATATTATCAAGTTAAGTATGTATGTAAATTTAAATATATAAGTAAATCTGGTTGAGAAATTTGCCATGTAAATTGACATAGTAATCACTAGAACATATCTTATGAAGAATTGTACTTTGATTTCACATCTAAATGGGGCTCTCTCTCAATATAGGTATTACTACCTTGTGATGGATAAATTAAAGAGTTGCTTTAAATTCACTTTGTAACAGGACAACAGGTTACAGCCTGTTCTAGACATTTGCTTTGTCTAGCCCTCTTTCTATATGCAAACATGGTATATTTAAAAATATAGTTATCACATGCCAACAATGAAAAATAAAGAGGTTTTATATGAAAATTCCTAGTTTCTTTTTTTTTAAGATTTTATTTATTTATTTGACAGAGAGAGACACAGCGAGAGAGGGAACACAAGCAGGGGGAGTGGGAGAGGGAGAAGCAGGCTTCCCGCTGAGCAGGGAGCCCGATGCGGGGCTCGATCCCAGGATCCTGGGATCATGACCTGAGCCGAAGGCAGATGCCCAACGACCAAGCCACCCAGGCACCCTGAAAATTCCTAGTTTCAAATATCTCCTAAAAAATTAGAAGGTTGACAGTACTGGGTCATCATTCCTGTAGAATGAGTGGCATGAGTGGCATATAGAATGAGAGGCTGGCTAACAACACTGCCCATTTAATGGGATTTGAGCTCTTCAGCACGACTCCCATCTGTACCTGGTACTGAAGCAGTGACGGCTGGCACATAGACTCATTCTTTATTACAAGAAAGAGTAAAGTGAAGTATTTCTTACAGGCCCAGTTCATATACTTCTTGACTAACTCCTGTAGAAAAATGAGTGTGCAGTCCTTGACCCTCATATCAAGATTTTCTTGCTCCTCCGTGTCAGGCTAAATCTGTCTTTCTGTTGTATTTTCATAGCATGATGGAAAATGTATTATTGGCCACCTTTTGCACTGTCTTATAATTATTTCTATGCCTATCTTAAGTCTCAAATTTAGGAAGCTTATGTCAGCAGAGTGCTCAATGACTTATTGAGGGTAGACCCTATAAACTTCACAGACACATGCTAGTGCTTTGCACATAATCACTTATCTTTAAATACATACCTGTTTGGCCAGTGAATGAATAAGTGTGTGCACATCAGCAAGAATGGATTAGGCTAATTTTATGGATTACATACTGCATAAAAAGCACAACTGTATCCCCACTTAAATAGAATTAGAAAATTATGGAAGAGTTATTTATAATGGATAGGTATTCTAAAAATCAAAACACGTAAATTTTGAGTCCTTTATCAAATTCCATTTCTATTCTTTGACACACTTAGGACATGCAGACTGCTCCATTAAATCATTAAATATTAAATGAACTAAATTAAACTTGAAAAATTACCTTGAGCTATTTTTCCCATCTTGGGTATCTGAAATAAATCAAACAAACTATTTTGTTTGAGGTCCTTGCCATGTGGAGAAAGACTCCAGAAGAGAACAGTACTACTCAGTTTGTCTTATTTTTTCCCTTCAGTTTTATACTTACTTCTGACAATAAATAGAGGCTATAGTCACTGTTTTTTTTTTTTTTTTCCTGGTAAAAGAAATAGCTGAAATTTACTCTTGAAAGCACATTATGTTATAGTAAGACATTTTCACCTGCAAATTACACAACACTCTAGTCACAAGATCTTTCTGCCTTTTCTCTCTCCTAAATCCTTTACTCTTTTCTCTCCACAAAGCTGTTGGCTCTGTCTCATACCTTCTTAACTCACACATCCTTAAATTTCATTAACAAAGTGCTCCCATGTTCCCCACCTCCTATTTCTCATCTCCAGATTTGTCAGTTGTATCAATATCTACTTAAAGAAAGTCCAGCTAGAAGGATGAATCTAAGTTTCTAAATAGCACTTTACACAAATGTGAATAATAATAGGTACTGTTGGAGAGGAAAAATTTCCTTTACCTCCAAGATTCTTCTGGCTGGTCTAACAATTAAGTTAACACGAGACAGGTTAACAGGAGAACATCAAATTTGATTTTGTACTTATGGGAACCCAACATGCATGAGAGGTTCAAAGAGAAAAGTAAAGTAAGATATATATGCCATCCACAGCTAAGGAACAGGATAGAGGCCTGGTGCTTCAAAGGGGAGGAGGCAATTCACAGCACAATATGAAGAACCGATGTTTGATGATACTTAAATGTTGCCCTGACATACAGATGGGTCATTCAGATAAAATTTATCTCTGGTAATAACTCCTATTCTGAGAAAGACCCCCAATTTAGATTCTCCTAAGTAGTTAAGAGTGTAGTAAAAATTTCTCTTAAGTTTGCAGAGTCTTGATTGCCTTTGGCTCATAATGACAAACATGCCAAAGTGGCACGAATCTGGGGACACATGTTCCAAACACTTTCATATGAAAAGAAATGTGAAGGATACTTGAAGAGCCTAGTAAATTTAGGCTGAATGAAAGACTTTCAGAATAAAAATTTACTCTGAAATATTTACAGATAGTGAGGCACTGCTTACAGAGATCTTTACTGAGTATTAGTATTAGATTATTATTTTAATTTAGCATCTATGTATGCTTTTGAATTATAGCACTTGAATGAATTTTGGAAAATTAAGTGCTTTAAGACTATGTCAGGAAAACCTACCAGCTTACATCTTCCTCTTCATTCCCACCTTCCTCTCTAATTAATCCACCGTTTGTTCTTATTGTCTATATAGGATTGACCAACACACACACAAACACATATACACACTCACTCACATATGCTCCTGTAACTTTTTTGTCTGTTCACTTGCCTCAAAGTTTCCTATCAGTTTTTCTTTTCAAGGTATTATTGTCCAAATTTATAGCACTGCAGTTCTTTGTTTCCTATGACGCTTATACCAAACCAGGAATGCTATTCAACAATATTTAAAGACCTGATTTGTATGGTGTGAAAGCTGTAGTTCCCACAAACAGCCATGGCAAGGTCACATTCTCCTTACTAGTATACATTACCAGCCTCAAGGTACTTAGAGGCATCTGTACTTTACCCACCATGATGCCAGTGCCACTGCCAAGGGCATCCACTGGTGTTTGGACATGCACTATACAGGAACACGCAGAGACTGGTATGTGTGAATGGCCACAGGCTAGCTGGCAAGCACCTCCTGCAGGTATCTCCCAGGAATCATGGGACCTGAAACCATAGGTGATTACTCAGGTGGCTCAGGACAAATGTTCTTTACTTACCTTAAGTATTTTATTACTTTAGCAATTATATGAGCTTACCAATGCATACGTGCTGACTATCAACTCTGTGTATACCTACAAATACCTTACTTTGATAATTACCCTTTTCACACCAAATCTGCTACTTATTGATGGTGTTCATAATTTATAGGATTTTTTTGGTGAAGAAGAAACAAACTAGTAATAGTCTAAAGTCGGTCTGTCTGAATGAATCAAAGTTATCAGGAAAAATTAATCTGTATTATTCCATGTTTCATTTTAATAAATGACAATGAATCAAACTTGAGAGACAGTAAGCTACCCCTTCACCTGGAAATCCTGAGATTTAATTAAAATCTATTGAAATAGAAGAAAATGCACAGCCCCTGTGCATATTATTCCACTGGTTAGAAAAATGGTAGTATTGTGCTAATTAAGATGGCAAGGAAAAAAACACATGATATTCCTTGTTTTATTGAGAGGGATTTTGAACATATTTTTCACTACTATTAATTGTCCAAGAAACTTCATTTTAAAAGATGCCAAGTCTGAATAAATTGCTTATACCATAAAATTGCAATAGGAACAAAGGGACTCAATTAATATTCTTTAAAACTTAGTTTAGAGAATATTTATTGACAATTGTATGACTCTTTTATTCATTTACTTATTTATTCAACAATTATTTAAGTTGATATTATGCAAAAGTAGAAGACAATAAGATTGGAAAATTTCTACATGCAAATAAGGCTGTTGATGAGATAGAAGAGAGAGTTTGACAAAAGAATCTTTCGTAGAAGTTATCTTACTATCAAAACCTGAGCTACCTATGCAAGGTGAGGAGGGAAGGAGTACCCCGAGACAGAGAAAGGTTTTTGCCAATAGAGGGAGGTAGGTAAGGGGCACCTGAGACATGAAAACTAGAAAGGACCAGGTTATAAATGTCTTTAAAAGCCATACTAAGGAAAGTGAGTTACATTCTGAAGCTAATGGGGGTTCTCTGAAGGGACACAAGCAGTCTTACACTCAGGTGTGATTTAGCAAACTCATGGGAGGAAGGCAAGGTTGGAACTATTCAGAATGGTTAGAAGATTACCGTAGTGGTCTGGGGATTGAGTACAAAGTGAGGCAACCTGGTGGCTATGCTTGTATGTGGTTGTGTCAATATGATTGTGAGTTCTTGTGGATAATTTTAATACAAATCTATTGAAAAATATTTGATTTTTACTTTAAAAATTGCATAAAGTAGACACGCAGATGTGGAGTTTCTGTTTTCACCTATTCATATTGTTTTTCTACCTACTCTTAAGAGGTAAAATTATGACAATATTAACTGGATGACTGTAGAGAAGTTTTGAAGTGTTAGCTTTTCCTTTATTTTTAAGATGCTGCCATCTAGTGAAACTTTTGTAAAATCACTT
Source organism: Zalophus californianus (assembly GCF_009762305.2). Lineage (NCBI taxonomy): Eukaryota > Metazoa > Chordata > Mammalia > Carnivora > Otariidae > Zalophus > Zalophus californianus. The sequence continues at coordinate 109,449,408 of NC_045597.1, forward strand.
TGTGGTGATCACATTCAAGTTTGTATCTTCTGGTCCTTTCCTCAGTTACATTTTAATAATTTATGTTTCTGCCATCCATGGGGAAAGAATTGTACATACATTAAAACATATTGTAAGAGCCTCGAGTGATTTTTTTTTTTTTATGCAGTACCACAGATGTAACTACAGGACGTTTAATAATAGGATATGGTATGTTGAAGTTTCATGGTTTCTTCATTGCGCCATTCTTTATAAATAATCGATAATAAAAATGCTGCCTTTTCTATTCCTTAAGTTTTCTAAGTTGAGTTTTAAAAACAGATAAAGAAAAAATTGAGTTGTAAATATTGTTTCACAAAACAAACAAACATCATTGCCTTTATTAGATATGTTGGCAAGAAAAAAAGAGGATTTTAAACTCAGAACCATTATTTTTTTTCCAAGTTGAATTTCAGTGTTAAAATGTGTCTTAAAAAGACAAACAAACAAATCTGTGTGTATGTGTGTGTTTACTGAACCTAAACAGTGGTCTGCAAACCCAGATTTTGATCATCTCTAAATCTTGATAGAGATTAATTGTATTTCTTTTCTATCATTCTCAAAACTTACGTTAGCACGGAGCATTTGTCATATTTTTATGACATATTGCTCATTTTTTCTACGAGAAGCAAAGTATGAATTCATCTCCCCCTGCAAAAAACAAAACAGAACAAAGAATATCTGGTATATAGTACTGGTAAGAACTTTTTCTTTTATGAGATACTAGTTATCGACACATTATAATGAATAAGGTTTCTCTTGACTCTTCAATATATTGAGCTTTGGGCGCCTGGGTGGCTCAGATGGTTAAGCGTCTGCCTTTGGCTCAGGTCATGATCCCAGGGTCCTGGGATCGAGTCCTGCATCAGGCTCCCTGCTCCTTGGGAGCCTGCTTCTCCCTCAGCCTCTCTCTCTCTCTCTCTCTCTCTCTCTCTGTCTGTCTGTCTCTCATGAATAAATAAATAAAATCTTTAAAAAAAATTCTCTAAAAAAAATACATATATATATATAGAACTTTATGAGACTAATGCTACAGTTTAGGGGTCAGCAAATCTTTTCTGTAATGGGCAAGATAGTAAATATTTTTGATTTTGTGACCCATATGGTCTCTGCTGAAACTACTCAATTCTGCTTGCAAAAGTTGTCATAGACAATATTTAAACAAAGGAGATTAGTTTTGTTCAAATATAACTTTATTTATTAAAAACAGGTCATAGTTTGCATCCCTCTGTTCAAGGAAAGTACCTGTAATAGTAGTTTGAGGTTAGTTATTCTTAAGAAGTATTAGAACAATCTAAAATTGGTCCCCCTGCAATTATTTACTTCAAAAATTTCAATCAATAGATGTGTTCCTTCAAAGATGGAGGAGATTTAAAGTTTTGAAAATGTAATTATTATACATGCACTTATCTTTTGGTATTAAAATTATCCACTTAGTAAGCTAAAAATAGAAAAGCTCACAGGTAAAATGTTTTTGCAAAATGAACAATCACCCCTATTTAATGATCAGGGATTTTTTTTTAATTCATGTTTATGTACAAAATTGTCTTAATATGGAATGAATCACTATATTCTCGAAGTAAAACTTTTAACATTTTGATTTACAAAAAGTTAAAGGTTTTAATGATAAAACATTAAAGTGAAAAGTTTCTACTTGGGTATAATTTGGGTAATAGAATTTATTGCTTCAGGTTGTCCTTCTGGGAACTGAATGAAAACAGAGGCTTAGTTTCTAAAACAGTGAATTCTACTAGGCAGACATACAAAACACTTGGATCATGTAATCAGGTAAATAACTAAGACATACTAGAGTCAGACAGTAAGAGGCTATTAGGGTCTCAAGTCAGTGTATAGGGAGAAATAGTGTAGAGTCATAAACAGCATCATTTTTATTTGGTCATATTTGTGTCAGCTGATCTAGGCAATACTTAGTCATAGAGATCCTGCTAGTCTCTACTGAACTCACTCATGCATCTCTGGCCAACTAAGGAAAGGTGGGGAGAGTAGCTGATCCAAGCTGAGCTCAGGTGAGGGTGACTTTGATCCCCATTTCTTTCATCTTCCATCTGAGCCAGAAGTTTGGCTAAGCAGGTGCTTGTTACAGAGATGGCAGAGGGCAAGAGAGAGAGAGCAAGCCTAATCTAATCACTCAGAGTTCTTTGGAGTCTCTGCTTGTATTGCATGTGCTAACATTCCGTTGGGTTGGTCAAAATAAGTCACCTGGCTAATCCCAGGGGCAGAGAATTGTATCCTGTCCACAGTGGGAAGAACTGCAAAATTACATAGCAAAGGAAATGGATGCAAGGAAAGACGAAGAATAGAACCCCTTAAGGCAATTTACCATAGCTTGTATATACTTGAATTAATTCAATATGGTCATGACTGGGGTTTAGTGATAACTGAAAACTACTATTCACTTCATCAGGTTGGTAGGATACAATAAAGCGGAGGTTCTTAAACGTTTTAGTAACAAAAACCTTTTACACTCTTAAAAATCACTGAGGACCTTAAAAAAGGTTTTGATACTGTTTATATCTATATTTACCGTATTTGTAATTAAATATGTTTGTTTATTCATTCATTCACTTATTTTAGAGCAACAATAACAAACACATTACATATTAACGTAAATAATATGCTGTTAGGGAAACAAAGCCATATTTTCTAAAACAAAAAGAATGTTGTATATTTGGCAAATCTCTTTATTGTTGGCTTAGTAGAAGACAGCTGGTTTTCTTTATCTGCTTCTGTATTCAATCTCTTGCTTTTTTTTCTTCATGAAGCATATGAAGAAAATCAGTCCTCATGCAGATAGAGTCAGAAAAAACAGAAGTAATTTATTGGCTTTTCAGTTTATTGTGAATATTGTTTGATACCAGAATTTAACAAGTTGTGGTATGCAATGTGAAACCAAATTACTGACCTTTCTGTACTTTGTTACATTAAAATCCATTGTGTTATGGTGAGGGCTGTGGATTGTGTGAATTGTGTAAGACTGATGAATCACAGACCTGTACCTCTGAAACAAATAATGTATGTTAAAAAAGAAGAAGAAGAAGATACTAGGAAGGGAAAAATGAAGAGGGGGAAATCAGAAGGGGAGATGGACCCCGAGAGACTATGGACTCTGAGAAACAAACTGAGGGTTCTAGAGGGGACGGGAAGTGGGGGGATGGGTTAGCCTGGTGATGGGTATTAAAGAGGGCACGTATTGAATGGAGCACTGGGTGTTATAGGCAAACAGTGAATCATGGAACACTACATCAAAAACTAATGATGTAATGTATGATGATTAACATAACAGTAAAATAAAATTTAAAAAAAATCCATTGTTTGGTTTTACACTTTGAATATATCTTTTATCCATGCTTGATCTGTAACATCAAACATTGGTTGTTTGAAAAATATTGGTAATCTACCTATTTCATTATATATTGTTTTAAAATTATATATTACTACTAAACTCGTCAGAAATATCTTTAAATATTGGGAAATGGACATACTCATAAAAGTGGATACAAATTTTCAAAATCCTAATTTCTCTTGGAAACTACTTTTTTTACTGGCAACAAATATTATGAGTGGTTTTTCCTTGAATTGACAGACTCACTTCTTCATTTTCAGAAGAATGTCTGTCAAACACCCAAGTATGAGTTACTGTTGTTTGTCTTTCAGTTGCTCTTTGATGCAAAAAAATGGTTCTCTGGGAAATAAAAGTGGCTAGTTCAGCTTGCAACTCAAATAATTACATGAGTACATTATTTTGAGGCAACCATCTTACTTCAGAATGTGGTCAGTTGTTTTATGCATACTTCCCATGTTAAACCTTAAACATATGAGAATTAAGGCACTGAGATTTAAAAGAAATTAATGATTTTTACAGCTTTCTCAAGGAGATTTTTAAGTGGAACTACTTGTTGTCCCCCCCCCCCACAACTAAATGGTTTTGACCCGCCATGACTGCTAGTATGATTTGGTGCCGCTGCCTTGCTTGGTACTAAGATGCCGGCAGTTTTCCCAGAACTGCTTTTGTTTTTATCAGTGCAAATGTCAACACAGTGAGGAAGGCAAAGAACGTCTTCATATTATGAAAACTATTTTGACCTGAGAGGATCTTGGAAATGCCCAGTGTTTGCAGTTCAGACATTGTGAACCACTGCACCAAAGGATAAACTATATTGATAGTACAGCAGTTTGTCAAAGATTTTCTTAGAGATATTTATACTTACTATTTCTAATCATTAAGCAAATTTAAAACTTGTTCTTATGTTCTTCCCCAGGGCTGTTTTGTTGGCTTTGATCTAGCACACGCAGTTGGAAATGTTGAACTCCACTTACATGACTGGGGAGTTGATTTTGCCTGCTGGTGTTCCTATAAGGTACAAATTACTTAATATAGTTAGATCCTTTTATCACACATTGACATTGATCTAAATGAAAAACTGGATCAGCGGCCAGTTTTAACCATTTGAGTTACTTTGCTCCATTTCTTTCATTACTGCTTTTTCTGATTTTAGTTAATTACAAAGTCATATGATACAATAGTATAAAAATTAATTAAAATCAGGTATTTTCATCCACTGTAGAGTACTTATTCCTTTAATTACCTGGCTGCTATAGAAAAGTCAGGAGGTTTGGCGGGCGGCAGCTCCACACTTAGAACTTAATTCATATTGATTACGTTCTTAGTTTTTTGTTGGTATGTTGTGAAATTTCTACTATGTAAAGATAATTCTTACGGAATCAACTTGATATTGACATCTGAAGACAATTTAATAGAGAAGGGTCATGGAAATGAAACCAATTTTATTTTAACTTAGGTGATTTTAAAATATGCTACTTTTTTTTTTTAAGATTTTATTTATTTATTTGACAGAGACAGAGACACAGTGAGAGCAGGAACACAAGCAGCGGGAGTGGGAGAGGGAGAGCAGGCTTCCCGCTGAGCAGGGAGCCCGATGTGGGACTCCATCCCAGGACCCCGGGATCATGACCTGAGCCGAAGGCAGATGCTTAACGACTAAGCCCCCCAGGCGCCCAATATGCTACTTTCTTATTACTTAAATATTTTTGTGACAAATAATTGAAATGAATAATAAAATTAGATAGACATCATTAGAACTGTTATCTGTTAGTTGGGGCAAAATTTCACCAGAAAAGTAATAGGTATTTAATCTCAACTAATAATGCTGGGGTGCCTGGGTGGCTCAGTCGTTAAGCCTCTGCCTTCGGCTCAGGTCATGATCCCAGGATCCTGGGATCGAGCCCCACATCGGGCTCCCTGCCCTGTGGAAAACCTGCTTCTCCCTCTCCCACTCCCCCTGCTTGTGTTCCCTCTCTTGCTGTGTCTCTCTGTCAAATAAATAAATAAAATCTTTGAAAAAAATAATGCTATGTTTTTTTCTTCGAAAAAATAAGGTGACGCAAAATTCTGTTTTATTATAAAAGCTCAAATTATCACACGTTTTGAACTGGTCAAAAGTTGGTTTCATAACACAAAAGTCAAATGATTTCATTGTTTAGTTTTGTCATATGCTCAAACAATTTCTTTTCAACCCAGTATTTAAACTCAGGAGCAGGAGGTCTTGCTGGTGCCTTTGTCCATGAAAAGCATGCCCATACAATTAAACCTGCGTGAGTACCATCTTCACATTCTTTGGTGATGAATAAATTAATTTGCATTAATAATATGCTAAATTTACATAAGTTCATTAAGGTGCTATCCAATAAGAATCTGGATTGATTATAATTGTATCACTACTCTATTAACAATGATGCACTTTATCAGAAATAAATGCCTTTCAAAGAGTTCAATTGGTTGAACAAGAAATGTAATCACAAAAAGGGAAGCTTCAATGCTAAAAATGAGTCACTGTAATCATGTAGAGCAGATGGTTTAATGCAAAGAGACGACTTATTTTTGTTCAAAAATTAGACTTCAGAAAATTTCAGATTCCTCACATTGATGAATAAATCAAAGACAACCAGAGCTGTGCCTAATCGAGCCTTAAATGTGGTATGTTATTATTAAAATTGCATCTACCTTTAAAGCTAGAAACATTATACCATGGTCTTGTAAGGATTATCTTCTGTCCTAAAAGATTTTATAATCCATGAAAACTGAAGAAGCTGAACACCGAACAACACAGGCTGATTGCATAAAAAGCAATACTTTTCTACTTTAGATAACTTTTTCATTTTTTAGAGCAAGTATAAATGCAAATGTGATCTATTAACACATTTATACATTTTTATTTGGGGAACTTGTAAGTTTGTTTTTATCTGGTATGGAGATACAGAAATAATATTCTGTAAAAGTTCCTTTCATAGTTGTTGTATCAGAGTATGTGTGATGAGGAGACTGTCTAGACTCATAATAGGTAATATAATAATGTTTGATTAGTTTTCTGAATCTTCTCAGCCACTGGCTGAGCGGTGTAATCTTTACAAGAATTGAAGCTGAATTAGTAATAAAACTTGGAGCACCTCACATTTCTGAAGTTTTATGCATATAAATCCAAGAAATTTAAGATGATTTGCTGCAGTTCATTTAATCATGTCTAAAATTTCTTCAAGATTTTAAAGTTTAAAATTAAATAGAGCATTTTCTTTAGACAGGTATTTTGTCAGGCAGACATCTTCCACAAATATACTGTCAGTACATTAGATTTCTCCCCATGTCCCAAATTCTCTGAAAAGAATATAAAGCAATACTATGTTATAGGAATGCCATGCATATTTTAAAAGATCTCTCTTTCATTTTTAGCAAACCCTGCTGATAGTGTTTTACCTAGCATAATTGTTTTCCATGTAGACAGTATATAGGATATTGCTTCTTTTGGGTGAAGACTCACTACTTTGACCATTTCCCTTTCTCCACTTGTTTAAATTGTAATAGAGGATCTGATGTATTGTATCAACCCAAAAACAAGCTGGTGAACTGGTTGGAGGCTATGTAAATAACCTACACAAATTCTCGAGAATGTAAGGGTTAGCAATTTAGTTCTGATCTTACAGCATATGTCTGTTGCACTTGAGATTTCTTTTATCACTATTTACCCTTCATGGATGAGGAAGAGGAGATGAAGGGTTGTAGTGGGCTCATGTGTGCTTCATCTTGTAGAATCCAAACATCCTCTAGGACACTGTATGTGTTAAATCTTTGGTCCCAGGAGAAAGACTATATAGACACCAGATTTGCATTATTGCATGATCACTGGCTGGTCTATACCTGGAAGAACGTTCCTTGATCTCTCGGTGTTCTAGCCTCTAAATACAGGTAATAACAGCATCTACCTCATAGGCAATAATTCTGAGAATAAAATGAGATGGGTCACATGTAAAATGCTAAGCACAGTGGTGTAAGCATTATATGTGGTTCTTACATGGAGGTTAAGTGCTTTGTTGCTTCACTGTGAAGTTGTATGTTAACTAGTAGACTTTGGACTAGTAGAGATCATTTCTCTTAAGTAGAAAACACAACCTCAGAGGTTATGTTTCGTGACTTTGAGGACATTAAACAGTTTTGTTCATTTCAGCAGGCCTTTGAGAAACTGCTGAACATGTAAGTCTCCATTCCTCGAATTCTCTCTTGTCCTGGCTTTACCATCTTACTGGTTCCTCATTAATTAATGAGTTAATGAGATCTTTATGCATCTTCATTTCATATTTGTATGAGAGCCATACTTTTAAATTTTTTGAAAATTGTATGTTATTATCTGTTGTTGCATTTTAACTATCTGGCTTTAGAGACTGACAAGACTCAAATCAGGCTTGACTTATGAAGCCCTCTTTACAGAAAACCCCAGTTGGTGTAGTTTGTTGGTTTGTTTGTAAAGCTTTTTTTTTATATCATGTCCGAGTGACTAATTCCAATGGTGCCAACTTCTACCCAATAGTGGAATGTAACTGCTATTGATGTTAACAAACTTTGTGAAGTAAACTCTGTTGCTTTTTTAAAGGGTGACATCTAGTGGCTAAGCGTGTTATTTCAAATAAATAGTATACAAATGACATTTCTTTTCACTATCCAGTTGTTTATTCTTTCCCAAGAATTTTTAAATTATATATATTTAAACTATATATATTATTTGACTATATTTTTATAGTGCAATAATTGTGTAGTCAAAGCCTTCAGTAAAGAAAAGAAATAGGATGAAGATCAAAGTTAAGATTAGGGGCATTATAGTATGTGATTAAACAGAATGAATAAATGTTCATCAAGGATGGTGAAGAAGGGCATTATGGAAGTGATTGACCCACCAGGTATACGTATAGAGCGTAAATCCCAGGACATGCAACCCTGCATATTCAGTGTATAACTTTGAAGTATCTCTTATATGTTTTCATTAGCAACTGGTAAATTACATCTGTACCAAGAATGTCACTTCTTTTTCTTCTTCCCCCCTTTTTTTTTTTTTTTAGTTTAAATAGGTATTTTGGCCATTGTTCAAACAGATGACCTAAGACTTTTTCCAAGAACCTTTTGCCAATAAAGAGAAAGAGTACAGGCCATAGTTTCTCCACTGCATTAAGCATCATAACTCAAGCTGTTATTCTCAACTAGAATTTGACCTTGTCCTAGTTTATCACCACCTTTTCTCATTCCATTGTCATATTCTAAACTTTGTCTGTAGCTAAGAATTATTCTAAATTAGAACTGATTGTGAGTAAATGCCACCTTTTTTTTTTTTCCTTCAGGACTGATTTCAACTCAGGCTATAAAATTAATTATCATTCTGAGATATAAAGGAAAATATTTTTAATTGTAGGCATTTGAGGATCAGAAATATATCAATAAAAAAGTACTTAAATACTTTGTTTTTTTAACTTTATAAATGTTGACTTTTCTGGTATACTTTAGATCAATACTTTTTGATTTTTATGGGATTCAAAAATATCTGAAGCTCTAAATAAAATAAGAAATTAAAAAACAAAAGCGGGGGGGGCACCTGGATGGCTCAGTGGGTTAAGCGTCTGCCTTCAACTCAGGTCATGATCCCTGGGTCCTGGGATCGAACCCCACATCGGGCTCTCTCCTCAGCAGGGAGCCTGCTTCTCCCTCTCCTTCTGCCAGTGCTCCCCCTGCTTGTGTGCTCTCTCTCTCTCTCTCTCTCTCTCTCTCTCTGTGTCAAATAAATAAAATAAAAAATTAAAAAAAATACCTGAAGCTCATAAAATGCAATTCAACAGCCCCCACCATACACACACATTTTTTTTTTTCTTTTGAGAGGCTTTAGCATAAGAACAGGAGTGGATCATATGAGCTATTAAGATTCCTTCTGTCACTTACTTTTTTACCTCATCCACTGAAACCATACATACTAGAAAATGGCTGGTCTTCATTTTCCATGCTGACATAATAAACCTCCAAATACTCGAATGTATTAGATCCCTTGAAATGTTCATTTCTCCTGGGATTTTTTTTTTCTTCTAAGTTTTTTGAGTGACCAAAAATGGGGCCTACTGATAATTTTGATGAAAATGCTAGAATTTTAAATCATGCCAATACATTTCCATAGTCGGCTAAAGGTGTTTGATTCAAGCCTATAAATAGAGATGTCAGTTTTAAGGCTTTATTAAGGGCTTGAGTCATCTCCTTTATTCTAATAAGCCCTTTCCAGGTTAAAAAGGACTAGCCAAGGGGACTGGACAACTTCAGTGCATAGTTAAGGCAAATTTTAGAACTCAGAAATGTAAGTTATTATTTTTATTTGACAACTTAAAAAGAAAAAAAGACATACCAAACAATATTCAGGAAAGTCTTAAGAAAGGATAAGAAGAAAACAACTTAAAAATTATAAGCTTATGCCATGCTTGGCCCAACTGTATGATTAATGTCATGAGTGGAGATCATCTAATGCACATTTGTCTGGGGAATGCTGACTTGATACATTGAGTCTACATACTCTTCCAGGCAGGGTTGAAGAATGCCATCATCCAAAATTTACCTATAGTTTGTTTTGGTTTCTTAGTGATCCTTTTGGACTTATTACTTACCACATCCTTGTCTAGTACCTATGTAAGGTCTCCTTGTTAAAGGTTAGAGAATAAGGACGTGTAGCAGCAAGGTGTGTAAATTCATGACTCCAGATCCTTTAAAATGTGATAGCCCAATATCAATAAATTTCTTGGAATTTACACAGAATCTCTAGTTTAAATGTGACCTCTACTTCCCAGGGCATCTGTTCTACCCATTTAGCCTGTTTCTTTATGTTCGGTGTTTAGTATACATGAATGACTTCTCAGCCCCAACTTTTTGACCTCTCAGCCATATTAGATATCCTTGGCCATCTCCATTGTCATTGATGTTTCCCTCCCATTGCCCTGAGCTTCCAGTGCACCATTTTCTCCTGCTTCTGCTCCAGTTTATGTGATGACTCTTCTATATTTTGCAAAGTTTACTCTTTTGCTTTTTCATTGATTATCTCAATGCCTCAACCCTTTTTAGTTCCTGAGCCCAGAATATCTCATCCACACACATGATTTCAACAATAGACATTTGTAGAAGACACAGCTTTACCACTTGCTTACTTTTTAGGTGTTATTTTAATCTGATTGCAAGTTACAAGATTTTCTGATTATCAAAGCATTAAGCTAGTTCCCAAAGATACATGATAATGTAGGAAAGCAAAGATTGTCATAATAGGAAATATTCCCTAATAAACTACACACTTACAAAATTAGTCCTTACTGAACGCCCTTCCCAATTAGTATTAGCATCTATCTCTGTGAATTATTATAAGAGGTCTTAGTCTCTTGCTGATTATAGAATGTTATAAATATCAGATAACACAATGAAAACATAATGAAAATAGATTGTAAAGTAAAATTTTTCAAGAGATTCAAGATTTCCTGATGCAAGTGATATTGAAGAACTGCTGAATCAAAAAATTATGGACAGTGAAAATCAGTCAGAGTTAGAACCAATAACAGATGAAGTAGAGGAAATTAGACGTGGTACTTCAAAAGCAAATGACTTGAATATCAGGGATTAAAAGGAAATGATGAATGCTTCAAAAATTTTTATAGAAGATCACTTCTATGTTCATGCTGAAAAAGTTAAATGTAATATAAAAGAGATTGTATTTTTCTATCTTAACATTTTTAAAAATACACCAAAAAATCAACACTTGATTTATTATTTATTCTTTTTAATAATTAGCACATTATACTTTTAACTTGTCAAATTACAAGTTAATTTTTATATAATTTTAAACTTACTTTTTAAGAGCATCTCAAATTTAATTTTTTCCAATTAATTACTATAAAAATAGGGTTATTGGTTTAAAGTGGATTTTATTTTAAATGGCCTTTTTCCAGTATTCCATTGGTCATCAAATAATGAAGACTTTCAGTATATCCATATATCTTTCTAATCTCAGGAATTAAACATGGTAAAACTTCCATTTTATCTTATTCCAACAAGAGTATCCTTTCTAAGGCACTCATTTCTTTGTCATGTAAAGAGAATGACCGAGTCAGTTAAGAAGACCTGAACAAATATAACCAACACATATTTTTGTGCAAGTAACTTTCACAGAGTGAAGTAAATATAAGATATTGCCTATGATTTTATATTATAATCCATTTGGAGAGATTATTTTAGTAACTGAATAAATGATTTAAATGATAGGTAATGCAGGGTTAGAATATGTGCCACAAGGCAACCTAGTAATTGCTAGGTGACTTCTCGGACATTGCCTTTGGAGCAATGGAGAGATAGACGTCTTTTAACTCAGGTGTTTTGGAAAAGCTTGAGTAAGGTGGTGGGGAAATTTACAGTTACAAATCCTCTGCTAACTGGAATGCTATGTTAACTAAGTGAATAAATTTACTGTCTGTTACTTTGAAAGCTGAAACTGTTGCCTATGAGAAAGACTTCACTTGGTTAGTTTCATAAATTTATGTATAAAGAAGAAGAATTACTTAAATGATATTTCTTAAAGGAATATATCAAGTGATCATTTTCTTCTTACACTTTTTACTAGAATTTTTATGGAATCTGAGTTATTGACTTAACATTTAAAAATCGGCCTATTGTCATAAAATTGCTGTATATTCCTATTTTTCTGTATTTTAGAAATTATAAACAGTGGTGAAATCAAGTTTGTTTCATGCTCTTACTTAATTTCAGAGACACGCTCGTGGAGTAGGTTATACCTGTCGTTAAGTTCTAGTCCCAAATCCTCACTGTGAGGGGTCCAAAAGATGACACACTGGTTGAAGAAAACTCATCTATGGAATCATGACATATATCCTACACCTGTCTTCATTCAGAAACCATTGTAGAAAGGATCCCTCATCTTCTTGGCTGGACAATTTTTACTATGCAAAATCATCTAGATGGTTTTTCTGTGTTGTGAATTTAAGCTGTGATCATAAAAATAACATTTATACTCTGAGGTGTGATCATGATTAAAAATAAGTTCAGTAAATAATCTCATGTTTTTCAACTCAGGAGATAAAGTAATCCTGGCTCTTAAAGGAAAGCTAAAATAGTAATTATCAGTATAAAAAGATACATTAAAGCCATTGTTCCTTGCAAATCACTCCTCTCAGATAATGATGACATAATCATTAATTTGGGAAAATTGGAGTCCTTTGAAATCTCAAAATTTATTTTCTCTTCTAAAATTGCAGTCTAGTGTCTCTGAAGATATATGAGATCAATGAACCTTTCAGACACCAAAACTAAAACTTGTCAGGGAGCTTCAGCTCTTGTTTTAATCACTGCAAGTTTTGCCCCTAAAGTGACCTTTGGAATCTTCAGGGTTTGTTGTTGTTTAATATTAATGAAACAGTTTAATATTAATTAAACAGTTAATATTAACTCTGAAGAACTACTGCTAAACTTTCATCTGTTCTTATTGAGAAACATACATGCAGCTACCTGGCTCTTGAAGATTTGCCAAAAGAGCCACGTACAGTGATATCTACTATGCAGGGCAGCACGGAGAACTTGGTCCTTACACACAGACCCATTGGGTCCTGGTGCTACCAAGACAGGGCCGGGCTAATTTCACAGATGACAAGAACTCTTATTATCCATTGTTCAGAACAAAGGTCTGAACTCATGCGATGTGTTTTCTTTGTTTACTTGTTTTTACTCGATGCCAAAGAAGATGATTTGATTGGGAGGAAATGATCCTTTTCTCTAGAGTTGAGGTCTGTCTTTGTCATGACAGTTCACGCATGGAGAGTTTGCCTTGCTCTCATCTCTGCTCCAATCAGTTTTGGTCAAGATCTCAGAAGATTTGGCACAAGTTTGGTATAAACCACGGAAACTCAGGCAGAAAATGGCTTTTTTAAATTTAAAAAAATTTTTTTAAGGAGACTGTGATCCTTGTGAGAATTCGTTTTTACATGTTCAATGTGATTGCTTGAAAATTGATTATAAATTCTAAAATTTTTGAGTACAGCACATTGTCTTTATGATCTTTCTTTACTTTCCTAATCTGCAGTGCCCCAAAAAATACTTTTTAAAATTTTGTTGTTGAATATATGTCTTTCTTTACTCTTAGCATAATAGACAAACCATCTTCTAGCATATGGAAGCATTTCTACTTTGCAAGTTATTCTGAAGGGCGCATGATTTGCAAAATACTGTCAAATTAAAATGCATTTCCATATGCTTCTACAAAGACCAAATATATCCAGGGAAACTAGCTACAGACAATTTAAAAAAAAAAACTTCATGAGTATTTTAATGAACATTGAAACTAGTCCTCTCAAAAGTCCTAAATTCAGACATCTTCTCTCTGTTTTTCTGCTTTTAACATCAATATTACCTCAAAGGATTACAAGCCAATTTTTCAAAGTAATAATATATTTCAAGAAAGCATATACAGACACATTTAAAGGATTTATTTGTTAATAAAGCTTTCACACCAAGAAAATATTGACTTAGTTCTTTTAAGAACACCATATTATTCTGAAACTTCAGGAAATAATTTTCATTAACCAAAACTCATGATATCAGGAAGTGCTTTTTTATTTCATAACTACACTTGTCATGCTATTAGATAACTGGACATACTTGAACAAGCCTCCTGTTGAATAAGATTTGAAGATGTAATGAATATGTAACAGAACCAAGTGAAGCACTCTAAACAATATTTACAGATGAGTGAGCAAATGAGAGGAGAAAAAGGAATTGAGTTTCACGATACCTTCTCATAGTATTTTCCAGAGCAGCATTAAATCAGTAGACTTAGAAAGGGCAGAGCAATTGTGAACAGCTGAATATTTTTTAGAAAATAAGATTTGATAGAGATCTTTTCTACTAACAGTGAGTTGGTAATATTTTGCCTGTCTAATGTCGTGGACATGACAAGCCTTATAATAGTCATGCTTAGCAACTAATTGCTGGCATCAAGGGATGAATGTTCAATTTTCGAGCTAAAGCAACCTATTTGTCAGTTTTTGAGATTTTTGTTTGTCACTAACACCTTTGAATCTTCTTCTGTCACTTGGCTAAGCTTTTACTTTTCCTCCAAATGTGCTGGTCACCAACTGCCTGGAATTAGACCCTTCTTGTTTTATTTCCTTGGGTTTTTTGTTTTGTTTTGTTTTGTTTGTTTTTAGTGTCTTACTGTACTGCTTTCCCTGATCCTTATTCCTATTCACTAGCTCCATCTTCCTTATATGTACCTGAATTACTGTTACTTCTGGATTCCAGTATCTCCTTAACTATAGCAGTAGTGCTTCTGTGTCCAAGCCTTTCTTCTCACTCTGCAAGGTGGTTTAGCAGCGTTAGTATGCTGCTAAGGAATGGCCTAAGAATGTGGTTGGGAGATTGGGTACCTTGCAACCATGCCTAAATCCTACCAAACGGATCTGCCATGAGGGCAGAGTTTTAGTATGTTCAAACCCTTCCTTGTTTGCATTTGGTCATCCAAGTTGGATTGATTGGCCAGAAGATAGTGTCAGTGGAGCCAAAGAAAAAACTTTGGCTGATGACATCTATAGATGATAGATGAACAGAGCTTGGAACAACCAAAATTGAAGAGCCAAAAAAGTCTGTAATTGTTCATGAAAAGAAGTTAGTATCTTCACTGAACATTGTGGAAGAGTTTTGACTTATAACTGTATAATGCCCCTGTAGTACCTTCATAGTCATTAAATAAATATTTATTGAGCATCATATATGTATATATAGTCCGGGCAATTTTTAAAGTGTTTGGGACGGATGGACAAACAAAGCAAAGATCCCTGTCCTCATACACATTCCATCAAGAGAAGACAAACCACACCTATAATAAGGGGCAAATTATATAATGTGTTTGAAGTTGATAAGTCCTACGGATGATTGGGAAAAGGAGGAATGAGAATACTCTCTGTGGGATCCTCAGCAACATGCAGTATTTAAAAAGCATTCAGGAAAGCCCACACTGGGAAAATAAGATGTGGATGAAGAGGTGAGGGAGGTGGAGGGTGGGTCAAGCAGTTAACCTGGTGAAGAGAGTTCCAGGCAGAGGGAGTATCTAAGTGTAAAGGCTCTAAGACAGGAATGTGACTTAAAATATTTGAAGAACAGCAAGGAGGCTAGCATGGCTGGAATAGATTGAGCAAACTGGAGATGAGTAGATGAAATTAGAGAGATAGAGGGGTCCGTAAAATGTCGGCCCTTAATAAGGTTACAGAAAGACACGGGCTCCATTCCCATTTTGCCAGAAATGTGACAAGACACAGCAACTTGCAAAATGATCCCTCTGGTGGCTTTGTTGGGAAGAGGCTGTAGGACAAACAGTAAGGGTAGATTTTGTAAGACCAGCTGGGGAACCATTACAGAAGGCAGGCAGGAGGTGACCACAATTCAAAAGCAGGAGAGTAGCAGAGGAGGCGAGAAGTTGTACAATTAGGGATCTATTATAAAAGATGGCAGCACTCTGAAAGAGGTCAAGAACAGAAATAGATACGTCCATTAAAGGATGTCTGCAATCATCCAGAAGTGAGCTGCTCACTCCCTAAAAGATGGCCATGGCTAATGGGAGGAAAAAAGCAGGATAGAGTCAAAAGTTCTTAGAAAGTTGAATCAAAAGGGCATAGAGAAAAGTTTGGATAGAGGGGAAAGATTAAGTTGATGTTTGGGCAAAAAGATGCTAAATCATTAATTAAATGTCATGTAGTTATTTCATTAATCAACTAGAAAAGTATATCTTGAGATCTACTGTAGGCAAAGCAGCATGCAGTACATAGGGGATAGAGACATGAATGAGCTCCTCCTGTTCTTTCCATGGGAGCAGCAAAAGAACAGAGGCT
The DNA here is from genome assembly GCF_009762305.2 of Zalophus californianus. Taxonomy (NCBI): domain Eukaryota; kingdom Metazoa; phylum Chordata; class Mammalia; order Carnivora; family Otariidae; genus Zalophus; species Zalophus californianus. The sequence goes on from NC_045597.1 coordinate 109,465,689, forward strand.
GGAGAAACCTTCGTTGAGGAGGTGATATTTGAGCTGACGGAGAAATTCTCCCAAATCTTACTGAGACAGGAGGGGAACAGGCCGTGGTGGGGTTTTTGAGGTAGGGTGGTTTTATAGGCATCCCAGTCAGGGACCAGAAGATGGAAGTCTTGCATTCCAGATGAGGAATTTCAATTTTTATCTTAGAGACAGTAGGAAGCTGTTGACTGTCCACATGGAACAAGTTTACAAATTCAGGTCTCTTCAGCTCTCCAGGTACTGGTTTCCTTGCGGGGGAAAAATAAATGATTAGGCCTGGGGGATCTGTGAAAATTTCTTCTGGCTTTTAAACTGTGATTGTCAAGCATCAGAATAAGGTGGACTGCCTCCAGGGATAATTTAGAAACTGAAACCTGCTTGATGGAAATCTGTGTGTCATCAACTATATTGATGAATTTGGTGACCTTTTTCATCTCCACCTTGTTGTAGTAGTTAGATGCAATAAAGCAGAGTTAAGTCCAGACAAATTTGTAACAAACTTTACTATAACCTTCTCATCTTTTACCTTTTCTCAAGTATAAAAGACTACTATATGCGTATTTCTTAAAGTTCAGCTGCCAAAATTTTGTTACGAAAATTAAGAATATGTAAAAGCTATTTGAATGAATAAATTTCTCATTACTTTCTGAATAAAACAATCTTTGTGGAACTTCTTGATTCTGTGGAACATAATTATCTGATGAGGATTTTAGGTGATACACTTTTACTTGAGGTTAGGTTATAGAGGGCATTAGGATATGAGACGACAGGCATTCAAATTTATCCCCAATTGCTATTACAGATTTCTAAGAATAAGTAGTTATGCTGTACCCCAAATGTTCCATGTTTTTTGGCAATGCTGTAACAATTTGTCTGATTCAACACATTTTTTTTAAGGCCATGAAAGCAGGAAGAAAATTGTATTTAATTTTCAGTTGTGACTTTGAGAGAAAGAAAGAGGAAGGGTGGGAATGGAAGGGACTGAATGGGGGTGGGGGGGAGAGGATGAGGAAAAGGAAAAGAAAAAAAGCTTATTTCAGTCACGTTCATATTTCTAAACACAGACTCAAATTATTAAATGTATGGCAATAGTCAAATTAAAGGACATGATGTAAGCAGTCTTTTATGCAAATGTACTTTCTTAGACCAGATTGTGATCTAATTTTCTTATTTGCTCAATTGCTTCAGTGATGAACTGCGTTTTTTAACATAGATTAAGGAGACTGGGAAAAGTTGTTTTGTTTTGTTTTGGGGAGATATGGGAGAAGGAGAGGTGAAGGGTTTGCTGAATAAGTTAATTTAATTCAGTGCATGAAATATGCAGGGATTCATACTGGAGATTCTGCCATTAAAGTCTTGCTAAGGAGATCAAGGAGAGTTGGGTATTTCATTTCATAATTCTTAGCATCCAAAATCATATTCAGTGGATCCCTGGTGGCCTTCTCTTATGAATTTGAACATCATGCCTCAAAGATGTCTTTATAATAAGCAATGCTTTCCATTTGATAATACCTATTTGAAACTCCTTTTAGGAAATTTATGATGTTCAAAGAACACAAAGCATATTAAAATCTTTACTTTTTATTATTTATCAGATCTCTTCCAAAACCTTCTCTTAAAATTCTTTTAATGTCTTCATTCTAAGTAAATGAACTCCCTGCTTGATTTTTAATTTTTGGTGGCAAAAGATTAAAATTTCTAGTCCCAAGTGCAATGAGATTGCATCTTAATTGTTACTGTTCATATTCAGTTTGTAGAAATGATTTATGAGCTTGTTGTGATAATAGCTATTTATAAACTAATTTAATGGTTTTTAATTTTACTTCATTAGCTTTAGAATATTTGCTTTTTAGAATTCATGCCAAGATTTCATTTAGATTACATTTCTTTTGTATTTTATTTTGCCTTTCCTATGCTCCAAATAGTGGGGTCTTCAAATGAATTTAACTTTCCCTTAGATTTTTTGTGATGTATTTTGTGTTTGAATGAGTATCTTTTAACTCACCATTTCTTTGACTTTTTTTCCCTTAATACATTTTTTAATTATGTTATGTTATTCACCATACATTACATCATTAGTTTCTTTATTTGACTTTAAACAATTCCCATTCTATCTATAAAGACTTCAAGGTGTGATATATGAGCAATATGAGCAATATGCTTGTCCAGGTTTACTAAATTAGATGCCTCAGCCTCAGTGCCCTTTGAAGAAGAGGAATTGACTACAGAGATTATAAAAAAACAGAGAAAGTAAAAAAAAAAAAAAGTTTTTCAAGAAAAAAAAAAACATGTTTCTGCTAACTCAGAACCCTGAGTGCATTTTTTAAGTAATCTGGGGAATATTGCTTTTATAGAATCTCTTGATTCATTAAAGAGAAAAAGATCTGTCCTAGGTGATTTTGCATTTGTTTGTGAATATTCTTGATCATAATGGTCTATATCTACATTTAGGCTTCAACAACTAACACTTGTGTTATTTTAGACTATTCATCAAGAGTCTTGAAACCTCAATATCCTCATCTGTATAGTGAGGATAATAATAGTATCCAGGCCATAGGATTATTTTTAAAAATTAAGCAATTGCTTAGAACAGTGACTCATAAGGAAAGCTCAATTAACATTTGTTTCTGTTGCTTTCAAAAGTATTAAAAAATTACAAAAAATATTAAACAGTTACAAGAACTTAAATCGGGGAAAAAAACATGCATCCCGAAGTTAAACTTGTTGGACTGTTTGTGGTTTTTAAATTTTTTTTTATATTTTACTTATTTATTTATTTGACAGAGAGAGAGAGAGAGCAAGCAGGGAGAACAGCAGAGGGAGAGGGAGAAGCAGGCTCCCCACTGAGCAAGGAGCCCGATGTAGGGCTGGATCCAGGACCCAGGGATCATGACTGGAGGTGAAGGCAGATGCTTAACCGACTGAGCTACACAGGTGTCCCCTGTTGGACCGTTTTTACAAGACTAGTTGAGGAGTCAGTCACCTGGATTCACATTGTTCACACTGTTTAATTGGAAGATAATATGGGGAGAAGACTTTATCTCTCATACACATTATTTTGGTAAATAGAATTCTTTTCTTGTATCGTTTTATTTAAATTAACAGTGGGTTTTTTCAATAATTTAATCTAGTTAGTAGGGTAAGAGTTATAGTAGCATAGGCTCTTATTAAAAACATATCATTGATGTTGTTTTTCATGAAAATATTCAGAATAACCTGAAAAATGTCAGACATTAAAGAAGAAATCTCAATACTTTTTTACTTCACAAGGTGTTATGGGTAAAAATAAGTTTTAATAAGATAAAATGTCATTCTCTTATTACCATATTCCATTTAAATGATTAAATTTCTTTTTATCAAGTGAAAGTGTAGAGCAGTTAATTTTAGATAGTTGCAATCATTTCCCCAAGAAATAACATTTAGAATTTAATTAAGATTGAAAATAGATACCCCCCATGATTAAAAGAACATGGTAATTATTAATACTTTATGTCAGAATAAAGATGCAAAGGAAGAAAAGCATCATACGAAAAATCAGTGACAGTTTGAAACAATCACAACTACTGGCCCCAGGACTTTGAAGCACATACAACATGGAATGTCTCCTGCCATTTTTTTTTTTTTTATGGCTACACGGCATAAAACTAAGAGTTTGTATTTACAATTTTTGAGTTGTTTTGATGAATATTTTCATCAAGTAATTGCTTTGATCACTGAATTTAATGACATTACTGTCACATCCAGATAATCATATTATAGTGCTGTGTTATGTAGAAAGTTATATTATATCTCCCTACTCTGGTGTACTCTGATCCCATTTACTACTAATTGTTGGGGAAATTATGAATAGCCTCTATGAAGAGCTATTGTTTGTTTTCTTCTGTTTCTCTTACTCTCATCTCCTTCTTTTAATAACTTGAAAATGCATGTTGATGAAACTGAACTTACCTTCCTGAGCCTGTAGTTTCATTTCTTTCAGGGTTTCAATCCACTCAGTATCTCACTCTTAATGGAATATGTCGGCAACTCTGTCTTCCTTCGCTGTTGGTTAATATGAAACATCTAGTTCTAGTCCATTTTCCTTCTGTCAATTCCTCCTACTTCACTATGTCCCCTGGATGCTTGCCTCTCGACGAAGACTCACAGGTCCACCCATAGTTACAAGGGAAGGGGCAACACAAAGGCATGAACACCAGGAGGCAGGGCTGGGGGGAAGCCAACCACCCTTTTGTTGAATTAATACCTATTTAATTAGTTCCTACCCCCCAGCCACGCCCAACAGACTTCAAATTCTGGACAAGGACCATTTCTCTTCTAGTTTACTGTACTATATCTGTACCTTCTAGCAAAGTGTCTCATTAACTACATGTGAAGAATTAATGAATGAAATATAGAAAAACTTGCTGTCTCTCCTACCCAGAGGGAGGCTCCCATGTGTGCGGGGCTGGGCAGATGTGGCCGGCAGGAGAAAAGTAATTTAATTGGGAGCAAAAATGATAGAAATAAACTCACTAATAACAAGAGTCAACTTTACTCTAATTTCCATTATACCATTGACTTTATCCATGTCAATTTTAGCTCCTGCTCTTACACTAAGCTTCCAGAGACTGTGTCTCTCAGCTTCTACTTGCTTATTGGCTTGTTAAGATGCTCGCTCTGAACCCTGTTCTTCAATTTTCTTCTGATGACACCATCTCAACCGCAGCTTCTTGCTTTGGGTCAGTGTTCCTGCTTATATACTAAGCAGGAATAGGCTTACTTAGTTATATTCCTTTAGATAATCACTCAACCTCTGTAAGCCTTACTTTTCTCAAATCTAAAAATGTGGAAATAATACCTACCTCAGAGTGTTATTGCAAAGATTAAGTGAAATGACATGAAACTATCTTTCCCATTTCCCAGCCAACATGTCTTGGTTTGGTCCTGTTTAACTTTGCTAAACCATGCCTTTTGAATAAGATTTCCTCTTGGCATAAGAACCAATAATTTGATTAACTACACCACTCTTAAAGGTACTATGGGATTATATAACTTCCACTCAGGAGTGATGCAGTGGCCAAGGGTGATGAATGGCGAACAATTAGAATCTCCAAGGGGGTCTAGGGGCCGGTTCCCTTCATGCTAAGCCCTTGGATAGAAAAATGTAATTTCTTCAGTAAATAAATGCCAAAGAGGCATATCATCATCAAATAATGAGGTAGACAACTTAGAAACAATCATAATACCCTGTTTGTACTTTTTCAGGTATGAAGGTAAAGTGCTTTTTATAGATTCAGTAAATAAAGCATAAAAATTGATGCCTGGATCTCAGTTATGGAATCAGTTCTGAATTTTTTTTTTCTCGAGGAACACATTTTTCCCTTCATGTAGTCACTTGTTTCTTTCACATTTAGGTCATGAATATGTCATCAGTACTTTCAAGCACAAGCTATTATTCCTCCTGTGATACCATGTTCGCACACTAGGTCTTTGATGTTTCTGTCAGATAGTCCCAGCAACCATCATAACTCATGCTCTTGAATTTTTAATATCACTCCACAACCAGAAATGACAAATGCCTAGTCCTTTAGCAAACACACAAGAATGAAAGAGAAGTTCCTAAATAGGTAAAACATATTGAAATGTTCTCCCGGTTTTTATTTTGAGCCCACTGAAAAGGACTGGAAAAAACAAACAAACAAACATGTTGCCCTTATTTTCATGACCTGTCTCACAGACACTATATTTGCCTCAAATTTTTAAAAAGAAAATGCAAAGAGGTAAATTTTGTATGTTTCCATAGAAAGCATTATGTGCAATATTTTTTATATGTAACTATAGAAGAAATAATTTTCTTTAACAAACTAGTTCTTTTCTTCTATTTTAAAAGATAAAAAATAAAACAATAGTCAATGCCTCTGTTCTAAAGGATAGTAAGTGGATCTAACTCATTCAGGCTAGAATTCCTTCCCTAATTCCTCCTTGTTATGCAAATATAATCTGAGCCTCATTAGAGTGAGTCCAGTCCGCTCAGGACCTACCACAGTTCCGTGCTACTGAAAGAATGGGCTTTCAATAAATATACATCACAGTAAACATAAAGACCTCAAATAAACAACTACTTTGTAGAGTAGTTTTGCTTTCCCACTCAATGTAACTCATTGATATGCTCAATTATGTGTTCAAATTGACTTAAGATAGGTTCTGATGCTGATATTTAATATAAAAACATTTCAGAACTTTGATAAATATACTTTTAATTTTATTATTGATTACAGTTATCAGAGATTTGATAATTTTTAGAAGTTATGTATGTAAATATCATCAGGTCATAAACTTTGTTGGGTAAATAACTTTATTTGTTTTAATTTTTACCAACTTAATTGATGCAGGAAATTCAGTCTTGTCGGTTCTAGGTAAACTTGGTGACTTTTGTGATTTTTCTCAGTAAATCCAGAGGTTGAGCTCTGTGAGCTTAGAGTTTTTCTTGTTCGTTTTTCCTTAACAATGGCATCTGAGATTGTGGGGTTGGCTGATGTATAGATCACTCAGACATGGTTAAGGGAGAGGCATCTGGCTCCACAGCCATGTCTTGGAATCCACTAAAATGTACCCGACACCCCCTTGGTCATCTGCTTCTATTACTGCTGCATCCTCCAAGCTGTCTATGGAACCAGCCCCACGCCCTTTATCCCAACCCTCTAGATCCACAGGGATACTGAATCTCTCTGTCATTTTGGTTCTCTTCTCTGGAGGCACAGGAATTTCAGGATTCTCTCTTGGGCGTCTTGGATTAGTATGATCTTAGTTGTATGTGTTATCACGGTTCCATTCTGCTAACATTTTCACACGAAGACTGGCACTAAGCTGGCATGGAGGGAGTCTATACACACCCTCTGGATTGCCTTCTAAAGCTGAGGGGACATAGTTCAGGCAATTTTGTCATCACCTCTACCCAAACATATCCGGAGTTCCCCCTGACCTCACAACCACCCCAACACCCATCCCCTTGAATTTAACAAGGGGTAGAGAGTCCATCAGGGCTCAGTATTAGGGATCGGAATCCAATCTTTCTCTTCCCTTTCTGAAGCTTCTCCCTTAGCATGATCAAACTTTATTTTATTCATGAGTTAGGTTCATTGTTTTCTCAGTTTTCTTTTCTCTTTGCTGTTTACGGCATAGACTTTATGCTAGGCTGTATTAGACACATCATGATTCGAATTCTCGAATGTCTGTCTATTGCAAACCAGAAGTCTTGGCCTTTAAAGACTACTGTCTCTAAGTTTCAGAAGTTCATGTTGGAACTCAAAACTAAAAGATGTTTTAGTACTATATACATCCTTTGGTGCTCTTAATTAAGTGACCCTGAAACAATAAAATTTACTGATTGGCCATGGAGAAGAAAGTTATAGGTAGCTATTTGAAAATGATGGGACAAATAATTAATTTCTTCAAAGTTTTACCACTCCGAACATTTTTTTCAAACAATAATGTATTAGTAGTTGTTTCTCAATCCATAGATTTTTCATGTTGGGGAAATTGGCAATTAATGTGTGACTAAAAATATCATTGATAGAGAGAGGAGAACCCAAACTGGACCATCGGTTTCTTAATCAGATTTAGTATTTTATTCTGGAAAACTCATTTGAGTTGAATATTGAAATTGAATATTAAGTGCACACCTAGAAATTTAGTGAACTTAATTTAAAAAATCAGAATTCAGGGGCACCTGGGTGGCTCAGTTAGTTAAGCATCTGCCTTTGGCTCAGGTCATGATCTTGGGGTCCTGGGATGAAGCCCTACATCGGACTCCCTGCTCAGTGTGGAGTCTGCTTCTCCCTCTCCCTCTGCCCCTTCCCCCTCTGCTTGTGATCTCTTGTCTCTCTCAAATAAATAAATAAACTTTAAAAAATAAAGTAAGATAAAAAATAAAAAATTCATTTAAGATTAAACAGCATAGAACAAAAAGAAAAATAAGAGTGGACAAGGGAGGCTGGGGGAAATGAGCCCACCTAGTCTGAGTGTGCTAGAGGTGGAGGACATACCACCTATCAGGGACATCATACAAAATGCTCAGTGAGCCAAACAGAATGAATTGGTTTGTGATGATTATTCACAGTGTCAGTGTATGCAACTGAAAATTGGACCAGTTTTCCAATGCTGGAGATTTCATTACCAGTGACTAGATAAAGAACAAACAGTAACCTCCTAACACTCTTAAACTTTCTCATGTTTCCAGAGGCACAATGGCATATTAAATGTAAGCTTAGATATGTGTTCATTTACTTATGATAGAATATTCTTTCTTACTTCCTAAATAGGTTTTTTTCCCCTGTTTTTTTAAAATTTATTTTGTTTTTGGAGATGAAAATTGGCAATATGTAGGATCACTGAAATATAATCATAGATCTTTGAGCACAAAAGTAAGACCATTTAAAACATTTCGCCTCAATACAAGACATATTTTAGGATGGACAGGAATATGTCATGTAAAATTGGAAATCCAGATTTTACTAGTAGTGAATAGTGTTTAACATAGAATGTCAACTTCAGACAATGAGAAATTCATCAGTGGACTCTGAATTAAACTCAGTGGCTTGAGTTGAATTTAGTGCAATGCCAAATTTTCCCTTCAGACCATTCAAACAAAATCTATCATTCAGCTATTAGTCTAAACACCAACCTATTCTGGAATATACTTTGCTCTCAAAATTTACTCCGTTGAAACATTTTGGCAAGTTAAATATTTTTAAAAAGGATTTATTTGGGGGCACATGGGTGTCTCAGGTCATGGTCCCAGGATCCTGGGATCGAGCCCCACGTCGGGCTCCCTGCTGAGCAGGGAGACTACTTCTCCCTCTCCCTCTGCCTGCCACTTCCCCTGCTTGTTCTCTCTCTCTGTGTGTCAAAAAAATAAAAAAAATAATAATAATATAAATAAATAAATAAATATTTATTTATTTGAGAGAGAGAACAGGGGGGTGGGGAGGGGCAGAAGGTGATGGAGAAGGAAAATCTCAAGCAGATTCCCTGCTGAGCTTGGAACCTGCCATGACCAGAGCCAAAAATCAAGAGTCAGCCACTTGACCAACTGAGCCACCTAAGTGCCCCTGACAAGTGAACTTTTAAAATAAAGCTTGCCCTGAGGCTTTTAAAAGTAGAAGTGGGCATCTATGTGGGTAAAGTATTAAGTTAATTGCCATCATGTAAAATTTCAGTTAATGAATATTTCGGTTGAAATGAGATACGTTCTTCACAACTGAGGCAAGACCTCAGCTGCAGCCATAATTAAAATTCTATTGTTTCATAGATACATATTTCAGTATATGAATATGTCATTTAGAAAAATATCTGCTTATATTTAATAGGATTATTAAATCATTCCTTCTATACAACGTAATTGAGAATTTTCTCAGTCTACATGGATTTCATAATCATTTCCAGAAAAGTCTCAGGTATTTTTTTTATAACTATCTTTTAAATCAATGCTTAATGCTTCTCAAAGTAAATATCCATTATGATAGACTTCAGAACCTCATATAAACAGTTGTATAATAAAATTTATTTTCTCTCAGTTTATCCCATGGATGGAGTTCAAACTGTTATATGAGCTAATATTTACATTAGATTTGAAAAAGTCCTGCCGTGTATTCTAACCATAAAAAAATAGTAAGTTCTGATAATTATCCTTTTACTGTTTGGTTCCTGTTTAAATGAGAGATATTAAAAGTGGAAAGAAAAGCAAGTTTTTAAAATGTTGAATAAATTTCACATAATACCTCTTTTTTTTTTTTTTTAGATTTTATTTGACAGAGAGAGACACAGCGAGAGAGGGAACACAAGCAGGGGGAGTGGGAGAGGGAGAAGCAAAGCAGGCTTCCCGCTGAGCAGGGAGCCCGATGTGGGGCTCGATGTGGGGCTCGATCCCAGGACCCTGGGATCATGACCTGAGCCGAAGGCAGATGCCTAATGACGGAGCCACCCAGGGGCCCTCACATAATACCTCTTCAATACATACTGGTTACATCTCAAATAGTGGGGATAATTGTCTGTTGTACAACATGGAGTAGTCTGCCTTTGGAAAGTCACTTAACTCCCAAAGAACCTTGTCCTTTCTTACTTCTGGTCTTTGCACATGCTACTTTGACCATCTGGAAGAGTCTTTCCTTCCTCTTTTGCCAAAATATACTCATTCTTTTACTCAGCTTCCTCTGCAGTCTCCTCTGATCATCACCACACTGGTTCAGCTGCCTTAACCAATGCTTCACTTATTGGCTGCTTATCACACATCACATCACCCACATTACAAACACTCATCCACAAGTGGTAAGAGGCAATTCCCTGATCTGATCAGCTTACATTCTAGTTGGGGGGCGGGGGGAACAAAAATAAACAAGTATTTAGTATGCACAAAAGATACTCTACATTCTATTCTACATCTTCTGTTTGTTTCATGTCTCCCTTCTCAGAACATAGAAGTCTTCCTTGTTCACTTTTAATTTAACAGTTCTATGGCATTTTATTATATAGATTTACCATGATTTATGAAACCAACCTAATATTGAAGGAATTTTAGGTTCTTTTCAATCTTAAACTATTGCTAAAAAGGAAGCAATGACTATTACATAATTCACTTTATTCCTGTACAAGTTCTGGTGAATAAATTCTCAGAAGTGAATTTGTTAGGTTGAAGGGTATATGTATTTGTAACTTTTATAGCTATTATTCATTTATTCTCCAGAAGGGTGCATCAGTTTATACCCCCACAATAATACATGAATAACTCATCACCCATGTTAACAGCAAGAGAATGTATAATCTAAGTTTTAAATTTTTGCCAATCTAAGAAGTGAACAGTGGTATCTCAATGTAGTTTTAATTTGTATTTTTCTTACCTTAAGTAAGTGGAGAGGTATTCTTTTTAACATTTAAGAGGCATTTTCCTTTTCTATATGATCAATTCAGATCTTCTGGTCATTTTTCTTGGGTTATTTTTACATTATTGATCTCTAGATATTTTTATACTAAGAGGATTAACTAACCTTGTGACATGGGTTGAAAATGATTTTCTTTTTTAAACAGATTGTTGTTTGATAAAACTTTCTCTTATGATTCATTAGTCTATGGAGAAAATCCTATGAATTTCTCTTTAGCTTTTTAAATATAGCGAATTGTATATTAATTGATTTGTTAACACAGTACCACGTTGTTTTCATTCTGAAGTTTTGTAACAGGAATATCTTATAGAAATATTGCTCTTCTTACTATGATTTGTTTTTCCATATAGTATGAGAATTGACTTGTCTAGTATCCAGTTAAAAAATAAAATAAAATCCTTTGTATTTTTTTGCTGGGATCATCTAAATTTGCACATTAACTTGAGGAGAATTGATTTTTTTTCTTGTTGAATATTATTCAAATCTTTTTGTTGTTCAGATTCAGGAGTGTTTTAAAAATTTACCTTGTGTAGGTCTGGAAAATTTCTTGGTACTGTATTCATTTGTTGTCATTTTAAATTTTGGATATTTATTTCTCATATTAAGTTTGTGCCAGACTACTATACTAAATAATGTTTTTGTTCATACTGGTGTAAGATCGTATAATTTGAAAGTAGTCATACTTTACTTTCTAGTTTCCAATTTTTGTAACTGCAGAGTCTTAGTATTTTTTATTGTAAAGATTTTATTTATTTGAGAGAGAGAGGAGGGAGGAGGGAGGGAAGAGCATAGGGAGTGGGAGAAGCAAGCTCCCCGCTGAGCGGGGAGCCAACGCAGGGTTTGATCCTAGGACCTTCAGATCATGACCGTCCAGGCGCCCCAGCAAAATCTTAGTATTAATTGAAAGCATGTTTAGTGTTTTCCATTAAGTGCAAATTTGACTTTTAGGCTGACAAAGATATATTTCACTGCAATAAGTATCTTCTTATTACTATTTTGTTTCATTTTCATTTTCTTTTAACTAACAACAGTGCAGAATGTTGAAAATGTCTTTATAGGGTCTATAGAGATGATCCTATGATTGTCTTTTTAGCTTTATTAATATAATAAATTGTATATTAATAAATTTGCTAATATAAAACCATTTTTGCATTTCTTAAATAAACCCTACTCTTCATAACACATTATTGTTTTAATGTGGTGTCTGAATCTGTTTGTGATTTTTGTATTAATATTCTTAAGTCAGAATGGCTTGTGTTTTTATGTGTGCAATTCTACCCTGGTTTGATGATAATGTTATATCTGCTCCCAAAAAAGTGTGAATCTTTCTTATACTTTTTTTTTGTATTAGTTTTGTTTTTTATGCTCTGTAATAGTTTAAATAACCTTGGAATTATTTACTCTGAAGAGTGGGGCAGAATTTCCCTATGTGATCACCTTTTAGGAATTTTAAATATTTGAGATGTTTCTTTATTTCTTCTATTAAAATCTACAGGTTTTGATGTTTTTTTTTTTTCTTCTCTGGAATTAGTTGGGATAAATAAATTCCCCTAGAAAATTAAAAAATTAGGGCGCCTGAGTGGCTCAGTTGGTTAAGCGACTGCCTTCGGCTCAGGTCATGATCCTGGAGTCCCGGGATCGAGTCCCGCATCAGGGAGTCTGCTTCTCCCTCGGACCTCCCCCTCTCATGCTCTCTCTCTATCTCATTCTCTCTCTCAAATAAATAAATAAAATCTTTAAAAAAAATTAAAAAAAAGAAAATTAAAAAATTAAAAAACTTTAAAACTGATTGAAAAAATGAAAAAAAAAACTGATTTTAGGGGCTCCTGGGTGGCTTAGTCAGTTAAGCATCTACCTTCTGCCCAGGTCATGATCCCAGGTCCTGGGATCAAGCCCCTATTCAGGCTCTCTGCTCAGCGGGGAGCCTGCTTCTCCCTCTGCCCTTTGCCCTGCTCATGCTTGCTCTCTCTGTCGCTCTCTCTCTCTCTCTCATAGATAAATAAATAAATCTTTAAAAAAATAAAAGATAAACCAAACTTGATTTTAGCAGTCTCTTATGATGCTCTTTCTTTTCCCTATTTTGTGATTATTCCTCCCCACATTGTTTTTATAGTTACACTTGTCTTGTGTTTTCTCAATTCATTGATATCTTTTTATATCGATTTTTATTTATATATTATTGTAACTTATTTTATGCTTTCTAAACATTAATTCCAGCTTTTGTCTTTATTGTATATTACAGCTTTATTTCAGTTTGTTTTCTTGTTCTCTATGACTTTTTAGTCTTATTATTGATTTATTTACTTGCATTTAAAAAATGTTTCTATTGATCTGACATCTAAAGCTATGAATTTTTCTCTATGCACTATTCTAGCAATATCCCAAAGATATTGATCTATAGTGTTTTCATTATTTTTAAAAGAAATTCTACCATTTCCGTTTGATCATAAAAGTAATTTGAGGGGCGCCTGGGTGGCACAGTCGTTAAGCGTCTACCTTCAGCTCAGGTCATGATCCCAGGGTCCTGGGATCAAGCCCCGCATCGGGCTCCCTGCTCCACAGGAGGCCTGCTTCTCCCTCTCCCACTCCCCCTGCTTGTGTTCCCTCTCTCGCTGTGTCTCTCTCTGTCAAATAAATAAATAAGATCTTAAAAAAAAAAGTAATTTGAGATAAATTTTAACTTCCCAAGTAATTGAGTCTTCTTGCTTTTTGAGTTTCTTATTAATTGCTAATTTTATTGGATTGTAATCAGAAGACATAGTCAGCAACATACCCACTTAGGAAATATTACATTATTTTGTAGTTAATTTTAGTCAGTATTTCATGAGCACTTTTAAAAAAGCTATAATCTTTATTTCAGGGCAAAGCATTTAACATTTATCAATTAGATTTACCTCTTAATTGGTATTTTGTTTACTTGATCTGTCATAGACTCAATGAGGTCAGTGAAACTCTTCTGAAACCACAGGATATTTCTACTTCTGTTTAACCTCCGCTTTATGAATGTTGCTGCCTTGTTTTATGATGCCTAGAAATTCATAACTTTTGTTTTTATTGTGAATATCTTAATTCATCAGCATTATAAAATGCCCTTCTTCAAACCATTCGATTCTTTTTGGTCTGAATTTCATCTTGTCTGATATAAAGATTGCATCCACCCTTGCTTTATTTTTGCATTTTCCACTTATACCTGTGCTCATCCTTTTAGTCTGTTTCTTTCTGAATCACTCATTTTAACTGATTCTCTTTGATTTATCGTATAATCTGGTAACTTTCTCTTTCAGTATTTGAATTAAACCCATTGATTTTTATTGCTTTGATGGCTTTGTCTGGTCTTAATTCGGTGCCATTCAGTGTCAAATTTTCTGTTTTGGATCTTTTTAGTCTTTCAACATGAGATAGGTTTTGCTTTTTTGTTCACTGCTTTTCAGCAAATAGTTCTGATATTTCATATTTTAATTAAAAATTTTAGTCTTTCCTGCTTTCTTCTATTAGTTCCCTTCCATGAGCAATGAAAGATTTAGCAGGTTTCCTTTCCTTCTGCCCAAATTCCCATCAGCCCATGACTTAGTCTGTTTTGACTTGCTTGGTGTTTCGTGCATGTTCTTAGATCTGATTATACTTCTATTACTTGATTTATCAAGTTTAAGTATAGATGATCAATGAAATTATTTTATTACCCCCATTTTGCCAGTTAACCATTTTCACATTGTCATATAGCATTCTCTTTTGTTATGTTCTGTCACCTTCATTCCCACATTTGTTTAATCCTAGTCCTATAATTAAAGGCATTCAATAGTTACCACATATATTTTTGTCATAATGTCTCTTCGCTGACTTAACTTTACCCTTATGTAGATTTTTATGAAGAATTCATGTGATCAAAGAGGCACATGCACCCCGATGTTTATAGCAGCATTATCAACATTAGCCAAACTATGGAAAGAACCCAAATGTTCTTGACTGATGACTGGATAAAGATGTGGTGTGTGTGTGTGTGTGTGTGTGTGTGTGTGTGTGTGTGTGTGTTTGCGTGTATATGTATGTATATGTATATGTGTGTGTGGAATATTACTCAGCCATCAAAAAAATGAAATCCTAACATTTGCAACAACGTAGATGGAACTAGAGTGCATTATGCTAAGCAAAATAAGTCAGTCAGAGAAAGACAAATGCCATATGATTTCACTCATATGTGGAATTTAAGAAACAAAACAGATGAACATAGGGGAAGGGAAAAAAAGAGGGGGAAGCCAACCGTAGGACTCAGCAGTAGAGAACAAACAGGGTGGGGGATGGGCTAAGTGGGTGATGGGCATTAAGGGGCGTACTTGTTATGATGAACACTGGGTGTTATATATAAGTGATGAATCACTAAATTCTACTCCTGAAACCAATATCACACTATATGTTAACTAACTGGAATTGAAATAAAAATTTGAAACAAAAAATAAAAATAAAGAAAAAAGAATTCATGGCAAAATATTAGCTGATCTCTTGCTTGATCAACACAAGTAGTCTTTATACAATTTGGCTTGTCCACACATAATATTCACACATTATGTGTTCTTTCTATGGCAGGGGAATATTATATAGATATTTCTACATTATCCTCTTCACTGAATGGTTGCATTTGATGAATTGGGGACAAATCTAATTTTTTTCCCTTTCTTTTGTCCTCACCATTTTTGCCTGGAATCTCATTCTTTTTCTTCATCCTTAAAATCCAATAACTTTAACAAACTTTAAATAAAAGTGACTACTCTTGATTAATGCTCCCCAATTCACTCAGTGTTGCATTTTTTCAATATTGTTATCTTGAATTACAACTTTAATTTTTTTTTTCTTCCTGCTTGCTTGCTTGTCTTTGGAAATTCACCTTGCTTATGATACAACTTTCTCTCTTGACTCTTTTAAATCTTTTTCTTTTTCTTTTTCTTTTTTCTCACAGCTGTCCTCTGACCCCTGGTGTCTTTTCTAGTTTCCTAACTTCCTTGCATTCTTCCCAAATTCTTTCTTTATTTCTTTTGTGTGTTTTATTTTTCTTTTCTGATTTTTTCCTTGATTTCTGCAAGCTTGTTTTCCTCCCTCCTGTTGTCAAGCTATATCAATCCTATTCCTGCATTTCTGCTGGATATTTTTGCATCATATGAAATATTACTTCATTAAGTTTCTATTGTTTAATTTACTTACTCCTTGCTTTGCATGTTCATCAGCTTTCTGGCAACCTTTTCCTGGTGCATGTTTTTTATCTGTGCATAGATTTTTCTACTTTTACATTTTTCATGTAGAATCTTTGTGACTGTGCAATACCCAGTTCCCTTTTCCATTGTTCATCCCTGAATGAGTTGAATTTTCTTGGATCAGCAATCTGGGGAGACACCTGAACTGGAGGTGAAGGAAGGGGGCAGGGCAGCCTTTCAGCTATCTCATTCTCTGACTACTTCCTACTGTTAGGGCTCCTCTTGTTTCTTTATTTTTTTTTAAAGATTTTATTTATTTATTCACGAGAGACAGAGAAAGAGAGAGAGAGAGAGGCAGAGGGAGAAGCAGGCTCCCAAGGAGCAGGGAGCCTGATTCGGGACTCGATCCCAGAACCTTGGGATCATGACCTGAGCTGAAGACAGACCCTTAACCACCTGAGCCACCCAGGCGCCCTCCTCTGGTTTCTTTATATAAAAATGTCTTCTTTTCTTTTTTAATATAGCAGCCATTCTGAAAATAATCCTGCTCATCCCTGTATTTTACTTATGGTTTTATCAGGGGGTAGCTTTTGAAATTAAAATTAAAAAACTTTGCCTTCTCTTCAGAAAGTAGTGGAACTTCCTGGAACTCTCCTGGAGCTTCCTCAGGTGTTAATATCACTTGGGCTTCCACTGCTCTGCCCCGATTTTTTTCTTTCACTGCTCCTACACAGCTTCTACCCATGTAAGCATTTCAGGCAGAAAAACTGTTGTGTTGGGGTGGGGTGGGAGGGGTTTTTGATAGGTTTTGAGAATGAATCACTTGAAATGAGAAAAGAAATACTAGGAATAAGGTTTGAAAGTTATGCTTGGGCTAATAGGCTGTGAATTTTTCCCTTCAAGAGAAAGGGAAGCCATATAATATTTTTAAGGGTAAAAGCATTAGTTACCTTAGATAATTAATCAGTCTTTGCTAACTAATTCTATATATATGTTCTATATACATAGAAAAATATATGTATGTTTATAGATAGAAATATATATGTATGTATATATTCAGAGTGTACAAAATAAGCTAATTTTTAGAATTAAAGCTTGAACTAATGAATATGGGTTAAAATTATAATTATAGATTTTCTCTGATGCAATAACAATACATGCTCTTGAGAAAATTCTGAAAGTTGTAGATAAGAATAAAGCAGAAATAAAAAATTTTAACATTTTGACCAGAGTTACATATAAATGCATAATTTTTATTGGCTTTTTCATTCTAAAATTGGAATAATATTCTAAATATTATGATCTCCATTTTATTCTTTTTGAATATATATTCTTTTAAGTAGGATTTTTTATAATGGCTTCAATAGTATTCCATTGTATGAAAGTAGTATAATTCATTTTATTAGCTCTCTGTTAAAAGATATTTAGGTGCTTTGACATTGTAAATAGTATTGTGCTCATTGTCCTAGTACATAAATAAGTACTCCAAATACTGTAATCCAAATAGTACTTTGAATAAATTGGAAAGAGTAAAAGTCCTGGGACAAGAAATTATACCTATTTTTCATATACATTCTCAAACTGTACTCTAGACAGGTTTTATTACTTATTATTCTCTAGATTAGACAAAGTACTCATTTCTTTTTCTTTGAATCCTTGATGAAAATAGGCTTCATACTTTTTGAATGACTTTGCCAATTTGATATATGAAGTATATGAAGTATGGTCTCATCTTTATGATATTTCACATTTTAAAAATTATTACTGAGATTGAACTTTTTTTTTTTCTGAATTTGTGGGACATTTACATTTCTCCTTTTATAATGCCCAGTCCATGCTCTATGGCTGGGTAGCTTTGCGGGGGCATGCCCCTTCTCTGATGAAAAAACTGGGTGAAAACTCATAGATGGCAAGTAGCAGCCTTCTCCCCATCATTGGTATGTCTTTTAATTTTGTCTTTTCAATACAGTATTTTAAATATTTATAAATCTATCGATATTTGCCTCTATATTTCCTTCTGTTTTATAGTCAGAAATTTTTCTTTTCAAAACCATATACATCTGTGAATATCTTTTCTTT
Source organism: Zalophus californianus (assembly GCF_009762305.2). Taxonomy (NCBI): domain Eukaryota; kingdom Metazoa; phylum Chordata; class Mammalia; order Carnivora; family Otariidae; genus Zalophus; species Zalophus californianus. The sequence goes on from NC_045597.1 coordinate 109,483,885, forward strand.
ATCCTTGCATTGTTTGAAATGTGACAATTATCACTTATTAAATTGTTACGTAATCTGAGGACTGTTTTTATATTTTTTTATTTTTTTTTTAAAAGATTTTATTTATTTATTTGAGAGAGAGAGAGAGCACACGTGAGCAGGGAGAGGGGCAGAGGGTGAGGGAGAGGCAGAGAAGCTCAAGCAGACTCTGCCCTGAGAGTGAAGCCCAACCAGGGGCTCAGTCTCACAATCCTGAGATTACGACATGAGCCCAAACCAAGAGTCTTAACCCACTGAGCTACCCAGGCTTCCTTGTTTTTATATTTTCTGTCATGTTCCATTTGTCTCCCTGATGCTTCATTCACTGGTCCTGTGCACATTCATTTCATTAATTTTATAGCATGCTAATAGTATTAGATAGAGCATACTCACTATTACAGTCTTCTATTTCAAAATTTATTGTTTTCACTCATATATTCTACATAAACTGAAAAGTATTTTGCTCAGTTCTAACAAAGTACCTTGGAATTTTTTTTTATTTTGGCAGCATCAAAATGAAAAATTTATTAGAGAGAACATACCAGAAATACTGAGTTACTGTTTCTCAAATTTTATATTTTTCTTTAAATTATAATTCTTTTCCTCTGATATTCACACACACACATACATTTATATGATTTTTCCTACTTATTTATTAATCTCACTAAAATATGACAGTAATCAATTTCCTTAGGAAATTATTCAAAATTTTTCCACAATTATATAGGTTATTTTAACACCATTTCTCATTAGGGAGCCTATTGTGAAAAATATATTATTGCATTAATTGATTTTCCTTTTTGAGCTTATACTTTTGTTTTAAAATTAAAAAAACAACATTTTTGTTCATTTTATTTTAAATAAGAAAAATCCTTAAATATAGATTTTCAGATGATTTAACATCACAAAAATAATATAAATAGTAATATGAATAAATTGATTTTTATCCTCATTCTTGATAAGGTTATAAATATTAATTGCCTTATGATATCATCTAACATGTATATGCTTAAATATTTGATGACTCGCATCACAAATGGTTTTGATATGCAGGCCCCAAATTCCTGTATTAATTGCAGTTATTTTTGTAGATCAAAATATCTAATGTTGTTATTTATGTTTTAGGTTAGTGGGATGGTTTGGCCATGAACTCAGCACCCGATTTAAGATGGATAACAGTAAGTGTATTCAATTTCACTTCCCAGGCCATTTCATTTTACCTTCATTTCAATTTTCATCTTGTCTTTGTATGATATGTAATATCCATGCCTCATGGAGAGTGCACTTTGGAAATGCCACTGAGAATTCTTAAAATAAGAAATGACATTTCCAGAGTGTAAGACTAAGTGTTTGTAGATTTTAGCATGAATTTGAATCTATCCCTTTGTAGGGAGATAAGTGGAAGTGAAATGTAAGGTACAGGACTCAGATCTCATCAGTGTTGAGTACCCAAAACATCGGCAGTGAGGACAGAAAGGAATTTTTTGCTTGTAGTTAGACCCAGAGAGACTTAGGGGTCAATCCCACTTTGCTGCTTAATCGTTTTGTGATGCTGCACAAATTATATCATCTTGGGTTTTTTGTTTTCTGTTTTGTTTTCTTTCTTGCATGTCTAATGTGAATAGTAAAATCTATGTCAGGGTTTGATTTGAGAGTGAGACAGTTTCAAAGCTGTAAACCAAGTAACACATAGCAGTGCTATTTAATAAATGTTCGTTTTTAGCTCTCTTTTTTTTCAGTTTTTCCTTTTGTGTCTTTTGCCACACACCAAACAATAGCAGTTGAACCCCAGCAGGTAGAAATAAAAATACAACATGTGCAGTGTGCTCCCAAACTGCCCTACTTTTTCTTGAGTGACTGACCCTATTCTTCAATCACATAGGATGCAGAAAGCTGCTTAAACGTTCTGAGAGTTTCAGTTCAACTTTCCCCTTCAGACTGCTACCAACCTGAATTACTATTTTAAATAAGTTCGCGTTTGTAAAAACCAAGATGCAAATGATCAAGATGGGCTCTTCCAGTAAAATCAAAGAAACCTATATTTTATCTTGGCTGCTGGAATGATTAGCTCTGTTAATATGCCAGTTACTTAAATTTTTTGTGGTGGGTTTTCTTATCTGTAAACAAGAGAATTGAACTTTTTCAGGAGTGGGCAAAGTCTCTCTGTCAAGGGCTAGAGATGAGATATTTTAACCTTTGGGGCTGTACTGCTCTGTGGCAAATACTCAGTTCTGCCATTATATTTCTAAAGCGGTCACAGACATAAATGAGTGAATGTGGCTATGTTCCAATGAAACTTTTATTTTTTTTTAAACTTTTTTTTAAAAGATTTTATTTATTTATTTCAGAGAGAGAGAGAATGAGAGATAGAAAGCACGAGAGGGAAGAGGGTCAGAGGGAGAAGCAGACTCCCTGCTGAGCAGAGAGCCCGATGTGGGACTCCATCCCGGGACTCCAGGATCATGACCTGAGCCGAAGGCAGTCGCTTAACCAACTGAGCCACCCAGGCGCCCTCCAATGAAACTTTATTTACAAAAACAAGTTGTGGGCCAGATGTGGTCCCCAGGACATAGTTTAGTCCTGGATTAGATGCTTCTCTAAAGACCTAGCATATTCTAATGCTCTTTTAGTCAGTCTTAGCTTTAATTTGATCTCCAACTAGCAATTTAACTCTATTGGATTTGACTTGCTACTATTCAATCTAATTGATTCTAATTAGGATAATATCTGCTATTAATTTACCTCTTAAATATATCATACTTAGGCAGATCATTTTTTTTAAAAGCCTTTTTTTTTTTTTTTTTTCCCCCTAGGAGAAGCCACTTGACCTAATAATCCTAGGGCTAAAAGTCACCTTCCTAGGTCATTTCATTTTATATTTCTGCTTTTGGATGGCATTGCAATTACAAGCCACTAAAATCTTGATGTTTTTCTCTCATTGACATGGTTTCATAGTGGAAAAGCAAAGCATGGGGCACGATAAGGAATACTGGTTTGGGAGTGGGAAGACAGAGGATGAGATCCAGAATTCTTCTACAAAAGGTCATTTGGTATGTGTCTAAGAGCTCTAGGTTGTGGGGGCAGGGGAGACAGACATTGCAGGTGAAGGGGAAACATGCCACTGTTTTAGGTCCATGGAGTTTCTCTTAAGTATCTCGGAAAACTTAGGAATAAAAGCTTTTAAATCTTACTCTCTTTCTCTCTACTACTTTGGCGTCATAAAAAAAAAATCCATAGAGGACATTTTTTAAGGTACATTCTATAATAAATGACATGATGTTCATTTTTCAGAACTGCAGTTAATCCCTGGGGCCAGTGGATTTCGAATTTCAAACCCTCCCATTTTGTTGGTCTGTTCCTTACACGCTAGTTTAGAGGTAAGTGATCTATGTATGCTTCAACCTCCCCACATCTTTACCTATTTCTTTACCTCACTGTGACCTACTGTAGGACCTCCTCTGCTAAACAGCAAGATTAATGAACAATGATCAAAGGCCAGTGTTCTCCTTCAGGACAGTGACTGTAGGCTAATTGCCATCTCCTTTTTCTATCTCCAGCCCCAGCACTGTGCTTGGCACATAGTAAGTGTTGTTGGCACTTGATAAATATTTTGGAACTGACCCGGGGATACATATTTTTAGTTCCACTTAGAATTTGTATGAACTTAAATAAGTTGTTTAATCTTCTCATGGTCTTTCTCTTACAAAATAACCGTGCAATATTTAATTCTTGATTAATTCACTCATTCAACATTTATCTATTAAGTAGTATTATGTGCCAGACATTGTTGTGATTACTGGGAATTCTGCTTCTGCTGGTTCTGTGAGTCAGTGAACTCACAAACTGCCATGTCACAAAACTATAGGAAGACATACTTTAAGGAAAAAAATAGAAATCGTCAGAGTAAACCAAAGATTGAGCAAGGGTGTCTCTTGAAGTAAGTGAATTTTTTTTTTTACTGGAGGTCTATGCCATTATATTCTTTTATAATCTCTACTATTCCTGGCTCAATATATATTTTTTTAGTAAATTCATATTTTTAGTTAAAATTAGTTTCACCCTAAACAATAATATCCAAGGAATCAGTTTGGTTTTTCTAGATGTGCATATCTACCTTTCTACCTATTTATATAGATATATACTTATCTACTTTACCTATCCATTTATATATCTATATTATATTCATAGGTATATCTATGTAACTTAATTATTTGGATATTAATTTCAGGATGAGACTAAATTTGTTTAAGTAAATGTGTATTAAATGATTATATGCTATATAATTAATTTTAACACATATACTAAGTAAGTATATTTTGTATACATACATAAAGTAAAATATATTTTAGGTAAATGTGGGGCTTTTTTGGTAAATAGAGTTTCTAACAGAGATTTTAAGAGAATTTGACTTTTTAAATTTAAAATGTTTTAAAGTCATCTAGTTTGTGATATTTTAGGAAATCCTGTTGAGTATTTCAGAATGAGTGACTGGATAAAGGCTTCCAGAATCTCTTCTAAATCTAAATTTTAGTATTCTGTGAACACGCATAGCAGTTTCTCCTTTTGGCCACTGGATGGCAGTGTCAAGTTCTTTTTTTTTTTTTTTTTAATACAACTTCACCTCTAGACAGTGGTGGTAATCAACTCATTTCACTTCATCCCAATTTAAAAAGCACCTACTCAGTGTGACCACTAGATGGAGCTTGTGTTATTTTCGTTTTTTGGCCGGTTTTTTTTTGTTTTGTTTTGTTTTGTTGTTTTTTTAAGTGAAAATAGACCCAGTAACAAGATTTTTTTAAGCCAGTGAAAAAATTTCTTAAATTTTTTTTTGGGGGGTAGTGAGGGAATCTGCTTAGCAAGTCAGATAATGATATTTGAATTGTTTTTATAGTATCTATTCAGAGGAACACTTCTGTTAAATGTTTTATAACGAAATAAAATTTTGCTCGCTTTGCAAGTTTGTATCAGGAAAAAAATGAAATTCGGTATGAAAAGCACCAAGGTGTATCTTGGGAAGAACTAGTATTTAAGGTTTTTCCTCTGATTTTCCTTATTTTTGCAAATGAGTTCTCAGCCAGATCTAGAAATTTTAGACACTCTAGTATGTTTCTGCAGTGGACTGGTTTCAAGTATTTACCCCTTCTGCCATGAAAAAGAAGTCGCATTCTCAGTTTTCCTACCACTGGTTCTCCAGGCTGGCTTGAATGATAAAAAGCACAGAAATGGGGGGGGGGGGCGCTTTTATTTATTTATTTTTTAAGTTTTATTTACATCATTAGTTTTTGATGTAGTGTTCCATGATTCATTGTTTGCGTATAACACCCAGAAAGCACAGAAATGGGGGGGGGGCGCTTTTATTTATTTATTTTTTAAGTTTTATTTACATCATTAGTTTTTGATGTAGTGTTCCATGATTCATTGTTTGCGTATAACACCCAGAAAGCACAGAAATTTTTGCGACCACATCACACTGTATTATAGTCACCTAGACAAGGTTTTTGTTTTCAGCTGGAATCTGAAGATTATTTTTTTTTTCTTTAACACTGAAACTTAGCAAAAAGACCCTAAGAGCCTCAAGAAGTGGAATATATACTTCTCTGGAGCAACTTATCCCTTAAGTATTTCTCTTGAGCCTCTTAGAAATACCTTACTCAAGTTTTTCGCCGCTGAGGCTCCATTCTAACCAAAATTAGGTAATCCAACGTTGTGTTTGAGAAAGTGTTTTGAAATCCTTCCTCCCCATTATAAATTGCAAAATTCTGAAGTTACAAAACAATGCATTTCTTTGCTTCTTACTCTTTACATAACCATTAAAATGTTCTACTCCCTAGACGCCATGTGAGTAAGCCCGAGGGCTGCTGCCCTTGTTTATGTTATAGCCTTATAAGAGATAGGTGATTAAAGTTCGAATAAATGAGAGATGGATGAATGAATCAAAGTGCTTTTCCTTGTAGCTACTTCTCTTTCAAAAAATATCCTACATAGTCAAAGACCAACTGGAAGAGCGATTCTAAACTTAAGAATCAATGTACACGGATATGATATCAGTTTGACAATATGATTTTTTAAAAATATTAATATGGTTTTGTTTATAATTACATGTGCATTCAATTGAATGATAGTATGAAAAATAGCACTTTATAATTAGTTTCAAACTGTCTTTTTCTTTATATTATTGGCTCTTAATCATTTGTACCACATATTTATATAGTATAAATACAAACACATATGGTACAAATATGGTACAAATTTTATATATAACAAAAATGTGGATCAAGGGAACCTAGGGTAGGAACCAGGAGGCATATACTCTAGTCCTCACTGGGACACTAAGTGTGACCTTAGACAGGTGACAGCATCTCTTGATTATATGTACTCTTGAGTCCATTTGTCTCATTTTTAAAATGAAGATGTTTATAGCAGATTACTTCAGAAATCTCGATCTTCTACCTGCTAACTTGAAATTAAAAATATATTTATTGTATTTTGAACGGTCATACTTGTATGCAGCGATAGGTAGACAATTTTTTGACTCTTTCAGTATATGAATTTATAATGAAATAAATAGCTCCAAAATACAAAACTAGAGCATTCAGTTCAAATATACAGAAATGTACTATGTGTTTCCTCAGAAAGTTATTAGGCAGCCAATTTCAAGAATTTAAGAGAAAAAAATGTGACACTTGAAACCATCATATATCCTTATTTTTCCCATTTAAACTTCTCTAACTTTTCTAGCTTTGTATTCATTTTTCTCAGTAAGAAAAATAACCCATGTCGTTGAAACTCTACCAAAGACTGTTATAAGCTGATTATTTCCAAACTAGAGTTTTCATTTTTTTCTAATTAAAAAAATACTCTTTCTCAATATGGAAAGCATAGAAATAATGAGAAGCCAAAACGAAAAGAAGCTATTTATTCTATTCTCCAGATAACTCCTATTATCCCCTCTTAATATTTTTATGTGAGTCCTCAGAAGAGACCTTCACACCCTCTGACAGGATTTTGAGTGCCTCACAATGCAGCCGTCTTTACTGTGGTTTAATGATGGAAAATGGTTTCATATTTAAAAGTTATTTTATTATCAAAGAGTAATCGTATGTTAAATTTGAGACTATTTGTTCCTAAAAAAATCGGTTTCTAGCTATCAGAGAAATCTGCAAGAACAAAATCTCCTTTAAAAATAAAACAAACCTATAAACTTAAGTAAGATTCCCCAAAGTCCTACTGACCTATGAATACAAATGAAGTATCATTGAAAGTAGTACTTCACACCTTCCTCCTACCTGTACCTTACTGGGCTTATAGCAGAACCAGAAAATTTTTCAGAATTATTTATAAATCAAATGTTCCTTGAATTGCTATTAATCTCCAAAGAGAAGACTGGAAAAATTCCTCTCCTATTCCTGTATTCCTGTCCTCCAGCCAAACCGCTGGTGGGTCATGCTTTGCCTCTCCCTGCTCTGCCCTCTGTGAGAATTGATTCTTGATCCAGGCTCTCTTGATCCAAAAGTTGGCTCTGTTCCCTCGAGTCCACCTTGTGCCAGATGCACTTACACTTTGTTTTACACGGGGGAGTGAAGAGATGCCTCCTATCAAACACAGCGTAACTCGGGCTACCTGAGTAACTTGAGTTACCTGCTTGTACTGCCCATCCCAGATACCTCCTGAGGCTGACATCAAGCTCGACTTGCAGCCAATCTCTTCCAGAGTCTGCGAGGTCTGGTTGAGGACAGAGACAGATGCCATTCTATCCTGTTCCTCCCGTCTTCCTTGGATACTGTTACCTTCACTACAAATCCCTCAGTCTCCTTCAGCCAGATCTACAGGTCCCGTGCCATATAGATCAAGGAAATCTTTGCCCAAATGGTTTGACTTCTATCAGAATGCCTGCTCACACATGCCACATGTTTATACAGAAATAACTATTTTCCCAAGCTTCATAAAGTCTAGATGTCACTGAACGACCCTGTCTTTGCTCTGTGGCATAACAATAACATGATACAGAAAAGGGATATTAACTGACATGCCAGTGCATCATGCTCCGTTTGCAGTTTATTCAGTTCTTATATGTAGGATATATTTTTAAACTCTACTTGACCTTAAGAGATAAGCTAAAAAAGCATGTCTGTTTTGACCTCTAATGTTCCAACTCCAGTTATTGTGTGCACTTGTCACTCATCTTAATATAAGACACCTTAGGCAGCAAATGGTAGTATTTTCACACCAGTGCTGGAGTTTAGCAGGGGGAAAAATGATGAAAGAAGAAAGAAAGATAAAAAGAGAGAGAGGGAGGAAGACACACACACACACACACACACACACACACACACACAGAAGTGAGCCTAATTGCCTTGGTACTAACATACATATTATCTAACATGACTTGCTTCCCTGTCTGACAAAACTTAATTTTATTATTTAACTGCTTGTTTGCTTACTGTTACTGAGGAGATTTAGGAATTGGTAAAACAGTTATAAATAATATTGGTCACACTGCCTTTCATATGTACACGAGTATTTAGCCCTTATTATACTTCTGCGTGGACCAAAAGCTATATCTGAATAGAAAAAAGTCCTCTTGATTATGGTTCTGTAAAATGGTTTGGAGGAAAAGTTTGAATTTCATGATCTTTAAAAGAGGACATGTTTTTGCAAAGGATTATCTAAAATGGGATGTTTTTGGAAAGGTCAGAAGTGGACATTTCCTTTTTTAACATGATTTTCACTTAATTTTTTCTTCTTTGTAAATCAACAAGACACTGTTAATCAGATTGTTTCTCACTCCGTAGATCTTTAAGCAGGCAACTATGAAAGCATTGAGGAGAAAATCTATTTTGCTCACCGGTTATCTGGAATATTTGATCAAGCATTACTATAACAAAGATAAAGCGGATACCAAGAAACTGTTTGTGAACATAATTACTCCATCCGGCATAGAGGATCGCGGCTGCCAGCTTACACTAACATTTTCTGTTCCAATAAAATATGTTTTCCAAGAACTAGAAAAACGAGGAGTGGTTGTAAGTATATCTCTTGCTTTGCTACCTGGTTTTCTCTCTGAGTTGCATGTTGGGGATAAAATTTGGGTTCTTCATTTAATTTACTGTTGCATGTTATTTCACATCGGTCAGTCAGTGAGGTTAGATTAAGTGCCAACTAAATATTCATCACTGTGCTAATTGAAGACATAGAGATCTGTCATTTCTGATAAAAGGTAAGAAGCCACAAATTATGAATATAGGAACCAGTCTCCCATAATTTATTCGTTCTTTACATTACAGTTTGAGTACAAAAAAATTGTTTCGTCGTAATCAGGACGTTTTCACTAGTGAAAGCCCAAATATGTATATTTATTGAATACACAGAATTAAAGAACATAACATAGTGGAGAGGAAGAAAAGAAGTCCATCTTACTTAGTTGTTTGATTGAGCCAAGTCGTTTTCAACCTTGTCATTTTAGTAAAAAAAGAACTGTAGACACACATCTCAGGGGTGTTAATGTTGTATGGATTTTTTTTTTTTTTTTTTTAACCCTTGGGCCTAAGTGATCTATTTCGTCTCTCTCAGAAAATAAGCGTTAATAGGGTCATTTCAGGAAAACTGGTGGTCCGTGGATCTACTTCCAGTGACGGTGTAGTTTAGGAATTTCTCTGCTCATGTGGTCCTGTCACTTCTGAGGAGAGGTTAGCTCAGATTCCAGAGGCACAAATCCCTATGTTAGTGTTCCACATCCAGTTCTACCATTTGTAAGCTGTGTGCTCCTGGGAAAGATAGTTCACGTCTACTGGCTTGAGTGTTTCCATCTGGATTTGGAGGGCAAAAATGCCTCCAAAAGTGGTTATGAGAATTAAATGGTCCAGCACACATAAACCATTTACTGTACTGTCTAACTCACAGCGGCTGTTTCTTAAAGATTAGTCATAGTGATCTTCCAGCTAGACCAAGTTATCTGGGTCCACTTTGTGACATTTCAGGGATACAGCCAACTCCTTACAGGTGAGATAGAGATTAAAGGATCAAATGTAAAGACTATTGACTAAAACTCTCCAGGTCTCAGTGAGGTTCTCATTCATTTAAATGTGCCCAAGGGTTCCAGTCTCTCCAGAGTCTCCCCACTGATAAATTATATCCATGACTTATCGGATGCTTCAAGAAGATGATTGCTGAGTAGACTTCAGGAAAATGCTTTGGATACTCATGACATTCATTCATATTTTAACTATTATTAAGGGGAGAGTTTCCAATAACATAGAAACATGTTTTACTACAAGTAAAAAAATGCTTATATATTAAGTTTTAGGGAAATCGGCATGATTGCTTTATGTAAGTTTATCTTGAATGTAGATTTTTTTCATTATGTGAGTAATGCTAACATTATTGTGACTTTATTCCCCCCCCCACAGTGTGACAAGCGAGAACCAAATGGCATCCGAGTGGCTCCAGTTCCTCTCTATAACTCTTTTCATGATGTTCATAAGTTCATCAGTCTACTTGCTTCTGCACTTGACTCTGCAGAAATCAAAAATAACAGTGTTTTCTAGAACAACTTAAGCAAGTGTTACTGAAAGCTTCTATGGTTATTATTATTTTCAAATTTTAATAATTGGAAGTCTTTCAAAACAGATTATACATACCTGGCAATGAATTATATACTTTACAGAAAAATCTGATATATTTTTTCCAAGAGTCTGTTATCCCGAGGAATTCACATGTCTGTCCAATTTCTTCATGCTTGGTGGATCAAAGTTCTCACTGGTCCAGGTATTATGTACATAGTCTTAGCTAGCTGTCACATTTCGTGGTCAGTGAATGTTTTATGTTGATGTAATTTGTAATTTGACTGACAACTTCACAATATATGTGCAATTTTTTGTGTCAATTTTAGAAATGTTACTTTAGTTTTAATTTACCAAAGAGTTTCTTATAGTCCCTGTAATTTCACAGTCTGATATATGTATGATTTTGCAATATTCCATCCAACTCTAATCTAGGGAACAGAAAATACATTTTCTAGGGCAGTAGCTTTCAAATGTTTTGTCCACAGTCCACACTAAGAAATATATTTAATATCAAAGACTAGTATTTATATGTGTTTATGCCTTATTTTATCAATTCTAATATACACATTTTATCATATTTTAACATCTGTGAAAGAATAATTTATTTTTCAGTTTTCAATCAATAGTTCTTACAGTTGCCATTGACCATTCTTTCATGTTACCATCCCTCGCATTAGCATGCTTCTCACAATGAATAGATGATTTTTTAAAAATGGCATATAGAGCAAAAGCAAAAGTGTCATAAATTATTTGCCCATGTTCTATTATTACTCATTTTATCTCATTACAGCAAGTGTTGGTTGAAACTTGTTAAGTTTATTTCCCCACCAACTCTTGGGTCCTAATCCATTTTACAAGGTTGTCCCTTTATTTGGTGTTACTGTAATTTCTTTTTAATGGGGACTTGCCCTTGTAGAAGCCTGTAGATGTTACCCTGTCTCTCAAATAGTGAAACAAATCATTCCAAGATACTTGCGATTAAGAATTCGGATTAGCAATGAGTGCGTCATCTCTTAGCCTCTAACCTGAATCTATGGACCTTTCTCCCCACTAGGAAAACTACAGTTACACTCAACCCTGTCGGACTTCCCTGTTTTTCAGCTGTTGATGCTATAACCACTATTCATGAATTGGCAAAATAGTCTACGTTTATATACCTGGGCAGCAAGAAGGAGTGACTACAATATAATTAGTGCCCCTGATGAACAAATTTGAATGAAATTAACATAGACAACCACTAGAGTTAAATAAAAGATGCAAAATGACAGCAATACCAGCACCTACTTGTATGTATTGAGTACTCACCCTGTACCATGTATGGCGCTGATCTATTTATATGTTAGCTTGCTTTATTTGAGTGGCTGCACAACTGCTTTAGAAAAGCTTCCCCCTCCAACTTTTGGCAAAACTCATCTTTGTGGATGGAAAAGTTCTCAGAATCCTAGAATTCAACCCCATACAACTTCTTGTAAAAGGAATCATTTTGAATCTCACAGTGGTAAGCAAAACAGACATGGTTTCAGTTCTCAGGGAACACGCTGCTTAGTGAGGGAAATCCGTGGTAAAACATATAAACACCCAGGTAAATCTATGATTACAAACTGTAGGTTTTATGAAAGAAAAACAGATGATACTATAAAAGTCTCAAGGGTATTAATTAGATGGTCAAGTAAGGGGAGGCATATGAAGGTGCTTGTAAGTTTAAGTTTAAATATTATGCTAAAAATTAAAAAAATATATCTTGCTAATCACATTAAAATTACATCAAATTATGTATACAGAATAATCAGTACTATGTCTTCATCACACAGGATAGGAAGCAGAGTTTTAGAAATTCCCTTTCTCGGGGCCCCTGGGGGGGGTTTCAGTCGTTAGGCGTCTACCTTTGGTTCAGGTCATGATCCCAGGGTCCTGGGATCAGGCCCCAAATCGGGCTCTGTCTGCCTGCCACTCCCCCTGCTTGTGTTCCCTCTCTGTCAAATAAATGAATAAAATCTTTAAAAAAAAAAAAAAGAACAAAAATTCCCTTTCTCCCTGCTTGTATTCCCCTTCCTTCCCAAATCCAGAGATAACCATCAAATCATATTTTGTGTTAATCATTCCCTTACTTTCATTGAAGTTTTATACCTATGTATGTACCAATAAAAATACATTAGCTGATTTTGCCTCTGTGTGAACTTTGTGTAAATATGATTGTATTGTATATCTTCTGCTTCCTTTGCTCAACACCAAGTTTTTGAGATTCATCCATTTGTTACATACAGCTTTTTACTCATTTTCATTGCTGCTCCATGTTCTAGTATATAATTGGAGTTATTAATTATTTAATTATTTTTGGAGTTACTCATTTATTCTACTACTAATGAACATTGAGTTTTTTCCAAATATCTTTAATGTTGCAACAATGCTTCTATGAACATTCCTGGTACACAGGTTCAAATTTTTGCCTTAGGACATATAACTCTGAAAACGTCAGGTCATAGGACACACACATGTTCAGCTTCACTATGCAGTATCTAACTCTCCTCCAAAGCGGTTGTACCAGTATCCATTCTAACCAATAGGAAATGAGAGTTCTCTTCTCTTGATCCTTGACAATAGTAGCTGTCGATTGCTTTTGTCATGTACGCAGGCTAAAATAGGGTGATTACTAAAATAACAGAATGAATGTATACTTCCACACAAGTAGAAGGAGAGACAGAATGAGGACATACACCCTTCAGTTAATGCTTCAGAAACCATCCTTAATCTGTGGATTGAGCCAAGATTAGTAGAATTGTACCTGAGTTGCTCAGCTCTTTCCCTTCCCATGTTGTCCGAAGTTTCTCCTGATGAGCTCCCTTTCAATAAAACATACTAATCCAGGGGCACCTGGGTGGCTCAGTCGGTTAAACATTGGACTCTTGGTTTCGGCTTAGGTCATGATCTCATGGGTCCTGGGATTGAGTCCTGTGTGGGGCTCCATGCTCAGTGGAAAGTCTGCTTGAAATTCTCTCCCTCTCCCCCTCCCACCACACACAAATCTTTAAGAAAACATATGATTCAAATCCCAGCCTCAAACTCTATTTCTAGGAAACCCAGTCTGAGATAGCATTTCTTTCATGTAGTGTTAATAACAATAAGCCTTTTATATTCTATATCCAGTATATGATAAATTTCAGTTTTCAGTTTTGTTTCTGTTGGTTTTCACAAATAATGCTTGTTTCCTTATGTTTATTCTACTTGTTAACTTTAAGCCACTCATTTTATTGATCCCCTTGGAATTCTTTGAGAAGTGGGTTACAGTGTGTCTTTCCAAAGATACTCATTTTTGCTTCTGCCAGTTACTCAGGGTCATTTCAGACACAAGAACACTTAAATTTTTTTTTTTTAAGATTTATTTGAGGGGGGAGGGGCAGAGGGAGAGGGAGAGAGAAACTTAATCAGACTTCCTGCTGAGGGCGGAGCTGATGGGGAGCTCCATCTCATGACGCTGAGATCACAACCTGAGCCAAAACCAAGAGTTGGGTGCTTAACTGTGCCACCCAGGTGCCTCTAAAATTTTTGTTTTCAGTTTTTTCAGATCACATGGATAGTATGAAACTGGATGTATTAATCCTTATGAGGGCCAATTTAGAGTTACAAACTCTCTGAAGATGCTAATTTTTTTTGCTGACCTTTTGCATATTCTTCGGTTGCCAATGTATGTAGGGTTTCTTACATCAGTTTTTTTAGTTGGCTGGTCCTGAGCTTGTTCAATGTCTCATTGAGTTATCAGCACTGAAGCTCAATGACTCTAGGATGTGGCAGAAACTTTTAGGACGAAAACCATACTTCTACTTTCCAAGTTCCTGCTTTTATTTTATTTTGGGGTTCTTAGAATTTCTTACTTTTATGCCACCTCATTTTAAAAGGCTTTTTTGCCATTGAGTTTTTTGTTTTCCAGTATCTAATCCCCCACAATATGTTAAACTGTCATGAAATGTTTTATGACTAAAAACAAATATTATGCACTTATTTTCTTTGTAGAAAATGAATTGTACTTAATAATTCATGCACACTTATATAAATGCAATTCTTTTATAGTGATGCCCTTGGGAGCTATTTTAATACATACAGCTGTCTGTGTAACACTAAATTATACTTATTATGCAAAACTGACTGGGGAAAAGGCTGGGTGTGAGGTCAATAACTAAACTTCAAATTAAAGAAGCAAACTTTTTCTACAGTTATTTTCTGCTAGGTAACTTTCTACTTACTCTTGAGGTTAAAACTGAGTTTACATTCAAATTGTGTTATGCTTTTGTTCCATAAACTGAAATTGCTAGAGCACTGATTTTTAAGTAAATGGGTTTTTGCATCATCCTAAGAAAACTGCAAACACCCTGAAAGCATCATATCATAAAACACAACATTGGAAATCACCGAATTAAGGCATCCTGTAACTAAGATGATGGGTTTGATGCTCGCGTGGGTCACTAGCATCTGTATTATGTGTTTTCAAAAGATAAAATTTGTTTTCTGCCCTCTAGTAATATTATATTTTAATCTCAGCAAGACGTATTTTCAAAGAACAAAATAGTAAAAAGGATTATTATGAATTAATGAATTTAAACATTTATGGTGTGTTTTGGTTTATTCCAATTATTTTTATTAATGCTCTAGTTTTCTAATTTCTGACTCTTTAATATAGCTCCTGAGTCCTTTTGATATTATCTTAACTGTTTTTTTATATTTTTTGTTGCTTTTGGTGTGAGAAGATGTAGGCTCACCTTGTATATTTCCTATCTCAATCTTGACATCACTTGTTCCTCTAAGAATATCCAGTTCCTTTTGGAGGAAAATGATATTTAGAAACCATAATCTTAACAGTAAAAGTGCTCATTATAATTGAATTAATCATAGTTTCCAAGATTTTCAGTTGGCAGAGTTAGGAAATACATATTTTAAGAGAAGTTGTATTGTTATTTCATATATTTTTAATTTGGGGTAACAAAATTTTTTATTTAACTTTATCTCTTAGCAGAAAATCTTGGTTCTAATAATATTAATTACTGGTTTTATCATATATATGCTATAATTATCATCTGCATATATACATAGTTTTAGAATTAATAATACCAGAGCTATTATGAACAATATGATGAAAGCAGTTTAAATTTTTTGAACATTTTTTTAATGTCCTTACAATACATCTCACTAGGAATAGTAAGTCAAATTACTGTGTTTTGAAGGCAATGTAATAACTTTTCTCTGTATGGTTATAACACCAGTTGCATTCTTAGTTAGGTTCAGTACTTGGGAATCTTTTTCAATTTTCATAGATTTTAAATTTTCAAATTTAGTTCAAAATTGTGTAAAATACTTAGATGATTTCAACTTCAAATCTACAAAGCGAGATGTACTCAGAAAAGTCTAGTTTCTGTCCCTACTCATCACACTATTTCCTTCCCACTAGCTGTAGTATTTTTTCACGTTTTAGTTTATCCTTCTATTACTTTACATATCAGTAGAAGTCATGCCTATAGATAAAGTCTCATTAAATATATGTGTGTGTGTATTACCTATATATAATATATACCTATAATACCTATAATATATATAGGTGTATATATACCTATATATGATAAATAAGCCTAATATATAAATAATACATATAAATAAAATCTAGGTATATACATGTATTATAATTATAATATTACAATTATAACACACTTCTTTCTTAGATAAAAGAAATATAGTAGCATATTATAAATATGTTCTTCCACTTTGGAAAAAACACTTCTTTACAGAAAATTACAGTTAATAAGGAAGGAATAATAGAATTAGAAGATAATTATTTTCAATTCAGTATAATAATTGATTCAGGCAAAGATCAAAAATTAAAGGAAAAGTTGATGAAAAACTACATAGTGGGGCAACTCACTGAATGAAGCAGGTACCACTAAAAATAGTAACTATGTCCCTGATGTGCAATATGAAGGAGGCAGCATCACTTGTGCAGTTGTCTCAGGAATTTATAAGCCTGAATCCAATCAAACTTTTAGGGCTGTTTTGCAGCCAAAAAAACTATGGGGCATAGAGAAACAAGTTAAATGACCCCACAAAGAAGCAAATGCAGGGCATGCTACATGCCAGCTGATTGGGTTTCCTCAACAAGTCAATGGCATGAATAGGGGAGAGGTGAGGGAGAATGGACTGTTCCCTTGATAGTGAAACCAAAGACACATAATAAGTAAATGCAATTTGTGGACTTTTTTTGGACCTTGATTCAAAGAACATCTCACTAGGAGTAATAAGTCAAATTACTGTGTTTGAAAGGCAATGTGGTAACTCTTCTGTGTATGCTTATAGCAACAATATAGCACCAACAAAAATACATTGCTGAGAGAATTGAGAACATATTATCGGGGAAAGAATTTTTATTCAACTTGTTAGCTATGACAACTGTACTTTGGATGTAAGAAGATCTTAATATTTCTAAAAAGATATACTCAGCACATGGGAATAAAATGATGCAAAATCTGGAGTTGGCTTTGAAATTCCTCTGCCTCCTCTCCCCCCGCCCCCCAAAATACTAACAAGTTACCACAAACAGTGGCTTAAATCAACACACATTTATTATCTTACAGTTCTGTAAGTTTCAGTGTCAGCAGAGGTCTCACTAGACCAAACTCAAGGTTTTGGCAGGGTTCCTTTCTGGAGGCGTTAGGGGAAATTCCATTTTTTTTTTTTTTTTTTTTTTTTTTTTTGCCTGTTTCAGCTTCTAGAAGTTGCCAATAGTCCTTGGCTCTGATCTCCTTCACCTTAAAGCCAGCCCTGTTGTATCTCTTTGACACATTTTTTCATAGTCGCATAGCCTCCAACTCTACTCTTCTGCTTCCCTCTTCCACTTCCAAGGGCTTTTGTTACTACATTGGGCCCAACTGGTTAATACAGAATTATCTCTCTGTGAAGGTCAATAGATTAATCTTAATTCCACCTGCAGTCATAATTCTCCTCTGCTATATAATGTAAAATATTCATATGTTTTGGGTATTAAGACATGGACATCCTTGGGGGTCATTATTCTTCATACCACAGGAAGAAAGGATGGATGGGAAGAAGGAAGGAGAAAAATGTATATGACAAAATCTTGATAATTCTAAAGAGTTTTAAGATCCTCTCTACTTTTGTTAATATTTGAAAAATAAGAAACAATAAATTGTGATGGCTTAGATAAGAATCCAGGACACCTGCCTCAAAAATCATGATTTTAACAAAATCATGTATATAATGTTTTCCACCCATATTGTTATGATGGAAACAATCCCTTCTGTCTCCACATGTCAAAAAAATTTATCTGTAATTTTCTTATGATGGATTTTGAAAGGAACATTCTATCTTACATTATATATTTATATGTCTTTTCTCCCTATCTTAATATAACTTGGTTAGTATTTTGTGTGGTTTTTGTTTTTGTTTTTTGTGTTTTTTTTGTTTTATTTTATTATTTTATTTTATTTTATTTTACTTTATTTTATTTTATTTTAGTATGCCCCTCAGTACTTACCACTGTGTTGAACATACAGTTAGGCTCTTATAAACAGGTAAATAATGAGAAACGTATAGTTATTAACAAGTCAAATATGCTATCCATTTTTACCTTGAGGCCACCACTGGTTATGTTAAGTTTACTATCACATTGCATCCTCCTTTGTCTTTAAAGGGACTCAAAAAGCCTCTTCCAGTGCCCCATGCAGAACCAAAGTTAAGAATGATTCATATAAATCAAATAAGAATAATATTTTAAAGCATGACTTCTCAAAGGAGACAAATGAACTAACAATGAATTCCTGGGTCTCTGTTGAAATTTCAATCACATATTCACAATAGTATTTTAGTGAAAAGAACTGCATTTTTGTGCCAATATTTACTAAACAGAGGTCTTAATTTTCTCTTTCCCAGTTTGTAAGAGCTTCACTTTATGCAGTTCTCCTTGCATTCTATTGTGTTAAAACAGCAAGCTTGTCAAGAATGGAGACATTGCAGTGATATATGCAGAGTCTATGGGAGACATTTTCTCTATGGGTTAAAGTAAGTAGTTGGATCAAAGTCAGGACATAGATGCTACAGCTGGTCTAGGAAAAAATGGCAATTAAGAGGAAAAAAAAGAACAGAAAGAGAGAGTCACAGACAGTCTTTTTTTAGGAGGCAACAACAGAACCAGACTGTTTGAAATTGGTAACTGACTCCAAATGTCACATTTTTTCACTGAATTCTAAATAATATTGCTATTTTATAACTGTTACTTGGTTGTATTGATGGCCATATTAACTTATTTCGTAACAAACTTGCTACATATATTTTTATACAGTATATATATTTGTTATCTTTTTCTTATATTTCTCTCAATAATACTTAGATTTGAAGAAAAGCATGTTAAAGTTTAGAGCGTATTTCTTCGAATGGCTTTCAGTTCAGTCAAAGCTGACACATTCATTGTGATCAGTTTTTGTACTTCTGCTAGTACATGTGTGATTATCTATTAGAAAATACCGAGTTCTTTAAAGATAAAATGTAAAACTGTAAAATAAGACAAGAAAACTGTTTTCAAGTACTTCCTCTGGGAAAGTTGTACAAGTTACAATCATATAAGGAAACAAAATTAGTGTATGGTAATCCGTATTTCTAGGTAATATTACGTATCTATCTCACAAAAATAATAGTAAATGAATATAAGTGGCATAAATATAGAAAGGCCCCTCAGATGATAAGGGACCAGAGTGCATGAAAGTGTCAACACACTTTCAAAGCTGGAAAGTAGAGGAAACGGACAGCAGGAACCTAAAACATAATTCCTTGCGTGACAAGGATATCAAAGAGTAGCAGTCTGACTCAGGTCAAAGAACCATGGAAATGGTTAGTCATTGGAGGTAAAAATTATTTCTGAAGGCCAGGTGCATGTGGGATGAGAAACAGGTGGTTGAAAGCCTGTAAAATTCACTGCTGGACCCCAGATCTCTTCCTTCAGCTTGTGCAATCAGAATATTGCATCTTTCCTTTACTTCTAGAGAGGATGGACTACTGTAGTTCTGGGCTTAGGGACATGAGGACAGCTGAAGAGATGGATGAACCATTTGACTGAAAATGGAGTGATTCCGTGAGATTTTGCATTCTCAACGGTAGAAGTCCCAATTCACTTCCCCCACTGCACTCCCAAGAAGTTATGCATGCACCCAGGATCATAACCACATTCCTCCAGCCCTCCTGAGGAATATGATTATAGATACCTCTCTGGGAAAACTGTCCAGTCCGATTGATAAGAGCTACAAATCCTTGTATTGAGTCTCACTGTGGTACAATGCTGCCTACCAATCAAAAAGTTCTACCCCTGAACAAAAGGCTTGCACCTGGGTTTTAGAGTTCCAGTTTTAAAAATGAATGAACACAAAGTATCACCACACATTCGACAATAACATTTAAAATGAGGGATACAATCCAAAAGAACAAACAGAAAACAAATAATACAATGGAAAAAGAAAGAGGAGAAAGTGGGGAAAGTTATAATTAATATCTTCCAAGAGAAAAGAAAAAATTATGGAACAAGTAAACTATACACTTAAAGAAAACATAACAAGGAAAAGCTCTTGAAAATTAAAAATAAATCGGAAATTAAAAACTCAAAGGAAATTTTGGAATATAAAATTGAATTATCTCAAAAGCAGAACAGATTATACAACTACAAGATTAACACAAGAGGTCAACACCTGTTTAAGAGTACTTAAAAATGAGAGAACTGATAAAATAGAAAGGAAGAAATTATGTAAAAAGAAGAAACTCTTCAAGAACTCATCCCAAAACAAAGATATACCTTCAGAATAAAGAGGCTCATTGATTTTTAAGCATAATAAATTTATTTTTTAATGTAAATTACATCACAAGAAAAAAGTAAGACATTGGGGATAAAAAGAATATTCTAAACTTTACAGAGAAAATTAGATTATGCTAAAAAATCAACAATCATAACAATATGGGGACTCTAATCACCAAATGTGAAAGATAGAGAATAATGAAGGATGCTTTTGAGATTCGGATGACAAATTATTTCCAATTTCCAAGCCAAACTATCAATTAAATGTGAAGGTAGAATAAAGATATTTTCAGGTAGGCAAGGTCTTAGGATGTTTTCTTTCCACATATTATTTCTCAGTATTTACTGAGAAAGACTGAACCACAAAAAGGAGAAAAAAAAAAAAAAGCACGATTCCCAAAATGGCCATGAAGAGAAGTCCCAGGGCAACAGCTGTCCATCAGCCATAAAGAGGAATCACATCAGACTAGAGCAAATCCTCAGAAGTTACAGGGGATGGATGGCTCTCTCTCTCTCTCTCTCTCTCTCTCTCCCTTTGCCCCCACAAACAGATGAAATATCTAATGCTTGTTATAGTTTACTGTTCTGAGAAGAGTTTTAAGTTCTGTGAGAAGTAATTTGAAGATTCAAATTAGTACAGCGACAATATCGAGCAAATTTAAAAGAAGGCAATTATTAACTCTAAAAAATAAGATTGTACAATAAAAGAAACATTATCAGAGTAAACTGAATAGTTAGAAGATATATCCTCTATGTCTAAATTTAATATTACAAAAATGCTACGTTCTCAATATTTTTTAACATATGTTCCTATTCTGTCACATATACACAACACCAGCTGTAAATAGTATTTATGCAATTGTAAACATGGAAACAATGAATATTGCTGTAATCTAAATCAGGATTGCACCATATTTGGAGGATGAGTGAAGAGAAAGTGTATTTGTGTCTATGAGGTTGTGGGCATGGGGAGAAGGAGATCTATAATAACTAAATCCTCAACTTCTGCAGTAGGAAAAGTGATGTTGCAAATATAGAAGATACAGAAAAGCAATAAATTCATATTATTTAAAAATATGAAGCTAAATATAAGTAGAAACAGCTAAAATAGTCAAGAGCCATCAGGTCTTGGCTAGCAGGAATTAAAGGTAGGTGTGGATGGGTCAGAAGACTACTATTTTAGGCATTAAAGTTGAAATAAGCAAAAAAGTACACTGTAAGAGTGAAGTTCACAGACTCTGAAACCAAACTACCAGGTTCAAATCTTGGTTCTATACCTATCATTCATGTAATACTGTGGCTTCAATGCTCAATGCTTTCATTTCTATTTGTAAAATCATATAATAATGGTACTATCTCATAAGGTTGTCCTACAGATTAATGGGTTAAATACATGACATCATTTAAATAATACAGCACACATTACTAGGACTGGCAGTATTATGTAACTGTCAACTATTTACATGAATTACTTTAATAAAAATTTAAAAAGAAAGTATAACACATTGTGTGATACAAAGAAAGTAGTCAAGAAAGAAGAATCATTATATTTAAAAACCAAAGATTAGTGAATAGTCACTAATGAAATAAAGCTCTCTTTACCTACTACAGTATGTTTCTTGTTATCTAATACCTAAACAAGAGTATTTCAATAATTATACTTAATCATGAAAGATTAATTTGTGTCCATTGTAACTATCAGAATATAAACATATTGCCTAAGATATGAATCAAAATAGACTTCTAGGGGCGCCTGGGTGGCTCAGTAGGTTATGCGTCTGCCTTCAGCTCAGATCATGATCCCAGGGTCCTGGGATCGAGCCCCTCATCAGTATCCCTGCTCAGAGGGGAGTCTGCTTCTCTCTCACTGTCTGTGTGCTCTCTCTCTCTCTCTCTCTCTCAAGTAAATAAATCTTAAAAAAAAAATAGACTTCTAGAAAATCAGAATCTCATTCACTAAAAGGAATGAAGAGAGTAAAATTGATTTCAAATTGATAATGTTTGTCTGAAGACTAATACTTAAGCTAATATTTCTTTGTTCTGCTGAATTAGCCCTGTATCTGCTTTTGGTATGCTCATATGGTAGTAAGCATGCCCTTTATGTTTCAACTTAATATTAAGAAAATCCTAAGGGCACCTGGATGGCTCAGTAGGTTAAGTGTCAGACTCCTGATTTTGGCTTTGGTCTTGATCTCAGGGTCATGAGATCAAGCCCCACATCCTGCTCTGTGCTTGGTGGAGAGTCTGCTTGGGATTCTCTCTCTCCCTCTTTCCCTCCCCCATGTGTGGACTCTTTCTAACCCTCTCTGTCAAATAAATAGTCTTTTAAAAAAGCAAAAAAAAAAAAAAGAAGAAAATCCTAATTCTAAATATATTTTAACAAAAATCCCTACTGCTTAATACACAGTATTTTTTTTTCTCCCTAGCAGAGGTTAAGGATACAGATTTTTAAAAAAATCAACTGTGTTTAAAGAGATGCTGTCACATGGGGGAAAAACAGGTAATGTTTGGATTGTGGTGGTTTATTAATTGTAACATGTAGTAAACCATGCTTGTGTTTTTGTTTATATTTTCAACATACAATATAAATAAGAGCACCTCCAGATATTCTTTTGGCAAGCACAAAAGCTGTTTATTTGACAGATGATATAGACAATAATGTATGGCTCATAATTAGGGAGAAAGCTGTAGCTTAAGAAGTTCTGATGGCATTCAAACAGTTTGTGTGTAACTAAACTAAGGCTGTTAGTGAATGGCAGCTTTAAAACATTTTAAACATGTGGACAAAAAATTGAATTTTTATTATTGTAAATGAAAAAGGAAGATTTCTGGAGAAGCTAGACAACATACTGTAATCCAGGCTTGAGCAAGTCGAGGAAGAATGGTGTCATATAAATAGAAACCTGCTCTTCCCTTGATGTATTTCACATACATAATCTGAAAAAGAAGAGAGCTCTAAGATGACAATGTACAACACCGTACATCTAGTGCTGACATAGAAGGGTTTTTCCTTCTGAATATCAGAAATTCAAGAAAGAATCACAATGAGACCTATTTATCTCTGCAAATCTAGGTATAGCCTGGAAATTTTGAATTTTACGAAAATAATTAAAGCCAGTAAGTTTGTGGATATGTGTGTGTGATGACTGAAAGAGAGAATAAGTTATCCAAGGGACAAAGCTTAATCCAGTGATTGCCACCAGACATGACAGCATTTCAAGACCTTTCTAGTAAGGACTAGGTTTGGATATAGGGAAACTATATGATAAAGAAAAAATTATCTTCATAGACTTCTGTTCATCGAACTCATATTGTAGTTAGCTATTTGTTATGTACAACTTGAAAAGATTTTAAAATCATATTCATAATTTCTTTACAAGAGAGAAAATGAAGAAAGATAGAATAATACAGAAAGAAAGGAAGGAAGAATGGATTAGTAAGACTGAGAAGGTCTTACTGCTTTCCCTTTGAAACATTTACCATAAAGAAAATTTATTTCATTTTATTTACAACTTTTAGGAATTTAGTAGAGAATCATTTTTTAATATTGAATCCTGCATACAGTAGGTACTTTTAAAAATTCACTATATATTGAGGGCCTAATCTGGGTAGCCTATGTTAATGTAAAAATGTGTACAGAATGGCAAAAATTAAAAAAAAATAGTGATAATACCAAATTCTGGTAAGGATGCAGAGAAACCAAATCACCTATACAGTGCTGATTATAACATAAAATTGTATATGCACTCTGCAAACTAGTTTAGCAGTTTCTTCTAAAACTAAAAATGTGCTTACAACTACTTAGTAATGGTACTTTGGGGAATGTATGCCAGAGAAATGGAAGCCTATTTTAATGCAAAAACATGTATAGAGATATTCATAACAACTTTATTCATAATAGATAAAATCTGTAAACACTCAAATGTCTTTACATGGATGAGTGGTCAAGCAAACTAGCTCATTCATATCTTTCAATACTACTCTTAAATATAAAAAAACAAACTATTGATACTTCCAGCAACTTGGGTGGACCACAAGGGAATTAATTATATTGAGTAAAAAAAGTCTACCTCAAAAATTACCTACTGTGAATTTCAATTTATATAACATTCTTAACAATCTTGAAATAACAAATTTATAGAGAACAGATTACTGAGTACCAGAGATTAGGGATTAAGAATCAAGAGAGAAGTAGCTAGAAAGGGTTGACATGAGGTAGCCTTGTGGTGATAGAGGAATCCCATGTCTTGATCGTTGTGATAGTTATATGATGCTACACGTGTGATAAAATTGCATAGAACTACACACACACACACACACACACACACATGCACACACACACAGAGGAGTATGTGTATTACTAACTCGTGAAATGTGAATAAGCTCTATGGATTATATTGGTGTCAATTTCCTAGTTTATTATTGTACTATAATTATGCAAAAAGTCAACATTGGAAGAAGGTGGATGAAACGTGCACCAGGCCTCCCTGTTGCCTCTTGGCAACTTCCTGTGCATCTGTATTTATTCCAAAATAAAAGGCTTTTTTAGAAATATGGTAATAAATATTCAAAACTTATTGCTTCCTAGTCATTTTATGATTATCTATATTTTTTAGTTTATTTATGCCTATTGTATCTGAATAATAGAAATATTATATAATGGCATAGATGTTTCTCTCCAATTCTTCATGCACAAACATTACATTGGTAAGTTGAAGTCAGTCATGTTGGCAGTATTTATACCATGGGAATTGGCAAACACTACAAATCAGGTTTTGATTTTATTGTATTTTTTTCTACCCCTGAGAAAATAATGATACAGATAAAACTTGTAAGTGTATTATATCTGTAGCTTCTACATTGTGAATAAGAAAAAATTAAGGAATGTTCTTTCAATGTTCAAAAACTATGATGTTTTAGCAAAGTGTCCCACGTCATTGAGGAATGAGTTCATTCTATCTTTGTTTTTCTCACCTGCAGTTTACACATTATTGTAAATAAATAATAAACTAACATTCATCTTGGAAGTATACTCCGATTGCTGGCTGTTGGACATTTACCAGCACACCATTGCTTAGAATGATCATGTGGTCCTGGTTCTGTAAGAAATTATAAGTGGACAAGTGTGAGTAATGAAACTGGGGATCTGGATCTCAACGTTAGAATTTAAGCTTCTGTAGCTCTAGAGTATGTTGGGAATTGGATAGCAAGAAGGGAGTAGATTGAGCCATGTATAGAATGGTAGGCAACACATATGAATTGGGCAAACTGCGTTTTGGGTTGGGGCTCTCCACATGCAGTTGCCCATCCAAGTATCATCATTGATCTGTTGTAGTCTCCACACACGTAAATGGTACTAGGGACTACTTAAAACTCTCTGGTAGGTTTAATGAGGACTCTAGTTAGTCAAAATATATATACATTCTTCAGGGCATAAACCTGATTAAAAATTATCTGGTCATAACTTTGCCAGGGAAGAGAATTCTTGGCCTACTTCTTGGGGGGCTCTCAGTATGTTTCTGACATGCTGTTGAAGCTGGAGACCATCTATTTGTCTATTCCAGGTTTCTCAATGTCCAGACTTGGGTTTCCCTCCTTTGGGCTTCAGGTAGACAAGAATAAGTGTACAATGTGTTCTTTTGAGTTCTGTCGAAACAAGTTTTTCTGCCTCCTAAAGTTAAAGTTGCTTTTGCAATGATAGAAGGACATTTTGAACTCTTGATTTAGTAGTAAAGGAGAATTGTAGATTTTAGAGACCTCTGTGGAATTAAATAAAGATTCAGTCTATAAAGTGGGGAATAGCAGATTCTATTTGTTCAGATGCTGAGGAGAATATAAACTCACTGCAATGGAGAACATTGTTACCATTCTTTTACACTGCACAAAAAGTTAGCTGAAAATGTTCATCACTACCACATCTCATTAGTGCTGGTGGGACAGACAATGATTCATAGAAAAGGGTACCTTTACATAATAAAGAGTGAGAGCATTCAGAACAACAAGAGAGAAGAAATCTACATTGGTTTAAATATCCAGTTAAGCTATTTCACCTCATATTTGTTAAATATAAAACAACTCTAGTAAAAACTTATAATTTATCCTAGGATTCTCTCAACTCCTCTAATCTCTCAATCCACTGGTGAGCCTCCTAATGGCCCTGTATCTGTGTTCTCTCCACCCACTTACAAATGCCTTAGTTTGGGCGGTAAACATTTCTTACCTGAGGTGGGTTCCTAGACTCCTATTCTCATTGCTTTACAACTCATCCCCTTCTATTCATACTTCACTCTTACTGGTAATACATTTCTGTGTGAGCTGGATTCCAAAGATGGCCCCCCTGATAAACCATGCCACCTGGTGTTTGGGATCTTATGAACGCTCTTCCCACACAGAAAAATAGCTTTGTCCTATAACTGGCTTTCATCAATAGAATGTAGCAGAAGTGACATGTAACTTTCAAAATTTCATTTTAAGAGATCTTCAGCTTCCACTTTTGCCACTTTGAATGTTTGTCTTGGAAGCCAGACACCATGTTCTGTGGAAACCTAAGCAACGCTATGGAGAGTTCTACGTGGAGGTGAACTGAGGCCCTAACCAACAGCTTAAACTAAGCTCTAGCATGTAGCCAGCACCAATTACCAGCCATATGAGTAAGACCATTTGGACTTTTACCTTCTCTCAGTACTTCAGCTCATCTCATATTAAGCAGAAGAATCACCTAGCCAACTCACAGAGTTGTGAAAAATAATAAATTGTTACTGTTTTAAACCACTAATTCTGAGGTAGGTAGTTACACAGTTATAGATTATTGAAACAAAAAATTATCACCTAAAAGTGAGGTGCTAATAATGTAACAAAAACTTAAAACATCTGGTATTGGCTTTAGGACCAGGAAGTAAGCAGAGCCAGAAGGGTTTTAAAAGACTCTTAATGGAAGTTGGAAGTAAAGTAGTACATTGACATTGGAGGCTTGAAAATGTGACCCATTTTAGTTAGAGATACCACATTTGGTAAAGTGGTTGCCGTGAGGTAACATGAAAGGTAGAAAAAATATCTAATTAATCTGTATATTTAGCTAAAGTTTCCAGACAGAATGTTAAAAGTGTTAACAGTTTTAATTTTTTTTGTTTTCTTATGTGAGCTCATATTCTTATGATTCTCATAATAATCAGATCTAGAGACACGAACTACAGAAATAACTACTTTTCAGTTTTCAATCAGAATATAGGTGAAACATTTTTAACCCAGGACTTCCAGGGTTGGGAAATAAAATTGTTTCTCAATTACAGACTTCTCCATTTTGAAAAAGATTCTCAAATTAAAACAAAACCTACTGGTAAATATCAAATTCTTCCATTAAACATAATCTCAGGCTCAAGATCAGATGATGGGTACAGCTGTAAAACCTTTTGTTGAGGTTTTGCAGACCTCTCAGCTGGACAAAATCCCTTCTAAGATCAGAGCAGTGTTTTTCACAGCAGTATAACTCTTAGCCGAATATGGAATGTAGCCTCTCTCCATAGTGTTTTCTCAAATGAAGTAGATTATATGATTATATTTACTGGGCTGGATTATAATCTGATAGAAAAAAACCCCTACACTTTCTAAAAAAAAAAAATGTATCACTCAGACTTGAAAAAAGCAAAACAAAGACAGTTCAAAATGAAAATAGTTTCAGACGCCTGGGTGGCTCAGTTGATTAAGCGTCTGCCTTCGGCTCAGGTCATGATCCCTGGGTCCTGGGATCAAGTCCCACATTGAGCTCCTTGCTCAGCGGGGAACCTGCTTCTCCCTCTGCCTGCCACTCCCCCTGCTTGTGCTCTCTCTCTCTCTGACAAATAAATAAAATCTTAAAAAATAAAGAAAATAGTTCATAGGGTCCCAAAATGTTATGGGTAATGTGCAGGCAGACACCTTAAGATGTCTCCGAATGATCCTTTATGTAATTTCCTCCCCCTGGGTATTGACTGAACCCAGTGGCTTGCTTTTAATGATGACATTATGGCAAAAGTGATGAAATGTCACTTCAAAGATCAGATTACAAACAAAAACAAAAACAAAAAAACCTCTGTTTCTCTTTTGCTTACCCCATCTTTCTCTTTCTCTTGCTCAGTTTGGTGGAAGTTAGACGCTATGTCATTACCTGCCCTAAGGAGAGAACTGTGTGTCAGGGAACTAAAAGCCTCTGGCCAACAGCCAACAAGGAATGAGGACCTTCAGTCCAATGGCTCGTGAGGAATTGAATCTTGCCAACAACCCCTGAATGAGGTTGGAAGAGGTTCCTCCCCTGTTCAAACCTTTAGATGACTGCAGCCTCAGCAAACACATTGATTGCTGTTGTGTGAGCAATCCTGGTTCGGAGGATCCGGCTAAGCTGTTTCTGAATTTCTGAGCCACAGAAATTATAAGATGATAAAGGTTTACTTTTGAGCCACTAATTTTTTAGGTAATTGGTAGCACAGCCATAGATAACTAGTGTAAGCAGGAAGCCGAGTGTGAAAGCTACGCAGCTTCAAACAGGGTCCATTTCTCATGGAAAAGAAGACTCAGAATGTGGAATCAGGAGAACAGAAAGTGAAGCAAGAACTACAGAGGACCACTCCAAAGGAATAGAACTGAGCCCTAATAGAGGACTGGTGGCCTGTGCCAACTGAGAATTGTTATGGACCAGTGATTGCCTCCATCATTTTCAATCGCTCTCTTTTTTTTTTTTTTGAAGATTTTATTTATTTATTTGACAGAGAGAGAGAGAGAGAGCGCGCGCAAGCACGAGTAGGGGGAGGGGCAGAGGGAGAGGGACAAGCAGGCTCCCCACTGAGCAGGGATCCCATAGGGTGCTCCATCCCAGGACCCGAAGATCACGACCTGAGCTAAAGTCAGAAGCTTAACCCACTGAGCCACCCAGGCGCCCCTCTTTTACTTAATTTCAATTAACTTTCACAAATCGGTAGAAACTTTACTTTGCCTGCAGGAGTCCCTGACCCTTCTAGACCAAGCCACATCTCTTCCACAATGTACTTATGCACTTGGGAATATCTTTATTAATGCTTTTATTACACTCTATTGTAATTTGATTCCTGTAACTATTGAGTCATGGCTGATTGGTCTTCGTATCCCCGAAGCTTAACACGGTGCTTAACATATTAAATGAATGAACAGATGATTTTAGGACTGATGACCGAACTCTGAGATGTGGAGAATATTTGAAACAATTAAAATTGCATGCATGAAAATAAACTGTTGTGCAAACAAAAGCTACTTTTGTTCCTTTTTTAATCATTTCAGTTGAGTTCTTAGGGGTTAAACATTTCATGTGTTTCACTAGTAAGTATCATTGTTTTATCTAACAGGTCTAATGATAAATACTGGCTCTGTAGCATAGTTAATTGTTTGCTTAATGTGTGTCAGACATTTGCCCAAACACTTTGCATTTAATCTCTATTACAATCCGGTGAGATAAATACTTCGCTGTGTTCATATTATACATAAAGCAGAAAAGATTAAGTAATATTTCTAAGATCAAAAAGCTAGGAAGTAGAAGAGTCGGGATCCAAAACTGTCAGTCTGGCTCTGGAGCTCACACATTTAACAAATGTATAATCTTTCTTCTCTTGGAGCAACATAGATAATTTGGTTTATTTTAATTATTCACCTATCATGACGTGTGTGGTAAACTTATACTAACTTTGTACATGCATTTTCTCAAATGTAAATTAAGAGAAAATTACTACTTACCTCATTCACTTCTCGGAAAAAATAAACAAAGAAGTATTTTATGAGCTCTGGGGTTCTAGCATGAGGCCTTCCATCACAGGTCAGTGATATCCAGTAGTTAATTTTCTGTCTTAAAGTCATCTTGCGGGTGCCTGGGTGACTCAGTCAGTTGGGCATCTGCTTTCGGCTCAGGTCAGGATCTCAGCGTCCTGGGATCGAGCCTCGCATCGTTGGGCTCCCTGCTCAGTAGGGAGCCTGCTTCTGCCTCTGCCTCTTCCCCTTGCTCGTGCTCTCTCTCTTTCTCTCTCTCAAATAATAAATAAATAAATCTTAAAAAAAAGTTATCTTGCTACTTCCCTGTCTTATTCTTTGTCGACTGTCATCTTTATATGCTTATTATAGTCTTAATTATACTGTTTTCCAGACTCTACCTCCCTAAAGGGAAAAGCAAACATAATTTTTAAAGATATTTAAGTAATTGCATAGTAGATATTGATTGATCGGACTTTAGTTTGCTCATCTTAAAATGAGTTCTACAGTTTCCTTAAAAGCACTGAGGGAAGGACAATACCAGAGCAGAAGAAGGTGCAAGACCCTCATCATTGCATTTCCACCAAAGCTTATCTAATTTCATCTGATTTACATACTCATCCTTCAGAAATATTAACTGAGTTCCAGCTACAGACACTGCCCTCTGCAGGTTGAGGGAATAGAGTGATAAGCCAAAAAAAAGCACCATCATCCCTGCTGCAGGGAGCTCAGAGTCTGGGGGGGAGGAGGGACAGGTGTAATGGAAACACACTGCAGACATTCAAGGAGTTTGGGGAAGGACTATAAAGAAAAAGAACAGAGTGCATAAAGGGAGACTGGCAAGGGAAACTTTTACTGATAGGAAGTTCAGGGAAGGACCCACAGAGGAGGTGATAGTTAAATGAGACCTGGTGGATGAAAATAAGAAGCAGAGGGTCTGGGAAAGAGTATTCTAAACAAAAGGAAGAGTCCGTGGGGGGGGTAAAAGGGCTTCATATGGAAATGAGCTTTAAAGGCTTTTGAGAAACATATTAATAGGCAAGATTTTCTATTTAAAAGTTCACAAACTTTTCCTAAGTTTCTTAAGGTCCTTTTCAGTTTGAAAATCATAAAGCTCGATGAAACAAAAGAAAACATTAATTCGCAAGTGTTGTTTTAAAACTTAGTTTTTAGTTTTAGTATTCCTGTAGCTAGTTCAGTTAATATAAAAAAGCCTGCTGGGCGACATCAGTCTGAGGTGAGTGGTAATCATATGAACTGAAATATATATTTGGTCTTGGAATGTTCCTTTTATTTAATCTGTTCTCTTCCCAAAGGGAGATGGTTCTTCCTTTTGTCCTATGTTGACCGCTCAATTAAGTCATTACAACAGGGTCAGTGAATGATAGCCTGTGGGCCAAATCCAGTCCAGCATCTCTTTTTGTTTATCCTGGAAACTAACAATGGTTTTTATATTTTCAAATGGTTAAAAATAATATTTCATGACATTTGATAATTACATGAAAATCAAATTTCATTGCCAACTTATTTTTTAGGGGGGACCTTAGCCATGCTCACTTGTTCACGCAGTATCTATGAATATTTTCACACTGCAAGGTCAGAGCTGTGTGGCTGTGACAAAGACCTCATCATCCTCAAAGTCTAAAATATGTACCCTCTAGTGCTTGACAGAAACAGTTTACTGACCCCTGCATTAAAGCATTAGTTTGTTGAGGTGTTATCAATATACTCCTGCCACTGATCTTTGATTCAGTTGTATGCCCATGGCTTTTATTCTAAGTCCTACCTGTAGACGAGCTGCTTTTCCTACCTTTAATTTTCAGGAATAATATCCCATTAACACGTCAGACCATCAAATAACTTTATTTCCCAAACCTATATGATTTTTTTGTTGTCGTCGCTTAATCTTGATTCTTTAGTAACTTCCTAAGTTTTATTTTGGGATACTGAAAAATATCTGAAACTATAATACAAAAAGTTAACATTAGGTGTCAGTATTTTACATATTATTTAGTAAGTGTGTGGCAATGAAAAAAATGTATTGGATTATTACAGAGAGCATTTTCACTAGAAAATTTTACCTCTTGTTAAAACACTTGCTCTACCTTTTTATCCTTTCTTTCTTTCTTTCTTTCTTTCTTTTTCTTTCTTTCTTTCTTTCTTTGTTTCTTTCTTTGTTTCTTTCTTTCTTTCTTTCTTTCTTTCTTTCTTTCTTTCTTTCTTTCTTTCTTTCTTTCTTTCTTGTCTTTCTTTCTTTCTTTCTTTCTTTCTTTCTTTCTTTCTTTCTTTCTTTCTTTCTTTCTTTCTTCTTTCTTTTTGGTTTCTGTATTAATGAAATTGTTTTTTCCAATACTTACAAACCAAATTTTTGAAACTCTTTAGGTATCTACTGCTACATTTTTATCATATGTCTGTGAGTGAGAATAGATATTAACATGATACTAAGAAGTATCTTTTAAATGTCCTCTATAATAATTTAAATAAAATTTCAAAATAGAGGCCAATTAGTGGCAGGATGGTTTTGCAGGAAAATACCAAGGAGGCATTATAGGGAAGGGGAAAGGATACTAAATTTGAATTCCTTCCTTACCTTTATCATTTATAACACTGTGATTGTTATTCCTTAACCTTCTAATTTATAACATTGTAGGTAAGAAGAGTAAATCATCTATTTTCTACTCTGCAGGGTTGCTGTGAAGATCAAACACCCTAACACTTATCCACAAGCCAATCGTCAAAGTGGCTGGCTCCATAGACAACCCACAAATGGTAGCACTTCCCTCCCACCATCTCCTATGCTTCTTTTATCTTTAAATTATTTTGAGTAAGTGGATTAATATAACATATGAAAGAGACCTAGCAGATGGTCTTCAAGAAATAGAAATTTTCTTTTCTCTAATCACTTAATCATATAGTCTTAAAACTCTATGTGTGTGTGTCTTATATGTGTCTCACATGCATTTTATTTGTGTTCATGTTGCTAAGCTTCAAATAATTTCCCAAATAGTCAGAGATTAAATAAGGTCAAAATCTATTCCATAACTTTAAATATCTCTGATAAAGATTTAGTCTGAGTTCCTTTTAGTGCATCCAGAGCTATATGCAATATACAAGCACAAAACTGTATTGAACCCCTATAAATCAGTAAGGGAAAAATCAACACCCAATAAAGAGCAAAGAACATGAATAGACAATACACACACACACACACACACACACACACACTATTACAATGATCAATAAATATTTAATGTAATGTTCAACCCCAGTAATAAAGAATAAAGTAAAAATGGAAACATTAAGCTTTAATGACTAACTGCTAAAAAATGATCATCTATTTTTCCTTTTCTTAAACAACTGTATTAGATTAAAGGTGGCTAGAGTTCTTGGTTGCTATTCCAACTAAGGAGTGGAATCTAATTCTCTTCTTGAATCTGAGCTGATTTTGGTGATTTACTTTACCCATTTTGGAACCGTCATAGAAGCCTTGCTATTTCTACTCATCTCTTGGAACACTCTCTCAAGGGGAAGCTGACTGCCATGAGAAAAGTCCCACTAACTTCAGAGTGTCATGCTGGAGACAGCATGTAGACACTCCTATCAGCACACCCAGTTGAACCCAATTATTAAGTGATTCCCCTCTAAAATTCAGATGTGGGAGTGAAGAAATCTTGGCCCCTCTAGACCAGTCCATTTGCCAGCTGAATACAACTGAATGTCCTCAGTTGATGTTACACAAAGTAGAAGAGTCACTAAGCCAAGACTTACTCAAATTCTGGACCAAAAATTCATGGGGTGTATTGACTTTAGCCACTAAATTTTGGGGTGATTAGTTAAATAGCAAGGCATAATCAGTACAAATGGAACAATCCCCAATGTCATGGACTGCATGGAAAAGATATCAAAAGCCTTAATTTGCCACATAACTTACAATTTGGTGGTAGAGAGTAAGAATTTAAACATTAGTACTCAATTATGCAAAAGTATAATATCCTCACCCCCTACTCCTGATAAATCTCTGTCTCCAAAACCCAATGAAGCTACCGGGAGTAGGGTTGGGAGGGTATTTTAATTTGCTAATTAAAGGCATTCTTAACTCATTTGATGGCAAAATCTGATCTGGTCCAAACTCATTTGATGTGAATTTACATAAGGCTATTTATTGCTTTTCTATATTATACTTAGTGTGATTATTCATATATTTTGCTAGAGTTACGTTCATGCACTTAAGTGGTGCTGTTCTAGACCCCATTGGGATTATTATATATTTATTATATGATGTATGTATCATATTACTTTGTAAACTCAGAAAAATTCTAAATTCTAAATCACAGTGCAGTGGACCCAAAACTTTCAAATAAAGGTGTGTGAGCCTATGTGATACAGAGTTAAATATGTTATTTCAGGAGTCAGACTGCTGGCTTTAATTTTTTAATTCTGCCACTTACAAATGTATGACCATGGTCAAGTTACTTAGTCTCTGCACCTTAAATCCCCCATCTGTAAAATAGGGATAACAATTGAACGCAGATGTATT
Organism: Zalophus californianus; assembly: GCF_009762305.2. NCBI lineage: Eukaryota > Metazoa > Chordata > Mammalia > Carnivora > Otariidae > Zalophus > Zalophus californianus. The sequence continues at coordinate 109,518,578 of NC_045597.1, forward strand.
CGTAAGGCTTTTCCAAATATTATTTATAAAGGTGAAAAACTGGATTCAACTCAAATGCACAACTGTTAGGAAATGGTTTAATTAAGCCATCATTAAAATTCTAATTTAGAATTAAAAAAAAATTTAAGTCCTAAAATGCACTACATCCAACACTGTAAATTGATATTGAAATAGAAAAAAACAGCATTCCTGCCCAAAAAAACCAAGAACCCAAAATATACATCAGTATCATTAAATCTACTTAAGAACGAACTAAATCCAGGCATATTTACCCTGTTTTATGCACGTAAAGAGAAAGGAGAGTTGTAATCCCAACTAAGAGGATAAGTGAGGACTTTCTCTCCTTTTAGTTGTTAGAAATCCGCAGAAGTCCTGGGGCACCTGGATGGCTCAGTCGGTTAAGCATCGGACTCTTGATTTGGGCTCAGGTCATGACCTCAGGGTCCTGGGACTGAGCCTGCATTGTGCTTCATACTCAGTGGGGACTCTGCTTGAGGATTCCTCCTCTTCTCTCCCTCGCCCTTCCCCCTTCACTCTCTCTCTCTCTTTCTTTCTCTCTCAAATAAATAAATAAATCTTAAAAAGAACGAGAGAGAGAGATCCTCAGATGTCCCAACTTCATGGGTTATCTTAGGGAAGGAGTGAGTCAAGGAGGAAACAGTGTCATCTAAGCACAGTGACATTGCTGCATATATAGCAGGTTTCACTTTCAAAAACTCAACTGAATGTGCCCAGCCAAAAAAGGTTAAAAATAAAGACTAGCCTAAATTGTGTGGGTGACCTATGCAGCTCTCCATTCCACTGAATGAGTTGAGGATTCAGGTGAGCGTGACCAGGTTGACACGAATTCCTACTCATTTCTCAGATGCCTCTCAGGACACAAGCCTATCCCACACAACATAGGATTCTAGTATTTAAAGATGAGATTTATTTTCTTCATAACATTTTTTTTTTCCAAAATACATACTAGATGCTTTATCTGGAAATCAACCAAAGCATCCTGTTTTCCAATAATAGAGCAAAACTACTCACACTGGACTTATTTAAAGAGGAGAGGTCTTCAATATGTCATCTCTTTTGTAGATTTGTGGTTTGTTTGGGGTCACTGGAGCCCTTACATCTTATATCCCCACAACTCACAGATGTAGAAACTCAGAACCAACACAGTCGAGCTCAAAAGCACTTAAGTTCCCACTCTCTGCCTGTTCCTCTGCCCTCCCTCTCCTCTGCTGTGTTTCTGTGAGGGTTCCACAATTCTCAATTGCTCTTCAATCCCTTTCAGTGGGGATTGCTGCTTCAGCAGCCTCGTAAACCTGCTTCTTTCCTGTCGGAAAAGGGAATAGTACCTCAGAGGATTCTCTGGCTTCAATCGCTACACGACTATTTTAAATATGGGAGATGTAGAATTGAAAACAGGGTCTAGTCATTGATTTGCAGGAAGTAAGCAAGCAACCTTTTGCATAAAGTCCATCTCAGCTAGGAAGAGGTGGTCCCGCCTCTGGAGCACTTGCTTTGTTCTCTCTCCATACTTTCTTCCCCTGCTTTCACGCTAACTTTGAAGAGAAGGAAACAATCATTCAAACATTCGGCCATCCCAGATACTTGATACTAATCTAGTCCCAGCTTCCTGCAACCTGTGGCCAGTCAACATTCCCTCAGTGGGATCGCTTTGTTTTGTTTTGTTTTTCTGCTAGCCCAGCAAGTTTTGAGGCAAACATACGAGCAGGAAATTAGGAGAAACAGAGCAATCTCACTCTCCCCACAAACTTTCACCTAATCTAGAATAATAGATTATCAATGAATGTAATTAATATTAAAAATCCAAAGCACGTGTCTTTTCCCTTAACCCCTCTACCTGGCATTTTCACAGGAGCAGTTTGTCTACTTTAACTGGAATATCACTTCCTCCTCCATAGCTACTTACTTTTTCGATTTTGTGAATAATAATACTGCAAATAAATTTTTTTAAAAGTTGTCTGTCTCCTGGCCCTGAAATTACGAGTCATCCTTCAAGACCAAGGCTAGGCTGGGTTCACTGCGTTCCAAGGCCTCATTTTGCTTGTGCACATTATTTAGCATCTTTGGGCTACCTGCTGACCTGTTGTATCTAGACATAACCCTTTCCACTAAGTGGAGAAGCAGGTACGGTACTTGTCACACATTTTAGAGATCTGCCAGCAACAGAAATGTAAAAGAGTCTTCTCAGATCTTTTATAAGCAGCCAGCCAAGGAGGAAAAAAATATCAAACACCCTTCACCAATCTCTGGAGTGTCACTTAATGTAGGAACTGACTTCAGCTCCTTCCCCCAAACTGTTGGCTCTTTCCTCCAAGTTGCTATCACCACCTCCTCAGTGAACCTTTGTTTTCTTCAAGTTCGTCCCTAGGTTGGTGTATTAGTTTTCTATTCCTGCTGGAACAAATTGCTGCAAAGGTAGTGGCTTAAACCAACACTCATTTACCATCTTACAGGTCTGTAGGTTAGATGTCCAACACTGGTCTCACTGGGCTGATACCGGGACGTTGGTAAGGTGGTATTCTTTGCTGGAGAATCTATTTCCTTGCCTCTTCCACTTTGTAGAGGCTGACTACATTCCTTGGCTTGTGGACCCTTCCTCCATCTTCAAAACCAGAAACAGTGCGTCTCTCTGATCATTGCTCCGGATCTCTGACCATAGCCAGGAAAGGTGCACAGGTTTTAAAGAGCCATGTGATTGGGTGCACCTGGATCATCCAGGATAATTTCCCCATCTCCAGGTCCTTGACCTTAATCACACCTGCAAAGTCCCTTTTTGCCATGTAAGGTAACATACATTTATAGTTTCCAGGGATTAGGGCATGAACACCTTTGGGGGTCATTATGTGCTGTGGGCCAGGAGCAAAAGGTCAAGAAAGAGTCCTTTAGACGTTTTCAGTGCACAAATGTGTTTTTATTAAAGCACAGTGACAGGACCTGTGCAGAAAGAGCTGCATTGGAATTGTGAGGAGCAATTGATTATATACCTTTAAATTGGGAAGAGTAGCAATAAAAGAAGTTTCCAAAAGGATTTTCATATGTTAAAGAAGAACTTACAGGATTCTGGAGGTCTGGCTATTGTCAAGCTAAGGTTACTTTTGCCTCTAGCAAAGCATGAACATTAAGGCAGTTGTGAGTTCCTTGAGGAATGTCATACTGTGTCTGTCTCAGGTGTTTATCAATGGGCTGCAAATTGTAAGGAAATTTAATTTTATCTACATTTCTTTTACCTTTGTTCTCCTCATCAATTAGGTTGACTATCCCATTTGGTTTCTGACCATTCCCCTTTCTCTCCTCCTGCTTTTACTTTGCTGCCTTTTGGAATTCCTGCTCCCTCAACATGTACCTGTATGGAGGGAACAACAAGGGAAGCAGGACCGCACTGATGGGAGATGGTGAACGTTAATGAAGTCACAACAAAGTTCTCAGCCAATCCTAAATGGTGTTCAGGGTGAGATGGTCCTTCAGAATTGTCCTCCACTTGAAGTCTTTTGTATGGGGCTCCAACATGCTCTCTATAGAAGCTGGGGTGTAGGAAAGTGGCGGCTGGCATGACCCCAGGGTAGGCAGTCCTCAACACTCCCAACAATGTGTTTTGAGAAATTGGTGTTTTAGGGGCATAGAGTAAGAAATGGGCATTGAGGGGCACCTGGGTGGCTCAGATGGTTCAGCGTCTGTCTTGGGCTCAGGTCATGATCCTCAGGTCCTGGGATCAAGTCCTGCATCAGGCTCCCAGCTCAGCAAGGAGTCGGCTTCTCCCTCTTCCTTTGCTGCTCCCCCTGCCTGTACTCTCTCTGTCTCTCTCTTACTCTCTCTCAAATGAATAAATAAAATCTTAAAAAAAAGAAAAGAAAAGAAAAGAAATGGGCATTGAACTCAGAGAACAAAGGTAAAAGACTGGAGTCAGGAAAAGAAGATCAAAGTCTGGGGATCAAATGAAGGAGGGATAGCCTAGTATTTCTGATACCAATGACTTCTACTTGCTGTTGTTTGTATATACAGGTCTAAGTAAGATGTCAGTCTTCACTATCAGGAAGGAAACAGGGGTAATGATCTTATTTCTGCTACCTGCCACATTGACCCCCCTTTTGCTGAGTGGTTTCTTATTTTATCTTTAATCTAATGAGCCTGGGTACATAGATATGCATGTTATTTTATGACAAGCCATTATAAGTCCACATTTAATGTAGAAATACTATAAAATATAAATGAATCATGACATATATGTGAGAGTAAACCTATATACAAATATATATCATGTACACACACATATTCAGAAATCTGTGTAAATAGCTAATCTTGCTTGATAAATGTGTGTTGTTTTTGGGGTGGGCAGTGTCCTTGAAGATATTTCTGGGGTTAAGTAGAAGTCTAGTCTGAATTTGCTTTTGTTAAAAAAAAAGGAAAAGAAAAAATAGTTATTTTGTAACTACTACAACCAACTCACAAAATTTATTTTTTTATATATAAGTACACAAAATTTAGTAAGTTTAATAATTTAAAAGATTTATAAAGAAAAAGTTGTCCCCAACTTGGTTTAGGACAGACCTTTTAATTCACAACAGGCTTCTGGGAAGAAATTAGCATTCCTGATAAACTGCTTAAGCAATTTTCAGATAAACTTTTAATGGTATTCAGACCTCTTCTGGGAAACCAGTTGTCATCCCACTCAGCTGAATGATAGCTAAGAGTTCAATGATCTTTCACCAGACATCTTTTATCTTTCCTCTTTGCTTATGGTCTAAAAGACTATCTTACCACTCTTTCGTGTATGTGTGTGTGTGTGAGAGAGAGAGAGAGAAAGAGAGACAGAAAGTTTAAAATTGTCCAATTTAGGACTTATAACAATTTGGAAATAAAATTTGATCAGTGCATATAACTAAATTTTCTAGACAAAAGCCTTTTTCAAATATAAAGTATATTATTGGTATTTGGTCTCATTTATAAGCACGATTTTCTAACTATTTCAAACTACAGTTATGAATTTAATCCTGATTTTATTTATTAAATATTTACATTGTCCGAAAAATTTTCCAAGTACTTACATAATTATTATAAAATTCAGTAAATTAAATTTAAAAGTAGAATAAACTTATGCCTATAGATGTTCTAATACAGTATATAAACTTACTGAGATTGCAAGTTAAGATTTCAAGTTGGAATTGATTTCACAATAACATGTTTTATTTTTTTAATTTTTTTTAAAGATTTTATTTATTTATTTGAGAACGAGAGAATGAGAGACAGAGAGCACGAGAGGGAAGAGGGTCAGAGGGAGAAGCAGACTCCCCGCTCAGCAGGGAGCCCGATGCGGGACTCGATCCCGGAACTCCAGGATCATGACCTGAGCCGAAGGCAGTGGCTTAACCAACTGAGCCACCCAGGTGCCCACAATGACATGTTTTAAACTGGAGTTACAAACCTCACCTATTATTCTAATATGCTATTATCATCATTATATTAAGCTATTATTATTATTCTAATATGCTAAAGTCTGCAAAACATTTCAAATATTTATTTATTTATTTTTAAAGATTTTATTTATTTGACAGAGAGAGACACAGCGAGAGAGGGAACACAAGCAGGGGGAGTGGGAGAGGGAGAAGCAGGCTTCCCGCTGAGCAGGGAGCCCAATGCGGGGCTCGATCCCAGGACCCTGGGACCATGACCTGAGCCACCCAGGTGCCCCCATTTCAGATATTTAAAATACCAAGTATGCATAGTTGGCTTAACAACAATAACAAAATAATATCATGGATGTGATTCTCTTAAATATTTTAATACTTAATTCTAAATCTTTCCAGGTTTAAAAAAAAAAAAAATGCTAGGGGCACCTGGGTCGCTCAGTCGGTTAAGCCTCTGACTCTTGGTTTCCGTTCAGGTGATGATCTCAGGGTCCAGAGATCCCGCTCCTACTCCTGGCTTCCTACTGAGTGTGGAGCCTACTTAAGATTCTCTCCCTCTCCCTCTGCCACCCCTCCACACTGCTTATACTCTCGCTCTAATAAAAAAAGAAGCTATACATAATGAAACAATTATGACACTCAACACAGCTTGGGGGATTATCTTCCCATGAGATTTCTGGAATTGCCTTTCACTTTTCTGGTTCTTAGAGACCAGAATATATTGATAAGGTAGCAATGGATCTTTACCTGGGATTCTGATGGACTTCCCAAGTGTATATGTAGAATCCAAAGAGCCTTCCTAACTTAAAATGGGTGGACTTAGATTTGAGTCATATGGCTATCTAATTTTGAAATGAAACAAAAATCTATAATACTCACTGAGGAGTTAAACGTGATTAGATTTTGCATTTTTCTATGGAAATGGTGTCTCCATTCCAGGTCTGAAGACCCATGAGCTGAAAGGATTTTCACATTATCTTGGTATCATATAACTTTAGCAAGTATGAAAATGATATCAATCATGTATTATTATTCAGTCATAAATTCCAAGATCATCTATGACTATCCTTTCTCCTAAGCTCTTGAACGTCTTGCCTCTCATCTCTGAAAACAGTGCCATCAAGCCTTATTTTCCTCATAAGGCAATAATGATGCAGGCTGGCTGAGTCCGAGGAACCAAAGGCGGGCCCCACAGGATCAGCCAAGAGGGTCCCTGGCTTTGTGCAGGATAGAAATCAAACTTGAGGTGAGAGGAAGTGAGAGCAAAGCTTATTGAAGACATTGAGAGAGTGCAGATACAGACAGAGTGTCTGGGAGACTCGGAAAGGAAGGAAGAGTGAGCCTCATCTTAGCTTGGGATCTGGGGTTTTTATTGAGAACTGTGGTCTGTGCATCCAGGAACAAAGACAAGTGTCTAGGTGTTCTCCATGAGTCACTTACGCCCTGGAGCCTGGGGTCTTGATGAACCAGTGGTCTTGGAAACCCTTCATGACGTCTAAGTCCAGACACGTCACTCCTTAGATGTTATCTGTGGTGCTGGAAGACTCCAAGAAATCATGAAGTCCTTGACCTTTACACGGAGGATATACATTATCTGTTCTATAAGGCTTGTGTAAGGTGAGGGTATAGGTCCTAGCAAGAATAGAAGCAGGAAAAGGAACGAAAAAAGCAGTTTTTCACGAAGGCCCTATAGTTTTTCTGTATCGATACAAATAATAATGTCCAACTCACAGGTTTGTTGTGAATACTAAATTAAGTATTTGGAAATTTCTTTGTAATAGAATCAGTGCTGCAGTTTTTTTACCACAACTACTAACTAACTAGACTTTACTGTGTTCTCACTACAAGTCAGATACCACAAAAGGAGCTTATAGTAACCCATTGAAACCCTCGAAACAATGCTAAGTGTTGGATAATACTAATACCCACTTTGGAACCAGGGCTTTGGGTTCATAACCTCTGGTTATGGCTACAGTTATGTTGTTAATACTGGTGGAACAGAATTTAAAGCCAGATCTGACAGCCTCCAGGGACAGCTCCTTTAACCTCTATTCTATATGAGCGCTGGCTTCAGAGTTTGATAAGTGCCTTAGCCAACCAGGAAAGGATGATCACTGTAAACCAGACCATCCAGATCTCATTGCACAGGGCGTCCACTATTTCTTACATCAACCTTTTCCTTTTACCTCCACAAATGCCCTTTTATTGCTGTTTGACTCCTTCACCTTTGCTGGGCTTGTATTACCAAGTATATATTAAGCTGTTCCAAGACAGGGAATATGTTTTACATTGTTTGCAATTCCTTGGTGACGTGGGACATGATGCCATTCACGTGGTAAGTGCTCTAAAAGCAGGTGTTGAGGATTGGACAAATAGTTAAAACAACAACAACAAAGGAACACTGACTTATGTTATTTAGTACCGAACCCAGAGGAGATATTTAACTGGGGGAGTGAGGAATGAATCCTTTAAAGACGTATATATATTTTTTTAGTTCTGCTCTACACTTGGTGTTTACACATACTTTATTTCATTCAAGCCTTTCAACAACCTGCCAGGATCGGTTGCATTACTGTTATTATCATTGCTGTAGAGACACTAAAGAAGTTAAGAAACTTGTCAAAGGATAAAAATCAAGTAAGCATCAGGGCCAGACTTTGGGGCCTACTGTGTCTGATTTCAGCAACGAAAGGAAAGAACTTTTCTTTTGATCATAAAGTGAGTACTGGAAGCTGCTTATTGTTGAAAGTATTTCCTACCACAATGCTGAATGTTCTTAGTAGAACCCTTTTAGCAAGGCTCCTGTATTGTTCAACAAAATTGATTTAAATATAATACCTTTCAGACTGGGCCAGTCATTTGAGGAAATGAAAAATATACCAAATTGATCTCAATGACCTTCCGCCCCACCTTTTATGCACTCCTCACCCTCTAAGCACGTAAGGGCTTTTTTATCATCCAGAGGGTCCTCAGAGCTGTCCTGTGATACCTTCCCCATTCTTTTTAAACAAGTCTACCGTGGAACTTTGCTGACATCTCATTCTCAACATGGTTGAAATTAAACTCAACTCTTTCCCCAACTGCCCCATATAAACCTTGTTCCACTCTTCTTCCTGCATGCTCCGTGTCATTTAATGGACTTCCATCTATTCGTTTGCCCAAGCCAGATGGTCATGTATCACCTGCCCCCTTCCCTGAGGCTCCCACGTCTAATCAATCACCAAAATTTATTGACACTACTTCCTACCACTCCTAGAATTTGTTCTTCTTCTTTTTTTTTCTTTCCAATTCCCACTGTCAGGATCATAGTTCAGTCAGTACTCCTTTTTTCTTCCTTCCTTCCTTCCTTTCTTTCTTCTTTCTTTCTTTCTTTCTTTCTTTCTTTCTTTCTTTCTTTCTTTCTTTCTTTCTTTCTTTCTTTCTTTCTTTCTTTCTTTCTTCTTTCTTTCTTTATGCCTTGGATTAATGAAAATGGACCTTTACATATTTTTCTGTTTTGGGATCATAACTTACCCTTTGAGTTCTGTACGCTACAGCCAAAAATATCTTTTAACAGGAAAATATGTTCTGGTTGGATTCCCATTTTTAAACTGTCCCTATTTCCAGGAATCTGGGGACAAAATACATATGTGCTCTGAGAACCTTTCAAGCATTATATTTCACATTCACCTCTTCCTCCAAACTTCTCTTTGACCAGAATTAGCCAAGTTTTTCTTGCTTTGTGATATTTTCTGTTCTCTGCTTAGAAGACCTTTCTCATGCCTGGTTCCCAGTGACATTCCATTCCTCCTTCAGGTCTCAGCCAAGTCTTGACTTACCAATGAAACCCTTGCTGATGGGTATCATCCTTACCTCCTGTAGCAGGCTTACATGAGCTATCTAAATATTCTCACAGCCAAACTAAGTACTCTTTTTTTCCATGTATTTCCATGGAAGTTTTGTACTTCTTGGTTTTTACCCCCATTGTATTGGTTCTCATGTACTGAGTATTGGACAGAGATCTGGAATAGAGTAGGCACTCATGGAATGTTTGTTTACCTGAAATATTAAACTTATTCATCATATTTATTATTGATTTAATGTAGGAAACTTCAGGTAACTGACAAACAAATTTTTACTAGGTCTTTTCTATTTTAGAAATTATATATGAAAGGCAAAAATAAGAAAATAATAAATCATGCTAACTAAAAGTAGAATATTATGCTTGTAGGAGTTTAAATAGCATGAGAACATAATGGAGAAATGTTTGTAATAAATGTGTACTAAATTAATGGAAGAACAGTTAATGAAAAACATTTATATAATACTTGTGTGACATAATGCTATATATTTTACTTTTCTTCTAGCTCTTTTTAGAATGCAGCTGAGCATTCAATTGGATGGACTGATTTGACTAAACAAATGGGACACTCAACTTTAGATTAAAAAAATAAAGATAAGATAACAAAGAGTCATCAAACAGTAAAATTGGTACAAGTGAAGGAATGTAAAATGCTCAATCAGAATAAAAAATAAAAAGTTCATTTGTTTGATATTGTGACATGTGTCTTTCACTGCATTTAACATCTTTCGTTAAAAAAACACAAAGTTGCATAAATTCATTGAATTTTATATTGATTAGGTTGGATAAAATTATTAAAAACGTAACCATGAGAGACTTTGGACTCTGAGAAACAAACTGAGGGTTCTAGAGGGGAGGGCGGTGGGGGGATGGGTTAGCCTGGTGATGGGTATTAAAGAGGGCACATACTGCATGGAGCACTGGGTGTTATACGCAAACAATGAATCATGGAACACTACATCAAAAACTAATGATGTAATGTATGGTGATTAACATAACATAGTAAAAAAAAACAAAAACAAAAAAGTAAGTATTCTACAAGAATTCTGGTGGGTAACATAGGTTTAGACACTGTTTTGACCAGTTAAGTATTAGGTGGGTTTTTTGTTTTGTTTTGTTTGTTTTTTGCTTTTGTTTGTTTTTGTTTTTATCATGCCCCAAACTTTCACTCAATATTGGTGACACATTTTATTTACACGCCCTGAAACCTCCACAAATGACTCAGTTATAGATCAGTAATTCATACTTTTTTATTCTTCAATTTTATTACCTAAACTTACTCTTCTAAGCATCATTTTATGTTTCTAGTTAAATATAAGTGAAAACTGATTGGAGTATTTCTCAATGGAATTTTATCTTTATTTCATCATAATTGCTTCATATTTGAATAATGACAGATGAACTGCCTCATTCAATTGCAGTTTTAAGGCTTTGAAGTCACAATAACAGCACAGGATTTAAATGCTCAAGCCATTATTACAGCAGAAAAGACATTGGAGAAAATGAAAACTTATGGTGCTATAATTTGCTGGGGGGAAAAAAGACTGCAATGGTTAAAACATATTATTTCCTGGACAATTTCTAACCTAAGATGTTATGACATAAGAGTGAACTGGACAGTTACATCGTGGTCCGATCTTCCTAAATTACTTCTAGAGCAGTATTTTATACCTATTGAGCCAAAATTCACATAGCAAGTAAATGGCACCACAATTATTTTGCTTCAAGATGAAGCATTATCTCAGTGGCATTTATAATTCTATTCAGCAACAATTCCATGTTTCACCAATAGAGATTTCATCAGATCTTTTTCTTTTTTTCTCTGACATTTACATCAAGAGCTGAGTACTTGTTAATACTCCGAGGTATGCATTTCAAAGTTCTTTTTGTCTTTGTATTTAGTTTTAAGTAATGAATCAAACAATATGCAGAGGCTAAAAGTACAAAACAGATCTCACATTTAAAATTTCATTAAACATGGCTAATATATTTTGCAGGGGCTGATTTATACGTACAACACTTTCATTCCTTGATGAAGACACTATATTTCTACCAATGTGACATCAAAAGTTTTTCAAGACCTCAATATACAATGGGATGAGATGCAAAAGTAAATGGAATAAATGAAAACATAAAACACTAGCATAATTCAGAGCACACAAAATAACAAACATCATAAGAAATATTTATAAAGGATTATAATGAGTAAAATGAACATGAAAATAGCTCCCCTTTGAAATTACAGAAAGAACCCCTTTTAAGGGGGATTTTCTTTAGCCATTTACCAAAGCAAGTTGATATTCTTGATAAGTCAATACCTGTCTTTAAGAATGGAATGATATGAAATAAAATTAATTATATATTATAAAAATTATATTTTGTGCTAACACTAAATTTGGTGAAGTTAGAAAACCCGGGGATATCAGTTTCTGGGCTAATAGGAAAAACATCATTAGATATTTCTTCTTGAAAGGATCATAGCACACTATGAATGAAGCACCTGAGTCAGGAAAAAACACCTGATATTTCTCTAATTGTGGAGACGTTTTCAATGCTAGTGGAATCTGTTTAAACTCTAAAGCCTTGTTTACATCCTGACACTGTTTAACTACTCAGATGTCCTATGTCATTTGGGCTCTAGGGGAAAAGTGAGATTGAGTGCTCAATTTATGCACCCAGTCAATGTCTCCTTATGTTGCAGGCTATTGAGGAAATCACCAATGTCTTTTGGATCTTGGGGATGAATTTACAATTAAGAAAAAAAGAGTTTTATAACATACCGTGACAAAACCTATATGCATATAAACTTAATTGATTAATAGTTATTTTTAGAAAATATTTTTATATCATCCTCCTATCTGATTCTCTTTAACAGTTTTAGATTTCTGTCTGAGTTAAGAAGAGCTTTGTTTGGTGTATTTTATCTTTGAATTGAATTCGGTCAAGCTTCACCAAATTGACTGATTAATTGTAATCATCATGTGTCTCAATTTATTGTGATTCAAATCTCCATTTGCCAACTTCTCTTTCTTGAAGTTCTTTCTTTAAAAAAGAAGACTCTGAGAAACAAACTGAGGATTCTAGAGGGGAGGGGGTGGGGGGATGGGTTAGCCTGGTGATGGGTATTAAGGAGGTCACGTTCTGCATGGAGCACTGGGTGTTATACGCAGACAATGAATCATGGAACTCTACATCAAAAACTAATGATGTAATGTATGGTGATTAACATAACATAATAAAATAAAAAAAATAAAGATCAGGCACTTAGGAGTAGATGTTGGCAGCAATTGGTGGAGTCTAAGATGGCAAGAAAGAAGATGATGAACTGTATAAAAACATATCAAAGCATTTGCCTTTCTGTGTCCAAAGGCACAAGGTGATATCTGGTATCACAGATCTAGGAAAATGTTACAAAGAAAATTATCCCTGTGATATGTTCACATCTTAAGTTTTGAACCAAACTCTTAGGTTCTAGACACTCTCCTCTGTCTTTCAGCTGTGGTGCACAGACCTTTATATTTCCAATCCTTCCACTGAAATACCTCCTTGACTTATGTGCTCCAGCACTAAAATAATACTTTTTCCCTCTTCCCTCTTAGATCTGCCCCTAAACTTTGCAGGGTCCAGAGCAGGAGTACAAATAGAGACCTGTATGTGGATATATGCATATATATTACTCAATACTTAAAAGTTATTAAAAAATTACTAATAAACTATTAAACAATACCAAGTTCTATTTTCCTACCTTGGTGCATATTCCTTTATAATGACCTAGAAAACCAGATTCAAGGTTTGAATTTTTGTGCTCCTCGGAGACAACTCTGAAATGAGAGTATGAGGCTGCCAACCCCTGCCCCTGGTCTTCAGTTTGAGCCAAGCTCTCTCTTCCTACTCTAGGCTCCATCCCTCATCGGGAGGGACTTCACTGGCATGCATGTCTAACTTCATCCAACCTCTTTCCCCCAAATTGCTTTTCCTTAGTCAAGCCTGAGGCTTAATGGCACACATGACTTGCAGTGTGGCCAACTCTTGGAAAGATGGAAACAGGGGAAAGACTGTAAGAAGATCAAGAAGAAGGCTAAGGGCTCTTTGGGCAGAAAATTCCCAAATCTTTGGCATCTATAGATGTCTAGATATCCAGAGACAGGACTCCAACTGGGTACATGAACCAAGTCTGTGGACCCTTCACTCATGGAGAGGAGGACTGCTGGAAGAGAACCAGAGTATGGTCCTCTAAAATGTGGGTCTCATCAAGGCAGGGGATCCTCTAGTCTCAATTGTATTTAGAGAAGAAGCAGCCTAAGGTCATTCATATTAATATGTGAATGGTCAAGGATACTAATTTTTCAGTAGGGTTGAAATGACCCCCTACTTTTAAAATAAATGGGGTCACCAAAATTTTCATATTAAGGATTTATTTGTAATGTGGTTGTTTAAATCTTGTCAGATGGGTCAGCAAAAGCGTGCTTAGTTTACAATATAGCTGGAATTCTAATGAAAAGAAAAGGAGAGACCACACTGGTTTTGCAATACTAGTTAATTAAATTATATATAAAAACATAAAACAAAGGAAAATAAACCCAGAAGTCTTTTGATTTCCTGTAATTCTTCATAAAATTTGAAATTTCCCAGTAATAAGTTTTGATCATGACTATAGCTGCTAATACCCTGGGACCATTCAGATCAGAGTCTCCTTAACTCAAAGGACATTGAAATTCAAGAAGTGAGCTTGAAGATTAAGGTGTTGACCCTGTGTTGATCTGTAAGTTTGAATCTAAAGTATTGCCTTTGAGCAGGGCTGACACCCAGCCAGTTTAAGTACAAGGCTAGATCTGCAATTATGGGCAATATCTATTAATGCCAATAGTCATCTGGTCAATATGTATGCCTTACCACTATTTAAATATTCTGAATATCCTTGCTTGTTGGATCTCTTAATTGTCTCTGGGGCAAGGAGTAAACTACCTGAAACATAATCTCAAACAAGCTATACACCAGAAAATGAGAAATATTTTTTAAAGCTTTTATTTATTTATTTGAGAGAGAGAGCATAAGATGGGGAGGGGGGCGGTGAGCTCAAAGGAAGAGGGAGAAGCAGACTCCCCACTTAGCAGAAAGCCTGACGCCATGGGGCTTCCTCCCAGGACCCTGAGATCATGACCTGAGTTGAAGGCAGACACTTAACCGACTGAGCCACTCAGGCACCCCAGAAAAATATATTTTAAAAACAGTAAAATGTTGCAATAAATCAGAATCAGATATAAAAAGAATGATATTGGTCCTCCACCATTCAACCTTTCATTAGAAAGCTTTCATCTTTGGGGAGGGTGGGCAGAGGGCAAGCAGAAGCAACACTGACTCAGGAGAGGCAGTGCGTTCTCCATGTCCAGTAATTTTCTGCCCAAATCTCATCAGATTTGGCTGATGGAACTAACCAGCCTAACTAACTAACCATAAAACCATGTAACTGAGATTTCTGAATTTATAACCTCTATTGAGGAAATCTCAGGCAGCCACAGAAGCCAGAATAGTCTCCATCTATATGTAAGCTAAAGTAAACAAATACCACAAGGTGACACCCAATCACAGATGAACCTGACACTGATTTGGATTCTGTAGGTAAATGGGTCTCAGAACTTCTGGCTGGCTGGATTGACAGGATGGTCCCTGTCATTTCGTTAACCTCTCAATAATACGGTCCAAGGTTTTGTGTGATTTATTATTGTTTGGACCCCATTTATCTTGACTTGGAGGGATTTTACTCTACAAATAAGTATAACAAGAAGGTAAAAAGGTGGAGATACTAGCCAATCAGTAAAGCCAAATAGGAAAGTTTATCATAAGAGGAGGAAACAACTGATCAAGTTTGAATTTGGACAGCAAGATGATGTCTACAAATGATGAAGGATGCCTGTATGTAATTCTACAGACTAGAAGACTCAGTTATGTCTTTCTATATTGGCAGCATTTCCTCACTCTGTGACATTGACCTGCATAAGCCAATATCTCAAGGAGTATTTTCTTGAATTAAATGGAATAATAAAAGTAGCAGCAATCCATTTGCCAGAATATTTGTTAACAAAAATGGTATAACAAACTTTGATGGCTCTCCTTTGATTTAAGAATACAAGTGAGCATCTAGGATAACATGATCTCAAACTAAACCCTGGCCTAATTGCAGGACTTACCTGTAGATCACTCATATTAATATGTTACTTCCTTTGATTCCTTGAAATGTGCTTGCACCTTTGTGTGTCTACATATACACACACACATAAATTCTAGACACACAGTACTATTTTTCATTAATTATGTAAGATTTACTTCATTGTTTATAGCTGAAGATAGAGTATCTTGCTAGATTTTTATATCTTACTAGATTTTGCAATCTGTAAAGTAAAAAATAAAAACAATTGTATTAATTATTTTAAATAATCTTTGTCTAGATTAATTATTTAAATAATCTTTGTCTAGACTCTGATTTTAGAGACAAGAAAGAGTGGTTTATCCAATGGTCATTTTCCCCTTCTTCCAAAGTAGCAAAACACCAGTTTTCTTTTTGGCGGACAATGTGCCCAGCAAAAAGATCACATTTATAAAACATTTTCTTCTGGTCGGTAGTGGCCAATAAGATATAAGAAAATTGTTCATCTGTAACTTACAATTTGCTGATAATACTCTCCTTACTATGAACTAAAATATAAGAACTAGATAATATTAGAAGAATTCATTTATAAAACTGATAGATTCTTAAGTTTTTAATATTTTCCAGAGTTCAATTCACTTTTTGAGTATTGTTAACACTAATTTATTTATTAGAATGTTCACAAAGTTTATAAGAATCTATAAATGAGATTGAAAGAAATTAGAGTAACAGAAGTAATCAAGTTATTTTTCAACATTTCCTTCACTCTGCTGTCTGCATGGTCATGCCCCATCAGATACTAAAAGAGTTTTAGTGAAGTTAGTTGAAAGGAGTGGGAGAACTTTCCCGAGAAGTGAAGGAGTCCATCTCATTCATTCTGAAGTTATCTATTTATATTTAATCAGGATATATACAGAGTGAATTTTTCTAAATATTTGTGTAATATGATAGTTGAGGTTAAAATAAATACAACCTTTCATGTAAAATAAAATTACTCCTAATATATCATTTTGGTGAATTGTTGTACTTGTAAATTTTTAATTATTCTAATATTTTTAGTTTACCCAAGATATATATGAACTTGAAGAGAAAAAAATATTACTTTGGAAGAAGTAATCAGCCCAACTTCCATAGCTGAATGTTGATAACAAAGTTTGAGTGAAGCAGTTAATAATTCTTCATCTTCTGAGTATTACTGCACTATAGTTTATTTCATAATATCTGCAGATTAATTTGAATATGTAAGAAAATAGTATAACTCAAGCATTATAATGAGTATTACTATGTTGAATGGGTCAGAATATGCTGAGATAAAATTGCATTTAAAAGTAAATATTTTCTGTGTTCCATGTCCAGAAACACTCTCATTCTGTAGGTCATCGGATGGACATTGAAATTTTTACACATACACACACACACACACACACACACACACACACACCCCTACATTCCTAATCATTATGGTACAGAAATTTTGACTAGATTTGGGGAAAAATAAGCAAACAAGCACTGCCCTCAAACTTCTAGTTAGCCAGGAAAGGTTTTCCAAAGAGCTAACTATAGGAAGTAGACAGTCTTTTTTTCCCCAAGAGCAAATGTATAGGTTTTGTTCATCGTAAGGTATATATGTTTTCAGTTTTAATAACTGAGCATATCTTGAGAGTGAAAATGTAACCTAGCTGAAGAGTCACTATAGGATTTTTTTCTTAACTGGAAACTTTTCCCCCAGCTGTCTGCAGAAATAGATTATTTCTCCTAATTTCCTGATTTAGTTATAGTCATAGTGTACATAAAAACAGATTTGATTTTCTTGGAATCAAACATAAAATGAAAGCCAAGGCCTTATCACTGAAACAAGACAGCAGTTTTGCAGAGCTGTGTACATCCTTTGAACTCAGATGACATTGTCTCAGAGGAAAAGATGTTTGATGAGTTTTTTACACTTTAAAGCTCTTGCTAAGGAAAATGAGCTGGGGATCTCTTTTGGTAGAATTGAAGGGGGGATGGATCATTTCGTCTTCAAAAGATGAGGGAAAAAGTGTCATTTTCTATTTCCCTTAAGTATCATTCTTTCAAATACTTGTGTGACAAGAGGTTCAACAGGCTTAGATTTGGGGTTTTAGTTTTCCAGAAATGCATGGAGGACTTAAATGGCCCTGCACATCAAAAAGACGAGAGAGAGAGAAAAAAATCCCCCTAGAAAGAAGGAAATGGTGCAGCAAACTCTTAAAAAAATAAAATACAGTTCATAAAATTGCTACAGTGATTCAATGTCCTACAATTTAAAAGGAAATTAACAATTAAAAACTCAAAACTGAATTAACTAACATTATGCACATCTAATTCAAGTTGTCAATGATAAACCAAGGGAGAGATGCTCTTTAGAGACAGAAACTTTAAATGCATTGGTTCACTCAACACATATATATTATGTGCTAAGTTCTGTACTAGTGGTTGTGTTTATATACAGAGGATGAGGTCAGGTCAAGTAAATAAAGAACAATGAGAAATAAGGTGATATAGGGTAGAAAGAAGGAGGAAAGAATAAAGTGATGAGTGACTGAAGTGATAAACAGTGCAAGGAAGAAAAGTCAAAACTGGAAGGATTGGACATGTCGACAAGTGTGGAGTCTGAGATTTTGTACTACTTACAACTTAGTGTGCTACAGTTTCATAAATGGTGGCAGAGGACAGGAGATTCCTGGGTCAGAGACAAAGGACATTTACTCACAGCATTGCAGGTAGCATGGGCTTCATGCCCACTTCAGCTTCCTTTGCTCCTCAGATTCCATGGCCGCAACATTGGAGATGGGCTCAGGTGGAGAAAGTGCACACAGTGGGTTTGTACATCAGAGCAGAGAGACCTTGAAATTAGCAAACCCCAATTATGTATAAAGGCAAACCTGCTCAACCAACCCTTGCCCCAAAGGGAGACAAATCTTCATTATCCTGAGCAATGAACAAACTCCTCTCTGTTCCAGGGGATGACATTACATTTTCCACGGCTGTTTGCTATTCAAAATCCTTGAAAAGCTACTCGAGAACAAAGCGGTTGATGCCTCTGGCTCACAGAAGGCCAGAAACAGGGGACCCATAGAGGATGTAGAAAATATAGCAATTTCAACTGTAATTCCTGCAACATTTTGCCACTTTAGATCTTGATAAGCCTTTTCTTTAGACCAAAATATTATTGGCACAAATCATTCTTCCACATGATCTTTTTAAACTCTGCTCATTCTTGCACGAAGCAAACAGATGTATCTTGACCAGTTTATAGGACACACAGGTTTATAAGTCCCATGAAAACTTGTAAAGACATTTTTAGGCATTTTCATCATACATGTTTTAAAAGTGATTTTAAATGATTTTAATTAATTATTTTTGTTTCTTTTTCTTCTTGTCACTGTTTTAGAGGAAAATATATCATTGTGGTGTTTGCCAAGTCTAGCCGCTTTGAGCTATTTATAGTTTTCTCCATGTCCTAATCATTTTCATTTCTTCTGGTGAACAAAAACAAGGCTCTTCAGCCTCATTATTGTGTTCTTTCACAGACTCTATAACAGTATAGAACCTAACAAGATAGAAATGCTTCTATTATGTTTTAGCATGAGTTACAGTAGTGGTTAATTGTAATCTAAAATCTTGAAATAAAAACCCAAACTCTATTCCTTATAAGTTATGTAACTTTTGTTTGTTTTCTTTAATTTCATTGTTAGTTAGGGAAATAATTTTCTCAGTGTAAGCTTTGTATTGTTACTTTGAGGTATGTTGCTTCATTCCACCTGCAGAGCGTAGTTTCAGTGATATGTGATAAATTATTTAATAACCAACTCTCTGAACACTAAAGCCCCCACCTGTAGGATTTGCCAATTTTTGTGGTGTAAATACTTCCATCATAGCCAACTTCAAGCTACCAACACAATGTCACTGAACATAGGGTTTAGACGATATGTGCACATGTGGCTCTTGCAAGCTTATCTGAGCCTGCCCTGGCTCATCACTCATTGGACTGTTTCATCAATTGCTTATACTTTCCATCTGTAATATGGCTCATTGGAAAATAGGAAGGCCATAGTTTAATTTGTAGTTGGCCAAATAAAGTGTATATTCTCGTATGGATGACTGCTAGGTAATCAGAGAGAACAATTACAGTCCTTTTCTATTGGTGAATACGGGACTGTTTAGTTACCATATTTACCGGACTGGAGGGCACACCTCCATCAGTCAGTACCTTCGTGCATGTGCACACACATTCATACTGATAACTCACCAGCTTGTTTCTCTGCAACTCAGCTCAGAAAAGTCTCAGGTTATGGAAGTCATTCCTGAATCTGCCTTTCATCCCAGTCCACCATCTTCTATTCTACGTGTTGCTATCCTATCTTCAAATCTTTTTATCAAGTTAAGGAAATTCTCAGGCTTCATCTCTTTTTTTTTTAAGATTTTATTTATTTATTTGAGAGAGAGAGAGTGAGATAGAAAACACGAGAGGGAAGAGGGTCAGAGGGAGAAGCAGAATCCCTGCCGAGCAGGGAGCCCGATGTGGGACTCGATCCCGAGACTCCAGGATCATAATTTGAGCCGAAGGCAGCCGCTTAACCAACTGAGCCACCCAGGCGCCCAGGCTTCATTTCTTTATATTTTGCTCTCCCCCATCTTCTGTGCCCTGAGCACGCTATGAAGATGCACACACCAGTCGTGTCTTTCCACCATGTCAGGTTTATTTAATCATAAAGCAAAGTTAAATCACAATTATAAAGCAGGTTCAGGATCTAAACTCCTTGACAATTCACCATGGGATTAAACTTGGCTTCTTCCACAGCACACAGAGCAGGACAGAAGACAAGCCACACAGCAAACAAGATAACAGAAGGGTGCAAGAAGTGAACAAACCAAACGCGAAGTCAGTCTGGGGGCGCGCAGTTGAGGTAAGGCCTCGGTCTGGTCCGGGTCAGCTCTCAGCACTCCCTGCTTCTGATGTTCAGGCAGTGAAGGATCTCTGCAGCTGGGTTGCCTTTTTTAAGTGGTCAGACATAGAGGGGTCATGTCTGAAGAATCTGACAGTTTGTTGCCAAAATCCTTCCCTTTTTTTTTTAAATCCTTCCCTTTTTAAAGGGATTTCATCAGTTTTGGGTCTCTACAGACCTCCTCTGGCTCTGCTCATTATCAGTTCTGGGGTGTCAGCTGACGTTGGTCCCGGCGTTATCTTTTAGCTGTAAAACCTTAACTGCTTGTGTCATTGCTTGACACAGGCTCCTGCTTGACATGGGAGACTCCGTTTTGCTCTCTACACTCTGGAACTCCTTTAAAATGCATTCTAACCTTTCTCTGCCCTTTATTCATTCTTTCATATTTTGCTTTTTTTTTCAGCATTCTTGCCATCTTCTAGGAGTTTTCTTTAATTCTATCTTCTTTCTTCACCCATTATTGATTTTAATATTTCTTTTGAATTTTTAATCTTACTATTTTTTTGTCTTAGTACCAAATTTTGCTACAGAAAAAGTAAGTGGAAAACCACATTTTTTTTTTTTTTGGTGACGAGTTCAGAATAATTGGCATTTATTACAACACAATTGACATAAATTGTGTAATTTGTTAGACGTTTTACATGTGCATTACTTTTAGAAATTAAAAGAAAAACTTGCCACCTACAACGCTATTAAAATTTCAGTATTTGTCATCTACTTATTAGAAAGTAAACATACATTTTCAGGTTATTTCATTTTTAATGATGTGAAATACAAGTGGCTGATATATTCTATAAGACACAATTTTTTCATAAGTATTAAGAAGTAATCTTTGAAAAAAATAAAAAATTAAAAAATTAACAAAAAAGAAGTAATCTTTGGTTTCTAATTCATTTCCACAGAAAGGAAATAAAGTAAAGAAGAACAATAAACACTACAACCACACTAATTCAAAGTTATTTTTTAGCTAGAAAAATGAAGCATATTCTAACTGTGAATGATGCAAATGATCCTTCTAAAGTATTTCAAAAGTGACAAATTTATTTGAAGTAAATTATTTTTTAGGTTGTGTTTTTCATTAAGAACTCAAGAATATCCAATGCTTGGCCAAAACTAATCTCCTATAGTTGCATCTGGAAAAGAATTATGTGAATGAAACAACCCTTGATTCATAATGATATGCTTAGATATCAAGAAAAACCATATAATGGTAGAATATTTCAGTTAGAAGGCATCACGGACCAGGAATTGTATTCAAATTCATGGCCCAAAATAGGTATACCTATGGTACAAGTGGAAGAGGGTCTCTACCTACTACTAGAAAATCTCTGATAATTAAGAACATGAGCCCTTAATATGTATTTTTTAAATTTTGTATTTGCCATTTTTATGGAGCTCTGGTGTTTCTGATGGAATCGCTTTTATTTCTAATCTTTGTATTCAACTTAAATATCCTCATTTTGTAGATTATTTTCAGATATCCTATAATCTCAAATTCTGAAAAATCTATGTATCCTGGGTTTTTTTTTTTAATGCTGACTTCTGCCTAAAAGTTGATCATTTCTTCATATGCAGTGTCATTTTCATTGTGAAAGCACCTTAGACAGGGAATGAAAATGTGTGGATGGTGCTGGACTTCCATGCTCTCTGGCTTGAGGAAGTATTTGCTGCACAGCAGTTTTGCATTTGCTTTTTCCAAAAGCCACCTAGTTTCACTGGTCTAAAAGCAGTTTTACATGGATTTTTAGACAGAGTTTTCAGTATTGGAGGAGATATTATGCATCTGGATCCTCAACATGAATTAATTGTCAATTTCTCACAAAAGACTTTTTCGTTCCCCACGTAGAGCCCTAGTGTTGACAAACTTTCTTGTTTTTATCTACTTTAGTGTCTCTTTTGTGGTGGTCACAGCCATTCTAGGGTCTTATCTTTTTTTTTTAAAGATTCTATTTATTTATTTGATACAGAGAGAGCGAGAGAGACAGAGAGCAAGCACAAGCAGGGAGAACAGCAGGCAGGGAAGAAGCAGGCTTCCCGCTGAGCAGGGAGCCTGGTGCTGGACTCGATCCCAGGACCCCGGGATCATGACCCAAGCCGAAGGCCACCCAAGCGCCCCTAGGGTCTTATCTTTAAGCAAGAATCAGTTCTACATCCCGGCTTTGGACAAGCCCAGTGATGTCTCTTCATTTCCTCAAAGAGCAGGAAAATCTCTAACCCCCAAAGACTCTATGCCTCCTCAGTTTGCTGTAGCAGCAGCCTGCAGTTTTTCTCCTTTAGCTTTGGATTTCTTTTTTAATCCTGCCTTTCCATGTGTTCGCTTTCTTTTCTGGGATGCTTCGTTACATATTTAATAGTTTTAATTCATAGTTTTTCTTGCATTTCCAAATGTTTGCAGTGATATGGCGAAGCCGTGTCAGAACAAGGCAGAACAAGAAGTCTTTCCATTACAGCTTGCACATATTCCTCTAGTATGAACTGCAGTGTTTTGTCAGTAGCTTGTTTCCTTTCCTCGTTCTTTCATGAAAGTGATATACTCAGGGGCTCCCAAAATAGAGGCCAAAAGGTAAACTCTGTGCTCCTGGGACCTGGCTAGGTCCAGATACCCAGAACACTGGGGCTCTAGAAGTATGTTCGTGAGACAGGAGCCTTAAAACTTCTCCTTGTGGCCACTTAAGTCAATAAAAGGAAGACAGCCTTATCCCTGCTACAATACCCAAATGTATAAGATGGAAAGAATAAACCAAGATGTGATGACAGTGCCTTGATGGAGGTAAAGGAGACAGAGGGAGGTGAAGACTTGTCTCTAAATTCTCACCACCTAGCACACTTATTTGCACAATGTGCATAAAAACTATTGTTCTTACTTGGCATCCAATGCCCTACATAATCTCGCCCCCACTGTCTGCTTTCTAGGCACACATGTCTCTTTGCTATTATTCAAATTGCCAAGCATGCTCTAACTTTGCATTTCCTCTTTCTTCTGCCTGGACCACTGTTCAGGTATACGCCCAGCTCCCTCTTTGACCTTTCTAATGTTTTGCATCAAGTGTCACCCTGTCGGAAATGTCAGTACTGAAAACCCCATTCCCACCCACATTCATTGGGATGCTCTCCTCTTTCTCTTGTTTCCGTGAATCATTTATGACTTGATGACAAGCCCAGTACCTTTTCTTTCACCTGCTCAAGGTCATTGCTTCAGCCAGCATCCCTTTTATAACAATAAATTTTCCTTCTCTATTGTATTACCCCAATCAGCATAGAATCAAGCTATTATTCTCCCATCTGAAAAACAAAACAAAACTTCTCATCCATCATCTCTTCCCCCTGAAAGCATTGCATATCTAACACATATCTAATTTCCCCTTAGATTTTGACTTCTTCGAAGAGTTGTGTATATTTACTATTTGCTGATTTTGCTTTACTTTTTCCATAGCTCTTACTACTCTTGGACATATTATTTATTAATGTGTTTTGGTATACTTATTTGTTTATTGTCTATCTCACACCACCAAATGACATTAAAAATCTTGGAGAAATTATGTCCTTGGAGCTTGGTGCCACGTATAGAATAAAGTAAATGTTCTGTATATATTTGTTGAGTGAATGAGTAAACTGGGAGAATGAGTACACTCATTTTTTTTCTATAATAGTATCACACTTGGTTGAAAGAAATGTTATTATTTCTTTCATTTCTCATAAATAATCTAAATCTGGTCTTGTCCTCAACCATTTTCTTTGTTGAGAAATTAAATTTCCATCACACTTTGCCCCCCAATTCTACACCCAACTTTAAACCCTTGAAACTATACAGGATTCCCAGTTACTTCCCTGGTCCTCAGGGGAGCAACTCACGCCCTTATGAATGTCTCTGAAATGCTCCTAGTCCAAGTTCCAGGATATAATTTGACATAGGTTGTTCTGATGCTTCTGGAAAAATGTAGGGTATGGAGATGTATCTATTCTCCACCCCAGAATCTCCTAAAACCTGTCTTCCCCATTTCTGCTCATTTTAGTCATCATTCCCATCTTCTTACTTTACTGATAAAATTATTGCAATCAGAAGAGAGCTTCCACCAACATCAAGTATTTTACCTACTTGTGTATTTGCACCTTGCCCATGTACTCTGGCTTCATTCCTGTTACAATGAATGAATTGCCCATGCTTCCAGCTAAGGCGGAGGCCAGTGACACAGCTTGTGCCGATTTCTGCTCCTTTGCTTGAGGACAGCATACCACAATACTTTTTTTTTTCTATTTGGCATCATCAGTTTTTTCTTCTATAGGATCATCCCCCAATGGCATACACACATTCTGCTATTCTCCTATCTAAAAACAAAGGACAAAAACTCTGGTTCCATCTCTCCCTCAAGAAGTCACACTATTTCTTCTACTTCTATCATTTCCTGTAGAGTAAAACTCCTGAAAGGTATCTGTGTCTGCTGTCTTCAATATATTAAATTAAGATTTTCTGAGCCATATCCCACTAAAACTGCTTTTTATTGAGGTCACAGTTAGCTCCACATTGCTATCTCTAAAGATAATTTTGCCACTTTCATTTTACTCAAGTTATCAGCAGCATTCAATAATTCATAAATCTCACATCTTTGAAAATGTTTTCACTTGGTTTCCAGGACATCAAATTCACCTGTTTTTTCCTCCTTTCCTGGCTGCCCTTCTAAAGTCTGTTTTGCTAATTTTTTTCTCTATCCCAATCTTTAACTGAGTCGTGGGCTCAGTCCCTACAACTTTTCAATATACATTCACTCTATAGACTATCACATCCAGTCTTAGGGTATTAAATGCTATTTTTATGCTGATGACTTCCACATTTATATCTAATCTGGACTCCTTCCTTGACATCTAGACCTTCATATCTACCTGCATATTGGTCAACTCTATTGAGATGATAAATAAGCATCTCACAGTTAACATGTACGATAACCCAATCGGCCCCAATGCAGCAAAACCAACTCTCCTAAAATCTTTTCCATCTCAGTTAATGGCAATTCCATTTTTCAGTTTTTCAGATTATACTCTCGAGTTATCTGTGGCTGCTCAAGAGGAAATTCAGTTGGATCCACTTTCAAAACACATCCAGAATTTAACCATTTCTCCATTAGACCTGCTGCCACCATCTTGGTCCCATTCCCAATCATCTCTGCCTTGGAATATTGCAATAGTTTTGTAACTGTTGTCCTTGGTTCTTGTCCCTCCTGCTTTAGTCAGTTCTTCAAAGACAGTGGTCTTGTAAAACTGTAAGACCAATCATCTTATTATTTCCCTTTCTCAGATTTTCCAGAAGGGCAGGGAGACCCACATGGTCTAGGCCTCTATTACCTCTTGGACATTATCCCCATACCCCTCCCTTTTTTGGTCCTCTGCAGTCACCCCAATCTCTGGACACTTTTTAACCATCCTAGACACAATCCTCACATAGAGTTTTTGTACTTGCTTTTCCCTCTACCTGGAATACCCACTTCCCACCCCTCAGCCCACATGGCTCACTCCCTCTCTTTAGGTCTTTACTTTCCTTCATATCACCTCTCTTTTTATCGACTTAAAATTTTTATACCTCTTCAACACTTCATGGGTCATTTCACTGCTTGCATTTTTTTCTCCTTATCAATGATTACTGTCAAATATATTTTATATTTTAATTATTTATCGTTTGCCCAAAGCCTACTATATTGCCTGGCACATAGTAAGTTCTCGTGAAGTGAATAGATGTTGCCTCCAGATTAAATACCAGTGCTGGGCATCTGCTTGGGAGTGAAGCAGACCTCTCCTCCAGTGAGGGAAGCCCATCTCTCTCTCATGCTAGTCTCAGGGAATCTAATTTGTCCTCGGTCCAAGTCAAGCCTTTCCTCCCTTTCCTATTGTCCTTTCATGTCCAACTCACAACATCTGTCCAGAGGACCTAGAAATTTTTGGTTTTCTGCATAATCATAAACAGACATGCAGACTCAATACAAGTAAATGTTACCTGAATCACAAGAACTGAGACCAAAATCAGTTAACTTGGTGTGATAAAGGAAGGAAACCAACTCTGTCAGGAATCTACCAGAGTTGGATTGCTGGAACACAGGGCATATATACTTTATTTTTCCAATTTTTGCTAGATTGCTTGTCCGAATAGCTTCTGTGTACAATTCTGCTAGCAATGTGTGAGAGCTCTTTTCTCCATAAATTTTCAACCAGATTTTTGCCATTTCAACAGAAGCTAATTTAACTTGTTTTTATAGTGATTACTGGACAGTTTGCGCATCTCTTACATCCTAGTCAGATATTTTCATGAATTATTTATTTAAGTTATTTTCTTATTTCCAATTAGATTTTCTATCGTTTTCGTATTGATTTGCACAAATCTTTTGTCAATCTAGGTATTTTCTACTAGTCTGTTATTTTTCTATAACTTTTTCAATACTCTTTCATAATTAACAGAAATTCTTAATTATTGTATAGTCAAATCCATATATTTTCCCTCTCTTCTTTTTAATTTAAGGATGTTACTTAAGAAAGTTCCTTTAGGGGCACCTGGCTGGCTCAGTCAGAATAGCACACAACTCTTGATCTCGGGGTCATGAGTTCGAGCCCTCCCTACATTGGGTGTAGAGATTACGTAAATAAATAAATAAATAAATAAACTTAGAAAAAGAAAAAGAAAGTTCCGTTATTGCCAAAAAATAGTTTCCTTCATTTTACTGTATCAGCATTGTGGTTTTACCTTTCAATTATAGATTTTAATGCAGCTGGGTCTATGTTTGCATGTGGTCTAATGTAGGGGCCCAGCTCTATTTTCCTTCATTTAGTGATTATGTCTTGCCAACACCATCTACTAATCAATCTGTTCCTTCATGTTTACCTTTGATGCTATTTTTGTTATATATCAAGTTCTCAAATAAATTCAATCTTTTCCTGGGTTGCTCCTGACCTGGCACCAAAATGTTTTTTAACCCTATGGTTTTAATAATACTTTGGCTTTTAATAACCCTATGGTTTTTAATAATCCTGTGGTTTTTAGTAATCCTTTGTTTTCTTAATCCTATGGTTCAGTATCTGACAGCGGAAGTCATCAGTCTTTGCTCTTCTGTTTCAAAATGAACTTAGATATTTTTAGACATTTTTTTCTATGAAAATTCTGGAAAAAGCTTGTTGTGTTCTTTAAAAAAATTAGTTGCAAATATAATTGGGATTTTATTGAATCTATTTGTTGATTGAATTGGACAGATTGATGCATTTAGACTGTTAGTATTCTTATCTGTGAACATAATATATTTCCATTTTATCCTACTATTCTTTTAGTTTCTTCAATAAAAAATTAAAATTTAGAGATTTTTGAGAGAAATCTGATTTTAGTATGATTCACAAGAATGAGTTTTACCTTAGAGTCTATTATTTCTGTTGGGAAAGAAGAGAAAAGAAATACCAGGTGTGAAACTTTGCCTTAGTATCATTCACTTTGAGTTGCGCTGTCCAGCAATCAGTTAGGAGATAGCTAGTACTTTAGAAGAAGGGCTATGGAGTCAGAGATTCTGGATTTGAGTCCTGGCTCTACTTCTTACTAATTGGGGCAAAAATTTAACCTCAGTTTCCTCAGTTTTGAAAAAATAATTAATCTATTTATTTGAGAGAGAGAGAGAGACAGAGATAGCAACAGAGAGCATAAGCTGGCAAGAGTTGACAGGAGTTGGGAGGAGCGAGAAGCAGGCTCCCTGCTGAGCCGGGAGCCCTATGCAGGCCCGATCCCAGGACCCTGGGATCATGACCTGAGCTGAAGGCAGACTCAACCAACTGAGCCACCCAGGCGCCCTGACAATTTCCTCATTTTTTTTTTTAAAGATTATAATAACATTGCTCAGTTCATAAAGGTGTTGTGAGGATTAAATGAAAGAAAAAATGTAAAGTGCTTGGTATAATTCTTATAACAAGCAGTCAAAAAATATTAGACAAATATTAGATTAGAAAGAGTGACTACATTAAGCCACAAGTGTCAAAGCCTTAAGCTAGAGCCTCAGTCATAATCATAATTAGTAATTTTGTCTCCTTCTAGAGACCAAACTGAAGTGTATCACTGCCTAAGTTCCTCACTTCCCATTTTATACAAAAAAGGTGTTTTTGTCTCTATTTTGTCTCTATTTAATGTCTACTTGTTCCTAATAAAAAATAAATATCAAAAATGTATAACTTCATTTTGGTATTTGTATTTACTTATTCCCCATTAGGGTAAGATGGTATTTCATATTTCTCCTATTCAAATATCTGATATTAGTGCCTATATAAAAGGAAAGCCTAAATAATTTTACTTGTTCTAGGTTTCTGAGCCTGAAGTGGATTTACAAAAGCTTAAACCAAGTAGGATGGTGCTAAATTTTTCTTTTTTTTTTAAGATTTTATTTATTTATTTGAGAGAGAGAGAATGAGAGATAGCATGAGAGGGAAGAGGGTCAGAGGGAGAAGCAGACTCCCTGCTGAGCAGGGAGCCCAATGCAGGAACTCGATCCCGGGACTCCAGGATCATGACCTGAGCCGAAGGCAGTCGCTTAACCAACTGAGCCACCCAGGCGCCCAGTGCTAAATTTTTCTGTTGCTTCTTAGGAGGCATCAGCATTTCCCAGCTCATTCTTATGTATTTGTCTACATATCTTCATCATTTATTAAATATTTAAATCCATTTACATATTCTTGTTGAAGGAGGTCATCAAGAGGATGTGACCCTGGTTGACTCCCAAGCTGGACCTGAGCAATGGGAGGCTCCTTGCCCCTTCCCCTGTCCTGGAATGTACATTTTGTTCACTGTTCCCACAATGGGAGTCATTTTTAAGGATGTAGACTTGAGAGAATAAGGTGTATTGAGATCATCTGGACAGTGTATGTAACTAAACTCAGTGACGGCCTGTATATAAACTTCTAGGATTCTGGTGAGACAGTGTGGAGATCTACTCATCTTTTTTTTTGGCTGCCCATGATAAGCCTCATATGTAAGTTCCTTTGCTTATTAAGCTTGTCACCTACCAATCTGGAATGGCCTGCCTCTTTCTTTGGCCTCTCCCCACCCTCCGCTCACTGGGGCCAGATTCAGATTTCAGCCAGGAACTCCCTAGGTTTCAAACCAACAAGGAGTTGGTTGAGCCAAAAAGGAGATGGAAAAGACGCATCCAGGGAAGAAAGAGGCATCCACGGGGGTCTTAGGAAAGAGGTATCCATGGTGGGCCCTGCCCATAATGCCTTCAACAGCCCAGTATGGCTGGTAAAAAAGCCAGATGGCTCATGGTGGTTGATGGTGGACTACTGAGAATTAAACAAGGTAATGCGCCCCCACCCCAAATTCTGCTGTACCCACCATTGCTACCACCCTGGATATCTTTGTTCATGGTCCTAGAAGGGTTCCATGCTGTCCTAGACTTAGCAAATTCCTTTTCAGTACATCCCTGGCTGTTGAGTCACAAGATTAATTTGCCCTCACATGGGAGAGGCAACAATGGACCTTTCCAGTGCTTCCCAAGGCTACATGCCCAGCCAGCGGTATGGGATCTGATGGCAACAGATCTGTCCCTATTCTTCCCCACCTCAGTGAAATGGGCCCATTACATTAATAATATAACATTAACATGTGAAGACTTGCCTCTCCAACAGGGTACTTTGCAGATTTTGTTGGAGCATCTGCAAGGCACAGGATAGGAACTGAGCCAACAGGAAATTCAAGGCACAGGCACCACCATAAAGTTGTTGGGAATCATTTTGTTGGGTAAGATGTGAATTGTCCTAGAAGCTATGATAAGATGAAACTTATCCAACCGCTAGGAACATAAAAGGGATACAAACCTTGTAGGGATTTTGAGAATTTGGAGGACTTTTGTTCATCTACCTGGCATAGTGCCTCTGTCCCTTATACCACCTGGTAAAGAAAGAGAACATGTGGGACTGGGGATCAGAACAGCAAGCTGCCTTTGCTAAGACAAAAAATACTAGAGAAGTCAATTTGAATCAGACGTATCCATGACTCTGGAAGGTATGGGTTGGGCACTGTGGCAGAGATGACAGAAGGAGAGAGTGCCTCTAGAATTTTGATCCTAGTTCTGGAAAGGATCAGAAAGCTGATCTACCCCCTAGAGCAACAGCTCCTAACAGTGTACACAGTGCTCCTCTCATGAAGGAACAATATATTATGGTAACAACTTCCCTTCCTATCAGGGTGGGTTGAGAATATGTTCCATCGATCCACCTCTACCATGGCTCAAACCCCCGGTTGACTAAGTGGCAAACCTATTTGCAGTAGAGGAGCATCCTGTCCTCAGCCCACTGTCTCTAAAAATGTGAGTACTACTAGGTCCTGTAGAATATGTAGATTCTCTAAATGCCCTCACCCCATTCCTATGCCAGGCCCTGCGGCCTGTAGAGAGGCCCAGTATATACCGACACCCAGTATACAGATGCCTGGAAACAGGAAAACAGGAAAACAGAAAACAGGAAACAGGAAAAAACACAGTGCGCTAAACAGAGTGGTTTGCTTGGCAATCACTCATGAACCCTAGTTGTTAATCCTTTGCACTGGCAGTTGGGCTGTTTTAAAGAGATTAACCCCATGACTTGAACAATGGAAAGCCAAGGAATAGGTGGTCATGCATAAACCCTTTTGGGGTCAAGATATATGGAAAGGCATTTGCAGTTCCCCTGCAAGAGCCTGGGGGACCCCTCGCTGTCTTCCACAGCTGGGAACATAAAGCACTAACATCCTGTGGCTATCTGGAAGCTGAGGCCCTAGCTCGGGCACAAGCCCTAACAATGAGCCCTTCAGTAGATAAGATAGATTGGATGCATAGAAAGAACAGTCATCATAGCATCTGGGTGAGATGAATATGGCCAAGGATACCCGATTGCCCTTGGAATACATTGACAGCTTGTGCTGTGTGATCTAAACGATGCTGAAGGCAACTGCCAAAGAAGTCTGGGATCATCGGCCAGAGTTTCCAACCCATGAAGGAGGCAAATCAATAATATTGGTCTCTGCCCTTTGAGTGAGGGTTCTAAATATGCCTTGGTTTATATGGACACTGAGTCTGGCCTAACCCAAGCTTTTCTCCGTTGTTGCATAAACTGTGCTGCCCCATTAGGGGATTAGAGAAGCTGTGTCCAGATTGGGGTGGGTTCATGTGACTCCCCCTGGGTTATAGACATTTGAGCACCAAGGAACTCTTACGCTGGGAACAGAAAAATCACGCTAAACAGAACAAACCCAACACACCAGAGATAAGGGATATATATCACAGAAACTATATAGTTATTCTGTCATATCAAAGAATAGAGGCTGGTTTGGCACTGACCGGTATGGCCTCTTAGGTATTTATTGGGTAGCGCCGAATGGGACCCAGTGGTTATGTGGCACAAAGCTTTGGCCATGGCTTCCATCTGAGTGGTTGGGCCACTACACTCTGGGTTTTCCCTGGACACAGGCGAGAATCCACCCCACAGTAACAAAAACAGCCCACTTTCCTCTCAAGGCACATTTTGTTTTCCAATGGACCAATCACTTAGCCACTGCCTTTGTCCCCTCCATGGGTCTGCAAGACATTGTAGGACACATAGAAGGTCCTCCTAAATCC
The DNA here is from genome assembly GCF_009762305.2 of Zalophus californianus. Lineage (NCBI taxonomy): Eukaryota > Metazoa > Chordata > Mammalia > Carnivora > Otariidae > Zalophus > Zalophus californianus. Next base: position 109,550,551 of record NC_045597.1, read on the forward strand.
TCCCAGCAAGACTTAAATGATAGCAGCAAAACTTGTCTTTACTGAACCCTGAAATGTCTCCAGGAAGAAAAGCTGTGCTCCCAAATAAGATGACCTGAAGCATCACTATTGCCTCAAGAGGAGGGCCTTGTGCCATTGTATGTTCATACCTGATGAGTCAGCTGTTGTATCATCTTTATTACATCACATTAAACTACCAGAGAACACTCTGGGTGATCTGAACCCCAGCCTAGGGACTTAAATCCGTGGTTTAAAGCATGGGGCTCTCGGTTAAAAAACAAAAAAAATTGTTATGTATTTGAAAAATCATTATCTTAATCTATGTTTTCTCTTGTATGTTTCTATATTGTTGCTGTGGTATCTGTCTCCCATTCAGCCAGCCAGCCACCCGACTAGCCACCTCCCAGCTAATAAAACTTCTTGCTGACCCCTCAGCACATGTTATAAAAGAGAGGGGCATAAAAGATTGTAAGAGCCAGTCAGGAGAAAAAGAATGTCGGAGGAGGTCATCGAGAGGACTTGACCGCAGGTTGACCCATGAGCCACACCTCGGCAATCAGAGGCTCCTCATCCCCTCCTCTGCCCTTGAAATGTACATTCTGCCCATGGTTCCTACAGCTCGCACAGTGGGAGCTTTCCAAGGATGCAGCTTCGAGAGAGCAATGCGTTGTTGAGACGATCTGGAGGGATTATGTGATGAACCCCAGTAAGGTCTCTACATAAAACTTTTGAGATTCTGGTGCGGAGATCTACTTGTCCTGTGACGGCCCAAGACTGGCCTTGTACGTAAGGTTCCCTGGCTTATTTAAACCTGCAACCTACCAATCTGGAGGGGCTGCCTCTTTGGTCTCTCCTTGGCCTCCGTGTACAGAAGCCAGTTTCAGATTTCACTGGGAAGCCCCCAAGTTTGTGAACCAACGCTTTTATTCTGGCAGATAGATGGTTTTCATTTGCGTGTTCCATTATCTCAAAAATAACCTGAATCTCAGAGAATGTAAGTGGCTTGGCCAAGGTTAAATTAATAGCAGTGTCAGAATTGAGGCCTGAATTCTGATTTCCTCACTTTCAGTATCACGTTCTTTCCACTTTTTCCTCAGTGTTAAGGACAATATTGAGTACAAACCTTCAGGGCTCTACACACTTAAAAAGGTGCATCCCAGAATGACCATCGATAGTGACATCGTGGGTCAATCTGAAATATAATTTTGAAAAGGAGAGTCCTGGAGAAACTAGATTAACTTGCAAGGGACATGCCATCCTTCACTTGGGCTATATATACCAAATATTTTTTTTTTTAAAGATTGTCTTTATGTGTGCCAAACATTCCACACCACCGAGAGCTATTACACAGATTTCTAGTCTAATTGGTTTGTATGACAAGAGATTGTGATTTAACTTTCTCATATATTTGGAAGGGGAGCTTTTCCTTTTGTGAAACTCCTGCAAATCTCACAAAACCAGCCAAGCCTGGACATTCAGGAGCTTATTTCTTGATACTCCATGGGTTCAATAAAGATGCACATCCTATACTGTTGCTGTTGAGAGCCCCCTCCCCCCAAAATATGTCTTGGACTGGTTGAAGTCTGACACAGATGAGCACGTAGCAGCTTGCCAAAAATGACACCCTTTGCATCTTTTATTTTATTTTTCTTCTGAAATCAGGCCACACAAAGGATCATTCAGCTAGGGTAAAAGCTCGTCAGCAGATTTCAGAGCTGCTTACGAAACTGCCACCCCAGTGTGAAAGCTACCCCCAGAGCAAGTGTCACAGCATGTGCTACATAAGCAGCCTTCTCTCCTCCAGGTGGCATCAGGGCCCTGGGCTGCTGCATGCTCTCAAGTTCATTAGCAACCTGTCCAAGCCCTTAGACTTAGGAACCAGGGCACCGCTTGGTTGGTCCATCCGTGAGTGAGACACAAGTATCAGCTCTGTGAATTGGAAGTGGCTTCTTGGCTTCCCAAATCAGTAAGCAGAGCCTCCCGATGGTATGTGAGCATGCCCGCACCGACTGCGGACTGCAGACACCTAGGCTTTAAGTTCTTGCAAGAAGGCAGAGAAAGAGGAAGTTCCCTTAATGCTTCCCTGCTGCCCCTCCCCCTGCTACATTTTTAACCACGCATTTACGCCCATTAAATCAGAATTGATGAAACCTATAGAAATGTAGTAATGTTTGAACATTGAAAAGCACACTGAAAAATAACAATATTCTTATTATACAAGGCAATTTCTTCAAATCGAGTAATGATGTGATGTGTGTGGTTAACTGTATCTATGCAGGAAGTGGTTTTATTTTAAAGTTTTTGTACTCACCCCCACCCCCTGCCTTTTTTTTTTTTCCTCCAGTACTGAAATTAAGCAGCATCCAACATAGGCCTACTCTTACGACATGTGACTTGACTTTACTGTTTTCCGTTTTTGTTGAAAAAGTCATTAACAGTTGGAAGTTGATGGCAGTTTCAGTAACAAGTGATCACCGAGAAAAAGGTAAGTGAATTTTAAACTTCATACTGAACAGGAAATTTAAGCTTGAAAATGTTCGGCCGTGTCCTACGCTTTTGCGTGAACATACAAATATTTCTACAAAAACATGTTTTCACCTGTGGTTAAAACACCTGTTTGTTTCTTTTGGCGGAGAAAGACTATTCTTTTCATATTTGCAACTGTCAAATTCAAAAGTCCTTTAAGAGAAATTACACTAGGATCATTTGCTAAGATTTTATACTAAAATGTTAAAGACAGATTAAGGTATAGTTTTAGTTTGGACATACTTTTAAAAATAACTACTACAGAAAATACGGGACCTTGCATCTTTAACTGATAGTTTTACAAAAATGTGTACTATTCAGGATCCAGATAATGAAAGATTAAAAAGGCACTTTGTAACAACAAGAAATAACATCTGAATTGCAACGTGAAAGATTTCCACTATAAAGTGTTGTATTAAGATAGCGTTAGAAACCCTTGAAAAGGTGTAGTTTATTAAATGTGTAGTTTATTAAAGAGCTATTAAAAAGCAGGACAGTTTTAAAATGCAAAAGAAAGCTCTCTATTATGACACTTGAGTATTTTAATTCTTTTTCCCTAAATTGTATTTAAGATATAAGGTGAGAGAAGAGTTAGTTTCTATTTCATAAGCAAAACTTTCTGTTAAAAAAAGAAGACATAGCTGACTTTATCGAAGGTTACTTTTGGGAGAAGGGGCAAATTAGAGATATATTTTTGGTATTTATATAATTATATAATTTTCTTTCTTTGAGATTTTCCAAAATAATAACCTTAGAAATGAAAGGGATTTGTTAACCATAAAGTGACGAGAACTTTTCTTTTATACTGACTTCTTGCTTTTACAAAATGTCTTTGTGTTCTGTAACATATGTACAAAAAAATATAAAGTACTGCTAATCTCAGAGACAAATACCTAAAATAAATCTGAGTGTAGATTTTTGAAAGAATTTTAATAAGAGCTCCAGATATGATCCACTCTTCCCTAATATTATTTTTATTGTGCTGTTGAATGGGGGAAGTGATGGCCCCATAACACCGATTTTTTTGTGTTATTAAAAAATGGTTACAGGGTTGATAAGTGGCAACAATTCTTTTCTTTTATTATCTTTTATTGAAAGACACATATAAATGTTTTTTGATATGGTCAATTTAGTAGGAAATTATTCGGCATACTATTACACTCTATTTTAAGACCTCTTCAGTTGTCAATACTGAGGCTAGCTACTTGTTGACTATTAAAAAGATCACAAAAAAAAAGAGATTAGGACTTGATGTTCAATACATGTTTTATTGTTAGACTGTAGGGAAACCCTGGTAATATGCATTTGCTTTGATATTCTGATTAGCTTTTCAATTGGTTACATTTCCACACAATGGAAAGCATTATTTAAATCTGTCTTCAATATTGTGGTTCTGAACCTCTGCATCTACAGAAGCTATATAATTCAGATAGTTTTGGTTGATATGTTATTACTTTATTTCATTTCCTTATAAAAGAAGATCACATGAATAAACATATGTAGTACTTACACATTAGCAAGAGTGACTATCCACATAAGCATTTGGCACTGAAAAAAGGTCCACTGTAGTTTTTTAAACCATTTCATATTTTTAAAAGCCAAATTCCTTGTTAAATGATTGTTTCTTGCAGAAACTGTCCAATTAAAGTATAAATATCTTATGAGGTATGTCTAAAATTAAGAATGAATTACGTGGCTTGGTGTGGATTTATAAAGAGCAACAATTAGAAATGATAGACATAAAAACTAAGATACTCTCAGAATGGTTTGTAAAAACAAGTACTGCATTATCTCTTAAATACACAGACCAAATCTTAGAGAGAGTCAAGTACAAATAAGATACTATAGGTTATTATACCTTTATATATTTTAAGTGAATAAATAAGAAACAAATTTTGGTGAAATGAAACAATGCAGAGAATCTCATTTGGAAAGTAATTTCAAAACTGATTTATTAAAAGTATATCATGCTTTTCCACTTGGGGCCAACATTCAGCAAAATTCAGAAAGGAGATTTTTTTCTTTTGATATTCCTCCTCTTACTCTTTTGGAATGCTTTGTTTTGGAGTGGCCTGCTCTGTCCCTAACTTAGGGTCTCGCAGCCTTGGTACCTAGAAGGACAGACCCCACTTGGGTCCTTCCATCCCATTCCCATTGTCCTTAAAACTTACTCATTTATTTCCCGGAACTTAGAGCGTCTGATAAAAATAATCCATGTTCACAGGAGAAGGCTGCAGAGCTTAGTTTCTTTTTACTTCTTAACCAGGCCTCCCCTCCCTTTTATAGTTTTAATAAGGTCTCTCAGCAGACAGATCCAAAGGAACAGCTACATGTTGAGGATTTCGGTCAAGTGAAGAGAATGATACCATAGCAAATAGTTGGGGGGGAATATTTGCGGGCAGGAAGAGTGTTTCATTAACCATTGGTCCTGCTATGGTATTTAAACACAAAGTGTCTTATACGAAGGGTCCCTAGACATGTGTCCATTTCTCTAAGATATTCCTGTATAAATATACACCAGTCTTGTAGTGGATGAAAATTAATTGCACTATGCCTTAACACTATTTTAATATTCCCATACACTTAGAAATTATTTAACAAAATTCATTGTTTAATATATATGCATTTTTTACATAATTTAATACTCTGAATTTAAATCTTTGGGTACCAGAAGCATATTTTTTTTTGCATTGCATAATACATGTTATAGAGTTAGACTTTAAAATATACTGATAAGTATTCTAAATTTCAGTTTAGAGTTGGCAAAATGCCTTTGTTTTCAAATGATAGAAAATGAGTTGAATTAGTTTAGGCAATAAAGATAGACATTAATTTGCATAACTGAAAAACCCAAGGAAAGCAAAGTCAGGCATAGTAGAATCCAGGAGCTCACACAGGAGTAAGATTGGGTTATATTTTCTTCATTACCTAGCTTTTTTTTTTTCCACTGTGCTATAAGCCCTCTCTGACAGAAGCTCACAGAGTTGACAAGAAAGCTTCAGGTTTACATTTGACCTTTTCAGACTCTGTTGCAGAAGGTTGGCTTTTCCTTATCACCACAGTAAAGGTCTCAGACTGAGATCTGATTGGACCAAATTTTGTCACATGACCATGGTAGAGCTAATCATTAACTCTAAGACACAAACACCATGAGTGACTGACTGGATTGGGTCACAGGCCTTCTCTTGCATGGAGGAACCACTTGAGCCTGCAACACGTGTACTCTTAGCTGAACAGAGGTGTCTCCACGTAGAAATGAAACTGCTTTCTCCAGAGGAAAGGTGGCTTTATTTCTTATGGGTAAAAGCCACAGAACTCTCCTACACAGCCACATATGGTCACATTTAAAAACAGTGCTTATCCAAATTATAAAATAAAAATTTCTCCAAACTTTATAATCAGACAGAAATACAGTATCAGTTTAAAGGTAGGTCTGAATGAAGCAAGTGTTTCAATTAAACTGAATTTTAAAGTATTTTTCAAGAGCTACCTCATATATGAACACCTGTCTCAATATTTTTCTTCTGGAAGTTTATAATCTAGTATGATTGTTATATTAATATTTATAATACAAGTAAAATTTGTCCAGTACCATACGAGGATTCAGAAATTCGTGAAACATTTTGTGTTCTTAAGTGACAGGCAATAAATTAGAGAATTTCCAGGTGTTATATCATTTGATTATATCCTATCAGAGAAATCGGGACAGTTTGGGAGGAAAGACTTGTAGTAGTTTTCAGAGAGAGCTAGGATTTGGGATTTGAGAAACATTCCAGAGAACAGAAAGGAGATATGTCCAGGCAAAAATGTCAGAGAATTTCCAAGGAAGAATGAGTTGTCTAGTTTTGTTAGCTACAAGTATAGTAGTGGGAGGTAAGGCCAGAAAGACTATTTGAGACCCTAGTAGAGTGGACCTGCCTAGCAGATTATGATGAAAGGTTATAAGTAACAACAGTACTGCTTAGCAGGGGAAATACATAATAGGATGTCCACGTTTTGCTTCTGCATGGGCTATCCAGCATCGGGATTTATTTGTTTCTTCCATATATCTCCCTGTTGGTGGCATACTCTTCAGTTTGCAGAAATTGTTGCAGTCAGTGAAGGTAGATATTCCTGTAACATCAAGTGCTGGCTCCCCTCCCCAGGTGCCTTGAGGTCCTTAAGCTGTGGTTATAATGATTTTTTTTTTTTTACTTTACGGAAGTATTTTTGTTTTTTGTTTGTTTTCTTTGTTTTGAATTTAAGAATAGGTGATGCAGCAAGATGGTTCAAATCAAAACCTAAATATAAAAATTATAGAAAAAAATCTTTCTTACATTCCCATTTCTATATACCTCTATTCACACCTACCTTAACCCAACAGGCAACCACTTTTCATAGTTATTTCTTTTAAAACCTTTTACAGTTGCAAATATGCATATATATATAATGTATGTGCATAAATCCTCCTCTGTTATATTAAAGGTAGCATATTATACACACCTTGCCACTTTGCTTTTTTTTCTTTTAGTAATATCTTAGAGATATTCCCACAGTAAAAATAAGAAACTGTTCAATTCTCTCTCTCTCTCTCTCAGTATTCTCTCAGTATTTCACTGGGTGGATATATCACAATTTATTAAAAGAGTCATGGGTGTCCTCAATTTTTTCTAATGCAATGAATGTGTTAATGAAATTGTGTGTGTTTTAAAATACATCTGTGGGATGAATTTTCAAGGATACTGTTTATTTATAAGCCAAGAGACAAAATAATTTTTTTTTTTTTTTTTTAGATTTTTTTTATTTATTTGAGAGAGAGAGAATGAGAGATAGAGAGCACGAGAGGGAAGAGGGTCAGAGGGAGAAGCAGACTCCCCGCCGAGCAGGGAGCCCGATGCGGGACTCGATCCCGGGACTACCAGGATCATGACCTGGGCCGAAAGCAGTCGCTTAACCAACTGAGCCACCCAGGCTCCCGAGACAAAATAATTTTGATAGTTATAGCCATATTAACTTCAGGTTAGTTGTAACCTTTTGAACTTCCACCAGCACTTAGAATGCTGGTAGAAGATCTGTAGCTTTTCCAATGGATTGTGTTGCTGAACTTTTCAGGTTTTGCTAATGGGTAGAAAATTGTATCTCAATATAGTTTTACTGATATTTCTGTTATTATGATTGAGATTGAGCTTGTTTTTAAAAGATTAAAGTTCTACTTGTTTTTCTTCTTTTTTTTTAAAGATTTTATTTATGAGAGAGAGAGAGAGAAAGAGAGAGGGGGAGGAGCAGAGGGAGAGGGACAAACAGGCTCTACGCTTGGCTTGGGGCTTGATCTCAGGACCCTGAGATCATGACCTGAGCTGAAACCAAGAGCTGGACACTTAACCAACTGAGCTACCCAGGTGCCCCTACTTATTTTTCTTAATAAGATAATGTATTCTTTCTCAATTGTATAATTGAGGACCAAAACCATTAATGAAGTTCAAGCCTTAGAAGGAAATGTCAAAGAAGTAAGAAATTGGGGAGAGCCTATGTAAAATACTCTTTTTATAAGTCTTGAAATAAGTAGTAGCTAAAAAAGGGATGAAACATGAATGTTGAAGTGAAGGAGAGAAAAGAAATGGAAATGAAGGAAACAAAGGGAATATATCCAGAAACCTGACAAGGTGTTGGAGACTAAGACAGTTGGGTGTAATCACTACTTGTAATCAAGCAGGTAAGTTAACAGATAAGTTAACCTGAAACCAAAGGGAGAGCACTTTAATGAGTGTGTATGTGGATGATAGGATATAAAGATGCGCTGAGGAGACAAAGTTGAGGAAATATATGCTTCATGGTTCCCGTCTCCTCTGAAATTGTAGGAAAGCTCATCTAATGAGACGGAATATTTATGGAATGCCAAAGAATAAGCAGAAAATCTTATTTTTCTAAAATTGGCCTTGTCGATTACACACAATACTACTGTGGGTTTAAAATTGATTTTCTCTTTTGGTGAGCATCAGCCCAATTCAATTCAATTCCGTAAATAATTTTGAACTCTAAGTACACTGTGTTATGCTAGGAATTATTGGGGACACAAAGAATCAATGTGCTATCTAGCCAGTGAAAACTTTTTAGGTAGTTTAGTGCACAAACACAAGAATTTAAGTATAAATCTATATGTATAAATGCAACGCTATAGAAATATCCCAGAACATTTTATTCTCAGAGTCCCAGACTCATTTTGCCAAATCCAGTGGTCATTTACATGTCTTCATATTATCTACTATGTGAGCTGCATTTGATGCAATTGAACATTCCTGCCCTCTTAAACTTCTCTCTTCCTTTGACTCCTGGGATATTTCATGCTTTCAGTTTTTCACCAAACTAATTGGATGCTCTTTCTCTGTCTCCTTTGATAAATCTTCTTCATCATTCAACTCTAAATATTGGAATGCCTTGCACTCAGTCTTCAGATTTCTATCTTTTTTAGCCTTAGCTCTTGTCTTCTAAGTTTATTCCTAGGCAAATGTCTTGCAGTGCCATGAGTTTAAATATGATCTGTATTCTAGTTAGATCTCAAGATTGGAACTTTTTCTTAGCATTATAAGTGCAACTGGCTACTCATCATCTTCACTTGAATGTCTCATCGAGATATCAAAGTAAGTATGTTCAAAACTAACCTCTTACTTACTCCCTGCTTGCCCCCAACCCAACTTGTTTCTTCTTTATTTTCATCCATCTCAGTTAATGGCACCACCATTCATCTATCTGTTGAGGACAATAAACTAGAATTAACATCAGTTATACTCTTACCCACACATTTCCTACCCCAAACCACATTCAATTCATCAGCAATAAGCAGAGCCTGCAAAATATTGACTTAGATCTCATTATCCTGTTTACTTAACTTTTCTCAATAGTGGCTCTTGAAAAGTTATGTATTTTTTTCAAACTAATGGTTCATTATTTTTTGTTAATTCTTTGTTTGTTGGTTGGTATAATGACTTTTCCTCAAAAAAAAAAAAAACCTGCTAAATGAATACACTACAATTTGTGGCATGTAGTAACATCAAATTTTCGATAAAACTGCACTCCCTGATTCACTTTCTACTTTCAAGTAAGAAAAAAATCATACAAAACATATGGAGCAATTTTGGTTTGCACATGTTTGAATGAACTCAAGAAGGTTGAAGAGGTGGCAACTTCTAGAACCTTCCATATAGGTTTTTTTGTGACCCTAAAGATGTTTTTCTGTGCTATAATTGATTATTAAGTACACTCTGTGGGCAAGAAAACCATAAGTCTCACAAACATTGAAAACATTGGTAGAGGAAATGATGCAGAAAAAAAATGAAATTTAATAAATAAAAGAAACATTTCTATATTACATCTTATATACACTTTATTTTTTATCAAATTATTGCTATTACTTATGTAAGCAGATTTATTTTATCTATTCATATATTTTTGTATTTGTAAATGTTGGTTGTATATCTTGGGATTTTATTTAACAGCTTTTCTCTTAGGAAGAATGAATTAGACATTAAGCAAGGGGTAAAATGTATATTGAAATACCCCAAATTCAGTTACTTATTACCACTTCTACCGCTGATAATACAGAATCTTCTTGACTCATCTCCCTGCTTCTATTTTTCATACCATAGTTATCTCCCAAGAAGTAGCCAGAGTGACTTCTTAAGATTTAATCCTACAACTTTCCCAGTAAAAAAAAATTCTAAATGACTTTCTATTATATTTCAAATTAATTCAGTCTCCTTTCATGACTTGTAAGGCCCTCTCTTTCTCATTACTTTGCTTTCATTTTTCTAAACAGCATTTTGGATGTAGGGAATTATTATTATTTTTTGTCCACTTGCTTAGTGGCTATTTTCAACTTAGACTGAATCATCTATGAGCATATTGACCTTGTCTATTTGCTACTGAATATCTAGAGAGTAGAACATGGTAAGCATATGAAAAACACTCAGTGAATATTTGATTAGTGAAAGAATAAATGATATAAAAGTTGACTCTGGACTGTAGAGTCAGAAAAGGCTTTCTGGAGATTTGTGGCTTCCCTGGGTCTGAAAAAAATAGGATAAATTTAGGGGAAGAAAAGCTGGAAACATATTTTAAACAAATGACACATGACGGGTATGTTTTGAGTAACCTCGCAGTGATGAAATGTTGGATTGAAAGGCTGGATTCACTACATCAAAAACTAATGATGTACTATACAGTGGCTAGCTGAACATAATAATAATAAAAAAGAAAGCTTGGATTCATTATATACTACAGTGCCTTTCTGAAACTCAGAAGAAATGACCCACCATCTGAAAACTTATTGCCATAAACTGAAGGAAAACACCAATCATCTTTAAGCATTTAAATTTTAGGCTATTTTACTAAAACCATTACTTTTATGTTTACTTTAAATTAATTTCTTAAAAATGTAGAGAACATTTTCTAGTCTCTACTGGTGTAATGCTGAACTTAGAGTTAAATGATATCTCTGTTTAAAGGAGCTCTGAAAGGTAGAATGCTCAGGAATTTGGGTGCTGAGTCAAGGGAAATTTTGTTTCTGCTAATTTATCTTTCGGCATTAGTTAATTTTATATTAGAATGGAAGGGCTAGAGTCTGAGCAATGGAACTCTTATTTATCGTTCTGCTAAAGGCACTAGGAAATCAAGTAATCTGAGCTTCCATGTACTGTTACCTATTCATACCAGGATGGTTGTCTTAAGTGAAATACAGGAGAAAAATGAGTGTTGATTACCCTAGTGGTGTCTCCAACACTGTGGTAGGCACTATGGTGTTACAAAATATAGACAGTGTTTTCTCATTCTCAAGATGCTTACATTAACGTGAGACATTCATCAATATAAATTAGAGTGGCATTGTTAATAATGAGCATCATAGCTATGATTATGGTATTATGTATAATGCATGTTATATATTAGGTGTTTTGCCTACCTAATAGTATCTGATAGCCACAAAAATCATGTAAAGAAGTTAGTACTCCCATTTTAAAGATAAAGAAGTTAAAGGTAAGTGGCTAAGTGCCCAAATTTACAGAGCTATCTGATACAGTGTGTCATGATTTAGAGGCATATCTGGGTTAAATCCATGAGTAGACAAAATCCATGTTATTTTCACTATGCCATGCTAACTATTTCTAAGCCATTTAAGTGTCAACAGTTAAGTAATGCTGGACTTCATTCGTGAGGCCCTAAAGTCTGAAAGTGTCTAAAAGGATCCTGCTTTGTTTGCTGTCTAAAACGATACCATCTGTGGAAGACCTTTTTCTTGTTTGCTGCATATATTGCCTTCTGTAGAAATGTTATACAACATGTGAGGAAGAAAACATTTTTCGTCTCCATTTCTGTCATACTGCAGGTGCCTTTTCTATTTCTCTTTTCTTTTTCCTGTAAACCTATGTCTCTTCTCAGCCCGCAAATCCCCCAAATACTTTCTTAGACCCTGCTGTCGATTATGAAAGCAACTGGCCACAAATGGTTATTCAGTATTTGAAATGTGCCTTGTCTAAATTGAGTATAAAATAACCAGATTTTGAAGACGTAGTACAAATAAAAAGAATGTTAATAGTTTTACATTGATTATATGCTGAAATTACAAAATTTTAACATATTGAATTAAATAAAATATATTTTTAAAGTTAATGTCACCCACTTCATTTTTCTCCTGTAATATGGTCGCCAGAACATTTAAATTTTTTCCAGTTACCTGGCCTGAAATTAAATGAATGAATGAATGAATGAATGAAAATAAATAAATAAATAAACTTCCTCAAATATAGTCCTTAAATTTCTATCTTTGCTCTTGGCTTTTCTCCCAATATTGTTCCTCATTTTCGGTTGTCACTTGATGCCATTCCATGGAATCCCAACAGTAGTTCAAACGGATTATGTCTCAAGTTAGCCCCTGATCTCCCCACAGAATCCTTCTCTTTCTCCTGCTAACTTCAGTTAAGGTGTCCCTATTCCTGAAGTCACCTATACAAGTAAGCTTGGAATCTCTATGACTCCTGGATACTGCTTATTCCATACATCCAATCAGTTGCCATGTTTTAGGGGCATCCATTTCCTTCTCTCCATTTCATTTATTGTCACAGTTACTAACTTGGTCATCCATTAAGTCTTGTCTAGACTATGGCCAAAAGGGTCTTACTTGCTTTCATTCTCCTGTTTCTCTTACTCCTTTACTTTGCCTATTTCAGATTCACTTTATGTCATCAGGGTGATGGTTCTGTTCAAGTTAATTAACACAAATAAGAATATCTATTATCTATTTATATTCTATTTAGAGTTTTAAAAGTGGTTTTACATACATTATTTTATGTGATCATTCAGCAAGTTAGTAAGAAAAACAAGAGCTTTTCATAGATTTGATAGAAGACAATGAAATATAGAAAAATTGAATTGTTTCCGGACATGTCAAGAACATTTTTCCTAAGTGTTTCCTGATTTCTGAGCCTGTGCTCTTAATATTTTATTATCACTGTAAGGAATAAAAAAAGTTCTGGAACAGAATTTGGTCAATTGATTGGATGGAGAGAGGAGAATGAATGGTCCTACAACCTGGCATTTGGTGCCTGTCTGAAATCTCTGGGCTTCACCACTTGCTACATATCATCTATGGTATTTTGTGCAAGTTACTTAATCTCTTGAAGACTGAGTTCCCTCATCTATAAAATGGGGAGTTTCCTCACAAGATAAAAAAGAAAATAACCTACGTAAAGAACTTTGCCTAGCTTGTGGTACAAAACAATTGCTTTAAAAAGGTTAAATGTAGTGTGAATAGTAGCTGTAGTAGTAATGGTTTTATCAGGTTGTCTAGAATCAAATGGTGACCATATTTTTCCTTCATTATGATATAAAAATCATGGCAGGATAATTCTGGTTTATTTCAATTCTAAGTATTGGGATAACATTATGAAACTCATCAAGAGCAATTTCTTGCCATTAGTTTCATTTCCTCAATACAGCTGTGTGGGGGAATATAGTATAGCCATGTGGAAGAGAAGAAAGAAGACTCTTTCCTTGTTTATTTCCCAATTTTTGGTTGATATGGAAATTTTCTTTCAAGCAGCTCAAAATGTGTCTTCACTGAAAATACCCTTTAATTTTGAAGAATTAATCCATCACACAGAGCAATTTATTTATTTATTTATTTATTTAGGCAGCAAAGTTTATTGGGCAATAGTACAAAGCTCCCAAAGACGGAGGGGACCTCAGAGGGTTGCCCACACAGAACAATTTATTTATTTATTTTTATTTTTTAAAGATTTTATTTACCTATTTGTCAGAGAGAAAGAGACAGAGAACACAAACAGAGGGAGCACGGCAGGCAGAGAGAGAAGCAGGCTCCCTGCTGAGCAGGGGCAGCCTGATGCGGGGCTCGATCCCAGGACCCCAGGGTTCATGACCTGAGCCTAAGGCAGACGCTTTACCAACTGAACCACTTAGGTGTCCCCACATAGAACAATTTAAAAAGTGTTAGAGAACCATTGACTCTTGGACTTGAAATTAAAATGAAGCAAAGAAAAACTACAAATAAGGAGAGAGGAAAAAAGTAGAATTTTCCTCATCTATTTTTATTTTATATCTAATTTTTCCTAGGGTGGTAAGGCGGTGACATAAATGGTTCATGAGGCAGATATGCTGGACTCCTAGCAAAGTGATTCTGAAAAGGAAAAATAAGAAAGAAAATTGGAAGGTCCAGGGTCTAGGTTG